>NC_090923.1:111492717-112117717 GCF_040938575.1 Ambystoma mexicanum
ACAGCTTTAAAATGAAATTTAAATTTCGTTTCTAGCCCAAACGGTTCAAGAGATACGGACGATTTAATAAAGGTAGATTTTCCGATTTAAAGTAAAACTCAAAATGACAGGTGACAGCTTGCAGCTGCAGAATTGACAGGTGACAGTTGTGCAGCTTTAAAAATGACAGATGACACGATTTCTAGGAGGCAGTTCTACTTAGGTTAAAATAGTTAGGATTAGATTATTTTAACTAAAAGATTGGGTTCTGCCCAGTTCTGGCGGTACTCACAATATATTTTGGGCAGGAATGGGCCTCGCCACGGATCTGGTCAGGTTTTGGACTGGACTCCGGTTCTGTTCTCGGCACTTCACAGCGATCTGGGTCAGCTCTGCTCTCTGGGTCTGTCAAGAACCGGATCTGCTCACAACGGTCTGGTTTGTAGTTCTCTCGGGTTCCGGATACAGCACTGCTTTCTGGATACTGCTACATGTTCTTGCAAAAATTCTTGGCAAAAATTCAAACAGCTCGCCCGGCTGTTGAATAGTTTGGTTGGTTTTTAGGCCTGCTGAAGAGGATTCAGCTGGTGGATTCAGGCCTCTCTGCTACAAATTCTGGAGTTAATTTCTGCTACAGGTTCTGGAGATTGATGGATTTGTAGTCTGGATCTCTGGATGTGAAGTCGTCGGTCAGCATGCTCCGCAGTAAATGGAATTGAATGTCTCTACCTGTCCCAGCAGTCTCTTTTTATGTGTTTGAAAATGGGTGTGTGCCTGGGCCTAGCTAAGCCTGCCCCTTTCTACTTGTCATTGGCCCAATTCTCCCCTCTCCCATGATTGGGGGAAGGAAATGGATTGTCATCATGATGAGGTCTGTTTATGGGTCAGAGGATCCTCCCCTGGTCAATATTCCCACAAATCTATATTTGATTCAAATATATATTTCCCAGATACACAATTTGTTGAAATTACAAGTACACATTATATATTCCTTATGGTCCATGCTTGTCCGCCTCTGATCTTCCTTGCATTCAAAAATGACAACATTTCGCGCTTTTTGACTGGTTTACCAATATCGGACATTTACCAAAAATTACACACCTGTGCGCAAGGAGTATGGACATTAATTGATGAAGTGTCAGATTTTTAACATGCAGACATTTGGAGTGAGACCCTATTTTCCGCTAGCAACCCCCCAGAATACACCACAGGGTCCTAACACCTCTTAAAACGTGCACAGAAAAATCACAAAAATAATGATATTACTTATAACTTAATACTTATAATAATTTTGACAGGTCTGTACTATGAATTATCCATCTTTTTAAAACTATGCCCTGGTCAAAAAGGGGTGTGGCTTCCCACTTCACATGGTGCAATAACTGGTTTATCCACTTCCCCCAAGCCAGCTTGTTCACAGAGGCACAGCTGCCCCCCAGTTTCTCCCAAGAGGAAGCTATTTTACGACGCCCCCAATATAACATTTGCCTGAGTCCAGGACAAGGCTTTGTGCAACCTCCTGCGGTGCCCCTCCCCTAATCTAATCAGAGAGGTGTCAACTCCTTTTGGCAAGGGGCAGCAGGATGCAGCTAGGCCTGGGAAGAGTGGCTGAGCGGGTTTCAACTCCTGTCGGGGGTAGTTGTCAGGCAGAATCCAGTTTCATTAAGCCAGGTTTCAGCTAAATGTCACTTTTTGTTCCCAGTTTTCTACATTCAAATCAAACTGACAATTATTTACCTATACATTAAATAATTACTTCCTTCAAGTCATTTCAGAATATAGTTTTACATTGTATCCACCTCTTAGCAAGTCTTTCCTTGGCCTGGTTTTGTTTCATTTGTTCAGTTTTACACAAAAGTCTGGTGGTTTTAAAACACCGGCTTTCTGATAGTGGTGAGTACCGGTATTGCAACCATTTTTGGGATTAAGAAAATGAATTCCCCACAGTTCTGAGTTGCTTTTTGGGAATCAGCATTGCCATTCCCAATGGTTTCAGGCTACTGTGTGTGTAGCCCAATGGTGGTTTTAGGCAGTGCCCTCCTGTGCTCACAACATAGGCAAAAATGGGTGGTAGCCTATTCTTCATTTTTTCCCTGTGCACTCTCTGGGGAGTTCTGGCCATCATGAGGTTTTCCATGCCAGTACTGCACAGTTTTATGGTAGGGCTTGGATGCATGAGTAAAAACATCCCACAAGCCCCCCCTCATGCGATGGCCATTCTGTCCTTTCACTGATGGAACTTGCAAGATCTGGGATGTTCGCCTCCTCTTCTTCCAATTCCATAGATGGCACAGTTCAGCATCTTTTCCTCCCTCCAGTCGATCAATCAGTTGCTGGTCCTGATGGGAGGATTGGGCGGTAGCCCGGGCCCCTCGGGTCTCTGCTCCCGGTCCCTGGTCATCCTCCTTGGTCAGTCTCCATGGTTTCATCTCTCCTAGGATGATAAAGCAAAGCGGCAATACACATTCCTAGACATTTCTTCCCCACCATTGATATGGTGGGGTGGCATATACATTTTATAGTCAAAACATTTGCGTTCTTATTTTAACCAAAACAAGATACAATTATAAGACATTTTTTTTTCCAAATCATAATATTTTAGAGACTATATGTGGGATATTTTAGGGTTGGAATTGAATTACTCTGGAGCGGTCCCCACTGGTATTGCAGAGGACTCCTCCAGTTGTTGCAGAGTGTGTCTGGGATGGCAACACTTGAACTGATTTATATGGACCCACTTGTCTTCCCCCTCTGCCAAACCGCCTTTGGGGATGCGGATCTTGTAGGCCACAGGGGAGATTTTGTCTATAATTTCAAACGGTCCCTTCCATGTAGGCAAGAATTTTCGCTGTTTGGCCTGGTTCCTTTGGAAATTGTATAGATAGACCCGATCACCCACCTTATATTTCTTTCGGGTAGTTTTTAAATCATAGTGGGTCTTCATGCTCTCGGCTGATCTTTCTAGATTCCGCTGAGCATAGGCAAAAGCATGCTGGAGGTGTTTCCTTAAATTCTCCACATACTCATGAGTTGTGGAGACATTTATCAACGTTTGCTCTTGGGTTCTGTAGAGCAAATGCTGGGGAAGCACCATCTTGCGTCCAGTCATCAACTCAAATGGTGACATTTTAGTTGCAGATGAAGGGGTAGATCTAATGGCCATTAGGACCAGAGGTAATCGAATATCCCAACTTGGCCCAGAATCTGCCACAAACTTTTTTAAGATGCTCACAATGGTTCGGTTATATCTCTCCACTGCTCCAGAAGAAGCTGGCCTGTAAGCAATGTGTAGCTTCCTTTTAACCCCCAGTATCTCCCACATCTTTGTCATTACTTCACTGTTGAAGTGGCTACCCCTGTCTGACTCAATCCTTTGAGGTAGACAAAAACGGGAAAAGATGTTGTTAATCATCAGGGCAGTTGCTGTTTCTGCCTTGCAGTTTGGGGCTGGGAGACATTCCACCCACTTGGTAAACAAGCATGTAACGGTCAACATGTACTTGTTTCCTCTAGATGAGCGAATTACAGGGCCTACAAAGTCTGACCATGGCAGTGTCATCCCCCTCTTTTGGAGAGGCGCACGGTGTGTGAGGGATGATGGCTGAAATTGTGCACACACAAGACACCCCTTCAAGTATTGGTCGAGGTCCTGCCCCATGTGTGGCCAGTATGCAAACTCTCTTAAGATTTCCAGTGTTGTGTGAAAGCCCCTATGACCGGCGGTGGCCGCATCATGGGCGTGACTTAACATCAGGCTTCGGAATGAGGTAGGGACCACCCACTGATCATGGCCAGCTTGGCATTTCCTTACCAACAAACCGTCTTGGATTCGGAACCTTTTTGGACATTTCATTAACACTCTTAGGTCCTCTTTCCCAATGTAATCGGTATCCGTCAGGGGAAAGTTCTCAGGGTCCTCAATGTGTTGGTAAAACTTACCAATTATTGGATCCCTCTTCTGAGCTGTAATCAAATCAGCATCAGGGGTCTCCTTACTCCATTGTGCAGTTGAAAGATCATTGTGAGGATTGGTCTGGGACCTAGTGATGGCAGTGACCTGGATTTCCTCCAACAGGGACTCTATTTCTATTAGATCCTCTTGGATGGCCCCGGTTTTGGCCAGCTGATCAGCTAAGTCATTTCCAGTTTTGTCTGGTCCCTCTACTTTGGAATGACCCTTGATCTTTTTCCAGTAGATGATCATCCCATTCGATGTGACCAGATCATCAATGTTTTGGATTAGCTTCCCATGTTTCAGGGGTTTGTTATTAGCACATAACATGCCTCTGGTTTTCCAATTTACCAGGTGCTCCACGAACCCGTTCCGTACATAATCCAAATCTGTGATTATGACCAGTTCGTGGAGTTGATGTTGGACAGCAGTGAGGATGGCCTGATGCACAGCCATTAATTCTGCCACCTGACTACTTCGGGGACCAATTTTGTATCCAGCGGAGGGTTCTGGTGACTCATTCACCCATGCATTCCCTACGCCGGCCACCAGTTCTTTCTTTCTGTTGTCGTCAACATGGTACGAGCATCCATCCACATAGACAGTGGGCATTCCCTCACACTTGTCTTCTTCAAAGACTTTGTGTGGGGAATTAAGGTATGCCTCCATGTTGTCCTTGATTTTTAGACTTTCATCCTCGAAACAGTTTTCTCTGGCACAATCATGCAAGTCAGCCAGACCTTGCGCGAGGGGACTCTTCTTGTTTTGGCCATATCTGACCTCCACAGGAAAGCCTTGCATTGACAGAATCCAGGAAGTAATCCGGGAATTACTCACATTTCCGGCCCGGATTCTGTCACTTTGGAGATATTGCAGAGGCTGGTGTGGAGTCTCCACTATGATGTGTACCCCTGGATAAACGGGCGGTAATTCTTCAATGCCCACACCGTTGCCAGGAGGGCCTTCTCACAATCGTTGAATTTTTCCTCCACAGAGGAGAAAGATTTGCTCGCATAGGAGATTACTTTATTGACCTTGTCATGCTTTTGGTATAATACTGCCGTCAAGCACGTATTAGAGAACCCTGCCTCCAGGAAGAACTCTTTGTTTCTGACAGGGTAAGCTAGGCAAGGTGCTTGTGAGGGGCTTCTTTTGAGTTGTCTTACTGCCTCGGATTATTCTGGACCCTATTCCCACTTGACCCCCCCCTTCAGGAGATGAATCAGGGGTCTAGTGATCTCTGCGTAGCCCTCAATGAACTTTCTGCTGTAATTAGTCAGTCCAAGGAGGCTCCTTAGTTCCCGCAGAGTTGTGGGATCCTTCAGTTTCTGGAGTGCTTCCACTTTCTTTTCTTGGGGACAGAGACCCTGAGGCGTAATCTCATGCCCCAAGAAATTAACACGGGTTCTACACCACTGTGCTTTCTGGAAGGAAAGTTTTTCTCCGGCGGCCCTCAACTGTGTCAGAACATAACGGATCTCTGCTATGTGTTCTTCCACAGATGAACGTTTTATGAGGACATCATCTACATATGCCAGGTTACCCCTCGCACCCAGGTCTGGCATGGCCTTATGTAGGAAAATGTTGAATTAATTGCCGGAGTTGAGGTATCCGAAGGGAGTCCGGGTCCATGTGTACTGCTGGCCCCCAAAGGTAAAAGCCAGTTTATATTGGTCCTCCCTACTGACAGGCACGGTCCAGTATCCATTGGTCAGGTCTATTGCTGTGAATACCTGTGACCCCTGGATCCGGGCCAGCCCTTGGTCAATGTAGGGCAGAGGCCATCGGGAAGTATGGACCCGTTTGTTGAGCTCCCTAAGGTCGGCGCAGAGTCTCCACTGGCCGTTTGGCTTCAATATTCCCAGCACCGGATTATTGAAGGTGCTGTGTACTGGATGGATTATTCCCCAGGACTCAAGGTTCTTAATTATTTCAGTAAGGGATTCCATGGATGCGAGAGGCAAACAATATTGCTTCACAAACACTGGAGTCATTCCAGGGTCCGTGGGAATTGTTGTGGTGTGGATGTCGGTGCAACCACAGTCATATGAGTCTACCGCAAAGAGATCTTGGAAATCCAAGAAAACTTGTTTCAACTTTTGCTTCTGTTCCAGAGTCACACAGGCATCAGCTAGGTTGACTCTCTCTTCCACCATCTGCCTGAAGCCTGGAAAGACTTCTGGTTTGGCTATCTCAGCGGCCTCCTCCAGCTGGGTGGAGAAGTCCCTGGTCAGAGTGCTGATTTGGACCAGAGGCTTCAGGTGGGCAAGGCAGCCCTCATGGACCTGGAAAATCACCTCATCCCCTCTGAAGTCACAAGTCACATCTTCCTTACCATAAGGGCAAGAAGTGTACACCAGGAACTTCCCCCCATGCCGGGTGAAAATCCTGTCTGGTGTTGTATTGTCCTCACTGTCAGTGTCAAAACAGTCCTTGGGGATCGGTCCTAACAGTTAATTTCCTAAATCAATGGAGAAATGTCGGTCATCAAGCGCCATTCCAATGATGGTGCCTGCGGCTAGAGTAATACTCTGTAAGTCGCTGTTATCCACCTCTATTGGAATGGTGTCATGTTCTATGTTGACTAATGGTGTTGGGTTTACCCCCAACCCTTGCTGTTGGAGAGAAGCATTTAGATGAATATAAGCATCAGGGTTTTTCAATTTTTGTCCTCTTTTAATTTTCACTTCCAGGGAGAATTGTCGGGTCCTTTCTGGGATGGTGACTTCCTCTTTGATCTGAATTTCAACTGCATAAGGTAGCAATTGAGCTGACCTAAATGCTTTTTCTGGATCATCAAAGCCCATGGGATAATCTGCTAATCAGGACCAAGCTTTGAAGTTTATTAGGCCCAAACTAATGGCAAAGCGATTGAGAATGTCACTGCTTAAGTAAAAGGCGGCAGTGACGTCTCGCACGACCCAACAATTATGGACTATGCTCTTGTTGCCAATGTAGATTTTGAGCATACACCTGCTTGGCAGGAGATGTTTGGAATTAGGTGCTTCCAGGTCCATTTCCCATTTGTCTAGCAGTTTGAATGTGGGAATGGCTGGATCTTTTGGGAGTTGGCGGAACATGGCTTCGCTGATGAAGCTCTTACCGTTGTTCACACACACTCGAGCGAGAACAGAATCCTTCCCATCATTTAACTGAACAGGGATGAACAACTGCTCTCCAATTTGCTGAATATCAGCCAGGTTCTGAGCTGATTTCACATCTTTCTGGACTGTAGGAGTGGGAGTGTCTGATTGTGGATTGGTAAAGAATTTCAGAGTGTTTCCTTCCAGTGTGGAATACCACCTTAAACTGAAGGAAGGTTGATTTTCAGAAATAGAGAGGACCCCCCATCACCAGTCTGTTGTCCTACTGCTATTACTGTCACGCCTGGAATCTGGTTGTTCTGGAAGTGAAATTCTACTTGGTCAGATTTTTGTTCAACCATGTGGCAGGTGCCGTTTAAACTAACATGGTTGACACTCTGTTTTAATTTTATTGGTCGGCTAGTCTGGGTCCAGAGGACCTTGTTTACGCAATCTATTAGGGGTGACAGCCTTCACAGGAGGTCATTCCCTAGTAAACAAGGGGTGCCCTCTGGAGTCACTACTATGACCGGGTGTTTCACCTTGTGTCGCCCAATTTTGATGTCCAAATCTGCAGTCCCCTCGACAGGAATTTCCTTCCCGTCAAAGTTCTGCAGTTGTCCAGGAAGAGAGGTGAGAGGAATATGGTAATTCTCCCCCTTACTGCATTTAGTTCCTCAAAGGCCCTTTTGGACAGAAGGGTAGCTTGGGATCCAGTGTCCACCAGTGCCAAAATTGTACCCTGCCCCTGTACTTGTACTGGGGCATAGTATCTTCCCTCCTTCTCCTCAAGGGGGCACAGATAATGCACATTTTTGGACAACTGGTGGGCTAACTTTCTGGTTTTGGACATTGCTAGCGAAGAGATTTGGGCAGAATTCTGTGGAGAGCCTTGGGAATCTGAAAGAAAAAGTTGGCAACCGGAGATCAGAGCCATTGTGGGTTCCCCTGGTTCCGGTTCTGGGCCGCCCCCCCCTTTTTGGAGGCAGTCATCAGGATGGGTTTGACCCATGGGATTTTGGTATTGTCGGTTCTGGGATGAGATGATGGGCGGCGGTAGCTCAGTCTCCACATCTCCCCAGTCTGCATTGGCATCCCTTGGGACCCATTTTTCCTTGGGAGGAGTTCCCCCATCTCTGAAGGAGAAGATCCTTTTCCCAGGATCTTCTGAGGATCCCTCTCCCTCAAATTGGAAGACCTGTACCTCCTCCACAAAGTGGGTCTGTTTGGGTCCTTTGTTTCTCCTACCCCCCCCCTCTGCTCCTTGGGAGGCAGGCTTTCAGGGCCAGGAGATTTTGTTTCCGGTTCCTGGTTTTCCAGGGGCTGTTTACAAGTTGGGAAGGAAGCTTCCTCCAAGGCTTTACACCCCCCTTCCTCTTGTGCCTCCTCCCTGGGAACCGGTGGGTTATCGGGGTGCTGCCCCCGTCATTGTTCTGGAGCACCAGGTCCAGAGTTTGGGGCATTCTGCGGTGGCATGCTCATCTGAGGGTTCTGTTGAGCCCTCAGTATGTGACCCAGATCCCGTGCCATATTTTGGACCTGGCGCTCAAGTTGTGAAACCCGCTCAGGCTGATACGGGGCTCTATTTTCTCCCCTGGGCTGATCCCGGGAAGGGTAGCTATCCCTTCTCTGGTAGTACCCCTGGTTGGGAAGATTTTGGTACCCCTCCACCCTTGGCCTCCCCTCTCCCGGATTAAATTGTCTGGGCTCAGGGAATTGGGGAAAGAAGGATGGATGATTTTGGGGCTGGAAATTGGGTGGATACCTGGGGAAAAAGTTCTGCCCAGGATTTGGTGAATTTCTGCCCTCCTGGGGGAAGTTAGGAGGGAAGTTCCCCGGGTCAGGTGCTTAGCTGGATCCCTCCCCTTGGGCTGGAGGAGTCCACACATAACCCAGGATTGGTCGGTTTCCCTTGTAGCGGGGACTTACATAGTCAGGGGAGCAGGGGACCCCATTTGTGGGACTACCTCCTCGACTCCCTGTCTGTGACTGGCCCGAGGGCCTTCTGGGCTGTGAATTATTTGGTGCAGGCAGGTTTTTAGGCCCCCCCATCTCCAAATCTAAAACGGGGGTAACCTTTACCTCTGCCACCTTGGCAGCAGCAGGGGTGCTGTTGGTTTTGCGGTTTTTCAGCGCATTATTTTTATTTTCGATGGGCTTCTGCACCTCATAGATCCAGGTAGCCTGTTCAATGACCCAGTCTAAAGATCTTTTCTCATGAAAATCTCTCACGAGCTGGGTCATTATGTATTTGGGTAAGGCATGGAAAAACGTATTGATACATTCTCGGCCTGATCCTCCCCACATTGCAATTGTAGGCTGCCTTGCGAGCCTCTTGAGGATTTCTGTGCACAGAAAAATGTTTCAAGATGGCCACCCTGTATGTGGACCACCTTGAATGGTTTTGATCCTCCAGCCCCGCAAAGAAACTGGAGTATTCTGGTGAGAAGGTCCACTTTACATATTGAATACAGCTTTGGCTGTCCTTCAAATGGAAAGTCTCCATCATTTGCTCATAGAGCTCCAAGTGTTCCCAAACAGAATACTTGGCGTTCTTATGATAAGGCGTGATGACACTCCTTATTGCCTTTATTTGTTTCAATGGGTCCTTAAGCAAGGCCCTTTTTGCCTTATTGGCCTTTTTGGTTCGGGTAACCCTGGTCCATTCATCCACCGACTCAGAAGCGCTGCTCCCAGAGGTGCCCGCCTGATCTTCCAGGTTTTCCAGGATTCTGCGAACCTGGGAATGGCTGGCAGAATGTGGGGACCTGGTCTCCTGTGTCCTGTGACGCTCAGAGGAGTCTTCAGATCCCTCCTTGCTACCAGGATTTGCTGGGTATCCCCCCCACTGACCTAACTGGGCAGAGGTTTTCAGGATGCCCTTAGTGGGCCTACTCTCCTGGGGTTCCCCACTAAATTGCACTGTGCTTGGGTGCCCATACCCGGATGCCCGCCCCTCTATTCCTGGGTGGTACTCGCCTATGAGCCCCATACTTTTAGCTGGATAGTAATCTGCCATCCCTGTGGCCCCGTGCTCATGTGCGCCAGGGAACATGGGGGTGGCAGAGTCCAGGGACTGGTAGAGGTGAAGGCCTCTGGCACTAGGGCTCCTGAGGTTATGCTCAGGAGTTTCTCTTTCCCAGCGAACCCCATCTCTATCCGCCCTTGTTCCCTGTTGCAATGTAAGAGCCTGCGCTTTCAGTTCCTCAGTTAAGGCCTTACCAGACTCTATCAGTCTCTCCTGCATGGCTACCTGTTGCTGGAGCCTATCATTGTGCTGACAGAGAGCCTAATTTTCTCTCTGTGCCTCCTGATTGGTCCTGGAGTACTGGGCCAGTCTCTGCTGCAGGAGGGTTACCTCCTCAGTCACATCCCTACTGGCCTGCTCCCTTCTTGCCAGAGCCTCCTCCACCCTCCTGGTGTGATCTAGCAAGCCCTGATGCTCTTTTTGGAGGTCACCCAGCCCCTGGAGGGCCAAGTGATTTTCTTCAATTTTTCTTTTTAAATGGCAGACTTCCTGGCCTAAGGTATCCCTTTCCTGACCAAGAGCCTGCATTTGTGACGCCAGGTCGTCCCTCTGCCTTTGAAAGGCACCAGCTTTCTGGCATTCTTCATCAAACTCTGCCTGGGTATCCAGGTCTTCCAAAATCAATTTATTGCTTTCCTCTTTCTCTCTGTCTAGTTGGATTTGCAGGGTGGCTACCTGCTCTGTGCATGCCCTGTTGAAATTGATCTGTTGCTCCAGCTTTTTCTGGCTCTGCAGTAAGGAGTCCAAACTGTCTCGGTGCTCCTTCTGCAAAGCCCGATTTCTGGTATCCTGGTCTGTCTTTTCCTGTTGCAGTATATCCATGTCCTCTTTTATTTTAATGATATACTGCCTACTATCTTTTTCTGACTCCTGGCTCCTCTTCAGCCTCTGCTCAGAAGAGACCAGGTCAGATTGGGCCTTTTCTAACGCCATCTGTTGCCTATTTGCCAGATCTTGGCCTTCAGCACATTTGTCCTGCATGGCTCCCATATATAGATACAAATATGCCGCTATCCTAACCATCTTGTCATGTTCATCTTTAACTTTAGGAGCCATGTATAATTCACTCAGGGCCACATGTAATGGACCCTGATCTCTCCATTTATCTGACCCTGTTTCAGTGACCTGTTGCGCGATTGCCTGCAACCAGACCGTTTGGTCCTGATGAGTCCACTCACCTCTCACAAATAGCTTATGTAAGAAGTGCTCTCTTGCTATTTTCATATCTACCAAGGTCGTCATTCTGGAATTTGAGTTCCTTCCTGACTTACAGAAGTTTGTATTTTATTTTGCATGACAGACTGTTTCCTTAGAGCGTTCCTTTGAGGGATGCTTTCACAGTGTAAAACAGCGTGGTGATCTAACCGGATATGTGTATCTGGTCAGTTGGCACACTGTATTAATCTGCACAAGTGGTAAATCTAACCCAGAATATCCCGGCTCCGAGCCCCCTCTTCTGTATGCGATATTGAATCAACACTACAGCTAAGTCAATGCCTAGTCTGGGATGCTGAGGAAAACCCTTATTGATGTATTTTTATGTCCAGTTCAGTACTCTGGATGACAACCCTTGTATAACACCCCCCTCATAGAATCCCCCTGACCCCACTGAGCCAAGAAGTAGGTTTGTTTTGCAAATTTAAAAGGTTTATTTGGGCAATTCAACAATATATATCTATATCACACTTCTATAAATAAATTGATAATGGATATTACACTTGTGAATATGAGCAGTAGTCAGCAAGAGTAACTTATGAATAGGAACAGAAGAATAAGGTGGGAAAGAATGCTTTATATGGTTCAAGGAAACGCAAGGTGGAATAAAATGCAGTACAGAAATAACTTGTTATGATTTTAGCAAAAGATAATATGATCACTTTTTCTTTTGACAATTCACTCCCCCCCCTATGCAATACAAGAAATGGAAGGAGAGCACACAGTCTTCAACAATCCCAACAAATCACACTTTATAATGCAATACACAGTTCCAGTTCTCCCAGCAAGCTTAGGGAAAACAGGGATGAGTTTTAAACACAGGCGAATTACTTTAATGTGGTTTGCAAGGAAGTGAAAAGGTGCTAAAATTGCTTTTAATTACCTCTAGAGGTTCAGGGTAGGTGATGGCTACTTTATATTAGTTCAGGCTCACTTTAACAATACTCTATGAATGATTAGCAGATTGCAAACGAATTTTAGCAAAGAGAAGCAAAAAGCTGCTGATTTCTACAGATGAATAAATCGGGCCAAATTGCAAATCGCGGTAAATTTCGCGAGTGCGTGTCTCGCGATTACAAAAAAGTACAAACGGTTCAAGAGATACAGATGATTTAATAAAGGTAGATTTTCGGATTTAAAGTAAAACTCAAAATGACAGGTGACAGCTTGCAGCTGCAGAATTGACAGGTGACAGTTGTGCAGCTTTAAAATGACAGATGACACGATTTCTAGGAGGCAGTTCTACTTAGGTTAAAATAGTTTGGATTAGATTATTTTAACTAAGAGATTGGGTTCTGCCCAGTTCTGGCGGTACTCACAATATATTTTGGGCAGGAATGGGCCTCGCCACGGATCTGGTCAGGTTTTGGACTGGACTCCGGTTCTGGTCTCGGCACTTCACAGCGATCTGGGTCAGCTCTGCTCTCTGGGTCTGTCAAGCACCGGATCTGCTCACAACGGTCTGGTTTGTGGTTCTCTCGGGTTCCGGATACAGCACTGCTTTCTGGATACTGCTACAGGTTCTTGCAAAAATTCTTGGCAAAAATTCAAACAGCTTGCCCGGCTGTTGAATAGTTTGGTTGGTTTTTAGGCTTGCTGAAGAGGATTCAGCTGGTGGATTCAGGCCTCTCTGCTACAAATTCTGGAGTTAATTTCTGCTACAGGTTCTGGAGATTGATGGATTTGAAGTCTGGATCTCTGGATGTGAAGTCGTCGGTCAGCATGCTCCGCAGTAAATGGAATTGAATGTCTCTACCTGTCCCAGCAGTCTCTTTTTATGTGTTTGAAAATGGGTGTGTGCCTGGGCCTAGCTAAGCCTGCCCCTTTCTACTTGTCATTGGCCCAATCCTCCCCTCTCCCATGATTGGGGGAAGGAAATGGATTGTCATCATGATGAGGTCTGTCTATGGGTCAGAGGATCCTCCCCTGGTCAATTTGCCCACAAATCTATATTTGATTCAAATATATATTTCCCAGATACACAATTTGTTGAAATTACATGTACACATTATATATTCCTTATGGTCCATGCTTGTCCGCCTCTGATCTTCCTGGGGGCTTGCATTCAAAAATGACAACATTTTGCACTTTTTGACTGGTTTACCAATATCGGACATTTACCAAAAATTACACACCTGTGCGCAAGGGGTATGGACATTAATTGATGAAGTGTCAGATTTTTAACATGCAGACATTTGGAGTGAGACCCTATTTTCCGCTAGCAACCCCCCAGAATACACCACAGGGTCCTAACACATCTTAAAACGTGCACAGAAAAATCACAAAAATAATGATATTACTTATATAATTTTGACAGGTCCGTACTATGAATTATCCATTTTTTTAAAAGTATGCCCTGGTCAAAAAGGGGTATGGCTTCCCACATCACATGGTGGAATAACTGGTTTATCCACTTCCCCCAAGCCAGCTTGTTCACAGAGGCACAGCTGCCCCCCAATTTCTCCCAAGAGGAAGCTATTTTACGACGCCCCCAATATAACATTTGCCTGAGTCCAGGACAAGGCTTTGTGCAACCTCCTGCGGTGCCCCTCCCCTAATCTAATCAGAGAGGTGTCAACTCCTTTTGGCAAGGGGCAGCAGGATGCAGCTAGGCCTGGGAAGAGTGGCTGAGCAGGTTTCAACTTCTGTCGGGGGTTTTAAAACGCTGGCTTTCTGATAGTGGTGAGTACCGGTATTGCAACCATTTTTGGGATTAAGAAAATGAATTCCCCACAGTTCTGAGTTGCTTTTTGGGAATCAGCATTGCCATTCCCAATGGTTTCAGGCTACTGTGTGTGTAGCCCAATGGTGGTTTTAGGCAGTGCCCTCCTGTGCTCACAACATAGGCAAAAATGGGTGGCAGCCCATTCTTCATGTTTTCCCTGTGCACTCTCTGGGGAGTTCTGGCCATCATGATGTTTTCCATGCCAGTACTGACTGCACTGTTTTATGGTAGGGCTTGGATGCATGGGTAAAAACATCCCACAGTTATCAAATACAGTTCAACTACATAATGCAGTCTAAAAGCACGAGCAACATTGCTATTTTGCGTAGATATTAGAAATCATACGTAGAAGGGAAGGCCTGTGCGGTAAATGCGACATTGCATGCACTAGGGCCAAATTCGCGAGACCACGGAAATTCCTAGCCATGCCCAAGCTCCCATGAGGACAGCCCACACTCCCAACCACCATGATGCCTATTCATTGTTCTAACAGTGTTGCAAAGAAGTGTTTTTTACCTAAGAGAAATGTGCCCTACAAAGCCGCAGTCAGAGATCGGTGCCAAGTGTGCATGTTATCTCACACTAGTCAAAGCATGACCCAGCCCATTCCCGGGTGTCCACGAGTTATAGCCCTTTTAACTTACTAAATCTTAAGATCCCTGAATTCCATGGCACTAGGTGCCATTTGACCACCAACCCCAAAGTAACAAGTCCTTAAATGTTCAAAGAGGTCGGACAGGGCACATAGTTGAGTGACAATCATGTGATTTGTATTGCAAGGTGCTGGGAGGGATACATTATAGTTCAAAATGAGGGTGGAGACCTTGGAGCCAGATGACATGGAGAGGAGTGAGTGAAATGTGCGTGTGAAGGTTTAGAGTGCCCTAGAACCTCCTTTGTGTCCATCGTAAAGGCCAGCCAAGTGCACAGCATGAGTGATAAAATATTTGTATGGTAGGAGTATAATTAATTTGTTTTCTGACCTTCGAAGTCAGAAGATGAGCCCTACAGCACCCACGTGATGGTAGACAGACATACTGGGCAGGGACCAATAGACCAGCACCCATTATGGGTAAAGGTGGAACATGTATAGGGTCCATCCAATCAGCCGTGCAGATTTTTACTGTATGTTGTTGCGTCATTATGACACTGTGCATCTTTTAAAGTTCCTGCTTGTACCTCTCTTTGGCAGAACGTTCTTAGCAGCAGAGTTCTTTGCTGTTGCTCTCATCTGCGCGTGAGATTAAAACTTGGTATCCCTACAAGATTGACTTTGGCCTTTCTTCCCTAGCGAGTTGTATTCTCTCTGGTGTGAGCTTTCAGGGGTGTGCCTTCAACAAGTTCTTCAGGCACATATTCTCCGAACACTGAATGAGGCGGACCCAGACAAAGTGGCCACACTGAATGAAGCCCCCAGTCCCAAAAACATCTGGGACTGGCAAGACACTGCTCTTGATATCTAAAAATCGATGCCACTGTGAGTGCCCCATTACGAGAGCTCACAGGACAGACAGGAGCTCATGTAGACACCAGAGTACCAAACAGCATTCAAAATGATTCGAAGAAACATCACATCAGTGGAGGATACAGTGTATTTCAACTCCTGCTGGGAAACAGAGGTGACAGTGGATGCCAGCCCCGTAGGACTTGGGGCTATATTGACCCAACATGATACGAATTTACCACACTTTAGATTCATCGTGTCTTACGACAGAAGGAGCTTATCTGTCACAGAACAGGCATATTTCATAGTGGAAAAGGAGATACTAGCTGTGCTATGGACCTGTGAACATTTCCACCTTTTCCTGTACGGAAAGGCCTTTCCCTTTGACACTGACCATCAAGTACTTCTCACTATGTATGGAAACCCAAAAGCAAGAATGGCACCAAGAATTGCGAAATGGGGTTTGCGTCTATAGGTTTACAAATGTACAATTCAGCACCGGCCAGGAAATGAAGAGAACCCATCAGATTATCTATACCGCTACCCCACGAGATCAGCAAGGGTGGAACACTCTATTGCGGACGCCTACATAAATTACATCATCCAGCAAATGAAACCCTTCCTGATTGACTGGGCCACTCTTCAACACGAGTCTGAACAAAATTTGTCTCTGGCACTTATTGCAAATGCCTAGCAAACAGGAAGATAAGACGTGAAGGAGATGGCAAGGGACAAAGGCAGGGCCACACAGAAGGACGCGAGCAGTCTGACACTGGTACAAGACGAACTAACGGCCACAGAGGATCACATTATCTTAAGGTGCAAAATAGTACTGTCCCTGTCACTACATCTGCAGGTCATCGACCTAGCCCTTGAAGGATATCGCTGAGTAGTCTCCACCAAAAGATTGCTGAGATAAAAATATGGTTCCCAAAGCTGGACAACAGAGTTGAGGAGACATTACAGAAGTGTGCCACATACAGCGTGGTCGCACCGGCCCCCCACCCCAACCTACTGCAAATGTCAACGCTACCAGAAGGTGTGTGGGGAGAAATGTCAATTGACTTCTTTGGACTGGTAATGTGTGTGACCTATGTCTTGGTGGTCATTGATGAATATTCAAGATTCCCTGTAATACAGATATTGTCATCCACAGTAACAATGTGTGTTATTCCTGTACTAGACCGGATACCTACGGCTAACGGGATCCCGAAAGTCAACAAGTCTGTTAATGACCCAGGATTAATAAAACAGGATTTTGCAACTGTCACCCAATTTATGGGTTTCAAACACAGAAAGATCATTCTGCTGTGGCCACAGGCCAATGGCATAGTAGAGAGATTAATGGCGGATATAAAGAGGGCACTACAAATTGTAAATATCACTGACAAACGGTATGGGCAAGTACTATACCAGATACTGCAAGACTTCAGACACACCCAGCATAGCACCGCAGGGGCATGCCTGGCAGAGCTAATGTTCAGATGATCACTAAGAACACAGTTGCCTCAAGGGACAGAAATAGTAGATCCTGGGGACCAAGATCAGCATGTCAGGATAAAAGATTTGGAAAAGAAGAGGAAGATGAAAAGATTGACTAATGCCCGAAGAGGAAGCTGAGATGTGAACATCCAAATAGGTGATCAAGTTATATTATGTTATGTTACTTGGCATTTATATAGCGCCTTATGTATCATTAGTATGACCTCAAAGCACTGGTAGGTTGAAAGCCCTCGGGAAGCGCAGTTCAAGTCAGTAGAGAGAGAGAGAGAGTGTCGTATGGTGTGTGGGTGCACCGGATATGTGTGTAGCCTGCGTGGTTGTTGCATGATAGCTGCTTCTTAGCTGTAGGTGTGGTGCTGAGGAAATCAGTTGGATGTGTTCAGTCTGGAGGGTGGACGCTCAGACTGAGTTCTGGCTGCGTTAGGCCTGAGGAGATGCCTAAGCTAGCCGGAATGTCCTCAGCTAGCTGTGTTTTATTAGGATGATGAGGTGTTTGTAGGGTCATGTTAGTATGAGAACAGCTAGGCCGAATGTGTCATAGCATAGCTGTGTTCTAGTTGATTGATGATGTATAGGAGAGAGGAAGCGTAGTAGTGTGATATGGTGGTTTATCAGTGAAGTGCTCGCGGCCAGGCATGAGAACAGGACATGGGGCGTACATAGCGGCATACGTGTATAAAGCGACAGGATGGATATGGTAACATGGGGATACAGGTACACAGTAGTCATTCAATCCACTTCATCCATTCCATGCGCTTCATCAGTTCCATCTGCTTCATCTATTCCATCCACTTACATCCGTTCCATCTACTTACATCGGTTCCATCCACGTATGTCTGTTCCATCCATTTTGTCCGTTCTATCCACTTCGTCCGTTCCATCCATTTCGTCCGTTCCATCCATTTCGTCCGTTGCATCCACTTCGTCTGTTCCATCCACTCTGTCCGTTCCATCCCCTTCGTCTGTTCCACCCCCTTCGTCCATTCTATCCCCCTCGTCCGTTCCATCCCACTCATCCGTTCCACCCCCTTCGTCCATTCCATCCCCTTCATCCGTTCCATCCCCTTCATGCATTCCGTCCACCTCATCCGTTCCATCCACCTGATCCGTTATGTCCACCTCATCCATTCCATCCACTTCATCCGTTCCATCCACTTCATTCGTTCCATCTACTTCATCCGTTCCATCCATTTCATCCACTCTATCCACTCTGTCCACTCCATCTGCTCCATCCACTCTGTCCACTCCATCCATTCCATCTACTCTATCCATCTATCCATTCCATCCATCCATCTATCCGCTCCATCCATCCATCTATCCACTCCATCCATCCATCTATCCGCTCCATCCATATATCCACTCCTTCTGTTCCATCCGTTCCATCCGTTCCATCCACTTCATCTGTTCCATCCACTTCATCCGTTCCATCCATTTATCCACTCATCTCCTCCATCTACTCCCTCCATTCTACCCGCCCACTCATCCTTCCCATCCACTTCATCCGTACCATCCACTTCATCCATTCTATCAACTTCATCCGTTCCATTTGGTTTCATCTACTCCATCTGTTCCATCTGTTGCATTGGTTCCATCCACCTCATCCGTTCCATCCACTTCATCTACTCATCCATTCTATCCACTCATTTCCTCCATCCCCTCGGTCCACTCCATCCATTTCACCCACCCACTCCATCCTTCTTATTCACTTCATCCATTCCATCCACTTCATCCTTTCCATCCAGTTTCGTCTACTCCATCCGTTCCATCCGTTCCATCCGTTCCATCTGCTCCATCGGTTCGATCGGTTCGATCGGTTCCATCGTTTCCATTGGTTCCATCCACTCCATCCACTCCATCCACTCTATCCGTTCCATCCACTCCATCCGTTCCATCCTTTCCATCTGTTCCATCCACTCCATCCACTCCATCTGCTCCGTCCACTCTATCTGTTCCATCCACTCCATCCGTTCGATCCACTTCATCTGCTCTATCCACTCTGTCTGCGCCATCCGCTCCATCCACTCCATCTGTTCCATCCACTCCATAAATCTATCACTTCATCCGTTTGAATCGTTCCATTAACTTCATCCGTTCCGTCCACTTCATCTGTTCCATCTACTTCATGCGTTCCATCCACTTCATGCGTTCCATCCATTTTATCCGTTCCATCCACTTCGTCCGTTCCATTCTCTTCATCCGTTCCATTCTCTTCGTCCGTTCTATTCCCTTCGTCCGTTCCATTCTCTTCATCTGATCCATCCACTCCATATTCGCTCATTCACTCTATCCGTTCCAGCCACTCTATCCGCTCCATCCATCTGTCACTCCATCCTTTCGAACTGTTCCATCCACTTCATCCGTTCCTTCCACTTCATCTGTTCCATCCACTTCGTCCGTTCCATCCACTTCATCCGTTCCATCCACTTCACCCGTTCCATCCACTTCGTCCGTTCCGCCACTTCATCCGTTCCATCCACTTCATCCGTTCATCCACTTCATCCGTACCATCCACTTCATCCGTTCCTTCCATTTCATCTGTGCCATCTACTTCATCCACTCTATCCACTCTGTCCACTCCATCTGCTCTATCCACTCTGTCCACACCATCTGCTCCATTCATTCCATCTACTCTATCCATCTATCCATTCGATCCACCCATCTATCAACTCCATCCATCCATCTATCTACTCCATCCATTAATCTGCTCCATCTATCTACTCCATCTTTTCCATCCGTTCCATCCACTTCATCTGTTCCATCCACTTCATCTGTTCCATCCACTTCTTCTGTTCCATCCACTTCGTCCGTTCCATCCACTTTGTCCACTCACCCATATTATCCACTCATCTCCTCCATCCACTCCCTCCATTCTACCTGTCCACTCCATCCTTCCCATCCACTTCATCCGTTCCATCCACTTCATCCTTTCTATCCATTTCATCCGTTCCATCAGGTTTCATCTACTCCATCCGTTCCATTGGTTCCATCCGTTCCATCCACTCCATCTGTTCCATCAACTTCATCCGTTCCATCCACTTCATCCGTTCCATCCATTTATCCACTCATCTCCTCCATCTACTCCCTCCATTCTACCCGCCCACTCATCCTTCCCATCCACTTCATCCGTACATCCACTTCATCCATTCTATCAACTTCATCCGTTCCATTTGGTTTCATCTACTCCATCTGTTCCATCTGTTGCATTGGTTCCATCCACCTCATCCGTTCCATCCACTTCATCTACTCATCCATTCTATCCACTCATTTCCTCCATCCCCTCGGTCCACTCCATCCATTTCACCCACCCACTCCATCCTTCTTATTCACTTCATCCATTCCATCCACTTCATCCTTTCCATCCAGTTTCGTCTACTCCATCCGTTCCATCCGTTCCATCCGTTCCATCTGCTCCATCGGTTCGATCGGTTCGATCGGTTCCATCGTTTCCATTGGTTCCATCCACTCCATCCACTCCATCCACTCTATCCGTTCCATCCACTCCATCCGTTCCATCCTTTCCATCTGTTCCATCCACTCCATCCACTCCATCTGCTCCGTCCACTCTATCTGTTCCATCCACTCCATCCGTTCGATCCACTTCATCTGCTCTATCCACTCTGTCTGCGCCATCCGCTCCATCCACTCCATCTGTTCCATCCACTCCATAAATCTATCACTTCATCCGTTTGAATCGTTCCATTAACTTCATCCGTTCCGTCCACTTCATCTGTTCCATCTACTTCATGCGTTCCATCCACTTCATGCGTTCCATCCATTTTATCCGTTCCATCCACTTCGTCCGTTCCATTCTCTTCATCCGTTCCATTCTCTTCGTCCGTTCTATTCCCTTCGTCTGTTCCATTCTCTTCATCTGATCCATCCACTCCATATTCGCTCATTCACTCTATCCGTTCCAGCCACTCTATCCGCTCCATCCATCTGTCACTCCATCCTTTCGAACTGTTCCATCCACTTCATCCGTTCCTTCCACTTCATCTGTTCCATCCACTTCGTCCGTTCCATCCACTTCATCCGTTCCATCCACTTCACCCGTTCCATCCACTTCGTCCGTTCCGCCACTTCATCCGTTCCATCCACTTCATCCGTTCATCCACTTCATCCGTACCATCCACTTCATCCGTTCCTTCCATTTCATCTGTGCCATCTACTTCATCCACTCTATCCACTCTGTCCACTCCATCTGCTCTATCCACTCTGTCCACACCATCTGCTCCATTCATTCCATCTACTCTATCCATCTATCCATTCGATCCACCCATCTATCAACTCCATCCATCCATCTATCTACTCCATCCATTAATCTGCTCCATCTATCTACTCCATCTTTTCCATCCGTTCCATCCACTTCATCTGTTCCATCCACTTCATCTGTTCCATCCACTTCTTCTGTTCCATCCACTTCGTCCGTTCCATCCACTTTGTCCACTCACCCATATTATCCACTCATCTCCTCCATCCACTCCCTCCATTCTACCTGTCCACTCCATCCTTCCCATCCACTTCATCCGTTCCATCCACTTCATCCTTTCTATCCATTTCATCCGTTCCATCAGGTTTCATCTACTCCATCCGTTCCATTGGTTCCATCCGTTCCATCCACTCCATCTGTTCCATCAACTTCATCCGTTCCATCCACTTCATCCGTTCTATCCACTTCATCGATTCATCCATTCTATACAGTCATCTCCTCCATGCATTTGGTCCACTCTGTCCATTCGACCCACCCACTCTATCCTTCCCTTCCATTTCATCCAAGTCTATCCACTTCATCCGTTCTATCCGATTTTATCTACTCCATCCGTTCCATCCATTCCATCGGTTCCATCCACTCCATCTACTCCATCCGTTCCATCCATTCTGTCCATTCTATCCACTCCATCTGTTCCATTCACTCCATTGGTTCCATCCACAGTATCCACTTCATCCACTCCATCCGCTCCATCTATTTCATCCACTCCATCTATTCCATCCACTCCATCAATCAGTCCATCCTTTCGAACCGTTCCATCCACTCCATCCATCTATTCCATCCACTCCATCTATTTCATCCACTCCATCCATCTATCACTCCATCCTTTCGAACCATTCCATCCACTTCATCCACTCCATCCACTCCATCCACTCCATCCGTTCCATTCACTCCATCCGTTCCATCCAATCCATCTGCTCTATCCGCTCCATCCGCTCCATCAATTCCATCACATCCATCTATTCCATCCACTCCATCTATCATCTATTCCATCTACTCCATCCATCTATCATTCCATCCTTTCGAACCTTTCCATCCACTTCATCCGTTCTATCCACTCCATCCGTTCCATCCACTCCATTCATTCAATCCACTCCATCCGTTCCATGCACTCCATCCATTCCATCCATTCCATCTGTTCCATCTACTTCATTTGTTCCACTCAGTCTATCTGTTTTAGTTACACTATGGGTTTCTGTTTATTGTGGCTATTTATTCCGTTTGCTATAAGCGTCGATTCTTTAAGGGAAGAGCCACGTTTTCAGTAGTTTGCGGAAAGACATGTAGTCTTCGGTGAGTTGAATGAGGAGTGGAAGCGAGTTCCACAGAGTGGGGGTCAAGGCTGAGAATGATGATCCTCCTAACCTGACTGAGTTGGTGTTTGGTATCACTAGGAGGAGGGCTTGATCTTAGAGTGTGTGGTGGGTGGTAGGATTTTAGCTTGTCCTGTAGGTAAAAAGGTCCGGTTTTATGCATTGCTCGGTGGGAGATGCATAAGGTTTTGAAAGTCACCCTTTATCCAACCGGGAGCCAGTGGAGGGTTCTGAGAGCTGAAGAGGTGTAATCTCTTGGGCGAAATTTGGCTGCAACGTTTTGTGCTCTTTGTAGTTTAATGAGGTGGTATGCTTGGACCCCGAGGTAGTGGGAGTTGGCATAGTCCAGTCTTGATATTACAATAGATTGGGCAGCGTCGAGTCTGTTGGGAAAGGAGAGGTCGAGGATGCATCCAAGGTTATTTACTGTGGTTGAGGTGGTTGGTGGTTTGCCCATGGATGATGGCCAGGGTAGAGGGTGGGGAAGAAGCTTGGTGTTGCCGCAAAACATGATTTCAGTTTTGATGGGGTTTAAGAGGAGGTGGTTTGTGGTCATACAGCGATCAATGTCAAGGAGGCAGACAGCAAGGTCGGGCTGACAGTTGGGGTTTTAGTTGAGGATTTTTAGGATTAATTGTGTGTCATCGGCATATAGAGGTTGAACAGGAGGGCTGATAAGCACGCTCCTTGTGAAACTCCGGTATTGACTGGTCGGGCGGCGGAAGCAAAGGAGGAGAGGAGGGTTATTTGGTTCCTATTGTTGAGGAAGGATGCTATCCACTTGAGGGCGTTTCCACAAATTCCTAGCGAGTGGAGGCAGTTGAGGAGGATTGAGTGGTTGATTGTGTCAAAGGCAGCAGATAGGTCTAGAAGGATTAGTGCAGTGCATCCCGCAGAGTCTGCAGTGATTTTAAGGTCGTCCCAGATTGAGGTCCGAATGGTTTCGGTTCCGTGTCGAGATCTGAAGCCTGATTGTGCAGGGTCTAGGAGATTGTTGGCTTCGACAAAGGCATTTAGTTGGGGGTATGCGGTTCGATCGATGAGTTTAGCAAGAAACCTGGTGTTTGAGATGGGGCGGTAGTTTTTGAGGTCAAAAGGGTCGAGGGAAGGTTTTTTTAGAAGAGGTTTGAAGGCGTCAGGGAAAATTCCCGAGGAGAGGGAGTCATTTATGATGTTTCTTACAGGCTCTCCTGCGCAGGTAGATGCACATATTTCTTTGAGGGTTGAGGTGGGGCAGCGGTCTGGGGGGAGCGGATGGTTTCCGGGCGGAGAGAAGTTTGAGAAATGGGTCTGTTGATATTGGTGTGAACGAGTCGAAGGTGGGTTGCAGTTGCTGGGGCAGGAGGAGGGTTGGCAGGTAAGGTGGGAGGATTACGTGGCGGGGACATTAGGGCCAGTTTGTTGTTTAGAGAATTTGTTCTTTCAAGAGCAGTGGTGTAGTAGTGGAGAGAGAGTGCGTCGCAGAATGACTGAGATGGGGTCGATTGGGTGGTGGTACAGGTTGGTTTGGTGAATTCAGAGATGATTTTGTGGAGTTCCTTGATGGGGTTTTCACAGTTGAGAATTCGAGAGTTGTAGTGGACTTTTTTTGCTTTTCGGATTTCGGCTTTATAGTGGCGATGGTGCTGGGCTAGGGTGGATCTACTCAGGAAGGTTTTATCTTTCCGCCATTTGCTCTCTAGGGATTTATACAGTTGTTTTGCAGTTCAGGTGTAAACCATCTGGGAAAAGGGCCATGGCGAGCGAAGATTGGAAAGTGGGGGTGAGTGGGATTAATGAGGTATTGAGCCATGAGTCAAAGGCGTCAGTGGTTAAGGGTTCATTGGTGGAGGGGGGGGTTGAAGGAGCGCATCGGCTAGGTCCAGGATGATTTTTAGTTTCTTCCAGCATTTGCGTCTATTTGGGGGTTCTGGTTTGAGTATGGGGAGGGGGGCAGCTGAGCAAATGGTGAAAGGCACAATGAAGTGATCAGACCAGATTATAGGTCCAGGGAGGGCTTAGACGTATCTGGTCATGGGAGCTAAAGATGGCATCAAGGGTGTGTCCATTAGAGTGAGTTGGGCTGTTTATGTGGAGGCGGAGGTTAAGCGCATCTAGGCAGTCAACCAGTGAATGGGTCATAGGGTTGGTGTGAATGTCAAGCCAGATATTGAAGTCTCCTAGAGAGTGAGGGTGGGATGGTTTATTTGGATGTTGGTTATCGAATCACAGAGGTTGCTTGAGAATTGACTGTCGTAGCCAGGAGGTCTGTAGATGATTATGAAGCTGTGGGAGAACATTTGGGGGAGGGATAGTTTGACGAGAAGCGATTCGCAGGAAGGAATGATTGTCTGGCCGTCGATGATTGAGGCGGAGAAGTGTGATTTGAAAACATCTAAATTCAGCTATACCAGAGATATTTTATTAGGTACACTTTGTAAGTTCAAGGTTGGCACAGTGATGATATTGGGCACACTATCTAAATTTAACTGTACCACAGTGATGCTATTAGGCACTCTCTTCGCGTTCAATTATACCACAGTTACGCTATTGGGTACACTTTCTAGGTTCTATTATACCACATTAGTGGTATTATGCACACTTTTAGATTTAACTATACCACAGTGATGATATTAGGCACACTTTCAGAATTCAGAATTAAACTATATCACCGTTACGCTATTAGGTACACTATTTGGACTCAATTATACCACTGTTACGCTTATTGGGTACACTTTCTAGATTCAACTATACCACAGTGGTGATATTAGGCACACTTTCTAGATTTGACTGTACCACAGTGATGATATTATGCACACTTTCTAGTTTTAACTATACCACGCTTCTCCTGCAGATACCTGCAGATACGATCTAGCGATGTCTCTTTGGAGCCGTCCTTTGCCTCAGGGTCCTTAGCCGGAGGGGGCTGCACGGGCAGAGGGCTGCCCTGGTAAGGTCGGTAATGGCCTGGGCAGCATGGCCAGTGGGCCAATCACGGGGTAGATGGGCGGGCTGGGAGGTGGGAGGGAAGAACCAGGAAGCGGTATTGGAAAGGGGCTGTAGGAGCGAGATCGTGGTGGAGGGCAAGTAAAGGCAGCGAGCTTAGGGTTATGGGCGCACAAATATATTGCTGAACGGATGTGTACTCAACAGGTAAATGCGCAGGCCAAATGGGCTACAGTGCACACCGTTGCACGGTAGTATCAAGGCAACACGGCCAGCGGGCCAATCACGGGGCGGATGGGCAGGCTGGGTGGCGGGAGGGAAGAAACCAGGAAACGGGATGGGAAAGGGGCTGTAGGACCGAGATCGGGGTGGAGGGCAAGTAAAGGCAGCGAGCTTAGGGTTATGGGCACACAAATATGTTGCTGAATGGATGCGTACTCACCAGGACGATGCCCAGGCCAAATGGGCTACAGTGCACACCGTTGCCCCGTGGTATCAAGGCAACATGGCCAGCGGGCCAATCACGGGTGGATGGGCGGGCTGGGAGGCGGGAGGGAAGAACAAGGAAGCAGGATGGGCGGTGGGAGGGAAGAAACCAGGAAGCGGGATGGGAAAAGGGCTGTAGGACCGAGATCGGGGTGGAGGGCATGTAAAGGCAGCGAGCTTAGGGTTATGGGTGCACAAATATGTTGCTGAACGGATGTGTACTCACCAGGCCGATCTCAGAGGAAATAAGAAGATTCGACATTCTTACCGGGCCTTCTGACAGTGACAAGCAAGAAAGGCATAATGATTACAGCGGGAGTTGGTTAGAGAAGAACCATCACCCGAAACAAGTCACATTTAAAAGCATGCCAGAGAGGGGAAGACACATAGTGGCAAAGTCCTAGAAGTGGAGGGACTGGATGTGATTCAGAAGACCTGTACCTAGGTGATGGTGAATCTTCAGACAAAGATGGGAGGTCATGAAGCAAAGCTGTTCACGCACGAGCCCAGACCGACACCGAAAAGAACGTCCCACCAGGACTCTAATAAGCCAGTAAGGATCATAGAAGACATGGGCTAGTGTGTACTCACTGTTTAAGAAAGGGGGCAATGTAAAGTTGCAGTCAGCCTCATTATATGGAAGCAGTGTTGTGATCGATGAAAAGGTAGTGAGCATGGAGGACTGGGAAATACTTAGTGTAAAATTGTTTTCTCAGCATGCTATTGAAAACTTCATTCCAATGCAGCTTCGCAGTGTTATCAGCATGCCATCCTGAACAGTGTTCCACTGCTTCAAACGTGCTGCTTTCGAAGGGCAACTCTTCCCTCGACTTCACTCACCCACTACAACTACGTGTCCTGGGAATACTAGTTCAGGGCTCCATGCATTGCCTAAGATAAGTTGTTGGGATATCTTTGCCTATTTTTTGGGGAACACAAATAACTGTACATACTCCTACGTTCTGTCCCCTTTCCTCCGTACTAGTGGATATTCAGTCCTTCGGGATCGGACCGAAGCACTTTTTGATATTGTCCATCTTTTATTTTTATGCAGAGCCAGTGCATCACCCTTCAGTCGTTTGCTCCGCAAGGTCGGGATTAGACGAATTAGCCTCGCAGGAATATTTTTATTTTGTTTGCTTTTGTCCTTCAAATTTGTCCTCCTACCCTCGTACCTCGGGGTATTATTTTCCTCCGCCTATGCCTATGTACTTCCTGCTGGTGTCACTACATGGCAGTTGACCCTCACATCCTTCTACTCGAGTGCCTGGACCTGGACCATCGTTGGGACGCATGCTTCTATTGTGATTCCCTCTCAGTCCAGGCACTCAAAATAAGGCTTGTCAGATGGGAAGAGGTCTTCCACAGCTTTCTTCTGGTACACCTACAGAAGTTCATTGAAGAGAAAATAAGTCATCCAGTAAGTACTCTTCTTTTCAGGTCCCCTGGCCGGTTGACTCCTTCCCGGTGTCATCAGGTCCTGGGAGGAGTCGTTCCGGCTCTAGCGTCACCAGGGTTCACACTGAGGTACCCCAAACCGGTTTGATAGCAGAGTTTCCTCCGTGGTTCATCCTCAGGGGGTATCTCCCGAGGTTACCCTGAAAGGGGTTAAAAGAAGCAACAGCAAAGCAGAGGATCCCCGTTCCGGGGCTAATAAGACCAGATCAAGTTCCGAGCTTCCCCTCAAAGGGGCTAAACATTATAACAGCCAGATTGGGGAGCACAGAAGTCAGACCAGCTTCCAGAATCTTTCATTGCCGACTTGGCTGATGGTCCCTCAAGGAGGGCTAAAGATCAAGTCAAGGCTGCTAAAATATCAGCCAAAACTATGATGGTTTCTGACAGACCTGTGACTCAAGTCAGCACAGAGAGTCTCATAATGGAACCTCAACACAAGTGGTTTTAACAGTTTTCTGAAAAATGAGGAACTGAATCGCATTTTTTAAATAATTATATAATTTGTTTTAAAAAAACTTGGCTCTCCATCAAAATTTGGCTAGATGGATTGTAAAACAACGAGCTTCCAGTTTTAACGAGTAGCGACCTTTCAGGTGGACTCCTAATAGCTACTAGAAACTCGAAATGTAAATCTGTCAATCTCGTCTCTGAAAATGTGGCCAGAATCTTAGCAATTTCGGTAGAGACCAGTCTGGATGGTGAGAATCAAAATGTTCTCTTGATACATCTATATTGGAATCCGGCAGTTATGGAATTAGATTCCTTCTTGGACCAACTTTCAGAGACATTGGGTATTTGGTTATCTAAAAATTAACCAATGTAATAATTGCAGACAATTAAATTCACATTTATAAAATTACTGTAAAGCAGGTAGAACACCAAACTATCATGATACCAATAAATGGAGAGCCTTGTTTAAAGAATGGGGTATGATTATTGTGAATGGTAATGTGAACGGGCACTTTGAGCAAAGAGTGACATGGAAAAGGATGAATCAGTCATCAGTTATTTTTTTTTAAAATTGTTTATGGTTAAAAAAAAACCTTTACAATTACAATCAGTAAACAGAAAGAAGAGAAAAAAAATTATAACAATTAATATACCAAACCTTCAACAATCATATGCAGAAGAATTAATTAAAAACAACCGAATCCACAAACACCTATATACAAAAATTCATAATCATAAATTCTTAAGTTCATAGAAGAATTACAGGCATCAATATTACAGATTTCAGTTAAAATTAACAAATCAAAAAAACCCAATTTACATTCGTAACCATATCATAATCGACAGCCAATATCATAACAGTGCATAAATTCCAGGTAGTAGCAAGAGTAGTCGCAGAGTTCGCACCAACCAACTTATGATAGACACATCCCTAAGCGCTGTTCACTTCAACCAATTCTGAACCAGCGGTGGCTGCTGCTTTTTCAAGTAGTTTGCATTCGGGAATTATCAGAAAATTAGTTAAACTCAAAATAAGGCTTTGAGACCTACCCCACATACATCTTTGCCATAAATTTTCCCTGCTCAAGGTTGATCCTGAACCGAGATACTCTCCAAACATATCTTTCCTTGCAGGTTCAAAATTCACACAATAAACAGTTAGGTGTTTCAACGATTCTATAATATTGTTGATTTTGCAGAATCTACAGTACCCCATATTGATCTTACTTTTGTATTGATTCCAATGCATCAACTTTTCATTTGTTTGTAGCTGATTTAAACGAAATCTCAGATAACGCGTCCTAGCTACATGGCAAGGAAAAATTTCGTGATACTTCGGACGATAGCCCCACTGCTTTGGAAACTTAGCGTATTCAGAGAAGGATTTATAAGTATTTATCTTGTCAACCAAAAGACACCAATTATAGCGACAATATTTAAGTTTACATGATGGGAGTCCTAATATCAGGTCCTCTTGACTAATCATGGTGGCAGATAGTAATTCCTCCATCTTTTTCCTAAATTTCAAAAAAGAAGGTGGCTGGCCTTGGGCAATCATCATCCCTAAATCTACATATAATGAATCTCTGGGAGGCGACAACATTTTACCATAATATGCAAGTAATCGCCAGTGCCATTTGACTGATAACGGCAACAAACCCAACTTATGGCAGATGACTGCATTTGGTGTAGACAAAGCGAGACCCAATACTCTCTTCCACATTTTGCCCTGGATTATGTCTAATATTCCCTCTAGGTCATAAAGACATATATCCAAGGCATAGAGTAGAATCGGCTCCACTTTTTGTAAATAAAATTTAAGAATAGGAAGCATAGAAAATTTCCCCAATCAATTGTATATAAGTTTCATCTGTGCAGTCAGTGGTTGCGCTTTGTTATCTATGATCATCTTCCAGCTGTCAAGTGAATATGTACTCTGTAGGTGATAACCCAGATAACGAATAGAGGATGACTTTGGAATCGAAATACCATTGAGGCACCAAGTAAATTTGGCCGATCTTTTTCAGCCTTCTGCGAAAACAGCAATGAAAGACTTTTCCGGGTTCACCTGTAGATTATGTTTACTAGCAAAGGAGTGAAATAGACCCAACTTAGTCTGAAGCCCAAAGGGAGTCCGATCGAAAAACAATAGGTCGTCGGCAAAACTTAACCAATTCAGTGACAAAACTCCTAATTTTACGGGAAAAATGCAAGCCTCCTTCCTTTTTTCATCAAGATCTAGTAGATATAGGTTAAACAGTACAGCTGCAAGATTACAGCCCTGCTTAAGACCTATTTCCGTAAGGATAGGATCGGTCAGTGCACCAGCCTTAGTCAGCCGAATCCTATAAGTAGTTTGTTTATGCAGAGCTGCAATCATTGCGACCAATTGGGCAGAAAAAACATATTTGATCAATTTAGCCCACAGTATTACTCTAATAACTGAATCAAAGGCTGCAGTAAGATCAAGGGCTGCCATATAAATTGGCCCGGAGATGGAAAACCTAGACAACTGATATAAATGAGCAATAACAGTAGCATTTAATTGGCAGCCCATGTGACGGCGAAAACCTATCTGGAATTTAGGCAAAAGATTTTGATTACTAATATGTTGGTGGATAGATTGTAGTAGTAATCCGGTGAACATTTTTGCAGCAGAATCCATAAGAGCTATGGGCCTAAAATTGGCTGGTTCATTCATCGGGCCTTTCTTGTAGACCTGTATAATAATGGCCGAGCACCATGAAGCAGGAATTCTTCCTAAATAATGAATGGCATCAAATTTGATTTTGAAAATCGAGGCCCATAGTTCTGGATTAAGTTTAATTAATCATGGATGAATACCGTCAGGCCCAGAAGCTCTTGAGCCATTCGATTTCACAATGGCCATACGTATATCCTCAATAGTCCAATCACAACCAACAGCAGTAGGGGCAGCCAAATTAGTATAAGAGATGGATAAAAAACCTTGTGGCATAGCAAACTTAGCTTTAATATAAAATATAACTAACCCAAGTGGGTGCGGAAATAGATGATTCTTCAATGATGTCTGACTTGCCACTCAGGGTATGCAAAGTACCCCACACTTGTCTAGTTCTATTCTTTAATAATAAAGTTAGGAGATTCTGATTGTCAGTGTCTTTTATTTGTCTTTTGTATGTTGAGACAATATGTGCTTTCAAATTGTGATACCCATTACCATTAAATACCCCAGAGCCCAGTTGTCTAAGCTGATACCGTTTCTCTTGACGTAACTTGACCACCTTCTGGTTATAGTGATGTCAATGGTTGGGCAGACTACTGAATTCCATACTGGTCATAAACTGCGCAACATGTGCAGCAATTCGTGATGAATTTTGTATCTCAGCAAACACACAAGTCTGCCCTCCAGTATACATCCCCAATATGAGTAGCTGATCCTTTTGCATATCAGATATAACTCTGTTACATCTCTTTGAAGTCCACTTAAAGGATAGTTCCGGGACTTTTTTTTTATTGTTCCTATGGTTCGGCCATGTGTTTTTAAGCATAAATCGGTAGATCGTAGAAAACTTTCCTATGGACCTTACCCGACTTTTCGTCCATTAACGCACTCGAAAACATCCGCCATTTTATGATAATCCTCTCACTTGCCGCATCGCCCTGGCTCACCTGCTTTTGCGGCACTAAATCAAATCCCCCGCCCCTGAAACAGACTTGATCAAAACATTCATATTCCCCGCCTCTATCCGTGACGTGACTGAGCTGCGTAGGCAAACGCGCCCAGGCGTCTTCTACGCGACTCCACACAGAACCAGGAAATCAACACAGATGAGCTCAAACAACACAGCGCGCCACAATTGGGAATATGAAACTGTGCTTTTAAATTAAACCGCAAGATTGTAAATTTGGTAAAGTACATTTATTTGACATCAAATGTTTTGAGAATATTCAGCGATTAGCATTTTTATTTGCTCACGTTCCAAAAAGTTCGTTTCGAGGCACACGATGTTCCTTTGCTGTACACAGGGTCTTAGATCATCTCACAATACAGCGCCACAATTCGGAATATGAAACAGTGGTTTAAAAGCAAACGGCAAGATTGTACATTTGGCAAAGTACATTTATTTGACATCAAATGTTTTGAGAATATTCAGCGATTTGCATTTTTATTTGCTCACGTTCCAAAAAGTTCGTTTCGAGGCACATGATGTTCCTTTGCTGTACACAGGGTCTTAGATCATCTCACAATACAGCGCCACAATTCGGAATATGAAACAGTGGTTTAAAAGCAAACGGCAAGATTGTACATTTGGCAAAGTACATTTATTTGACATCAAATGTTTTGAGAATATTCAGCGATTTGCATTTTTATTTGCTCTCGATCCAAAATATTTCGTCTTGAGGCAAGCGATGTTCGTGTGCAGTAGACAGGGTGTTGGTTTACGATAAAATAAGCTCTTCGGTCGCACTGATAATCGCATGGCTATTCCAACAACGAGGCACTAGGGCACCACAACGGTCTGTATGTTGCATCTAGCCGCTAGTACCGCGTAAGGGCATACTTGTACTTGGCGATCGTCCCACAAAATGGTCAGGGTGCTAACGTTGTTCACGCGGAGAAGCAACTGGCGATTATAGAAGCCATCCGCCGGTGTCTGGTACTCGTGACACAGACAATAATGGACGATGTATCTATTTGAAAAACATAAAAAAGGAAATTAGTCTCACCATCAGATCTTTATTAAAATTATTCATTTTATATATTAGGTCTGGAAATTATTTCATAGCTAGGACAGTGCAACTGGGTTTTATACGTCAAGGGCGGCTGTAGGATACTGAGACAGTCCCCCAGTGCAGGGGTTGACAGGGAGTGCAGGTGGAGAGTGGAAGGGCCCAGGACCGAGGTCGCAGACAGTGGACAAGTTGTAGCAGGGGAGAGGGAGAGAGAAAGCAGAAGCAAAGAGGAAGGTTTGGAGGTGCTTCCGTAAAAGGAGACGGTTCTCCCCAAGATAGTGCGCGGTACAAAACAATATGCCACATAGAATGAACAAGTACAACTTAACCCGTCTTTAAAGCTACTGTATAGTAATTAAATTGCGGTATAAACTCATCTAAAGAGTTACTTACATTATATTTGCATTTTCCATTGTGTCTGTGCGTAGGGCAGCCCCGAAATACCACTCCTTCTATGCCGACGTTTTATTTCTTCTAATGAACGAACATGAAATGGCTTTCGTTTCTGAAATTATATTCATTATCGTTTCTTACGTGGTCCCGGCCTGTCAAGGTCAAATAACAATAGAACCTTATACTGAGTCGTGGGCCATTCTGGCACTCGAGAAAAAATCAAAGCAGCTGACCTTCACTTTGAACGAACACACATTCCTAGTTAGCTACATTCAGTGTACGGCCGTTTTACAGGACTTGAAATTTACACTCCATCTTTGCATTTTGTCTGCTTGCTTTGCTGCCCCACAGAACCATAAATACGGAGACATTCTATATTTTTGGAAAAATAATTTATATTACTGTTTGGTTTAATTTAATGCGCAAATGAACAAGGTTGGATATATAAACATATTCAATGGGCCTGCGACATGAGGAGACTCGAGAGAACAGACAATCAAATTACAATCATTTAAACCGTGATGTGTATTTCTCAATGAGCTCTTCTTTAGGTGGACATGGAACAGAGGCAATGTTGGGTGGCAATGCAGTTGTCACCTGCACAGGTTCGTTCACAACTCCATTTATGTGCCTATCTAGGACGTCAACAATAAGTCTCTCAATAAACTCATATTGCATATCCTCAAACACTGGTTTGATCACCCATTGTTTACTTCTTTTAGTGAAGGCCTTATTGTAGCGAAGCGTCCCTAAAGTTCCGGTCGTCCTACTTTGTTGACGTCCAACGTTATGGTTATGTGCCAAGACCGCTAGAAGAGTCCGATTTATCATGCCCTCCATGCCAAAATGCAATCGTTTTGGCCTGTACTTTAGGCACATATTGTGGAACACCTCCAAATCTCCTGTGTGGCAGAATTCCGTGAGTCCCCTCAAATCTCTTGTTATAGTTTTATCAAATACAATCTTTTCAATGGCTTTGTGAGTGGGTGATGAAGGAATCAACCACTTCTTCTTCCGTGCCTCCTCTGTGGACAAATGGCCATGTTCACAATTGTGGAAATGTTGGTTTGTGTTCCAACGATGAACGTTTGTGCAGTGTGGCATTACTGACCGCCATTTTTCCAGTAGAATTTCCAACGACCCTCCACATGTTTTTGAGCTCCACCAAAGATGGTTGCTGATTGACTTGGACCACTGTGAAATACCTTGCGTTTCTTTTTTTTTACCTGCAGCAGACATTTTTTTATTGATTGTTTTTGCAAGATGCCAAACGTCAAATTGGTGATTTATATTTTTGTACTCTTCTCTCATTGTCTTGGCAATTGAAACGTGTCTGTCCGTGGCTATCAGGTCGATCACCATTCCCCGCGATTGTAGTTCTTGCAATGATGCTATAAAGCCAACTTTCTCCATGGCCACTGAGGATGTACTTTGTGACACCTGCACAACCACCGAACTCACAATTTTCTTACTTTCCATGTCCTGAAAGTGGTAGGTGCAGTACTTGGCTGAAAATCCTGGGCTGTCGCACTGTCCATCACCGGCTAGCCTGAACCGTTTGCCCGCGAATGTACTATCAATAGACATTTTTTCCATTCTCCAAGCTTCGCTAATGGCTGGAAATAGATAATCGGTTTGGTATTTGTAGAACTGAGTTTTCGCAATGAAACGGATTCCCACAAACTGAAAGAAAGACTCTAATTTTTTAAAACTTGAACCACTAAAAAGTGCAGCCGCTGCACAAAGTAGATTGCCTGCTGGCAGTTGTCCCAGCATGGGTTGTGCAGACCATGAGAAAGGATGATATTTTGTACAGGTGGCATGTATTTTAAGGTTAGTGCCTCGAATTGCACGAGTCACATTAATCAATGGCTCCCCACATACTTCCCCACCTACTGAATGCCCACATTTCAACCGAATAATTATATCAATCAAACAACTATCGAATACAATGAATTTGGCCTCTTTCCTTATAGTGTCACTCTGCATCCCAGCTGGTTCGGCCTGTAACGTTGAGGACATGTCACTCACATGAAAGGTAGAATCTCTGATATCGTCTTCCGCTATGTTCAGTGATATTGAAGGTGTTTCATTGTAGTCCACTTCATTCTCTTCCATTGCAACATCTGTTCCTTCTCCGGCAATGGGTGAATAGGACAATTTCTTCAACTTTCTCGCGGTCTTAGTTTTTGCGGGTGTGGATTCTGTGAATTTATCTCCAACTGCATCCGAGCTACCAGGAGGACATTCACTATCAATGGCTGGTGGTGGTATAGCTCCGTTGTCAATCACTTCATATTCTTCCCATTGGCACGATGCATCTCCAGTCTCAAGTCCCTGCCAAAAGGTTTGACAAGCAACATCTCTCGTTCGCTTCACTGTCTGTGTAGATCTAGTTCGTACACCCACTCGCAACTAGAGGACAGATTGGAAAAGGGATGTTCAGTTTAAACACAACTTACAGTATTGAACTATTAACAGTGACAAACAACATAATATAGTGACCAGGACACTAACCTTCTTTTGCTTTCTTTTCTTTGAAACTTTCTTGCCTCGAACTTCAACATCAGGACGCTGTTGCTCCGACTCGTGTGTGCATGTCTCCACTTCCTCTTGCGCTGCAACGACTACATTTTCATGATAAGCACATCCATCACGCACTGACGCTCCATCGACTCCCTGAAACATAGAACTTTCATTAGTATGTATAATAATATTGAAAACACAAAATGTACTTGGGGACCAATACCCACGTACATCTCAATAGCAAAACACGAATGAACGCTTTGTGTAGAACATTCAAACGACAATTATTCACGCATTGTTGATCTAGTTAGATGGAACTGGCAAGATCCATACCTCGGGCTCCTCATAGACTTCCATTGATGATATTATTGAAGATGATGCTTCAGTGACTCCCTGAAACACAGTAATTGCATTAGTATGGTTTTCTATTTTGATAAAAAGAAAAGAATGTTTGTGCAGGCGTGAACGGCTCATCTAAATAGACCTGCACAAATGATCAGTTGTCTAAAATAAATAATGGATATGTAAATATGATTCGATTTGCTTGATCGTTGGAAGTGTCACCACCCAGAGATCTGCATCAACTACTAGGGGTGATGTTCTTGTAGAAGAAGCTCCGTCATCTCCCTGAAACATAGTACTAGCGTTAATAAAGAAGGAAGTATAGCGGATGTAATCACGTCATATGATTTCGCTTGATCGAACTGTCAGTATCCATACCTCGAAATGCATAAGAACATCAAGGGACGATTTAACTGCGGTGCACACTTCTGCAAGCTGTTGCGCCGACCCGTAACTGCATGCTCCCCCTTCTTCTTGGACTAATGCTCCATCGACTCCCTGAAACATAGGACTTTCATTAGTAATGAACACAAAATTGAAAAAAGAAGACACATAGGAGGGCGACGGAACTGTCCTGAAACGTACCTCGCGCATCTGAGTGACATCAATGGTAGTCGTCAATACGTTGGACTCCTCAGCATCTCCCTGAAAGACAGTACTTGCGTTATTTTGGATAACAATAATTATAACTGAAAACAAAGACTAGAGGACGAGTACAAGGGTGTACCATTAGGTAACATAATTACACGATAAATTAAAACTATTGATTTACATGCCTAAAACAAGTCAGTGGCAGAATAGCCAAGTAAGATTACCCGATAGGCGCTTGAAGTGGCTGATGACTGCAATAATGACACGGATGGAGAATCTTCCGCCTACATATTGAGTGGATACATAAATGGGGAAATTATTGTTAGCTAATGCTACACACTACCGCAAGGCCAAGAGATAAATACGTAAACTTGACTCACCAGTGTAGGGATGTGGACGAATAGAGTGGGAATAGCGGTTGAGAGCAATTTTCGCCTCGCTCGCGGTGTGTTCTTCTTTATTAGCAATGATGTGGAGTACATGTCAGAGGTAAAGTGCCTGCTGCAGATGCAGTATCGATCACCCCTCTTGTCCGCAAAGACCTCTAGGACTCTACTTTCAAGCTCAGACGGTGGATATCCGCAATATCGGACCCATTCTCTTATCTGATCTATTGTCTTAGGGAAAACATGCATTATAGTACCTTCGGATTTATTATGGGTCTTCGAAGGACAACCGCCAATGGAACAGGCAGGCATTGTGGAAAGTTCTGAAAAGAAAAGATCAACAATTCTCTATGAATACCAATGTAAACTCAGAACATGTGACTAGTTCCTTGCATGTACTGTCTTGAACGAAAAGAAATTGGACGCAAAATGATTATGGTACATGGCCTTACCTTGACGAACAAACAGTTAGATGCAGGGATCAGAGTAGTTTCTTGTCGTAGAACAGGGAGCAGTTCACAGGTTGCAATCTGACGAGTTTCCTCGAAGTGGTCACGGAAGTTCACAGAGACGAAGAGCAGATAACCAGCACCTTCACGGGTTGACTAGCAAAGCGCAAAGAAGTGCTCATTAGAAATATGAAGTGGGTTATAAAGAATTCGAAACAGGGGCGTGTTTGTGAATGAATGACGTGTATATGTCGTGGCATTATGTGGATTGCAGGGGGCCGTCCAGCGTGAGGGGGGATGCTTGGCAGGAGACACGGGGTCTGGAGGTAGACATGGGAACAACAACCCATGCTCTATAGACCACTTTGAAGTGTACATGGTCTTTGGCACCTCTTGGCCTTTATCGCTCCCTGACTGCTCCAGTTGCCAGCACAAGTACCCCGGTGCGAACTGCCTTTGATAGGGCGGGGGGTGGATTGGGGCGGTGGTCGTGCAGACAAGACACAGGAAGACTCGTGAATGGAGACACACTTATGTGGATTGCAGGGGGCCGTCCAGCGTGAGGGGGGATGCTTGGCAGGAGACACGGGGTCTTGAGGTAGACATGGGAACAACAACCCATGCTCTATAGACCACTTTGAAGTGTACATGGTCTTTGGCACCTCTTGGCCTTTATCGCTCCCTGACTGCTCCAGTTGCCAGCACAAGTACCCCGGTGCGAACTGCCTTTGATAGGGCGGGGGGTGGATTGGGGCGGTGGTCGTGCAGACAAGACTCGTTTGCCGCAGGGCCTCACCAAGGAGAGGCCATCTAACTGCATGTAAGAGGCTGGCTGCAGGATCTAGTACATGGAAGGCAGGGGGGTGAGTTTATAAATACCTCACCCTCCCAGGAGAATATATGGGTGCAGTTCACCCTGGAGACCCTGGATGCCTAGGCAGTTAGTCAGCAGCAGGCTGGCCTGTGGTGGCAAGGCGGCACGGGCCAGAGGGGGTCATCTCTGTACCCGGTGACCAAAAGGATGATTTATTATGATCAACCATATTTACCTATAACCATGTTTTGTATCAATAAAATACAACGGCCTTCCTTTTATTGCCAACGCTTGGACAAATCAAAACAACCATTGTTAAAATATATATTGGGTTTTATTTTGGATCTTAATTTCAATTGAACATAAATAATAAACATTACACATTGTAAATTTGCGGTTGCAGCACATCCAGGGAAAATCCGCGGTATTGTCCACTGTCGCTGGGGAAATGTTGTCTAATGGCAAGTACCGCACAGGCAGGTATTACTCTCCGAACGCGGTGTCCGAGCCTCCCGTGAAGCCACCAAGTGAAGCAACGATAGGCCACCAGCCTGTACCACCTGTGAAAATGAAAGATGCAAACTGTATTAAAATGACAAAACTTTATCACTATCGATTCAGGTAAAAAATGTCATTCTGCTTTGAAAAAAATTCTATCTAGAAAATGCACAATATGGAACCAATTTACATGCATTCGAATGATATGTAGATGTAATTTTATATGTGGGAGACGACCATGACATAGTAGTGGCATCACTGACATCACAACCAGAGTATACTTACTCGTTACTCGGATTACGCGGACGAACAGTGCCGCGAAGTTCGTGCATAAGCACCATCATCATCCTCAACACGGTCCGTGAGAGGCAGGCTTCCCTGAACTCTGGCAGCTCGGTGATGCATTGCGGACTTTGCTCGCCTTCCTGCAGACTTTGCTCGCCTTCCGAAATGTAGGCCAGGCATCCCGAGTTTTCTCGGCAGCAGCAGTTCTCCTCCTCAGTTGGCATTAGCTCGCACCGATTGCACGTGCACCAGGTGGAGACGCCGTCCATGCGACATGGTCCAGGCTCTTCATCCGTTGACTGGTCCTCCCAACTGCGGTCCGAATCCCCATCGTTTTCACGTGCTTGCCTTTCCAGTAGTTCTTCCTCGGTGTACTCGGGCTCGTACATATACGGCATTATTGTAGCCATTATGTGGTAAAGAAAGTAAAATAATTTATAGCGGTGGTACTGGTATCTGTTCACACGGGCTACAATCAACGAAGGTAGCTGACCAGAGCACAGAAACGAGTCACAGAATACTCAAAGTAACACAGAGAGAGGAATGGATTCGAAAATCTGCTGCTGTGTGTTGTGAAACGGTCTGTTTATACTTATTGAGGAAAGAGGCGTCCTGCCATTTCCATGGCGACACTTCATTAGCTGAGGCGCAGCGATTGTTGACACGAAACGGGAAATGGGCGGTACGCGTCTGCTGATGTCAGGCTCAGGGGCGGGGGATTTGATTTAGTGCCGCAAAAGCAGGTGAGCCAGGGCGATGCGGCAAGTGAGAGGATTATCATAAAATGGCGGATGTTTTCGAGTGCGTTAATGGACGAAAAGTCGGGTAAGGTCCATAGGAAAGTTTTCTACGATCTACCGATTTATGCTTAAAAACACATGGCCGAACCATAGGAACAATAAAAAAAAAGTCCCGGAACTATCCTTTAACAGAAAACCGATTTTGATCAAATTCTATAGTAGAAACTATCGGATCTATCTCAAGGCTACCAATCTTGACTCTAAGATGGAAATTTCAAGGCAAAGTGATCTCCCAGAGATAGATTTGTAATCATTATCGGGTCCATGGACTGCAACAACTTAGAGGAGGCAAAGATGTAATCAATCAGAGAGGTCCATGAACCTCTAACCCAAGTGTAATTATAAGTTCCTATTTTAAATGGAACCATTTGAATATCCCAAGTCAAGAAATATTCTAACCACTTTTTACCGTTCATTTTAGAGTTCTTCTTCTGATCATGGTGACAGTGTTTAGCCTCCTTGTCTAACACCACACAAGTTGAATTAAAATATCCCCCAATAATAACATTTATCCTTGGGTTGTACGTAAAAGCCTGTTCAAGAATGAGATCCAGATGTTTAGTGATTTTCCCAAAAGAACACTTCACCGGATTCCAATAGAGATTAATTACAAGAAAAGCTTGATAAAGCACCTTTTTATGGTTGATTTCAACCACCAACAGGGAGTCATCAGCCCATTCCACAGTGGACTCCACTCTCAGACTTTTATCAATTAAAATAGCAAGCCCCCCCTGCGGGTCGCCCCAAGATACCCCTGACAGCAGGCTGCTGATGAATATAAAAAGTCCAATTCACCTACTGCCATAGTTTCTTGTATCAGACATATCGCGGGCCGCATTTTCTTATCAAGTAATGAAGTCCATGCCCGCAGATTGGAACTACCACAAGAGTTCCATGTCACAAAAGTCAATGCCTTGATTTCATCCTACTGTCTATCTATTGATTTAGGCATAGCAGTTGGATTTACGGGTCCTATACCCATCATTCCTGAAAAGGAAGCAGCAAAATTCAGGAATTGTTTTAAAAAATCCTCATTAATCATTGGTAAGGTCCCTGCCACACTTAGGATTGCAGGGGGATCTGGAAGAGTGGCTATAAAAATTTCAGCAAGTTTATCTGAACTAAATAGACAAGGAGTTAGACCTAATAATTCAAGATCGTCGCGCTGCGCCCAGATTAACCTTGCGATGATATGTGAGTGGAAACCACAGATCATTCGAGTCGGGTTATTATGTGATAGTCTTACCCAATCAATATCATCACTTCTGATAGTACACAGGGCTGGGGTAGCCTGAAAAGCCTTAAGCATCGCTGAGCGATTCAGACTTATTTTTACAGTGGTTGGGGACTTAGATTCCCAGCCCATAATGGATGGCATGTCAGAAGTTAAAATCATTACCTTCGTCTTAGGCATAGACTCATCTACATATGAATTCACTTCATGTATGCGAGCATAAGGTTCTGTAATGGATATGTCCACTGCCATCTTTATCTCATTTTTACAATGGTCAGGCTGATGTGGTTCAACATTCATACCATCCTCATTAGGTAAGAGGTTTTCAAGTCCTTTCCTCATACTATTAGGTGGAATCCGCCAAGGGGAAGTAATTTTGTGCGATTCACACTCCTGATTAGTTAGTAGTTTGAGGGTCCTGTTATTAGATCTACCTTGTTTTGGTTTAGTGGATACAGCGTTATTCTGTGACTTAACAGGACCAGCTACTTTGATTTTGTTCGATGCCTTCTTTATATATAAGGCTGGGATAAAATTTAACAAGTCAGATTGTTTTTGTTTGACCACACCTCCAACATCATCATGCATTGATTCTCCATTTCCTTTCACATTAGATTGTTTCTCCAAAAAATTACGCTTCTCTGGCGAGACTTGACTAACATCAATATTCAGGAGTACTCTAGACTCCTGATTAAGCTGCTGGAGATTAATCTTCTCCTCTTCAATTGACATGTTTTTCAGCTCAGCTTTAAACGCCTCTTTACCATCTATTGATACATTTATTTTTTCATCAGTTTTACATTTTTTTAGTGATTCACCTTACGTTTGGCCGCTCTTACCAAGAGTCTTTTTTGTTTTCTGGATAATACTGGTTCATAAACCTGTTCCTTAGCTGTATTGCCTTTCTGCAATCCCATTGAATTATGAGTTTTCTGTGACTCATCTTCCAGATCAATTAGATTGGTTAAGGCAGAAGGGCTATCTGGATGTTTTTCAGTACATCCACCAATCAAAAGTGGGGGTAGATCAACCTGGGTCTCTCCGGCCGATTGAACATTAGAGCTATTCTTTGTTGTCCCTATCAAGATCTGTTGGACAGCATTTGCTGACACCATCTTTATCAACTGATCTATTAACTTAGATGGAGGATTAGATTCCTCTTTTTTGTCATTAATGGCGGTAACTGCAGCAAAGGTGTTTATAGCATTTGGCCCCAATCTAGGGTCAGCAAGGGTTTGCGTGTCTTTATCAATCATTTGGGTATGCCTATGTTGTTTCCCTAGTGATAGAGCAGCCACAGCGTCACAGGTGAATAAGAGACCTTCTATCCGATTAACCTTGGCTAGAACCTCCATTATCAAACTATGAGAATAAGTGATTTGAGAATGCATTTGTTCATGACCTTTATCAAGAAGGTTTAATATTCTAGTGAAAACGGGGAAATCAGCTCCAAGGGCAGAAGTGTCCAATAAATTGCGTTCCACTTCTCCCCGTAATTCTAAGAGGCTTGCCCGTTGTTCGACTGGAACATTAGAGATCTCAGGTTCGGTCTCCATATGCGCACCAACAGAGTCCTGGCTATTTCTCATTTCTGATGTCGAGCTAGTCTCAACATTTTTTAACCCAGTGGTGGACTCCTCTAAATTGGGATGCTCATCAAAGTATGCGTGTACCTGAACTTGATTAGATAACAAATTACTTGGAACAGTATGAACATGCACATCTTCCATACAATATCTGCTTACTTTCGCCGGAGTTGAGGGCCCTCTTGAAAATCGCATCCTTTTATCTAATGGTGCTTCTATCGATGAGGCAATTATGGATACATCAGAAAATCTTGGTTTAGTTGTACTAATTTCCATCTTTGTTAGCAATTACCCATTAACCGGTACTTCAACACACCCACGCCCAGCTGCCATACCTTCGTCCTGATTCATATCTTCAAACTTATAGATCTCAGATGTGCTTAAAGGATCAGGTTTCACAGTGGTTTGAATTGGCAAGTTCAGAATGGTAGGTACATGTTCAGAGAGACCTTCCTGTTGTGACAGTTGTCTACTAGATTCACCTTGGAATTCAACACATATAGATCTACCCACATCATTAGAGAAATGAATTTCATTGGTTGCTGGTAAGCTAGTAGTTTCAACAATAGTGGTGTTAATTTCCGTTGCATTTCTCATCTCAGCTATTGAGTCATGGCTCTTCCAACCATTCCGTAGCCCATTCACCATTTTAAGTACCTGTTGGTTGCTTTTACAACGTGCTCCAAAGACAAGCTAGTCATCAACTGTAATCAAATGACCCTAGTTCCTCCTGCCGCCCGCTGTTCGCCGCACACTGTGAACAGTCAACAGTACTTTCCAGTACTTACACGTTGCGCGCGCGAGTGCGCGGGCTGCTGGGACTATATGGAGGCAACCCCGGGCGTTACGCCCAAGAGGCGGAGTCCGGGTAATTAAGTCCTTTAAAATAAGAGAAAAAGACTGTTCAGATACTGAATAAATCCTCGCAGCGCCAATATTCACATACACAGCGTTCACAGCGTACACGCTGAAACCAGCGTACACATAACAATCACCTTTGTTTGTTTTCACGAGTCAGGCAAATTGCTGTTCCAAATAAAGACGTCCTCCTCTCGTCGCTGCACGTTATTCCAGTCTCAGTGACTTGTATGCAGAAAACGAACGCTGTAAAGTGCAGAAACCAGGTCAGCAGTGCTCCGTGACAGTCAACAATACTTTCCAGTACTTACAAGGTGCACGTCATCAGTTATTGACTATGTAATTGTTTCAAAACATATGTTCTATATATGTAGTTCTATGGTGGTTAAGGATAATGCACTTAGTGACCATAATATGATGTTATTATCATTTAAGATGAATATTAATGAGAATAAATCGAAAAGTCACAGGGCTCTGGTAATTAATTGTGCTGGTAATCGGTCAGAAAATGTAAAAGTGGAGGAATGCAATTGGTTAAGAAAATAGAAGACTTTGCTAATAATGCTACATTCAGAGAGCTGGGAATTGCTTGCCGATGCCAAGGGCTAAAGCAGTTTTTATGAGAAAAAGAGATGCCAAAACCCCTGCAATCAATGCGTTTGAATTATATGCACATGTTCGATAAGGAGATATGGGCTAGATGGTAAATGTATCGTTAATAACTTAGGCTATTGAGATCAAGCTGTCTGAAAAATATAAACTATAATTTAATAAAAGGTGACATTTTAAGAGGATAAAAAAACTGAATCCGAACCCATGATTATTTGATTATGCAAACAAATGGGGAATCGATGCTGAATACCCTTATCCAAAATAATACCCGTAATTCCAGGATTTTAATTATAATATTGACAATCCACAAACTGATCTACAAAGTAAAGTCATTAGTAAGCAGTATGGCGCTTGCACTGGTTGAAGGTGAATGGTGGAATAGACCCACGTATGAATAACTTTGGGCCAGTTGTTTGGAACATAAAGTTTTTGAAAGATGATAGAGAGCGGGTTATCACATCACTAAGGAATCTTCATCCAAGGCTGCTTGGCCTAGTGGCCTGATGAATGCCATCCTAAAATTAAACAAGGGGTTATGGACAACCTTGTTAACTTTTCTATTTAAAAATATTCTGAACCAGTGAAGGATGCCTGATACAAGGAGAGAATCTATCATTATACCAATATTTAAGAAAGGTAATCGGCTGATCCGACTAACTATAGGTCCATTGCATTGTTAGATTCAGACAGCAAGATTTTTGCTTATCCTCGAAAATGTGGAAGCCTGGGCCCAGGACAAGGGTATCATTTCAAAATTTCAGACTGGCTTTCGTAAAGGGATGGCAACAACCCTAAATGGCCTAGTGATTTCAGTCATGAAGGATAAAGTATGGTCTTGTAAGGAACCACCATCTTCAACATTATATGTGGCTATGATAGATTTTTCCAAAGCTTTTGACATGGTTTTAATCGTCCTTTATTGTGGTAAAAGCTGAGGAAATGGCAAATTCTACCTTCTTTGGTTTCCATATTAGAATATATTCATGATGGTACTCAAATAAAAGTCAGACTAGACGCTACTGGCAATCTATCAGATCATATTGCAACCATAGTTAAGGCAGCCACTTGGGCCTCTCCCTCAGCATTTTGTAAACACTATTGCCTCAACCTCAGTTCACGAGTGGATGCTCAGTTCAGCCAGGCTGTTCTTTAGGGGTATTTTTCCATCCACCCAGTTTCTACATCGTTGCTTGTGAATATCCTACAATGTATGGCGGAAAGGGGACGTGACGTGGGAGTAAAACAAAGTTACTCACTTTAGTGACTGACGTACTTCTAGTCCATAGTCCTCTTTCCTCCATACGCCCTCCTGCCTTTCCCTCTAAAAGGTTCTGTCGTATTGCTAATATGTCTACCGAATTTGCCAATAGAAAAGGATTGAAGAGCAATGTGCTGGGTGGGGCTAAAGCCACAAGCTCTGGCCCTGTGCAAAAATAAAAGGACAGTATTCTTTGATGCTATCGAAAAGTGCTCCAATCCCATCCCAAAGGACAGAATATCCACTATTATGGAGGAAAGGGAACTATGGACTAGGAATACGTTAGTCCTTACATTGAGTGACTTTGTTTATATCTTTCTTATTTCATAGTTTTAGTATCAATTACTCCTGGGGTTGACATGCCCTCGTAGTCATAGGGCTTGCAACATAACTAAACATTAAAGCACTCGTGCCTATGGCAATTTCATTGATTCATAGAGCTTTGAACAAAACTAAGGACTAAGTCCTTCAGCCCATAGCGCTTAAACACCAGAACCCGGAAGGCTTATGAAGGAACACGTTTCCTGTTTTTCCATGGACGCATCCTATTGATGTTCTCTAACAGTGTGTGTCTGCGTGTGTGTGTGTGTGTGTGTGTGTAGATAGCAGTTAAGGATGCCTCACTTGCTAGAATATATGCTACATTGACTACCATTCTGTGAGACCTGATGCAGTGTAACACTGTATACAGGATGTTTGTGCTATCTGAATTAAGCAAAACCCTAGTTAAAACATAGCATTTGTGTTCAGCACCAACTGATGAGATAACCAACTTCGATTACATTATGTCAAAACCAATTTGTTCTCTGAGTTTCTAGTGGAAGTTCCACTTGTGCGTGTGTTACCCTGGAGAAAAAAAAACTACCCATCTACAACCTCCTTCTCTTTCTGGTGTTCCCATAATGCCCCCTGCCTATGCCACAACCTCTGCCTAATCCTCTTCTATCCACTGGCAGCCTTGTGGTCACATGTTATATCAATTCATGCACCCGTGCATTCGGCAGTGGGAGGGCCATGTCTTATGGCTGCCATGGTTACGGGTAGGCTGAAGGGTATACTGCACTCACTCTCTCCAAATCCTTGCCAGTGAGCCCCCAGAACATATTATACTCCAAACTAGGCTTTCACAACATAAATGTAAACACAAAACAAGGACATGTATATACAGTGTCATTCATTTAAATGTAGTAATTATACTATTTTCATTATGATATAAGGAACAATTAGCCAATGGCATTAATTGTAAATAGGAAAATCTGCTCATTCTGTGCTAATAGACATGGAAAATATAAGCCTAGTTGAAGGATCAGTGTGTGTTTGCCTTCACACATCAACCATTCTTACCCACTTTGCATATATGATGTTATCGCCATGTCTATGTTAGATGAGCATGAAAAGAAAAAGAAATGTAATTCTGTTGTATATCACTGGCTAAATGATCAGAATTGAATGTGTTTCTCCGAATAACTATTGTAACCGGAAGAGGAAGAGGTGCGGAAATGTATAGAATATGACATTTCTTTTTACGTTATATGTATCTTCATAATTGTGTAAAAGCTTTCACCAAGGTTTCATCAATACACCTCAAAAGAATCATTTTCATCAATGCGTACTGCAAATCAATACCGTTTGCCGTACAACGACTTGTCTATTGTAAGTACACTCCCACTCATAATCACTGTCAACATCATAGATATATAGTTTAAGCAGTTCCAAACCACAGGAGAGATGACAAATGTACATGCACCTAGCATAAACGCAATAGTTCCTCGGCACCTATCATTACACAACACAACATTCCTGAACTCCATATCTTAACACAAAATAATATACATGCTATCATGTGAACAGAGGTCAGCCTAAACATGATTCTTGAGAATTTGGCATTGTATTTTATTGTTATCCTCACGTTGTAAATAAGGACAGGTGCCATCACACGATTTTGTTCAATTAAACCATTGGAAAAACACGCACAATATTTGCCAAGAAACAAATTGCATGTAGAACTTATTGAAAACTTTCCAGAATAGACCTTAATTACTTGACCGTGCTCCTTTCAAAGAAGCGCAAACAGTTGCTCATTGGTATTGTGTCCAGAGGTGCAGAATGCATCAGCCAGCCTGCTGTCTAGGGGATCTCTCTAAGGGACAAGAGACTCTGCAGATCACGAGGTCTCTTGTGGGTTCCACATGCTATACAACAAGAAAGGAAACATTGCTTCTTTGTTTCTGTGCAAAATGTATAGCCATCTGGTCTACATTAATAATTGGTCTCATATGTTGTAGAATCCTAGGCTTTAAAGAGGAAATGGGGCTTTCAACATTCTACGTTATATGTGCATTTCAACATGTATACTATTCAGTTTCACATGTGATATGTCCTTTGAATTTTTGCATTTTTCCAGTCATAGAGAGAGAGAGAGAGAGAGAGAAAGAGAGGGAGAGAGAGAGAGAGAGAGAGAGAGAGAGAGAGAGAGAGGTCACTGATTATGCTACTTATTTATAAATAATTCTCCAGATGTAAACATTTGACCTATTCTGAAGCCTCTGAACCTGCTCTAATATAAAAAATACATAATGGGTGAGATGTTTATCATGTTCCAGTGTTGACATTTTAGGGCATTTGTGACATTTGTAAAGTACTCACCCTTCTGCCTTCTGGTTGTATTTCCTTCATGAGGACTACACTATATAGTGGAGTTGATCATTAGTAATAAACATTTTTACATTTTAAAAGCGCCAGTTTACACATTTTGTGGAATTAAATCATGTACCTTTTTTAAATAACGTTTTCTGCCGAGAAAACACACCATTTTGTTACTGAAAACGTCATTCCTTCCTAGAAAGGGTCAGGCACTGATTGAAATCAAAGATCTGTATAATCTGTGAGCACCAAGGCAATTTTTACTTTACATGTTGGTTCGTACTGCACCAAAAGAGATAATGAGAGCGTATTAGCGTGCACTGGGAACGGGGGAGAGAGAGAGCGCACAGCTGAAATGCGATTCTCATACATTGCAACCCTCCCCGTTTTAGGCAGGAGATTCCCGATTTTTCATTACAAAATATTGCTATATTTCCCTTTCTGCTGCATAAAATAATTCTAACCCCAATGCAAGCCTATGGGAAAATTCATTTCTCCCACTTTCCATGAAATAAAATCTCCCTCCCAGGGGCTTCAGAATGTTGGCATGCATGGATTCTTGCCCTGAGAGCGAGGATATCCGAGGGAGTAAGAGAGAGATAGAAAACTATGAGTAGAGGGAGCGAGAGAGTGCTATAATTCAGAGTGTGATACACTGGGCACAGTTAGTTATTGTTACTGCATAACAGGACTACAGTTTAACAGTTTTGCCATTGCCTCTTCTTCCATGGGGTATGTGAGCCCGTATTTAAGCATTTTAATCTATATGATTGAGAGAATAGTACTGATTAGTGTTAGAAGTATAATTAAATATGCTCAATTTACTAAAGAAATGTCTTTATGTTCAATGGTCCATTAAACGTAGAAAACACACGTTCATTCACTACAATTGACTCCACCAACTGACAGGTTTTTGTTTAGTCCTTTTATAATGCGTTCTGTCAGTCAGAGGTCTGTATGCTGCTTTCCTCAAAATGGATCAATGAAATGCATGGGAAATGCCATTTCACATGCAGAGATTTTATGAGCGGAACAGGTAACACGTATTTATTTATTTATTTATTTGTATAGCGCAGCTAACCCTCAGGCATCTGGGTGCATTTTAGTTTGTTGTACACTTTCGTATTATACATAATTTAGAAATGAGAAAATCTACGAAAGCTGAAAGTTCTTGACTGGTTTCACTTCAAGATTCATTTCGAAACACCAGTATCTGATATTTAAATCCTTTCCTCGTAAACAAAAATACAAAAAGAAACTCAAATAAAACTGCAGTGTGATCAAAAGAGGAACAAAGAATTCTGTGTGCAGTGGAAAATGTACGCAGTGCCATGGCTAGCCTGTGGGTTATTCGGGTTACTGTCTGAACAGTAATACAGTGTGTTCCGACTATTATTGTTAATATCCTCGTCTCCTTCTTAGGGATGCAAATTAGCTTTTCCAAAGAAAATCCAAACAATCTTGCAAGAAATCCGTGTTTTGTTTTAGAATGAATTCTTCTTGGTTTAATACTTACCTCGGAAAAAAAACTTAAAATAAGGAATATTTCTCAAAACCCCTTTAATTTTTTCACACTCATGAGCTTCCGTTTTAACCCCGTGGATAAACCGCCGGCCCCTCTTTTTCTCCCTCAGCCAGTTACTTCCTGAACGGCTGCAACAGTTGGCGCACTGCTTGTTCGTGGAGCACGTGACTGACTTTGATACTTTTGGGGGTTTGCAGTGCATATTAATGGCCCTATGAAAACAAAGAGAGCCAGCAGCTCTCAACGGTTTCTGTTACTGTAAGAGAAATACAAAAACTGCACTAGAGCAAGTTTAAAAGACCGAGTATAGGAAATTTTGAAAAGGCAACATTTCTCACATCCCAGTATCAAAATATTGTTTCTTCTTACACCCTTTTGCGAAAGAAGAGATTTGATGGTTAATTTTAAAATTCTCTTTACTTCCCTCTGACTCATGCTTCCATTTTAGGGAGCGTCTACGTAAATTTGTTTGCACTTTTTTTAGGTCTATTGAGGGAGCCAGGTGGTGGCAAAGTTTAAGTTCAAATCTGTGCTTTTAACTGCACATTAAAAATGTACAGAATCCAGTCACAGTAAGCTTGCCATATTCACAAAAAGGACTTGTACATTGGATTTGCAGTGCAATGCTGGCCCGCTGTTATTCAACATGCACGAGTGCTGTATTTTTTTTATTTTGCATTTTTAAAGCGCTCACACAGCCCGTGGGCATCGAGGTTCTGTTACAGGAATTTAGTTGCGTTTGTTTGCTTTTTAGTTGCGTATTTATAACGCGCGTAAACACCCAGAGTTTTCTAAGCGCGGACCCGGGGATCGAACCTGTGTTGCTTCGTGTCGTCTTGCTTCCAAGTCGCGCACGTTGCTGCTGAGCTGTATGCCCCCAGTTCCTGTGTGTACAGCCGTCTACTGCCATGACAAAGGTACGGGTGAATATCTGCAGAGCTAGCAGGTCTCCACCCCTTACAGGTTGTTGCCAGAAACGTTAGGATGGGCCTGCATGAGGACACCAAACATTTCCCTACACCTTACATACAGAGTACTCCATGGTGGCCATCTTGGCAAAGCCTTTTCATTCATTGAACATGATGCATGCTCGTTAACACGCGCTCATTGGCCGCTCTTGCTTCACTCCGGCCATTATGTTAAGCTACCAGGCCATTATCCCCCGTATGGCCCATGGAACGGGTTAAAAACTCCGAATTGTACTCTAATATGTCCACTACTAGGCTTCCTCAAAAATAGCATTACATTGTTCTTTACTGTGCCTGTCATGTTTCGCCTCTAGGTATCCCTTAAGCAAGCACATTGCATTGTCTATTTTCTTGACAACTATGCTTTTCTAAGAAAACAAATTGCATTGCTCTATATTGTGACGCAGTTTGTTGTGGGGCGATATGCAACACTGGCACTGGAAAAGTTTGCTCTAGACCTTTAAGCTGCACTAGCACATCCGTGAAATCTTGTCCTTAGAAAATGGGTTCCTCACTTGAACAGCCAATACAGTTTGTTGCTCTGCATATGTGCGCTGACTAATTTCAGTATTATTGGATTGTGATGCACATCTGCCCTTTGATAAGTAATTTGGTAAATAACAACGAACTTCTATGTTGCTTAAGATAATCTAACGGATGCCACATGGGAGTGGGTTATAGATGTTAACAGATGCCTTAATGAGGATGCTAAATGAGGACTATAGATAAAAACATCAAATAGAAATAAAAATAAAGTTGAACTAAGGAAATGGGTTGGATTTACATTGACATAAATTACCTGCCAACCTGAAACTTAGGTCCTGCATGTGAACATCCTTCAAGTTTATGTCTCCCAAAGTATACATCGTAAAAAGTGTTATAAGATGTCCTCTTCCCCCCTGGACCTCTCAGAGATTGGTGACGGGTTGCAATCCTAATTTGCCCTTCAGACCCATGGTAAAAAGTCAGCACCCTTCCAACCTGGATAGACGCATCACCCGAGTTGTTAGTATCGCTCTGTTATCCTCAGCATTCTATGTGTCGAGATAATCAATCCTTAATTATATCCCATGTATCAAACATTGGACATCGCTAACATCTTTATCAGGACTACTCAAGGGGGTTTGAGTTGCGGCACTAGAGGCACACGCCCTACCTAGTAAAGTTCCCATCAACATATATAATAATGGGGATGTTGTGGTACACGTAAACCCCAAACAACTACTCACCTTAAAAAGATTGCTACCTACCATTAATGGACAACATCTCTACCTCCTCAAGACTTACTCCTCCCTCCTCAGGCACAATTAACACCAGTCCACTTCTAATAACCTGCATGGACAGGGTCCCTCCCTTATTCTCAGATGCTGTAAATTCACTTGTGTGCCGAAAGCATTGATACGAAACCCAAATGGAGCCTCCTCCAGAAACAGGATCATTACCCCTCTTCATTTCAACCAACTTGAAGCACACCCCCAGAACACACCCCAAAAAAAGAGACAAGGGTGCTATAACAAGTCATTTACGACTGAGCAGTGCCACTAAGAATACAAACAAATGGTTCGACTAAGGACTGTCCACTAGCCAGTAGACTACAATCTTAGGTTTTCTGAAATTCAATACATTGGGAAAGAAAAGTCTATGATCATATCCACAAAGCCGAGGCCCTGGAACAAATTCACAGAGGATGTTAATATTCGCAGTTACCCGAAAAGCCCCACAATATCCCCTCCTAAAGCATTGCAGAGATACTGGCCCCCCTTTTCATGCCATTGCCATGGAACCTAGGAAGAATGCCAGTTTTCTGGCCTTCCCTGGTATTTCCAATGTCAACCTTGTAACAATACAGATATGATTGCGCAAGCCTTAGCTGAGCAATGTTACTCCTGTTCAGCGCATATAATATTAGAGAAAATAGAGACACTACCCTTAACATTGTCAGACTTCACTACACAATTAGGTATTTTTTAAGGATATAATCCCCATCCCTCTTCTCCTCACCCTTCCCTCTCTCCACCACCTTTGCCTCCTGCAAGGAAAGGTCCTACATTGCTTATCCTGCCACTTTGTGCCACCTTAAGTTTCGTTCCCAGATATGTCCCTGATGCGTTCTAACATTCCAAATGAGAATCTAGAGCCTAAGCCGCTTAATGTGGACACTGTTGAATTTATTGGTAAACCACGATCTGTGGTAATGTATACATGAAAGACCATCCACAATTAAGGCATTCCATAAAGGAATGCTGGGGATCAACTAGTGGAGAGGTGCTTTCTAGGCCTGGTCATGTCTGCCAAACAGAACAACACTGTCATTCCTTTTCAGCCTGATGTGTTTAACAAAGAAACCCAACAAATTTGGAACATCCTATAATTGGTGGCCCCTAACAACGAAAAACTAGACACAACATTTTGTGCAACATTTTGCACAACACCAGAGGCAAAATAGTATTAAAACGAACTCTCCAAGCCACTCTGCAGCATTTCCAGCAGCACTGGCACGAGGCAGGTGATTCCCCACTGTTACATGTCCCTCTGCTGGTAAAGAAGTGCAAGCTAAGGGTGAGCTGGGTTAACAGGTTCACCTTAATAGTTCACCACACCTGCCACAAGCAAATGCTTGCTCCATCCTTGCTTCATGCACCATCTGTCTGATAAAGATATTGCAGAGTTTTCTGGAGACCTTCCACCTGACAAAGGAGAGCAGTTCAGGGTGGGCATTACAGACACCAAACACGTGCCTCTGGACATGCTGAATTCGGAAGCAATGCATATGAAGACAGCTTCATGTTCCTGGGCACTGATTATAGAAAATATGCATAGCTAAAAAGCACAAGGCAAATACAAGAGCCACACAAAAGTTAAGATCATTACCCTTTGATGAGATACAGCATTTCAGTACAACAACAGATGAAGAGTTATCAATGTGAAAGTTGATGCCCCTATGGTCAAGTCAGTAATAGGGTTTAACCTACAAACGTGCATTTGCTTCCTTCGAAAAAAGAAAAAAAGAAATGGGTCCCTTCAGGGTTTGCAGAGTTTGCAGGCAATATAACAGGAATGCAAAGACTGATAAATCTCCTTTTCTGCTTCACAGACCAAAAGGAAGCAATGAACACCCAATGCGTTTGAACCCTCACCTAGTTTCTTTTCTGGCAAGTCTATAAATGGACAATCTCAAGCCCAAGGAACACAGTACCCAACACTGTGGTTGAGTTAATCTCTTTCTTCAAGCCCGTAAAACCAATGCCTGGGATTGTTGGACATTTCGGTGGGGGTCAAACGATAGAGGGCGCCTATGCCTCCACCATTCCTCTCCCACTATTACCTACCCAAACTGTTCTTTGAATCTCTAGGAATCGATATCAGAAATGTGGGTTGCGTTTTATTCTTGCTACTTTATGATACCAAATAAGAACAAGACAGAATTAGATTCAATCCTTGATCAATCAGAATTCAACACCATTTTTCCAACAAAGAAATTCAAGATTATGAGACAACCCCAGATCCATTCAGCTCTCTAGCAGAGGGACCGACTGTGTGCCATGCTCCATGTCACACGTGTTTTAGCCTTGCCACAACTTCTCTTTGTTACCAAATCAAAGTTATACCTATTTGCCTAAACTCGGCTCCTGGACATTTTGCCAGGGTGATGGGATCAGTGAGGGTCTTCCCTCGACAGGACAGGATACACATTTATTTAATAACCGGAAGATTGACGCATTTCATTCATAGACCCAATCATAGCTTTCTCACCACTTTGAATGCTATTCCAGTTTTTTTTTTCTTATGGACGTGAATAATTCACAGGAAATCCTCCTACTCAGGTTAATGAAATGTATAAGCAAAGTATATTTTCTTTTTGAGTGGTTCATACATCAAGAAGAAATGGAATTGATATAATGCCCGTCCACTGTGACAATCCCACCCTACAATCTGGCACAACCTGGGACAAGAAACAGGCTGTTTTACGCAGAATATTTATGCTTTATTTAAAATAAGAAAGCATGCAAATGTAGGTGTTCCCAGGGGCGTTGCTAGGGGGGGGGGCTAAGGGGGCTATAGCCCCTGATCTTTTGGCTGTAGCCCCGGATAGAATCTCAGGAGCTACAGCCAAAAGACTAGCTAGCCCCCAGTCCATAAAGTTCTGACATCAGTTTAGCCCCGGGTCTTTTCCAGACCTAGCAACTCCCCTGGGTGTTCCTCTCCTACAATGCAGGGTACGTTACTTTAAAGTAAAATGCAGCTAACTTCAGACTACAATGAGAATGAATGCACTGTATTTTGTATTTGTCTCACTAACATTTTCATTTAACATACAATATCCAATTTACTTTACATATTTACACAAATATCCATACATCGAAAATGCATTTCGATTCACTATTTTGGAACGTGTGCTCAGGTATTTCCTTATGTAGTTCACCTCTAAATGCAGGTTGTAACATAGGAAATCATCACTTATATGCAAAATAAACAAACAAAGCAAATTAAATTGGGCTAATTTGGAATTTTTAGTATGTGAATGTAGCAACGCACTAATTTTAAATGGGTTGAAAAAGGAAAAGGATCTTACATGAAATTAAGCAATTTGTATACCAGGTTTCCAAAATCAAACTTTCTGTCAACATCGTCCCAGGTCTATATTTTGTATTAATTGGAGATAGACCTACTTTATGAAATTGTAATTATAAAAAAAAGATAGTTTCATACGGGCCTGTTTAAATCCATTGTCAAATCGGATCATGAAATTATAGATTGAGGGATGCACTATGTTTTCTGAAAATAGCCAAGACAATTCATTATTTCTCTAAGTTTTGGGAAAGAAACATCGCCAGCCTTTTTCTGTCTTCCAGTGCCAATGGAATTGTATTTGAATACAGTGGGGCAGCAATTCACCTACTTTTATTTGTCTGGTGAATTAACCGCATGGACAGGAAGGATGCATCTGGGATTTCCCAGCAGCACCTCTCTTGTTATTGTTGTCCACAAGGTGACATTGGGAAGGCACTAGGTATCGAGATGATCTCATTATCCCCAGCCCTTCTTGGATCCAAATAAGAATGCACTTCCCTTTTAATGATTTTCATTGTACTCTGCATGCCAGAGCTTAAGCTCCAGCCCAAAGGCGGTCTAAAGGCCCACTCTGAATGTGGAAGATTTGGTGGATGAGAATAGGGCTTTAAGTGATGGATGACTCTGGAGGGAGTTGGATCTCTGCACCTAGTGCAAGAGAGGCCACTAGCGCAGTGTGACTGACATGGTATGCCTACTAATGGACAGCAATATTGTCAAGGGCCTACTCTTCAGTATCTAGAAACCAATGCATATTACTCTTGTTAGTATTATTATTATTGCTTTTAGGTTTTTTGTACTGCATCAGCTCGCCACCATAGGAGTCTCATGATAAACATTAGATGTTATCAATATATTTCCCAATACTTGTTGGTTTAGTTTTATCAACAAACAAACAGGTGTTTGCACTTTGGAATATAGTATCTTTTATACTCATGAAAAGAAACACGTTATAATGGTCTCAGTTCACTTGTTGAGCATTTATGTATATTTATTCTCTTGTTGAGATAATATGTGAGTGTTCAACATTGTATAAGCAATATACAGTTCACGATTGTAGCAGCAATGTAGCTGTGTAGAGATACCCATTACACTTCTATTCTATATTCTAGTGTGTGTGTGTGTGTGTGTGTGGCCTTTGTGGCACAATAAAACTTAAGATCATACTCACAGTCTTGGTGCTGCGTGGTCTGGCGAGCCAGGGGGCAGATGAGGTTGTACAGGCCAACCCCTGAATTGCACACTATATGGAAAGGGTTAACTAAGAAAAACCTGAAGGAAAACTAGAGCCATGGATAAAACACATTACAGGAAAAACAATGTAAGTCCCCCTGTACAGATGTATCTCTTCCTTCCTCAGTACTTTGATGGATACACTTATCCTGGCCAAAGTACAAGGGGCAGTACAAGCTCATGTTACTATGCCAAAACACCATGGTAAACTTGTTGTTTCACCAGCACAGGGAATGTAGACAGGCGTACCTATCAAAAACACATTGTGGTGTTGCTTAATGGGATAACCATGGAAAATAAAAAAGTATGTTTCAGAAATGGGTAGAAATGCCTTAATTAGGCTTCCAAAATATTGATACAATCATAGAAATCATAGAAAATTAGTTTCTCAAGGTCTGTGCCTTATGCACAGAAAATCATTATTTTAAACTCACAGAACTCTTCTGGCTTTTAGGTCTCTACCATCACATACCACTTGTAGTAAGCATGTGATTTGTTTATCATGCAGTTGAACAGGTTTAATAACCCCTTTACCTTGTGCTTAAAGGAAAAAGTCAGTTCCACTCTAGATTGCTCCAGAGTATATAGAAAGTGTCTAACAAGGGTTCACTTTTAAAAGATTTGAAGAGGCAGTTTGGTACTATCTTATTATGGATAGATCATGGTGAATTATACTGATCATATCCACAATTACATCTCTAAAAAAGTAGATGCCTTGTTGTAGCACATTGAAGTTGTCATCTACACCATAGAAACCTCTCTTTATGGTATGCCAACATCAATACCTCAGAATGCCCATATGTGAATATACATCTCTCTATGTATTTTACTAAGCCCTGTATGAGTCAAACGCATGTTCCTGGCTAAAGTGGCTTGCCTTGCATGGTAATATGTTCAAATCAGAGGTAAATTTATGCATTTTATGAAACCACACATGAACAGTGAAACACTCTAAGGAGAATGATTACAACAACAGCTTTATGGGGAATGATTGGAGATTTTCCATCAGCAACGCAGAAAAATATGCAGCAGTGTCTCTCTTTGGGCCTCCTTGCAGGAGTGTCTATATAGCAACTATGTAGGAGTGACTCTGATTTGTTTTCTTCGAAGGAGTGTACCTGTTTATAATCCTTGAAAAGGAAGAGGACCCAAAAAGTACCTGGTGTTAAGGTGCTGGTGAGTCAGTTTCTTGTTTAGATGATTCTGACGATTGTCTAGTCTCAGACACAGAGAACAGTCTGGATGTCTAGGAATCTCAGTCTCGATGATGGTGCTGATCCAGGTACAAAGACATATACAGTTTCAGGCACATTGTTCTCTGTATAAAGTCGTCTAGTAGGAGAGAGCCATACCTCTCGAACCAACGTGTGAGGATGTTTTGAGTGTTGTGATAAACCAAAGGGTGTCTCACTTGTTAGTCCCCAGGGATCTCTCTCCAAGGTGGCCAGGGCACGGCCATCGCCTTTGGATCCATACCCTGGGGGTGGACCTGTGCGGGAAGATGTCCTGGGTGAGGGATCTTTAAGGGGGGGTGAGACAACAGATGGTGAGACGCGGTATCCCCTCCTTTCCTGTGCCCATACCCCATCCTATTTTATAGGATTCTTTGACATTCCAACCCGCCCTTTTTTACACAAACACTGGGTCGTGGAAGAGGAGGACTGAGAGAAAAGAGGCTAACCCTTACATGTCCCATTGGACATGTCCCGCTAATAAGGTCAGGCAAAGTCAGACACTTGACCTTAATCACATACATCTGATACCCATTAGCTCTCCCCACATGGATAAAAGGCAGAACATTGAGTCACACTCTGAGCAAGGTGGAACACAAGAAGGAGCAGATCTTCTAGGGCGAAGGTGAACCCATTGGAACAGGACAACCGATCGAGGGACCAGAGTTAGGAGCTGGGAAACTCTGAATATCCCTGCAGGAGGTTGTTGTCTTTTGGAAACTATTTGAGATACGCGGAGAAAGCCATAACCCAGACAAGAAAAAGCCTGCATTGTGTTTATGGGACGCAAGCGATACTCCCGGGTGAACGGTAGAGTTGGGGAGGCGAGGCCAAGCCTGTGGTATAAACCTTGACTCGTGAATCAAAGCTGCACTGCAAAGAACAGAAAAAAATGCACATGGCTGGTGAGTTAGCGAAAGACATGAAAGGCCGGTTTGTGTCAAGGAAAGATTGAATCCGCAACAGTGTATCTCACAATTGAAGGTTGCACGTGTGCTGATGAGACACGAAAGAAAGCAAACCTGTAGTGAACGGTTAAGTCAGCAGTAACTGTGACGCCGATGATACAGAGTAGAGGAGTGGTTCGGCGAAAGGAAACAGCCCACTCGAAAGTCTCTGCAAAATGTTTGATGTTTGTTAAAGGGCTGAAAAGTGAATTAACTTTGAAATACGTGATAGTCAAGATTAAACCACTACCAAAGGGGAAGTTAAAAAAATTATTGCTTTAAGAGAAAGACTTCTTTGAACTTTTCAGATTATGTTCTGGAACTACCCAGAACAAGAGACACAGGGGCAAATACCATAAGGAAGAGCTGAAGTGAAAGTCAAAGTGGGCCTGCAGAGGTTTCTGGAAAAGGCTTGCACATTACGAAAGTCTTCAGCATCAGTGAAAGGTCTGAGCCCGACTGAGGGAGACCTAGAGCATGAAATAAATTAGGGAAATGGAACCGCCTAACAAATGTGAAAAAAGCTTGGGGAAGGAAACCCCTACAAGTGCTCTGATTGCGAGGTCCGAGCCCAGCTGAGGGAGATCTATGTTGAATCACATGCTTTTGTTGAATGTGAATAAAGCTTGAGGAGGGGAACCCCTGCAAGTGCTGTGATTGCGAGGTCCGAGCCCGGCTGAGGGAGATCTACGTTGAATCAGGTACTGTTCTTGAAAGGTCCGAGCCCGACTGAGGGAGACCTACGTGAACTATTGATGCCTTGAGAGGTCTGAGCCCGACAGAGGGAGACCTATGTGAATTTTGTTGAATTGTGAAAGAACATTTTGGTGAATTTAAGTGACTTTAACGTGGAAGGCGACGCATGACATGACCCACGTGTTGAACTGCCTTTTTTCGATAACCTGAGCCAGAGAGTCATCCTGTCTACAGGGGCAGCCTTACTATGTGCTGTCCAACATGGTGAGGAAAGCTGACTCAGCCATCTTGATGCTTTATGTTATAACACTGACTTTCCTTTGCATACACATTCCCCTTTACACACTTTTTATATAAGAGATGGGGCAGGCATTAGGTTTTATATTATAGGTTCATCATGATTTGACATAGACTAACCAGGACTGTGTTTTCTTTATTTTTTGATGGTAGAGATTATTCCCATCATAGCTATAGGGTGAAGTAGGAGTTTTTCCAAACCCCAAGAATTTAATAAAGGTTTTGAAACTTGTACCTCTTGTGTCAGTCTCATACTTGTGATACCATGCCTCCCTTACAATGTTCATCGCTCAGTATTGCTGCATGTGTATATTTCTATTGTGTTGTATTTTATTTATTTATATAACGCTTTCGTCATAGCACTGCACAAGTAAAAACTGTACAGTACAACAGTTATAAGCAAATTAACCAGGGATGATCAGACAGAAGTAGAACATTTTTTAGGTTAAAACGAAAAGTGGATAGAGAAGGAGAAGAGTGACTATGCAGAGGGACGGAGTTCCAATATTTTGGGGGTCAGGAGTGCAAATGAACAAAATCAGGAAAAAGCACATGGCAGCTTAGGACAAGTAAGCAGATGGAGGGAGCTTCATGGGACATAGAAAGAAAGGAGAGAAGAAAGTTAGAAATGGCAATGCCATGCATGCATTTGAATGTGATGTGGAAGGAACTGAAAGCAAAGGCAGGATTCAAAGTAAAGACAGGCAAGTGATCGTAGGGAGGGAGAGATTGAGTTGCGAGGTGAAAGAGCAGAGGAAACAGATGGAAGAGTTGAAGATGGAGCGGAGGGGAGTGAGTTGATAGGAGAGAAGACTAATTAGCAAAACTGCACAATAGATGACGGAAATAACAAGAGTACTGGTGACTAGTTTAGTAGCGTGGAAAGCGAGAATAGGGTGTGATTTGTGAATGTTGAAAAGATGATATCTGCAAGAGCAGGCTTTGTTGGAGAAGTGAGTTTTAAAGGAAATGGAGGAATTAAAGTGAACGCCCAGGTTACAGGCGGAGGTGGATAGCGGAAGATGTGAGGGGGAGAAGAAAATGGAACAGAGGGAAGGGGGATGGATGGTAGAAGATGCGAAGAAAAGGAGCTCATTCTTGGAGGGCTGGGGTGGAGAAGGTTGGCATAAATCTATGATTGGATCATCAGAAGTCAGGAGGAGATTGTGGAATGAAGTGTGCCAGAGAAAGATGAAGAGGCAACAAAGAAAGAGGAAGGATGAAACAACGATTTTTAAATCATCAGCATTTAATTGTGATGAAAAACTAAAGGACGAAACAATAGAATCTAAAAGGGATATGTAGATTAGGAAGAGCAAGGGGCCAAGAACAGAGCCACGAAGAAGTGGTAAGGTAGATAAATGTTTTCCGGCCTAGGAGATAGAGAATGTATGGGTTGTCAGGTATGATTCAAACCGGCGTAGGATAGTTCCAGAAACACCAAAAGCCGACAAGCTGCGGATGAGCGTAAGGTGGTTAACGGTGTCAAAAGCAGCCAAGACATCTAGTAGAATGAGAACAGAGGAAGGATCTGAGTGACGAGCAGAAACAAGTCAATTAGAAATAGAGGGAAGGGCAGTCTCAGTAGATTGGAGAGTGTGACTGCTGGATTGGTGCTCTGGAAGTAGAGTGGTGGTCGAGATAAGAAGAAATCTGGTATTGGGACACACACTTGACAATTTTAGAATGAAATGAAAGAAGAGAAATGGGTCTTAAATTGGCATAAAGTCAGGGATCATGGCATGATTTATTAAGAATAGGGAGACAAATAGCATGTTTGAAGTTGGAAGGATATATAGTTGAAAAAAGAGAGAGGTTAATAAGAGTTGTGAGGTGGGGGAGAAGATGAGGAAAGACCTTGTGGACAATTAGAGAAGGAAGTGGATAAAGTTGGTAAGCAGTGATAGAGAATGAAACGGGAAGGAGAGGAAGCTCAGGTGGGGAGAGTAAACTGTTGAGGTAGATCGATTTGATCCCAATAGGAAAGAGCCAATGTTGCAGTTTTGCATGTATTCAGAATAGTTATTTGGGGTTTGTTAAAGGTTACGTTTAGTGTTATTTTTTGTTTAGTGGGATACATTTTAAGTTTGCATTCATGTATCAACATACATTTTGTAAAAAGGATGTGGAAGAGCATTGTGCAGCTTGGCATGATGAAATTTAGAAGCATAAAAGTTTCATATGCAGGAGTTTTGAAGACACATACATAAAATCAGGAAAAACACAGAAGCTTGTTCAAGGGAACTGGCTGGCTACGAGGTTGGCTGGTGCCAGCTAAAACCACATGGGAATGGCTATTTGGAGCTTCAATAGAAGGGATTTCCAGCTTGGAAATTGTTAAGCAGTAGCCGGGAGAAGGATCTGCTACCTGGAACTGTCAAGCTAGGGGTGAAAGCTGAATTTGTAATACAGTGACTGGAAGCAGAGAATGACTGCAGGCCTATGACAACCTTAAATAGATTAGGAGGAAAACGATCATAATGGGATTAGAGCCACATGAATGAACTAGTTGTAGCGCATGATGGAAAGGCGAGAATACGCAGAGAATAGATATCTAGAGTGTCTGAGTGAGTGGAGAAATGAGTCAGTGTCTGATTTAAAGACCCTTTTGTTAATTCTTTAGCCTGGAGAAGATTTAGCATTGCAGGTCTTTGACCAAGTGAAAGCAGGTGGGTGTTTTTCAGGGCGAAACTAAAGAAGTGGGTTTGAGCTTGTATTTGTAATGTCATGAAAATTGTATATTCAAGGGGATGGTGCCACAGTGAAAGGCAGCCAATGAGATCACTGAATGGAAAGGAGAAGGTAGGAAGAAAGTTAGAAGTGATTCAAGATCATCAATGAAGGAAGAGAAAGGACCAGGAGGAAGGTATATAATTAGGATAAAGGATGAGGTTTCTAGAACTGAGCATAGTGGAACGCAAAGGAAGAACAGCAGGGTTATGAGTTATAGAGTATGTCAGTTTTGCCGCCTTTCCCTGCGAGGCAGGGGAATCGGAACAGTTTGAGAGAGGGGTGGTGAGAGTAGCTGGGGTAACAGAGTTGGAAGGAGGAATCCAGGAAGGAAAGTACGTATTCAGAAAAATCCATTAACACACACTAAAACCAAAACAGTACAAAACATATTAAAACAACAGTGCATGCCAATGATAGAATTTATAACATCAGCAAACATAAGGCACGTAAGACTAAAAAAACATGGGGACTATATTACAGATTCCTTCTAATTATTTCTTTAAAAGCGTCCGTGATAAAATTAAATGCATTAAAAAAGGTACTTCATTATTATACATAAAAAGCACCATAGCCTCTGTGCATGTCTATACGTTGTTTCTGATCAAATGAGGCCTTAGCCACTGTTTCCTTAAGTTAGTTAAAAACGTCCAAATTGTAAACAAATGTGTTAAATCTTCATCACATTCCAAACCACAAGAATAGGTTTTCCCCAGACCCAACCATGGTGCCCTAGCTGTAATGGTAAAATGTTTAATCGGGCCATTAACAGATATCTGCAGCACTCAGGTGATGTAAACTTTACCATCAAGGGTGCCAGATTGAGCTGGATAGGTACAGGGGAGTAACATTTCATAGAGGGCATCTTGCGAGTCTATCCTGAAATGCGCCCAATTCCAGCTCAACTGCCCTTTATTTTAAAAGCGACTTGAGCTGCGAGTTTGAGAGGGAGCCCAATCCTGCCACATCCCCCAGCGTTTCATTACATTTATCCCACTATTGTACCAGCTGGAGCAATCCTTTTGTGGGGGGCATCATAAATCCTTCAGGGCAGCGCCAAGATTTGTGTGCCTTAGAGTGTTATGCTGGATCTTTTTTTAAAAAACTCCAGAAACCGCTGCTCAAACTAAACTAAAATGTGATATGTACGAGTCCCAGTTCATGCATCAGAGCATCTCCAGGGACACTAGTGTACAGACACTGGCGTACAGACCCAAAATCCTACATAGCCCTGAATTTGTTAAGCTTTCCAAGCACCCACAAGGGGATTAACCCCAGACTTCTGCGCCATAAAGGACAGCCGTGTTGATCTTAGAATACAGCACCTGAAGGCATTTGTCTATACGTTTCCCTCCAAATTGGTGATAAAATAGCGCAAGCTCTTTAAAGTCCATATGTGCCAGCATTGCTGTTATTTTTACTAGGCCTCTCCATGTGCCACTATCTATAAAGAGTAAGCCCAAATATCTATATTCATTTACCACTTCTATTGGGGAATTATCGAGAGCCCATTTAAAGTTTGTCTTTCCCTTAACAAAAACGACATTCTTTTTTTGAACGGTTCAGTTTAAGACCATGGATCTGGAAATAGTTCTGGGCATATATTCAGCTCTGTAGCCCTCTACGTGTCAAATCCAAAAGGATTGTGTTATCACCGTACAGTAGCGTACTCAATTGAACACTGTATAATAAAGGTGGTATAACGGTGGTATCAAGCCTTGTGTATCATAATCATTATGATGATTAAAATCGGAGAGAAATAAAGATACCTGACCCCTGCCTGATTAGTACTGAAGTCTCTTGAGCACCTATAGTTCCTGTCGCACCTAACTGTTGCAGAAGTGTCCACACAAAGTGTCCTAATTGGTTAGAGGAGCAGGGGAGAACCCTAATTCTGTTTAACTTGTCCCACAATAGCGATCAGCTTATGGAGTCGAATGCCATACAGGTGATTCTTCCTTCTTTTTGTGTACTTCTCTACTATCGTATTCCGAAGAAAACACTGATCGATAGTGGAGAAGCCTTTAAGAAAGCTGGCCGGTGTATCTGGGAGAACAGAATTATCCATAGGCCATGCCTCCAAACGAACCACTAGACAACCAACGAAGATCATATTGGTGATGTCGGTTAAGGCGATTGGATGATAGCAGTGTGGGCCAGTCATATCTCCTTTTTTGTGGTTTTTGTAAGTGGAACTACTAGGAGGATGGGGTAATGTGGGCAGAAGTAATTGAATTAAAAACCTGTAAGAGAACTGGCGACCACCAGTCCCTTAATTCACCATAAACTTATGGACTAAGGGCCTGCTGCATTACCTTTCTTTAAATTTTCAATTGTGCTGTGATTTCAGTTGAGAAATATCCCCTCTTTATTAACCTTGCCATTGGCTAAAGAACTAAGGGATCTGGCTTGCATTTTAGCCAGTGGATCAAAGAGTCCTTCTTGGAAGTGGGTGATCCAACATTCCGAAGTTATAAGTCTTGCATTTTCCTCAGTGCCTTCTTCGAAACCCTTAGCAACCAGTCGCCAAAACTTTTTCAGCTGATTTTCCCTTACTGACACATCAAGAAGGTCCCATAGTCAGTAAATTGACGCTTTTTACATTTTAGCATGTTCTTATAGGATTTTTTCAAAGATTAGAATTGGCCTGTAGTTTTTAAAGGGTCCTGCGATGCACAGTGAAGTACCCATTTTGACTGTCTACATTCACCTTCAAACCAAGGAGCATCCACTTTGGGGAATCCTTTGGTCTTTCTGTAATCAGTCGAGATATGAGGGGTGAGATGATACATTCAGCATTGTAGAATTTCACCTCAGATTCATGTTGAGATCCTGAGAGTGACTGACTCAGATCATCTATAGTACAAGCTTCATATGCAGAGGTCACGCTCACCTGCCACTCCACCATTAATTGGTTGTGTTTGCTTTACACCCAGTCATATATTTTCAGACTTTTAACTTTTTAAAAGAAAAACAATCAACCAAAACAATCAAACATAGTCCGTTTTTGTTTTCCTTGAGCCTGCCTTAAAAGTAGGTTTTGGGGGTACATCACCCGTACATCTGCCGTTCAGTTCCACCAACAAATATATAGCCATAAATAAATCCATTAAGCTGCCCAAAGCCGAAAGATGTGGATCTCTTTGGGATTCCACAGGTTTCCCTGACCCTAAACTTTTCCTATGTTGTTCCGCAGTTCTGACCCAGCTTTGCATTGAAGTCGCCAATCAATAGAACATTCTCTGTCCCTGCCTTAGCAGGATTTAGGTCCATAGTGAGAAAATAATCCTTCCTAAATCTACTAATTTGCTTGCCTTTAGGGGGAACATACACGTTTATCACAGTTAAATTCTGTTCCAGTGAGACATTTTCTTTAGAGATTGACACTGCTAGCAATGCTGGATTTTCACAGGAATGGCAACTACCGATGAATTATAAGATTACTTAACCAGGTCCCTCCCATCGCCTCATTTTTGATTGGACCACTTTTACACTAAAGATATTGAAATCAGGGAAATCTTGATCCAGACATGACACATCTGCTAGCCAAGTTTCTTGTAAACAGATCATGTCACACAGGCTAAGCCACTGTTTCCGGTCAAGATCCTGCACTTTGTTTTTTATGCTAGTAATGTTCCAGTTTATGATTTTGAAAGGATATCCTGCAGGAGTTTCCTGTGTGACAAGAGAACTGTTACCAGAGATCCTTTTATTAAACACCATTTGGGTGTAGAGGAGACAAATTGAATTGAATTGCTTGGAGATGGGACAGAGGAAACTCCTGCTTGCACGGCTTGTGCTGAATATAGCCTCATTAGTGTGCCCAACTATAGTAGATGAGAAGCCTTCACTGGTGCCAGAGCTAGCCAGGATAGAAGATGGTGGAGGGCCAACTCTGAATTCTAACCAGGAAGTGGTCTGTGTAGTCTGTTGACCACTTACCCTCCTGTTTGTGTGGCGAAATTACATTGCTGCTGCTTTTATTTTGCAACACAACATGGGCTGTGTGCAGGAGCACTGGCTTTTTAATACAGCTGACTGGCTTGGTCCGGCCCCCTGGGAGACGAAGCTCTGGGCAGTGGACTCTGCCCTTAAATTTCCATTTCCACTAACCACCCTGATTTTGTGGCGAAATTACATTGCTGCTGATTTTATTTTGCAGCACGTCACTGTTTGTGTGGAGAAGCACAAGCCCTTTAATACAGCTGACGGAAGTGGGTGAAGTGGCCGGTGGGCCGGTGGAGGTGGCCCTAACGCCCTGTGAAGCGGCTTTGGAGGATACGCGGTAGGTCACCTCACAATTGTATGCTCCTCACCTGCACTAGCACTATTTTGAAGATGTCGGGAATGGAGCAATGTAGAGCGAATTGGCGGTGGGGATGCGGAAAGACTAAATTAGCCCTACAAACAGTGGGCGAATATTTCTCTGATTAACTGGGCAGTAAGCTGTAGGGCCTTTTCCCTAATTACTGGTAGGAAACCTAGGTGCCTGCTGTGGCTAATCCTTCCCTGTTTGGGAAATGAAAACTCAGGGTAAAGGTGTGAAAAGCCCCACCATGAACAGATCGCCGCAGTCCCTCACAAAAATAAGCAGTGAACATTTCTCGCTCTGCAGCTCCCCCAACCCAGACAAAAATTAAAGGATTTTTTCCATCGATTAAGCATGGAATGGAGTCTCTCACGCTCCCCTGCCAATTCCTTTCTACCGGAAATTTTGGAGCAGGACTCAATTACTTCCTTCGACAATAACGGGTCACTCCTAAAGCTATGGCATGTGGCTAAGAAGAACTCCATGGCACCTGCAGACTTTGAGCCTGATAACCTAATGTCCTCCAACCTCTCTCGCACTTCCAACCTGGAAAACTTTATGACAACATCGGAATCAGCGGCAGGCGAAAGTGTAGGAATCAGAGAAGATGAGCTTGTAAATGACGGGGGTAGCCCTCCCCGTGAGAAGAAGGGCTAGGAAGTTATGGAAGCAAAAATGTATGCCCTTTTGCAGTTGTGCGCCAGGATGGCGGAGGAACAAAAATCCTTAAGGCGGATCTGGCTGAACTATCATTCCTCCTAAAAAGTTCTAAAGGCCCTATATTTGAGGAATTGGCTAACCCAAAAATGAAAATAAGTGCCACCTCCTCACCCAGGAAGAATGAGTCCCCACAAGAAAGGGCATATGTGGTGGCGGCCTCAGATAGTGGGGCGGTTGAAGCTACTTAAGCTGAACTCTCTTGTTAAATGCACCAGAGTCTCTGCCCAAAAAGCTTAGACGCGCAAAGAAGGGAGTTAAGAACAATAATGGGCCTAATCCACCATCAAAGGAAGGAAAGCAGGAAGCTATGGGCAAGCAGAATCAAGCGACAGCTAAAGGAGATGGGGGTCTTAGAGTCTCCAATACTTTGGCAGACAGCAAGCAAGTACGACCTTCAGTCAAGGTGAACAAAGAGAACCCGGAGAAAACCTTAGAGCTGGAGCTGATCACATGTATTGGTTGGGAGGAATGAAAACAGCACAAGAGAGGGGCTGGTATCCCAGTGGAACAATTTGGATCACAACTAACAAGCTCAGCACCAACTCAAGTCTCTGAGATACCGAAGGTGGTGACGCCGCTAACCTTGGCTGCCCGGGTTGAGCAATTAAGACCTCAGCCCAGGGTCAAGGAGACGCAAATGAATGATACGGCCTGGTGTGCAGATTTGATTCATATTAATTATATGGAGAAAAGTATGTCTGCAAGCAGCCCATTCTTAAATAGATCTTGGCTGCTGGAACACCTCCATATACTACCTGACCTAGGATTGATCACCACTAAGACCTCTCAAAATTGGAACTGCCTGTAACGCTCACCTGGTATCCACAGGGACGTCACCCAGCCTGTTCTGACCTCTTACGACCTCAAACCCTTCCCTGGAGGCTAGTCGACTGGAGACTGGGCCTTGTTTTCTTGGATAGAGTGCTCTCCGTCCTGCTTTCAGCGCAGGGGCTCGTTAATTGATGCGGGCTCGTTGCTGCCTAGTTACTTCACTGGCAAGAGTCCGACAGGTAAGTATAATGAGTCTTTTGAACAGTTCTCTAACTTTGTTCCTTTCCTTCCTTAGATGATGGCCGGCATCCGGGGATGGCAGCGTGCTGCTGAGATGAGTAGCGCTGAAGGTGAGTGAGAGCGCGATGCACGATGCAACCCTTTCGTATTTGTATTGAACTAAGTTCTTTTCCTGTGTCTTTTAGGTGCCGCGACGTTTTCAGCGTGGATGCCGGTTATGAAGAACAAAAAATGCGGTGAGTAAGCGCAGTATGCGGCGACTCTAGATGTTCGAACGCTAACCTTCAGTGTCTTTTCCCTCTTGCAGATGGATGAGAAGTTCCGGAGACAGAGTTCCCCCAGAGCGGCTGGGATTCAGGTAAGCGTTTGAAGCTCGTACAATATTTAAAAATAAGCAAAGATTTGCAGAATGCTTACTTATGCCTTTTTTCTGTTCTTTTCCCTTTTCCTTAGGAAGCGGCGTGCCAGGATGGGAATGACACCGCCGAAGATGCCCGCAGAACAGAAGGCGCGATGAATGATGGGCAGAAGCGCCGCAAGATAAGGCTGTTCCTAACGGTGTTCTTGTTCTTACAGGAGCTGAGCGCAGAAGAAAGATGCAGGCCTACTGGAGACTGATCCGAACACGGTGAGTGTCACGCTGCAGGTGCAGAAAACACAAAGCATGTTTCTCAGCCTGGGCATGGCTTAAATAGTCTCTGGGTATCCCAGGTGTCTCTGGGCTGAACCACACCCAAAAGACTAGACTGCACATGCAGTTCTGGGAACCGAAATATGTGGGGGCATCCATCTTGTCCCCATCAATGCACTACAAGTCCAATCCCCAATGTTATCCTATGGGAGTGAGTGAGTCTGGTGCCACAAGCACCAAGTCTGACTCCAAGTGGGTCTTTGGAGGGATGGAGAGGCCCTTGAGGGCCATGTAGGTGATTGTGGCCTGGCTCCAGCCTGACATCTTGGAGGGCTGGGGACATGAGGGGCAGGAATCATGACACTGCCCAAATACAACAGCTTGGATATTTGGGTGGTGGCGACCTTTGTGTCCCCCATTGTAGTGGAAAGAATGAAGAATGTGAATGCTGGCACCGAGTCAGCTAGGCTTTGACAATCAGTTCTTTATACCAGCCCTTCATAAAACCTTTGAAAATGAGGGAATCCTCTCCTTGGACTACCAGCCCTATTTTAGGAGCTCAGATGCCAATAAAGATGCCAGGAGACAAAGGGCAAGATACGCGGACATCCCCTTACAAGTGCAGTGTCAGGAGAAAGAGTCTAATGGGCTTTCAATCCTGTCCTGGAACTCGAGAGGCCACGGGGCCTTCCTACGTAATGGGGAAACAATGAACATTTTGAGAGCTAAGTCCTGTTTTTGTCTGCAAGAAACTTGGCTATGTGACTTGTTTGCTTTGGGTGGATTTGCCTTAATTTTCTGCCTAGCAAATCCTCCCGTGAAGGGTATACTTAAAGGTGGTTTGTGCATTGGGGCCAGAATTACTTTTAACCTTGCTGAATTTACCTCTAAAAGCCCACCCACCCAAATTCTTTGGCAGCATACATGATGAATCCCTGGGATAGTTTATTACCAATCTTGGTGGCAAAGCTGTATGACCACCACCCCCAGGTGGGGCACTGCCATCAGAAATTATGGATATTATGACGGAAACCCTAAGAGCTTGGGTAGTTAAATTCCCAGGATCTGTGGAATTTGTAACAGGGGATTTTAATGTTGTCTGTCCAGGACCAATTGGGAAGGGAGGGAACGGATGATATGGGCAACAGACAGAGGGGGAGGCCCAGGGAATGGTTGAGAGTTAAGGCCGAGTTCGACATCTCTCCCATAGGGAAGGGCGATGGGTCAGGGGACATTAGTGCTACCAGCCGAATAGATTTCATTTTCACAAACACCCGGGGGGTAGGTAGTCTAAAGCCTAGGATAGAGACCAGACCCACCAAGTCAAGCAACCACTTGATGTTGATAATATCCATTGAGGAACTAAGGCAAGCAGGCAGAGATAGGCGGAATGGCAAGTTGGAGGTCAACCCAGGAGGCAATCGCATCCATTGGTCAGCTAGAAGGATTGAACAATTCAATGCCCTTCTTAGAAATCATGACCTGATGGGTAGCAGGCTCTTCTTCCAGAATACCCTAAAGGCAACTGTCCGGCAAGCTTTCGCTGCCACTATGACATCTAGACAAGTTTCTATTCAGAATGAATGCCCCCCCCTAAGCACGCTCGTCGATTTGACCAAGAGATTTAAAGAAGGAAGAGGGAATTAAATTCAGCTTTCCGAGGTGTAGGTAAAAATTACTCTTGTTCTGTGCCCGAAAAGAGAAGAAGGATAGCTAGCTTGAAAAAAAGCTACAAAAACTGGGTGAGATATCATCGGTTCTCTCAAAAGGATGAAGGCTGAAAGTACCTAAACAGGTAAATTAGGACAAACGATTCAAGAAAGTTTTGGTATTGGGTGGAGAGCTTGCAATTGAGCCCCAACCATCCAAGGGAACTAGTGACTGTAACAGAAGGAAAATGGGTTGAGTATATTAGGAAAGTTTTTGATGGCTACCACAATATGTCTGGGGAGGTTAGGCCTATGGTAAATTCTACTGTAAGTGAATACATAAGAACAGTCGATGTAGAGGTGAAAATGAAACAACTAAAAGCATCTAGTGCGGCAGACCCAGATGGACTTCCTAACCTGTTCCTGAAGGCAGATGTTGAACAGTGGGCACACATCTTAAATCAATTATTTGCACATGTTTGTTAAACTGGTAATATCCCCAAAATGAGGAATATAGCAACTTTAAAAAGGGCTGACGTGAACTCCCAGAGAACTACAGACTCTTAGCTATGCGAGACTGTAGCAGAACAATCTTTGCCAACTTTATGTTGGAAATACTGTCTTCCTGGGTGGCCGAAAAAGGGATTATTAACTTACCATCAAACTGGTTTCAGAAAAGGGTGTGCAACAACTCGCTCAGTCTGGACATTAGTAACTTTAATTTCAGATACGCAGCTGAATTCTGGTTCAGCATTATATGCCTGTTTTGTGGACTTCTCAGCCGCCTTTGATAGCGTGGACAGAGACAAGTTGTGGGCAATACTGAAAGATTGGCAAATCAACCCATCTCTGCAGTATTGTATTAAAGCTTTATACAGCAGGACAGAGGTCAGAATTCGACTTACCCAGGATGGGGATCTTTCTAGCCCCATTGCGACTAAGAAGGGTTTGAAACAGGGATGTGCTTTAGCACCCCTGCTCTTCAATCTCCATCTGTCGCTACTTGCACAAAGGCTAGAGGAAGCGATGAATTTCCTACCCCAGTATGGGGGCAAGGGCATGGTCTATATGTCATATGCGGACGACCTTGTTACCCTAGATAGAATCAAAATCGGATTACAGCGTTCGCTACAGGCACTTTTGACTACGCTATCAATCTTGATTTGAGACCAAATATTGATAAGACGAAAATCATGGTTTTCGGATAAGGGGCCCGAGCTGGCAAAACATATAACTGGTGACTAGGGGTGAAAAAGTGGAAAGGACCTATGATTATATATACCTAGGAATCACTATTATGGTAAAGTTTTCTAGTGCCCATTTATTGGAGGAGGCCACACAGAAAGTGTGGAGCAAATGGCTCGTACTAAAAAAGAAGATAGCCTCCCAAGGCGGGAGATGTATAGAAGCCAAGATCCTGGTGTACAAACCTCAATCATCCCCACCATGCTTTATGCCCTACAGTTCTTCGCACGGAAACGGGTGGCATCTCCAGGTAAAGTTGGAGGGAAAGATTCTACGGTCCTTGCTAAATCTACCCCCTGGTACACCAGTACAGGCAATTAGACTCGAACCAGGCCTCCCTTCTCTCTTTATGTCGTGGTCATTGGCCTCTTGTAATTTCTGGGCCAGGATAACATTTTATCTGGGGTGCCGGATTCCCTACCTGCACTTACGGCCCAGCATACTACGAGATACCTAATGAGTGAATGGTTTGTTAACCTGGATTCAAAGGTCATGCGATACCTGGAGGACATTGGAGTAACTCCAATGCCTGACTCCTGGCTGGGATTTAACCTGGCAAGGATACCAGATAAATGAAGGGCCTTCGACGCTGATCAGGCATTAAGCCATATCAACACGCTAAAGAAATTTGGGGAGTACTCCCATCAGGCTTTTGTTTTGGGCAGCCCTAAATCTTATCTAATAAAAGGGAGGCATCCGGCCCTGATTAGGTTCATTCTATCGATAAGGTTACAGACAATCCCTGTTCTAGAAAACACAAGGGCCTGGGCCGTGGTTCCATATGATAACAGGTTATACAGATTATGCAGGAAAAATATTGAATCTGCCCAACATATTTTAAAGTAATGTGAAGACATAGAACGCCTTTATGATCGGGAATACACTAAATTTAAGAGGCCCTCCTCTAATCAATTTTGGAGCTGCCTGTTTGGGGTTGAATCTTTTGTCCTATTAGCGGTCTCCATGCACGTGTGGGGAATAGCTGTTGGAAAACTTACCTTAAGGGAAGACAAGCCGAGAAAATGACAATGTATTTTATATTTGTAATATTTTGTATGGCCTTCCGTTTAGCGGGTTGTCAGTTTTAATTAATTGTACTGTGTACTTTTAATGTAACGTGTATTTTTATATGTTTCATGTTTTAACAGGAACAGTGTGAAAAGGTTGCAACGCAATCAAATGCACTATAAATAAATAATAATAAAAATAATTCTAACAAGGCATCATGCAAGTAGCAGATGTTAAACTTCGAGTCAGGATAGAGTTCTATACCTCTGGCTGCAAGCAAATCGTGACAGTGAAATAAACATCTAATATATGTATTTGCAAAACCAAAGCGGAGACTACACCGACCGCAATACACACAGTCTGAAAGTAAACTGCAAGTAGTAAAAATCATAAAAGAGAAATCATCCACCCCTAGTATTTCAGACATAGCTTTTGTCAAAGGTCTCTTGAAGGTGTTCTTTTTGCCATGTTTCCGGCCTTTAAAAGTACAAATTATGTTTAATTGGGCCCAGCCCTCAAAGAGGTTAGGTTGAGTTGGTATACTCTGACTACTAATATCAGCTCTAATATCACCGCTCTGCGACTTCCCATGTAAATCAGACATTTCAGACATCCACACTGAAATTCTGGAGGGACAGACTTGGCCAGCAGTTGAAATAGACCGCAGGGTGTTTCCACGTAGTGGAAATTCCTCCTCCTTTGCAACTAGGATGAGATATCGAAGGTGCCTGCAGAGGATTCGCCATGAGGCAGGGATTCAATTACAGAAAGAGTAGTCCATCCAAATGGCAAAATCCCCACTTGTAGCAGTCTTTCCTCAATGCTTTAATATTCCTGAGATCTTCTACTTGATTTGCGGGGTTGTTGTATAAATCCTCGTTCGTACATACTGGGAGGGCAATAGCGGCTGTTCCCTCTTTGTCAGTTTGGCAGGGTTTATCTCCCATTCTGTGTGATGACATTTGATTGTCTAATTGACAGCCACATGGCCTGTTAGAACTCAACATCAACCATTCCACATTCTCAATGCACTTATCCATCTGGGCCAAATCTTTATTTCTTGCATTTGACTGTGCATTGATCGCCTCAGTCACCCTTTCAGATTCCTTGATGACTCCCTGTAAATAGATATGGGTGAAAGCAATACCACGCATCGCCTTCAGCTTGCTGAGATGGGAAACTCAAGTCCTCTAACATAGAGCGCTCAGAAATGTGAAGATTTCGGGTAGGAGATTGCCTCCCATCGGCCAGGTGAGGCATTATGGTGGAAATCGTGCCTGTCAGCAGATTTTCTCTGATAATTCCAGACATTTCTGGGGGGCTGGAGCTAGCCACTTGATCTAAAATATGAAAAATCTGTCTCCTGCAAGACCCATCCTTAGCTGGAGTTCCTGAAAACAGCACATTCACAGAAGAATACCTTGTAGAGATGGATTTGTCAGAGGAGACAAGGAATCACGAAGAGTGGAGGCCTCCACTAGATGATTTTCTGGAGGACCCTTCCGACAGTTTTCTGCAGACAGCGAGACAATCAATCAACTGTTCTAAAGCCTCAAGAATAGATCTATCGAAGGCTGGGGCAATATTAAAGCCACTCCGTTTACTTGTTGTAATTGCATCAATGTCCCGAACTCCAACTGTTTGTAAATCTGGTCACTTTCTTTGGAGGATACTTCATAGAGTTTTGCCTTTTCTGCCCACACATCTTCACCAAATCGTTTTGTTTTCTCTTGTGATTAGTCGCCTTGATAATAGTAACATGTTATATCTAGCTCAACCGAAAGGCCTTATTCATCACCTCCAGTTGCTATAAAACTTGACAGCTCTGAAAGCCACGGCTACACCCTATGACTCTCACATCAGTCCAGTGCTTAGATCACTCTACTGGCTCCCTGTGGATAAAAGGATAATTTTTTTCTAATCTCTCTGTGCATTGTGGGAGTGGGAGGCGAGTGCTGGTGAGCTGTGCCTGCAACGTTTCACTTTGATACTGCACGTCGTGTTTAAAAACTTTCTTCTGGATTACTGGCTTTTGGATTTACTTAAACTTCCCTTGGAGTTCGGTGTGCAACCTGGTATGACTTCACCTTAAAGCCAGTTTAATAGTCACGCTTATAAAGCTGGCGTAACACTAAAGGTCTTTATTCTTTATATATAGTGCAGATGTAAGCCATGCCCCTTGACCCACGTACTACTCAAATACCACGTGCGTGCATCGCGTGCATCGTGGGAGTGCGAGGTGAGTGCTGTTGAGCTGTTTGGCTGCGCAGCCAGCACCCTACACTCGCTGCTACTTTTGACAGGCCATTATTATTATTAATAATATTAATATTTGTATCTTCTTGTTCCGAATTCCGCAGTGGCACCTGGGTGAGCTGCGGTATAGCAGTCAACACCGCTGATGGGCTTTTGTACTGGGCAGAGTGTGGCAGTGTATAGAAATGAGCAAATTAACCTCAGCAATGCCGGCCCATGCAACCAAGCTAACATTAGTCTCCTCTGGGACAGATAAGACAGAAATCTGTGACTTTATCCCAAGCGATGCGGACACTCAAAGTATTAATAAACTTCAGAAGAATTTAAAAAAAAAGATCTAAATCGTTAACCATGGATATTCGACGCTCATGGGCTGGGAACCCTGCATTAAATCGACAGCAGAAGGAGAACAAGCCTGAAGTAGAAAGCAACATTTTTCATGGTGATTTCTGCTACTGTGCAGTCTCAACTTCAAGTGGCTCCGATGAGCGAGAAAACTTGCCAATTTCAGATGCGGAACTACTTACAGTAAATACGCAAAGTGCCATAAATGGGGGAATGATTGAATCCGCTTGAATTGTTGCTAACCACCCCATGTTAAATCCTCAGTTGGTTCACAGTTCAGATGTGGACAGTGGAACACGCATCCAGGAAAGAGTCGCAAGGGTTATAGCGGCTTAATTCGATTTGGCTGATGATTTATCACGCCCAATGCTTTCTTTACTCACAAGTACTATCTATGCAACCAAATAAAAGTCTAGATAAGGAGGTGAAGGGGGGGAGGGGCTTTCTAATGAACAGCATGTAACAAGGGTGAATGAAAGTGAGGAATTATATAGTAATGTTAACCAACACAATGAATCAGAGATAATCTTGGAAACTCAATTGGATGTGCAGCCGTCGTTAAATGCGTTAAATCTGTCACAATCGCCAATCGTGTATTCCAATCCAGGTAATTCAACTATTGACACATATGGATCCTCACCTACATCAATTGCTAGGCCCACACCAGGGCCTTCTTTTGGGTTGAACCCACCGATAATGTTAGCACAAGAGGTCAATTTAAATGCTATAAACAACAGCATTTTTGCATTAACCAAATTATACAAAACATTGGAATCCAAATTAGTATGGCAAGAAACCTCAAGCAAATTATTTTGCGCAAAACTGGATGGATGTCACACGAGATAAGCCAAACTCAAGTCCCTAATAACTTGGCAAAGTTAGTAACACACCAATAATAGAGCCTCGCCATAAAACCCGGAAGGCGGTGGGTGGGCATACAAACTGAAGAGGCGTGGATGATGATGGAACTTGAAAATCAAAATAGAGATTATTTCAATTTGTAAAATGAGTGAAAGTGAACCAGCGGTGCCTCCAGAATCACTATATGAAGTTTCGGTTGCTTTGTCTCCTGTGGGGGAGGTGGATGAGAGCAAAGCTCCACGAAGCTCAGAACCATTATTTGAGGTATTAAGAGCCCGGAAAGGGAGGACGAGAATAACGAAAGGGCTAGAGACCAAGAATGTAAAAACAACAAAAAAACGACAAGGGTCTAAACAAAAATCAAATAATGCAAAGAGATTCATAGAACAACTAACTACCCCCCAATAAATCAAAAGAAAGTCAAACGAAAAATCACAAAAGAACAGGCTATGGTGGGTAGTGTTATAGAGGTTAAACCCAAAACCAACTAAATAATTAAAATAGATGACATGAATATTCAGTTGCAAAAAGAGGCACTTATGAATCTATCTACGTATTCTATTCCATCCTATCCTCCACCAAGTGATATGGAGGAAGGGTGATATGATAGGTTATTTATAACGCGCTTAATACCCAGAGGTTTCTAAGCTCGGACCCAGGGATCTAACTCCCTGTGCTACTCCCTGTCGTCTTGTTTCCAAGGCGAGCATGCTGCCGCTGAGCTATTCTCCCGGGTGTGAAGAGATAGGTTTGTCATCTGAAAGTTATGCTTTGCATGACCTAAAGATTGGAAACACAAATGATTGTGACGAATCTCAGTTTGCTACATTAGAAGAGAGAAAGATATGTTTAAGTGTGGCTCAAGTGAAGAAAGCTTAGATAAAGCATTCTCAAGCGAATAAACAAAGAAAAAGTACATAGTAAGACTAATTTAAGGCAATCAGATTGATTTTGACAATGACTTATCATCATAGGAGGAATCCTTTCCCCAATAAAACAACGCTTATGGCTGCCTTTAAAACCTTACCAAAACTTCAGTTGATTAGGTCATGTGACATTGAGAGATATCTTTTGCATAACAAGAATACGGACACAGTCATTTTGAATGTGCCTTCGCTGATCATTAAAGAATTAATTTTGAATGAAAAAGAAAATCTACATGAAGCAGGCTTGGATTTAGGTCTAAGAAAAAGCTCATTGAATACAATTGACAGTAATAATAAGCAAAATCAACATCAACAGAGTAACTTTGTGCAGGTACATATTAACTGCAGCAGCGACTCAAGGCAGTTGTCCCGAAACGTTTACTTTGAAACCCCTCATTATTCGGCCAAAGCATCGGAATGGGCTTGGTTAGCGAAGGCCATCAATGAACCACATAACTTGAATAGAAATGAATGCCAGGAATTTGACACAATAAGATTGTTCAAAATGGCATGCGGAACACAAGGGGGTTTAAACACCTGCTAAAATCTACTGGAGAAAACCCCTTGCTGGACTTTGAAATCATTGCCCACCAAGAAACCTGGCTGTTATCGAAACAACACTGCCACAGTATAAATTAGCATGGATACCCTCAATCCATCATGGTAAAGGTAGACCATCAGCGGTCCTATTGACAGCAGCCAAATTAAATTTAAACAGTGCACTGACAGCATGGACTTCACCCCACCCATGCATTCAATTGACAAAATTAACATCTAGCGATGTAGATTAACTTAAAGTGTTCACAGACAGCAATATTGAATTTATATTGGAACCCGGCAATGTTAACTGACTCACATTTCATACGCTTAGTTTATAGACATGTTGGATGAAATAGCTCAAAATAATAAAATCAATATGTCTATATGTCTGTAATCGTAGGTGGTTTAATTTAAAATGTATAGGAATCAAAGACAGTAAGTTGTCGAGGCGCACCCAATTATGGTTAAGTTTAATGAAAGAGAGGAACTTCAAAAAGCTAAATGGCACTTCACAAAGAGACATGCCTCCAAAGGGCACATGGGCAAGAGATGCCTAGGTGGCAATTTTAGACTATGCATTTATATCAGAACAAGTCCTTACAAGGGTGCTTGATTTTGCTGTTCTCCCGACCATAGCTAGTGATCATGATATGCTTGAGATCACTTGGACCTTAGTAACAAAGCAAGATGATAAATATTACAAACATCTTATAGAGGTCCGTGGTAAAAATAGAATCAAATAGTACCCCTCCAAACTAGCAAAACTGAGGGAAGCCCTATCTGATGATCTTCATCAGGTAGATACCACAGAGCACCTGACATATAAGGATACCCTACAGTTATTTCGTCAGGTTCAGAAGAAGGGTTTTCCAGTGCAGATAATTCTAAAACATCTATTTGACCCCTATGTTCAGGATTTAAATATTGAAAATGGACACCTGTAAGGTAGATCAAATGACCTAAACCTTTACAATATGAATCGTATATTAATAAATATACGCATCAAATTTAAAAAAATGATTGCGTCATCATAAAGAGTTAGGCGACAACTAGCTGGTAAACAGATGTTGGCAGCAATTGCTTCCAAATCTAGTTCACAATTTTGCAGATTATTGAAATCGATTCCTCGTGAGGCTCCCTCATTCACGTCTCTGAACACTATTAGTGCTGCGATATGCATAGCACATTTTACAGCACTATTTGCATACCAAGTGAAAACAGTCAAATGGTAGATATTGAGCCCATCGATCTGAAGAGATTTACATTTGACAAACATGACATCTTAATGTTAATATATAAAAAAAGTGATTTTGTTTAGGGATCCTGGGCCAGATGGGTTGGCAAATTTGACCCTGAAGGCCAATCCACAACAGTGGTGCAATATATTGTACCTGGTTTTCAAAAAGTAATTGTCACAGGGCACATTCCAGAGTCGTGAAGAACGTCTGTTATTATCCCGTTATTCAAGAAGGGCAATAGGAATGATCCGGTTAACTATCGCCCTATTATCCTCCTGGATATTCCAGGGAAGATCTTTGCCCGGTTGGTGCTGGCGAAGCTGACACAATGGCTAAGGGTTGACCTAAAACTAGATATTTTTCAATCCGGCTTTATAGCCGATCTGGGGACTGCTGTAAATCTAATAATGCTAACTGCTCTTAAACATCAAGCCGTGAGCCAGAAACCAAATATATTCTTTGCGTTTTTTGATTTGAAGCGTTTGATTCAATCTACAGGAATTTTTTTGTGGCCAAAACTGAAAAATGCCAATTGTCTTGCCGATCTCCTATATCTGATTCAAAACCTATGTATGGGAGGAAAGGTCTCTAGGACCTCCCCACCCCCTACGTTGCTCACCAACGTGGGGCCTATGACTCGCCGGCAGCCATCTATGCACCTGGGCCCGGGATGCAGGATGGCTGCGGGCTGACGCATGGGACTGCGCGGTTCACTCTGTAGCGTGATACAGACTCCATTTTATGATACATCTAGACTCCATTTTGAACATAACAATTTAGGCCTCAGTAGCGCAAGCGGCCTGCAGGGCTGCAGATCTCTCAACCCAACCGTGCACAGCGAGCCAGCACTTCCCGCGCCCTCCTACCCATGGCGGCTCAGCAGAAGGCCTGTTCTCACGGGAGACTAGGCTCGAACAAGCTAGATTACAAACACTGTATCTTTCACCATCCGCAGTACATCATTGACCTGATGATGACTGGACCAAAAGCTGGGGTCTGAGAAAAACAAAACTGCCTCTATAAAACATGTCCTGTCTTCTCACAGACCCCTGCATTTATAATATATGTTGTGAATAACCCCCAACCCTGTTCCCCGTTTGAAGTGCCAGACAGGTATGTTAAGCCTGTGTGCACCCAGCTTTACCCATGCTGCTAAGCCATCTGTAAAGACGATGAAATAGCCTCAAGTCCATAAGGTTGATTGTTCGTATTAAGATGGGACGACCCTCGCCCATCTCAGAACACCCACATGTGAAGTTATCAAATATATGTATATTCAAACCTGCCATTACTAATCAAGGGTTAGTGTTGCTGCACAATATTTAAAAGCAATGTGTGAGAGCCCTATGTACAATATAATCTCCCATAAAATACACAAGTTCATAAGCAGACAATTAAGTGTTGCAATATGTACGTGTCTTTTAAGGTAATAAGTACCACCCTTGTTAATGAAATATTGTTTGAAGTGATTGTTAAACCTTTAAGAATTTACACAAGTCTGATTATAAGTAGAATGTTGCAGACTCTTGCCTATGCTAATGTATACGCCAACCTAGTTCTACCTCATGTTTTAACGCTAGCTTTTTCTATGTATCCCACACCCAGATGTAAAACCTTAGCCAAGTGAATGTTGTGATGCTAACAAAACCCTTATTGATTTTGTAAACATGGTACCCATGAAATACGAAAAGGTGTAATACATATAGTGTTCATAAGATGGCATGATCATCGATATGTATATATATATGTGCAATTATACTGGCATCATTCCGTTTTCCATTTTATAATGATGTGCATGCAACCCTGTAACGCAGACGCACGAGAAGCCACAGGGCCATCTCTCCCTTCCCCGGCAGGGTCGCGCACTTTCCCCCACCTTCCTCCCTCCAAGGCTGGGCTAGCGATTGAAGGCCCTTGGTTTGTTAATGTTAGAATAACACAGATAAACCTCCTTGCCTTCCTGCTGAACCCACACAAGGTATTTGCCCTCACCCATGTCCCCTGACACATAATGCCACCATAAAACCACTGAGTACCTCCATGCTCTGGTTAAAAGAATTATGGGCAGCCAGGCCCCACATCCCACCGCCTTTTGATGTACCAGCCATGCGCCCCCTGACCCAATGGTATTGTAGTTCACCCCAACCTTAACTGGCCATGGTGGCAGTTTATTCACTCTTGTACTAACATACTATAAAGATGTCTCCTACTAAATCTAACAAAGCAGAAGGAAAAAGGTATCCTAGCAAATGCCCCCTGATAAAGCACCTGGACTCATAAAGCTGCCCCTTTAGAATAACATCTTTATAATGGTAAATTGAGAGCACTCAGAGTTATGTGCTATTTCTTGTGTGATGTTAGATTAACACCCATATTTTTTACAGGACAGCATAAACTATAATGACTAATGAATGGGTATGTGTGGCCACAATGGCAAATGTTAGCTTAGTCCAAGATGTATTAATCCATTATCGGCTGACCAAAGCTCCACCCTGACAAGTCCAGCTGACCTGATCGCATCATCATGACCCGACAAGGAGCCTTGCTAATCCGGATGCTCTGCGCATATACATCTATATGTACCCGTCTTCATTGCCCAATCCCATCGATTCATGCAATCCCTAGCCCCCACATCATAGATGACGTGGTTTTGTAACAAAAGGTAAATGTTTTCTGGTGTTGGGTAGAGCGGTCTTGGAGTTTGGAGAGTTCTCTGCTTGCCCTATATTATATTACATAACACTTTTAACTTCACCCGCACTTGGTCTTGGTCTCATTCCCTTCTGAGTTTTGTCCGTTATTGACTCTCATTGTGGAGGTTTAAATGTCTTTTTGGGGGACGCTCACTTTCACCTACACAGTGACACTTCAGTGCATATAAAGCTGAACAATGAAGGACTGTTGACTGGGGTCATTCCGGCTTTTCGTGGCCTAAAACAGGGCTGCACACTGGCCTCAACACTTTTTAAATTTTATGTTCACGACATAAACATTGCTTTGGATGCACCATGTTCCTTTGCACCAACAATAGGTGAAAAAAGGATCTCATACCTGCTTTACGCAGATGATCTAGTTATAATTGATTAAACACCAATTGGTCTGCAAAGGAAACTCGATGCATTTCAAGAATATGCTATGAATAACCAATTGACTATATAGTGCTATATGGAATATTCTAGTCTTTACGTATACTAGTGAGATACAAATACGGAAATACAAATGGCACATCGCCAGTGAGCATTTGGGAATAATTAAAGAATTCTGCTAATTGGGTCTTCATATCAATGAGAACAACGGGGACATTCCATATAAAAAAGAAATTAAGCATAAAATAGTCAATTTACCATCGCAGGCAAAAAGAATACAAAATCAATATGGGAAATTCGCCAGCAAACCAATGCTAACCTTTTATCTACAAAAAGTAATCCTTGTAGTTACATATGGCGCACAATTAAAACTGCCCAGCAATCAACCTGAGTGGGATTACTTGGAAGGGATATATTGGAAAACCATCTTGGGTATTTCAAAAGGTACTCCAATTCAAGTGATTCGGTTTGACTGGGGTCAACCTCACTTCAAACAACAGTAGAATGGCAAACACTGATGTTATATAGGAAATGTTAATGCAGCAAGACTTTACTTCTACGCTAATTCTCTTAATTACTTCTGTTGTTTTGATCAATCATGATAACTTCTATAAAGTCTGGAAAAATCATTGTGTGTGGATTATGGAGAAAGCAGATATTCAAGAAAACCATCTGAGAGAAAATACTGATAGAACGAAAGAAAAATTATATCAATCCGAGTAGATCAGTTTATGGGACTGTTGTCAAAAATATAGGATTGTGAAGGTTGGTAAATTTGGTCCGGAGGTGCTGAAACAAGTCCCAAAATATCTGCTGAAATCCCCCGACCCTAATTACCGTAGTGCCTTGCTGCAAATTCAATTGGATTTATGGGCCACAAAAATGGTAATTGCTCCGAGAGTGAAAAACAATGAAATGTCGTGTCAATGCCAAAAACCTTTAACATCTCTTTGTCGCTTTTTGTGTAGCCTTCTGCGTCTGATTAAGTTTGGACACCATGATTGAGAAGTTGCACGGTGCGGAATGCACTCACTGATGTATAAATCAGCCACCATTCTAATAACCCACAAATAATAATAACCCAGAAAGTGCACAGAAACAAGAAGTGAGGACCGTAGCAACAAACTTAATCTTACAATCTCTCTTTTAGCGGAAAGCGGCCAAGGAGAACTGTTGCTCCGATGCGGTACAGTGCGATGAGGGCTATTGAAGGGGGACGCAAAGTTTGCACGCTGAGGCTGCGCTAAGAACAGACTAAAAGCATACTACATATTGTAATGATTCCGATGGAGTCATCACTGAATACCCGGTGGTGACCTCATCCCATTTGACAAGGGGACGGCATCCGCTACCTGAACCTGACTCTGGGGGCAGCTACATGAGGGAGGATCACATGGGGGGATACAATTTCCGGGGAGATATCATGACTTCATCGGTTGGGACATGGTATTCCCCATTTTCCCTTGCGGATAACCATCCTATACCGCATAACCTCATGGGATATTGTCATACGTCTCTCATACACCTAGGAAGGGTACTGAGATTTTTTTCCTTAGACCAAAAGTGCAACTTTCAAACTCTGATCTGCCTTGTGAAACTTATGGAAACACCGTCTCAGGTTCCACATACAAATCATCCAGGCCTTACTTGCTCTTGACAACCGTTAAGAATATTTTCCCAGGTTTGTTGTGCAAATTAACAAAAATTGACTTCCTTTCCCATAACTACCAAAATACTGGGATGAGGAAGAGCAACTGAGCAATGCAGACCGAATAAGGCCACAAGCACAAGGAGCACTCTAGTTGTTGGAAACACATGCCTATGACCTGGAAATTTCAAGGTCAGAAGCAGAGAGGCGAGGTGTGCTGCTGGCGGGAGAGAGCATGTGCCTCTCCATGCGGATTGAGAGACTGAAGGGCTGGGACCAGTGTGTTGGAGCCACAGGAAGAAGAGCAGCTGTGGGAAAGCCAGGAATCAACGATAGACTCCTGGGCCTTTGCAGGTGTTAGTAAGCAGCATCTAACTCACCAGAGCCTGGAGCGAAGTAGAGGAGCCGAGCAGAAGCCGCAAGAGACGGGAAAGCCGAGGGGGGGGGGTGGTTGCAAGCATGAAAGTATCGAAAGACCGTCACAGGCTGGCCATGGGAGAAACCAGGAACTCTAACAAGAACCAGCGAGTCCACTCAGAGACCGGGGGACACCGAGGCATATCGCTGAATGCAAGTAATTCTGAATAAATAAGCTGAGAGAGAAAGAGCAAGAGAGCTTATTGTCAAAAGGGGAAATGGATGCAAAAACTTTCGAAGTTTGTTAATGTTTACAGTGCAAATATATGGTAAACAGGGACAGGATAATAAATCAAGCAGATATATTATCAAACAAAGTAAACTTGCAAGTCTGAAAGAGGGCAAGGAGCCCGTATGAGCAGAAGCCCTGTCAGGAGACGACATCAGGCAGTTAGTGTGTGATTACAAGAAGCCCTGGAAGGAGAGTATACCGGCAGTTACAAGTGTGATTACAAAAAGCTTTGGCAGGAGAGTATAGCAGGCAGTTACAAGTGTGTGAATACAAGAAGCCCTGGCTGGAGAGCATATCAGGCAGTTACAAGAAAGTACAGAAATTAAAGAGGCCCTGAGAAGAATATATCAGGACTAGAAAAAGGATTGTGTTAACCAGGAGAGAAGGAGCAACAATCCTGACAGGAGACTATACCAGGTACCCTGAAAGAGACAAAAGTAGAAAACCAGACAGTTTTGTGTATCAGTGTTGCTTCTGGACAGGAAAGGCACAAGCAACTGCTACTTGTGAAAAAATGTAAAGAGGAATCCAGGTGAAAGGAGCCACCTTCTGGTGCAAGGAATGGAGTGTTGGAGTTTATTCTTCCTTTTTTTACACTTTTCTAAACCACCCAAGGCCACAGACATTACCATTTTCTTGTTAGAATAGTGTCTGAGGGTCAGGATAGCACTTTGGGCACTGACACAGACAGATCCTTAGTTTTTTATTTAGGTAGGGACATTCCCATTTTAGAGCAGGATCAGATAGGCATTTTCCCAACCCCTTTTCATTTTCAATAAAAGACTTGGACCAAAAACATGACTCGCTTGTGTCCGAGTTTCATTCCTGACTCCTAACAATATGCTGAGATCAAGCAGAGAACCAAACCGTTGCTCCCTGCTCCTGCGAGTGGCACAGGCATGCCACGCCTAATCTGCAGGTTCTCACCACAGTGCTACTGGGGCGGCCATGCCATAGGGGTAGGCAGTCAGGTTGGTGTAAGGGTGCCTCGTTTTACTTCACTGAGTCGCGGACCCTCGCAGTGCCTGGCCACACCGTACCGAAAGCCTGGAGGCAGCCATTCCCCTCAGATGCTCACTGTACGAGCCAAGAAGGGCAGAGAGGAAAGGACCTCACGCCATTCCCAGAACATGTCAAGCTGGCCCTCTCCCTTCGTCTCCGTCACCAGAGTCCGCTTCCGACACGAAGGCTGCTTCCAAGGAATCTAGGTCTCGGTTAAGCAAAGGAAGTGAAGATGGAGTTGAAAGAATGTGTCCAATGTGAGATGAGATTTTGCAGCTAGAACTAACATTAAGAAGCCCAATAGACTGGAAGGTATGGAGTCCTATATAATCCTATATAATCTGTCCTGCATGTTTGGAGAGGAAAAGAATGAGAATGAGATTGGTAGGGTTGCACAAATTTGTGGATGGGTTTTTAAGTGACGAAAGGACCAGTGAATGGGGATGTTAGTGGTATCCGTAGCTGAGGAGGGAAGCACGTAGGGTACTAGAGTTAAAGTAGATAGAATAACAATGAGCAGGAACTGCTAGAGATGGGTAGTGGGCTACGGAATGTTGGATAAGAAGTGCAAAGCCTAGGAATATGTAGGCAGGCTGCAACCTCTGGGAAGTAGAGAGGAGAGAGGGGTATGGCAGGATTCAAGGTTAGAGAAGATGTGGTAGCATGGCCTGCAAAACTGTCACAAAAAGGGACAAACAGGAAGTGTAAGAGCAGATGTAATATCCTTAAGAGAAGTCTCCCTTCGAATGGATTGTGTCCTCCCACGTATTCCTTATCTTTGATAAATCCACTTCCAGGTTGCTGGCCTCGGAAAAAATGTTCACAGTAGAGGGCGCTGTGCGTCGATGTCTCTCGAGACGGTGTCCCTTGCAGGCCTCCGTATCGGCGCCGAAGTCACCATAGGTATAAATAGTCTTGCGCAGCATCTGTTGTTCAGTTCCATTTTTCCGTGCTTCGTAAGCTTCGGAGACGCAACGCTCGGTTCTTCTACTCATCGAAAATCTTTGAGAATTTTCAAGACTCTTAATATCCTATGATGGCATCTTCGTCTGAAACATCGACGCCATGATCCGGCTTCAAAAAATGTCAAGATTGTGGTAAAAATATGTCATTAATGGATCCTCACAGGATCTGTTTGTGGTGCCTGGGATCAGAGCACCAGTGTTCGGAATGTGAGGACTGCATGTTCATGATGGCGAAAGCCTTGAATGAGCGTAGAGGGAAGCTAAAAAGAGGTAAGGCAGTTAAATCTTCTACCCCTTCAAATTGTCCTAAGCTGAGTTGAGACATTCGTCTCCTCACCATCAAAAGAAACATTCCCGATCGAGATCTCGAAGCGGTTCCCACCATTCTTTGAGATCGAGACACTCTAAGAAGAGGCGTCATAGATATCCCTCTTCTTCATCTTCAAATTCCCAAGAAAGGGTCACCTGCCCCACTAAACACAGCTCTCCAGCTAAGTGGGAGGAATTTCCCAAGAAAATGCTTAGGGTCTTCGAGAACGTGGCCTTGACCCCCTCAGAGATGCCTAGAGGTGATACCCCGGGTGAAAGACGCGAAAAACAAAAACACTGTGAGCCGGCAAACAAAAACCCTCGAGAGCGGCACAAACCATTGCGTAAAAACAAAAATGAATTGAATAAAACTGTGTCATCAGCGCCATCGTCAAAGGTACCTTTGACTCACAAGTCTGTGTCATCAAAGCTGCATTGCATAAAAAAATAGCTGCAAATTGGGAAACACCTGAAGTTATCCCTGCAGTAAATAAAAAGCTCTCTGCAAAGTACAGGGTGTCCACCTCAGACCCTGAATATTTAAGCAAGCACCCAACTTCAGAGAGTTTAGTAGTACAGGCAGCGATGTTGTCAAGTAGTAAGTCGGCATACCCCACTATACCACAAGACAGAGACGACAAAAGATTTGATGCCATGTCTAAAAAGATCTTTTCAGCATGCAGTATGGCACTTAAGTCTATTAACGCCACTTGCACGCTAGCAAGATTCAGTCACAAACTTTGGGAGTGCGCTTCATCAGCGGTTGACTGTCTCCCAGAAGGGGAGGAACGAGACGCATTCTTGAACATCATCAAGGATGGGAAGGATGTGCTGTGTGAGTCCCTCCAAACAGATCTCGACTCGGTTGACAGCATCAGCAGAGCCATGGCAGCGAGTGCCAACATCCGCAGATTTGCGTAGTTGTGGAAGTCTGGTTTTGCTCCTGATGTATAAGCCAGGCTTCTGAATATGCCCTTTGACGGCACCTCTCTATTTGGCAAGAAAGATGATGACAGCCTGGAGAAATTGCAAACCTCAAAGGCGGCAGCAAAATCACTTGGGGCTGCAATCCGTCAAGCTCCAAATCGTCCCTCAGGTACGTCCTTGAAGGGGAAGCCCTTTTGTTTTTATTCTGCATTCGGAAAAAACAGGACAGCCAGCTCAAAGTGGCCAGAAAGGTTTCACCCATGGTGGACGGACCAAAGGTACCAAGCCCATATCAACAGGTGCTGCTTTACCCTCAGCATCTGCGTCAGCCGCTTCTAAACCCCTCTGAGGTCTCCCCACACAAAACCCCAGTAGGAGGCAGGTTAACTCAACATTTGACAGAATGGCGGGCTATTACGTCAGGTGCTTGGGCATTGGAGACGGTTGCCCAAGGTTACTGTCTGCCTTTCCAACACACCCCTCAGAGTCATCCACGGGGAACAACTCTTTGAAGCTTCCAGACCCACTCCTTATGCAGGAGATTTCAGACCTGAAAGAGAAAGGTGCCATAGAACCGGTACCTGTAGCGGAGAGGAACAGGAGTTGGTATTCTCCTTATTTTCTAATACCGAAGAAGGACGGAGGATTGAGACCCATCTTGGACTTGCGAGAATAAAAAAAAATCCTCAGGTAAGACAAGTTCAAGATGGTAACCCTTTCTCAGATCCTTCAGGCCCTCCAGCTTCAGGACTGGTTGGTATCTCTAGACCTTCAGGATGCTTACTTTCATGTGCCAATCCATCACAAGTACAGGAAGTACCTGATGTTTGCCATTGGCAACTCTCATTACCCCTACCTGGACGACCGGTTGATCAGAGCAGCGTCCTCGGAACAGGCTCAGATCCATCTAAATTATGTTTGCAACTTCCTCTACAAGGTGGGCTTCTCCCTTAACTTAAAGAAGTCACAGATGATACCATCACAGAGACTCCAGTTAATTGGAGCAGTCCTGGACACATCCCTGGCACCCTATATTTTTCTAGTGCTGGAGGCTCGCCTGAGAATGAGATCTCTCAAGTGGGCGCAAAGGACCCAGTGGTCACAATTCTCAGGAAGGATGTCAGATCTCCTACTAATCCAGAAAGAGTGGCTCGAGACCTTCAGTAGTAGCCCTGTCGGGAGAACATCTTGAAAGGAGAACAGTTTTGGCAACCATGGCCGGAGATAACAATAGTCACAGATGCTTCACTCATGGGATGGGTAGCCCCTGCCAACGACTTGACCATCAGCGGTCGTTGGTCTCCATCGAAGTCCAGACTACACATCAACCTATTAGAGCTGAGAGCAATCAGACTAGCGTTGAAGGCTTTTCTGCCATCAGTACAGAGAAAGAATGTCCTGATAATGACGGACAACACAGTGGCCATGCACTACCTCAACAAAAGAGGAGTCGTAGGGTGACTACCACTGTGCAGAGAGGCAATGCAGCTCTGGTTTTGGGCAATTCAAGAAGGAATCTCTATGTCGGCAGTTCACCTACCCGGAGAGAAGAAGTTACCGGCGGACGCTCTGAGCAGGCAGATCACAGTCTCCCACGAGTGGGAACTAGCTCAGGAAGTCCTTTTAGAGATCTTCGCCCTTTGGGGAACCCCTGAAGTGGATCTGTTCGCCACCAGTATCAACCGAAAGTACGATCAGTATTGTTCAAGGAAATTTCCCCCGAGAGGAGCTCTAGGGAACGCGTTCGTGGTGGACTGGGAGTTTCCACTTCTGTACGCGTTTCCTCCAGTCCCCGTCATTCCAGAAATGATCAGGAGGTTGAGATCTGTCCTCCGATTCGTCTTCCGCAAAGAGAACATCTTCTCTCGCAGGAGGGAGGTTGGGTTCTCCATCCGGACCCTCAACCTTCACGCTTGGTTTCTGAAAGGTTGATATACAAGGATTGGGACCCCCCAGATGACATAATGGGGGTGTTGCTTTCAGCCAGGAGGCCATCAACAAAATCTTTATACCGCTGCCGTTGGAATAAATTCTGCAGCTGGTGTAGAGATAAGCATATTGAACCTTTTTCATGTAGAACACCAATGGTGTTATCTTTCTTACTATACTTGGCAAAGTCAGGCCTTCAAGTTGGCCCAATTAAGGGTTACCTTGCCATGCTGTCAATCTTTAAGCACACGGCTGAGGAGCCTTCATACTTCAAATTGCCCATAGTTATTCAATTTCTGAAAGGGTTAACTAATGTCTTTCCCCCAACTCCTTTTCAAGTTCCACTGTGGGACCTAAACCTAGTCTTAAAACTTCTAATGGGTACTTCATTCGAACCCCTTCATTCCTGTCCATTAAGGTTTCTCACTCTTACAACAGTCTTCCTAGTAGCTTTAACTTCTGCCAGAAGAGTGAGCGAAGTACAAGCTTTATCTTGCAAACCTCCTCATACAATCTTTCACAAAGATAAGTTAGTTCTTCAACTGAAGCCGAATGTTCTCCCAAAGGTGGTCTCAGAATTCCACATCACACAAATTATAACCTGACCTTCATTTTACCCTCCTCCTCATCCAGGGAAAGAGGAAGAGAGTTTGCACAGGCTGGATCCAAGGCGTACCTTGAGTTTTTACATTAGCAGTCTTGCAAAAATCAGGCAAGCAGGCCTATTGTTTGTGGGGTATGCAGGGCATAAGTTAGGTTTACCTATCATGAAACAGACCACCTCAAGATGGATTATACTAACTATCATAGAGTGCTATAAATTGGCAGGGAAAGAGCCTCCTCAACACCTCAGGGCTCATTCAACCAGGGGTATCGCAGTCTCTTCAGTTCTCCAAAGAGGAGTTCCAATTAAAGACATATGTGCGGATGCCACTTGGTCGTCTGCACATACGTTTACCAAATTCTACAGTCTAGATTCCTCCCCTAGCCAGGAGACTAAATTTGGAAAAGCTGTGTTGCACTCTGTGCATTCTTAAAAAGTCAAAAGATTTTACTCCCGCCTCCTGTACACATTACTGCTTTGGGAGTCTATCAAAATAAGGAATACGTGGGAGGACACAATCTATTCGAAGAACAAGTTACTTACCAATTGTAATGTTCTTTCGACTGGATGCTCCTCCCACATATTAGTTATCGCCCCTCCCATCCTTCCCTGCAATAAAACTTCCTTTGTAGTTGCAGCCTACGCTCCTTCAAGGGTATTAACCATCTCATACAAGGCAATAACAGCACCTCAAAACGGAACTGAGCAAAGGACGCTGCGCAAGACTTTTTATACCTATGGTGACATCGGCGCTGATACGGAGGCCTTCGAGGGACACCGACTCGAGGGATATCGACGCACAGCACCCTCTACTGTGAACATTTTTTCCGAGGCCAGCAAGCTGGAAGTGGATTTATCAAAGATGAGGAATACGTGGGAGGAACATCCAGTCGAAAGAACGTTACAGTTGGTAAGTAACTTTGAAGGGACGCCAAATGGCTTAGGACACAGAGGAGAGGGCATAGAAGAAGGGAGGCCCGAGTCACGTGAGTGGGCCCGGGGCCAGTAGGAGGTGCCTCACTTTCCCTGTGGCCCAGTGGAGATGGGCAGGCGGGGAAGGAGGCGGCGGGCTACCTCCATGTGTGCATTATGAAACACTGCTGCGATTTCCACATAGATTTCTTCTCCCTCAGTCTGTGCACAGACCTGGGCAGCAGTCTATAATTTGCAGAAGTTCACTGTGCAATCAACAACAGTACACCCAGAGTTGCGTATGTTTGACACAGGAGGAACTGGTGATATCTTAAAGGTGAAATGGTTGAGTAGTCCTAGTGCTACTGTATTCTTCTTACTCGGATTACCAATTGCTGTTTTTGCTCAACCTAGTTTGAGATGAGGAAAAGTAAGTTGGTACTCACTGTGACTTGCATTTGCGTTTTCTTACTCAGATTAGTAATTGCTGGTTTTTGCTCAACCTAGTTCGAGATGAGGAAAGTTGAGATAGCTTTCACTATAGCTCATTAGCTTTGAGTAAAGCAGGTGGTCATTTTTCGATTTCTTTGATGTAGCCCACCTTATAGCGGCATTGCCTTGTTGCTTTTCATTTCTGTTCACCGGTGAAGATTGCAGTACGCTTTGGATTGCTTTCTGCTCATGAAAAAAAAGAAGGAGAATTTGTATTACTTCAGCTGCAATTATTTGAAAAAAAGATTAAATGCCAGTTCCCAGTCTTGACAGGAAGTCGAGGATGCCTGCTCCTGTATTGTAGACAGAGAGCATGAACACTTTTATGGCTGTTCCTAGCACTGAAGTGACTCCAGACAAGGTAGAGCTTTCCAAGATTGTGCTTACTCCATCTGACCAGATTCAAGTTCCCTACAGCACAGAATTGGTCATATACCTTGCTTTCTCAGCTCCTTCCTGAAATGTTCAGTTGTGCTGTCAATTGTTATCTTTGTGTTCTTGAGATGTGCCAACCACAGCTACAGCAGTGGAAACTGGAGATACAAGTGTTTGGCTTCAGGCCATTGCATTTTCACTCGTTCAGAATGTACTGGTGGTTTAGAATGATTCCACAGAAATTAACCACATTGGTGACAATGATCAGGCTGGCAAGTCCCACAGCCACACTACAGCACATTCAATATGAACTGGACAATCTAGGGAACATTGGGTAGCAAGTAAAACCTGCTCGAGCCCATTGTATGCTCCTATTTACTTCTGAAACAGGGATAGTAGGAGAAATAACTGTCTATTCAACCATGAACCATGTAATGTCACTTTTTCCATGTAATCTGTATACAAGTGAATCTTCTGTAACAGTGCCACGATGCCTCAGGGCTGCTGCGCGCTTTATAAATTCAAATAAATAAATGAAACAAATAATCTATCTGAATTTGGATGGTATGCCAACTATATGCTCTGCATTGTTTTATTTAGAACAAACCCAAAGGAAGTGGGTGAATACTTATGTTTGCATGGACTCTATAATGCATCTGCATAGTCCACAAGGCTTTCTGTGGCCAGGTCCTGCACTATCTACAACTCTCTCTTCTTAAATACTCTCCTTCTAGAGCCCTCCACTCTGCCCCCTTCAACTCTTTGCGTGTGAGCCATTTTTCCAAGCAGAGATTTGGGGGTAGATCTCTATCCTCTGCAGGTGCCTACCTCTGGAACAACCTCCCTGCCTCTCTCTGCCTTGAGCCGGAGTTCTTTACGTTTTGGGTACTCCTCAAGACCTTCTTCTTCTTTTCCTCCTTCTCTCTCACTTGCAAACCTCCTCTCTCCCCCCCCCTCTCTCTCTCTCTCTCTCCAGCTTCACTCCTCCATCTCTCCCCTAAGTCTTCTCAGCTTTACTGACTGGTAGCCTGGCTCACCTCCAGAGCCGCACAGGTCTCAGGCTCCCCCACCAGTATTTGTACTTTCCATGGGTCTCTGCACTATGCTTAGCACTAATGCACTTTAGGCATTCGTTCCATGAGAGGGGTATCCTCTACTGCACTTTCAGCATCCGTTCCATTAGAGAGGGAACTGCTCTGCACTTAACCCAGATTCCTGCTGGACTGGGCACACTTGTTCCCCCTCACCCTTCCCTTGCACTTCCGTCTGTACACTTGCATGACCTAAGTTCTGTCTGTCCCCCCTTTGTCTCCCCTCCCGTATCTGTTTGCGCCTGTTACACCTCATGCACTGCACTAGGAGAATTGGCGCCAGGCCTTGTACACTAGTTTCTTTTTTGTTAGATCATTTGGAAACTTCAAGGCCTAAGAATGACTACTGTATTCCCTGGCTCCCTTGCTTTATTGAAGGGCTTTGAAGCACTTTGTATAAGCGCTGTACCTGTACACATAAACAATTACAATTAAAATGCACATCCTGCTTGTGTAGTGAATGTGGGTAGGCTGATGTCAAATTAATTAGACTGCTAGCAGGATGTGTTGCTGCAGATGTCAAAACTGTTCCAATAGTTGTTTTATTTATTTTTATTTTTACATTTATCAAGCACACTAAGCCTGCAGACATCACTTATAAAATATAAAGGCTCAACCACAGCAAAAATATAGCAGAGCTATAGTCCCGAAATATCTTCCATTCATGGGCTCCAGAACTGGCTGCTAGTGGTATGTGAAAATCTTGTGTATTTTTTTAGGTCTAAAAAAGCCTTAATTCGTATGTAAATTAGACATTGGATGATTTTTCTTTATTCACCTTCATCATTAATTCCTGCCCACCATCTCTTGCCTACTGCTCATGTTGTTTAAGAGGAGAAGTGTTCTCTTTTGGTACAGAGGAATAACTATCTGGAGCTGGTTTCAGGTGGTCAATGGAAAGCCGTGGTGTTCCCTTTTGGTGAGCTAGAGCTTGTAGGACTCCTGTTTTTGCACTAACAAACTTGACAACTTGCACTGGTTGCCCGCACTTGGTGCCAAAATGTCTGCATCGTGCAACTTCTTAAAAACCCAAGCATCTAAGAACTTGCCTAGTGAGGGAATTGGAAGGATTGTATAAGTCTTGCATGTATATTGACGTGCTATACAGCATTTCATAAGGGGTTTTCCTGTGACATTGTGATTGGCGCAACACATTATTTATACTTCTCATTATTAAAGACAGGTGATCCACCCAGTTACCCCAGAGAAAAGGATACCTTTCTGTCAGGACCTGTTCAATAATCTAATTTTCTCTCCCAAGCTCCGATTGGACTCCGGTCGAAACGGGTTTTAGAATTGCAGGATACATACCCAGCATGACCATGGTCCTTTTAATGCTTTACCTGAAAAATCTACCCCATTGTCTGTTTGGTGTGTTTTAGATGCTGTCATAGATAATAGAGATCACAAATCATTTATGACTTTCTTACAGTCAACTTTCCTCTGGGGAATGATCCAGGTGAATCAGGACCACGAATCTGGTACGATTAACAAGTATTTGTATTTGTTAACTGCTATCAAGGTACCAATGTCAACCATGAAAATGCTTTCAATTGGTACCGTGGCCCTCAGTAGAGTAGTGTCTTTTAACCTACTGGTATGATCCACAGTGTTTTACAAATATGTTGAGCAATTAGTAATGTACTGTTTTACATCTTTTCACAGCTTTGGTCATCAGTATCTGTCCATCAACAGCTGAGTAGTTGCTCATATCCCAAATTGGGCAGTAGCCATTTTTGCGTGAGCAGCAGTTATTATTTATAATCTGTCCTGCATGTTTGGAAGTACACTTTCAATAGGATCTCCAACTTTTGGGAAATTGTGACTATTACTTGTGACTTGATTCAACACTATCCCTCAAAAAACAAGTCAGCTCCGTGGTGGCCGCCACAGCTTACACTAACAAATTAAGTTACAGCTGCAAACCCTACTTGTCCACCAGTAGTTGCCTTACACTAGCCAAAGCTCTAGCATTGTCAAAAATCGATTACTGCAACACACTCTTCTTAGGTTCCTCTGAACTTACCCTAAACAGGCTTCAGGTCCTGCTTAATAACTCATTGAGAGCAGCACTCAACCTACCCAGATCCAGCAACATCTCAACACCCAGACGTAATGCCAACTGGCTGTCAGTTCGTGATAGAATAACTTTCCATACCTTAGTAATCAACCATAAGTGCTTCTCAAACTCAGCCCCCAAATACCTGTCGAACAAAGTCTACAAGGACCAATACTCATGGACTATCAGATCTGCCCTCTCTCACTCCCTGGCAGTACCCAGGTTTGACCTAAAAACTATAGGAGGCGCTAGTTTCCCCGTCCAAGCAGCCAAACATTGGAATTCCTTGCCGCTGACCTTCAGACAAGAACCATCCTTCCTGACATTCAAATCTGGAATCAAAAACAGGTTAAGCAATAAGCCCCCCCCAATGAGACCCCCTTGGCCGCACCTTGATACCACTCCTAACCCCTAAACCTCCTCTTTAGGTTTGCTGATCGCTGATTGCACTTGTGCACATGTTATGTTATTTATGATTCTTGTCTCCAGACCTACCTGTAAAAATTGGTCCGTCCTACTGTAACTGTCTTGTACCTTTCATTGCTCTACATGTATGTAACGCCTACGTTTTTTTTCCAGCACCCAGTTACCTCATGGTTCGGTGCGCGATAAAAATAATAATCAAATACAAATTACTGGGTTGTCTTTTAGACAATAGGCATATGTGTTAGGGAATCCTTACATGGTTAGGACAGCTTGCTTCCAGCCAGGCTTTATGTAAGTGCCTCACCAAAATGTGAAATGGTGCAGTACAAAGCTGCCAGCACACATCTTGCTCTCTTCTATCTAGCGGACACGCGAGCTGGTACATTAGCAGCACTGTGCACTGAATCTACTCTGTTTTACTGTACATTACCAAAACTAAAGGATTTACCACCTCTTTGATGTTCCAAACCCGTTGTCAAGCCTATTTGGATACGATTGGTTTACCTTTAAATTATTTAATACATTTTGTACCCATTATTGTAGGTCAAAGTTGTTTCCCCTGACACGTATTCTGAATCAGAGACATTAAGTGTAGGCTTGTGTGGAACAACCTGTTGGAGCACTATTAGGATATCTTGTAGCGCATCTGTCTGCAATGATGTGCCTCCCAAATGCTTAGTTTCGGTCCCTAGGCATTCCGAAGACATTATTATGGTTGAAATGGCTCTTAACAGAAACACATGCGGCCGAGTAGACGCTGTCACAATGGCTGGAATTGCTGAACAATCACAGCAAAACAAAACGTTTTCAAACATCCAAAATGGAATATTACTTCTGCTTTGTTTGTGAGGACCACTCAAGATCAGACATTGGCTTGAACCCGGATTTGTAATGGTACTACATATGAGATGGACCCTGAGTAGCAGGCCAAAGACTCCATCTAGTGCATATTGATTTAGCATTCTCGACACTTGAGCCTTCCAGCTGAACTAGCAGAGTATTCAGCTGCATCATATTATTGCCTGCTAGAGCCCGTTCTTTCTTTCCTGTAACCTGTACTGCTGTTAAGATCTTTGCTTCTGGGGTGAACCTTTGTTATGGTGTTGTGTAAATATGTGAACAATACACTATTGGCTTGGCCTCACCATAATTACAAACTCTGTATGCAAATCCAAAGTGGTTTTACCAATGATGCATAGTCAGGCACATAGGTACACTCATAATTTAGGAAACTCAGTAATGCTTGAAGCTGCCCGAGTGTGTGAGGTCTCTGTAAAAGCACACATTTTTCTAGAAATTGTGTGGAGAGTTCCCTCCCCTCATGTGGCAATAAAAAGGCCAACAAAGATCTTTTTGTTCAATTTTCAATTTTTGAAATTGGAAATATACTCGTTCGAGACCAATTTCTTTAAGATTGAATGCATCTTTTCCAGAGCATTGCTTAAATACTCATCTGTACAACAGGTGACATGTACATACTGCCAGCTGGTGTATTGTTTGGACTTGCCAGTTGTATTATGACTCCTTGAGGGTGCGCCTGGCGCTTGTTCTTCTTCTTACTGATAGATTTTTATCCATCAGCGGTGATTTTTGGATACCGAGGCTTGAGCCTCATTACTCCATCTTCTCGGGTTGAGTATGTAGTCGTGGGTTTGTATTCTTCTTGGTCTGTGTGGTCTTGTCACAGTAGGGCTGGTTTCACAGGGTCTTCGCAGTGATGGGCCGTGGGTAGCGGTCGAAGGGGTTTGCAGTGGTGGCAGTGAGTCTTCTGATTAGAGGGTCCGGGTTCTGATCCAGTCCTTGGCAGAAGTTTTTACTCAGCTTCGCTAGATGTTCGTCTCTGTGAAGGTCTGCTATCCTTGTGAAGATTGGAGCTCCAGACGATATCCGCATAGCCTTGTCCTGGACTATCTGAAGACTCTTCCGGTGTCGCTCATGGCAGGTCATCCATGCTGGGGAGGCATACGTCAGGGTTGGTCTGATGATCGCCTTGTAGATGTTGATCTTTGTCCGGAGGGGCATGAACTTGCTCTTCAGGAGTGGGTACAGCGCTGCCATCTTTCCTGTTGCCTTCTGCTGAGTATTCTCAATGTGGCTTTCCCAGTTGAGTTTGCTGTCCAGGATCACGCCGAGGTAGCGGCTGCTGCTCTCCCATTTGATGGTCTCCCCGTTGAGGCTGATGTGTGGGTGCTCCTTGATCTTCTTTCTGGTGAACAGCGTTGCGGTTGTCTTGCTGGTGTTGAGTTCTATCCTCCAGTCGCTGTACCACTTCGCAATGGTATCCAATGAAGCTTGCAGGTTCTTCGCCACTTCCAGATGACTGCAACATCGTCTGCATACAGCGCCAGGTCGGTCTTGTGGAGATCTGTCGGGATGTCGTTGGTGAAGACGTTGAACAGGAAGCGTCCGATGTTCAATCCCTGTGGCATGCCTGACTCCTTGGTCTACTTTTGCTTTTATATAAGGAATAGCTTGTGCTTTAATGGGATATTGTTTTTGAGGACTAGGTCTACGTTCTAAAACTGGATTTATGTGCTCTTAGACATGACTTTAATCTCTCTCCACTCCTTCCCCTTATCATTTAAACCACCCCACTCCCCCCACCTAATCCCTGATTGGACCTCCAGATCAGGAAGCAGTTGTACATGCAAACTCGCTGCTTGTGATGCGCTCTTTGCACATCCAGCACTCAGGCGAATCACTTGTCTCATCTTGAAGCTCCCTGGAGAGAATCCTCCTCTGGTAACCAGCCACTGCCATTCCAGATAGCCCCATTTATTTTCCTGTTTGCTGGTTTGCCTCCATCACCATCCCCGCTCTCTTTGCCTCCCTCTCCCTCAATGTCTTCCCTATATGATTTCCCCACCCCACTCCCTCCACCTAATCCCTGATTGAACCTCAAGATCAGGAAGCAGCTGTACATCCAAACACGCTGCTTTTGAAGCGCTCTTTGCACATCCAGCACTTAGGCGAATCACTTGCCTCACTTGAGAGACTTGTCCTCCGGTAAGCAGCCACCGCCATTCCAGATTGACCCATTTTGTTTGTTCTTGTTTGTTTGTTTGCCTCCAGCACCATCTGCATTCACTTTGCCTCCATCAGCCTCCATTCCTTCCCCATATAATGTCCCCGCCCCACTCCTGCCCACCTAATCCCTGACTGGCGCTCCAGATCAGGAAGTACACCTAGCAGTGAGTCCCAGGGCATCCTTGCCCAGGCAGCCGGCTAAGGGCCACGGCAAAGGGTACCTACATAGGGTACCTCCATCACCTGTTTTCCTGTTCGCCATCGACGCTCGGGCTAGGCCCCTAAATCTGTCTGCAGCAACTTCTGTGTAAGAGACGACTATTTGGTTGCACAGGTAGTGCTGTATTTGTGATGTTTTGTAACACTGTCTTGTAGCTACCTGAACTACCGTATAACCACAGTTTTAACTCTTGCTTTGCTTTGATTTTTGCCATTGTGTTAAGTTTAGCTGCATTGGGAGCAAAACCAGTGTGTTCTATTTAGCAGCATTTTTAGTATAGCCAGTATGTTCAATTTAGCTGTGCTTTGATTTTTGCCATTGTGTTAAATTTAGCCATATTTTGAGCATAGCCAGTGTGTTCAATTTAGCTGCACTTTGATTTTGGTATGTGTGTTACATTTAGATACATTTGAGCATAGCCGCTGTATACAATTTAACTGGATCTTCAGTATAGCCATTGGGCCTCATTACACGGATGGCGGAGAACCATGGCGCTATTAGCGCCATGGTTCATGCCGGTAAAATACCGGCACCGCCTTGTCGGAAAGGGGAATTACCGCCCCATTCCAAGGTTGGCGGGGCGGTAATTCCCCCTTCCACCATTGCCCTTCCCCATTCCCATTTTTGCCCCATAGGGCATAATGGGAATGGGGAAGGCGCTAATTACGGTACCGCAAATTGCGGTACCGTAATTAGCTCCCTGGGTCCCTATGCGGCTTGGTTTTTAAGGCTTGCAAAAAGCCGGCGTTAAATCCCCCAACCCGCAAAGGGACCTCGTACTAAGGCGGTAAGGATTTACCGGTACCGGTATTTTAACGGTACCGGTAAATCCTTACCGCCATCCGTGTAATGAGGCCCATTGTGTTAAATTTATTTGCATTTTGAGTCTTGCCAATGTGTTAGATTTAGCACCTTTTTTTCTAGCATAGCCACTTTGTAGGACTTAGCTGTGTTTTGAATCTTGCCACTGAGTTAGATTTAGCAGCATTCCGGGTATAGACATCATGTTCAATTTAGCTGCATTTTGAGCATAGCCACTGTGTAAAACTTCTCTGTGCTTTCAATCTTGCCAATGCATTAGATTTAGCTGCATTCTGAGTATAGCCATTCTGTTAAATTTAGCTGCATTTTTAGTACAGCCGGTGTGTACAACTTTGCTGTGCTTTGAGTATAGGCAGTGTTTTCAATTTAGCTGCATCTTGAGCATAGCCACTGTTAAATGTCACTGCATTCTGAGCTCTGAGCATAGCCACTGTGTAGAATTTAGCTCTGCTTTGAATCTTGCCACTGCGTTAGAATTAGTTGCAATCTGAGTGTAGACATTGTGTTCAATATAGCACAATTTTGAGTATAGCCATTGTATTCAATTTAGCTGCATTTTGAGTATAGATAGTGTGCTCAAATTAGCTGCATATTTCACATGATGGCTCGCTTTTAGGTGCCCTCGGAGACCGTGTGGACACACTGGGGGAACATGTGATGCATATTTTGTATTGGAACATGTGAGAAATCTGAAGATGTCTCATCCACTAGTCCCTGGGGATCTGTCATCCAGGTGGCCAGGATAGGGCTACCTCTTTTCTATCCAGTTCCTGGGGGTGGACCAGTGCGGGAGGATCACCTGGGTGAGGGGTCTTCGGGGAGTGGGATACTGGATGGTGAGACACAGTATCCCCTTCCCTGTAACCCCTTTACCGCATCCTACCAGGTAGGATACTTAGGAACTCAACTCCGCAACTTTCATAACGCAAACACTTTCTCACGGACAGCTCGCTATGACAGAAAATGGACTAACACCTGAGCTCTATACCTATCATGTCTTAATACAATGGTCAGGCAGGGTCAGGCAATTACTGACCATCACACACAACTGACTTCCATTACACTTTCCCAGACGGATAAAAGGTGGAGAACGAGAGCATACTCTGAGCGAGGCAAAGCATACGAGGAAACAGCAGTTCAAAGATGGCAGCTTAACAGGAGGAGTTAGACAGCAAAGGGGATCCCGAGGAGGGAAGTGCCCTTGACCTTTTTAACAAAGAACTGTTACTTTCACGAAACCTCCAGAATAGAAAGAGTAAGACCAGGAAACCAGACGGAAGAATCCTGCATTGTGTGTTGGAGGTACCCGGGCCATCCTGTGTCGATTATCAAGGTTGGGAAAATCACCTGCAGCCGTGGTACTCTCCTTGGATCCCACAAGAAAACAGCCCCAGTGAAATCAACACAGCCGGTGAGCTGGAGAGGCCGATACCAAACCGGTCTATGTTGAAGCCAAGGTTGCAAGCGGCAACATTGTATGGTGAGCGCTGAAGCGAACAGTGCATGAAATGCATGTGATAACTAAAGTGAGTACAATTGAACAAAAGATGAGTGATTGAACCGTGAAACCAAGATACGATACCTTTGACAGAGTGGTCCGGCACCACGTGCAGCCTCATTTGAAGGTCTCTGTAAGGTATCCAACTGAGAGGTGGCAAAAGTGAAAGAGTGGCAAAGGACTGTGAATTGAAGTGGTCCTGCAGCGGGTCAAGCAAAATCCTGTGCACAATCAAAACTCTTCGATGTTGATACTGCCAAGTGATTTGAAAACAAACTAGATAAAGTTGGTCTCAGCCCGAATGAGGGAGATCAATTGAAAACTTTGGGTTAAAGCAAGATTGTGTTAAAGTGAATTTAATTGGTTCCAGCCCGGCAGAGGGAGACTGATTGAACATTGCGTTGAAACGGATCTGAGCCCGGCTGAGGGAATCAGGGGTGAACTGTGAATCAACCAAGAAATTGGATACATGGAAATCCTGTAAGCATTGTGTTGAAGGGGATCTGGGTCCGCTGATTGGATCTGACGTGAATAGGGAATCACCTGAGAAATTGAGTAACTTATTGTTTGTTTGTCGCATCAGGCCCTCTGAAATAAGAGACTTTTAAAGACAAAGAGACTTGGGCACAGAAGGTCCTGATGCTAATGGTTGAACTGCACCCTCGTGCTAAAGAAGCCAGAGTCTAAGCCAAGCTTGAGTGTGCCGTCTTATCCTGTGCTGAAAACGTGAGCAAGGGAAGCCAACGGCCTGAATAACCTGACATATCATATTTTGAACAATTCTTTCCTTTACATAACATTGTTTCCCACGCAATTTGTATTTAGAGGTAAGGATTAGCAATTGTGTTTTTTAGTATTGGCCCTTCTATTTGACAAGACACCACTAGGACTGCATTATTATTATTTGATGGTTGTAGCTTGCTTCCATCTTTAGATTTATGATTAGATAGAATTTTTCAAACCCTTTTTGAAGTTCAATAAGCGCCCTTGAACAGTGGTCACTTGTGTCTGTCTTACTGTTGATACTGTGTGGTGTCAGGAGTGGGCTGGGACTCAGTTGAGACAAATTGGGGAAACCTCAAATTTCAGAAGCTTAGTCATAGAGCCTCAGACCCCTCCATCCCCACAAAAGAATCCATAGGCTTTGATATCTGTAGCAGCAGAGAAGCTACTATCCTTCCAGGGAAAAAAAGGAATGATTCCCACAGACTTAGTTGTGATACCCCCTCGTGGATGTTATATAAGATTGACTGCAAAATCTGGCCTGGCCTGGAAGTTCGGTCTAGATGTTGTGAGAAACCTGAGGTTAATCTCCCATGCGAGCCTCAAGGAGCCCTTATTCATGTGGCCAAAGGAAGCTTGACATGCTCAGATGCCAGTCCTGGGGTGAAAGAACGGAAAGAAATCACCTGGGTAGAGGAAACCGGGGTTATTCTTGAGGGAATACCCCAGGTGAGGCGCGGTATTGTGCCAGAGAAGGTGAGAAGGGCGAGATGTCTGAAGCTTTCATGGGCTGTATTGCATCTGCCTTCCTTCCTCCTGTTAGATATCTCCGTCCCAAATCCAACAACCCCTCTGTATGTAATCAATCCTCTAAAGTCCCAAACCTGGTTGCACCCACAAAGCATAACTCCCAGAATCCTTGGTTCACCGGTCTCCATTCCAATATTCCCCATCCTTCTTCCCATCCCTCTGATTATCATTTTCTGTATTCCCAACCTGATCAGACAAAACAATACGATTCCCACAATCCCCTGTGTTCAGGTCACAACCACAGCTATCCCCGGCTTACCACGCAAACCCTACCAATCCCATCCCCCTGATTGTCATTTCCCAAATCCCAACCTGCTATGACAGAACACTACCGTCCCCACCTTCCACGCACTATTACCACCGGAGTGGTCTCCTGGCGCTTCTGTTCTTCATCCCGGTAATTCTCTCGATTTAACAAACCCTCCAAAACCTACCCTTCTGAGAGCACCCCAAATATGAAGGATACAATCCCATACAACACCACTTTCCCGTCTCTGTAGGATGCTCTGACATTCAAACTTTTCCCTTTTCCGATACAAACACTTGCGCACACCACAAACAATGGACTAATGTTAAGCCTGTGTACCTGACATGTCCCAACCCGAGAGGCAGACAAATTCGGGCGATTAATTTGAACCACACACACCTGATGGCCTTTCCTTTTCCCAACAGGGATAAAATGTGGAGCAAACAGCAGAATGCATGACGAGACGGCTACCACGCGGCAGTTCAAGAGTAGGAGTAAGGTGGCAGGAATCGAGAGGGTGGCGAGGAGAGAAGATACCTTGCCCTTTTCATCCCAGACCCGAGATACTTCATGGAGGAGACCCTAACACCGCGAACAATAGCACAAGTTTCCTGCAGCAGATGTCAACGGTACACAGGGCATACCTGTGCCAATAAGCAGGAGTGAGGGAAGCTAATGCACCCGTGGTACTGGCCTTGACTCCAAAGAGGCAACAGCCGAACGGTTCATCACAGCCGGTGAGTCGAGGGGAGGTTTGATAAGAACTGGGCTGTGCTGAATGAGAAGCACAAAGTGGCAAGTTTCAACTAAGTTTGAACTAAGTTTAATGAACCTTGGATCTACTGTAAAAGGGTCGAAGAGGAGACCAGCAAAAAAGGGAAACCGACACGACGTGGATGCTGATTCAAGAGACTATGAGATAATCTACAAATACCAGAAGGCCATATGAGAGCTAGCAAAATAGGTCAAAGTGGTCTTGCAGAGGTCAAGCAAAATCACTGTACAATCGAAAGACTTTGATCTACAAGCACTTTGAAAGCAAGGGAAGTGAATCCCGTAACACTTGAGAATAAAGTGAAAAGGAAGTCAAGAGGGGTCCAAGCTTGACCGAGGTAGATCCAGGGGTGAAGCCATCACCTAAGAAAAAGACACTGATAAATTGAGGGGGGAAAAATCCTGCAAGAGGGGACCGAGCCCGACCAAGGGAGATCCAGCGGTGAAGCAGTCACCCAAGAATATAAAGGGAAGAGGGATCCAAGCCCGACTGAGGGAGGGAGATCCAGGGGTGAGGCTGTCACCCAAAGTTGATTGATTAAGGAACTTTGATATTTTTATGAAATATAATACAAGAGGTGTCAGCACCCAGAGGGTGGACCCAGAGGTGGACCCAGAGGGTGAAAGTGTCACCCTACGTGAAACTGTGATGAGCAATTGCGAACGGCCCACTACTAGAAGAAGGGGAGCCAGGGGGGTCTCATAACCCAGCGAACATTGGAAACAAACTTTCATTTTTTAAGGGAACTTTTGTTTTTGTTATTTGACCACATCTGGCCTCGAAGGCAAGAGACTTTCACAGGAACCAGAACTTGGCCATCGACTGTCCAGAGAACTGACATCGGAACTGTTGTCTGAAGAAGCCAGAAACTGTACTGTGCTCCAAGCTCCCATTTTACCCCGTGTCCAAAACGGGGGAAGGGAGACACAGGCTACCGCCTCCTGACATATTATTTGAGATCACTTCTTTCTTTTCTTGAGAATCACCCCCACCCTTTTTTGTATTAGTTGTGAGGTTTGGCAATAGGTTTCTTAGTATAGGCCCTTTTGTTTGACACAAAGCCACTAGGACTGCCTTATTTTTTAATTGATGGTTGACGCATGCTCCCATCTTAGATTTAGGTTTAGATTAGGTGTTTTTCCAACCCTTATACAGAATTCATTGTTCAATAAACACCCTTGAACTGTGATCACTAGTGTCTGTCTTGTTGTCACCATGAGTTTCTCACACTGTCCTAGCAGGCATCATAGATCCCGACTTCCGGGGAGACATAAAGGTTCTCCTATAGAACCATGGCGAGAGTCCATTTAAAGTACATTGTGAGGACACAATTGCACAGGGAATTCTTGAAAGGGCTCTGTTTCCTCATTTTAGAGAGTGAACCGGAAGATACTGAGCGAGGTACCTTCGGCTTTAGGGAAGCTGATGAGTGTGGGTTGCATTTAAAGGCCCTAAACATAAATCCCCTTCTCCTGAAACACTACATTTAAAGACTGCCATCAAAAACGGCTGTGCTTTGCTTTTCCTGTCACATGAGTGGCAAGCATTTGAAAACTGCATCCGAAAACGGCCCTGCTTTGCTTTTATTTAATCTAAATGTCAAGAATGTATGCACTGCATCCAAAAACAACCCTGTGTTGCTTTTATTTCACCTCAATGACAAGAAGTTATGCACTGCATCCAAAAACGGCCCTGCGTTGCTTTTATTTCACCTGAATGACATGAAGTTATGCATTTCATCCCAAAATTACCTTGCTTCACTTCTAACACTGCAAACGAAAAACAACTTAGCTTTTTCTCCTGTTCAAGTCAAATCAAAGAACCATGTGGAAGGGGGCCTATCCCTCATTTTCAATGTACTAAGAGTAAATGCAAACTCTCTCAAAAAGGAGAAATTAAAGAATCCCGTGACCTACAAGACAGGATTTCAAACATTAAACGCAAAAACAGCTTGCACACGTGTGAAAAAGAAAACTGACTTTTAAAAGCCACAGTGAAAAGATATCACTGCTCGAACGAGAACAATATCAGCGAAATATGCTGTGGGGGTTGACTAAAGTAATGTACATCATGTTTCCACCCACAAGACTTCAGTCACCTTTGAAGAGGTACACAATACAGGAAAAATCAGTTTGGGGTTAAGGCAGGAAACTTCACAATTAATAGCCCCACTCCCAATGGAAGTCGCACCTACGAGTGATCCATTCCGCAATCAAATGTGTGGCTACCGAGGGTGTCATAATTTCCTGCTCTGCCAGACTTGAAGACAGGGGCTCAGGGATTTCAAAGAAAGAAAGTGTGGTTAAAGTTTGACTAGGGGGTGTGAGATCCTTCCTGCACCCACTACAAAGAACAAACTGACAACTTCAAAAGGGGGTAAAAAAAATCTCTGGTGACCAGCTGAGCCAGGAAAAGACAGTTGGCTGTGACGGAGGAAGCACCACTCCCACAGAGGGGGACAGATCCTCCCAATTGACATTAAAGGAGTGATTTCATTTTTAGCCATTTTCGCAGCAATTAGAATGAAAAATAATTTCATTTTATGCTATGTTTTTATGTAATTTCCAGGCGGGTTTTAAGAGATAAAGTGCATTTTCCTAGGACTTTGGAGACTGAAATGGCCAGTTAAGATAATTTTCTGGCTGATCTAAAAATGGGACAAATATGGAAATTGGTGGGAAGATGGAAAATGAAATTATGAACATGCTTGATTACTTGCAGAGTTGTAACTGTTATACATTTTGTGAAAAGGACAAAAATGTGCCACAGGGCCATGCTCCATAGTACGGAGTTCGCAATTGGCTTACCTACTTCCTTATGACCCACTAAAACCACATAGCTAGTTCACATGTCAGGGGCTAGTAGAATTATGAAGTTAGGAGACATAACTGATTTTTGTCAAAAAGTGACAAGGAAGACAAAGGATAGTAATAAATGCATACAGACAGATGGTGTTCTCTTCCCTTGAAACAATCATGCCATGGGGCGCAGAGAGGAATGGTAAACTGTCCTATCTCGAGCGGTAGGGGTAATTACAAAGTACACCACCTAGAAGTTAAAGTGAATGATGTAATTTGTGCTATATAAGGGGGACTGTACTAGGTCAGGACACAAAATAAAATCCGGGAAGACAGGAGAAAGAGGACGGAGAGAAGGCGCATGAACCCAAATCAAGGCAGAGTGCAGTGACCAGATCCATTGCGTAGCTGTCCAGAATTTCCTGAGATCCAGCCGGCTTTCCAGAATCCTAAACAAAGGCTTACTTTGTAAGTAAACAAATACCCCAGCCCTAAATTGCATTAGCCCTTCCTTTTTGTAGCATTAAACCCCCATGATAACCTCAAATTGCCAGCGTAATACAGTCACCTCCCATAGAAGAATCTGTGTTTAGCCTGTGTCTGTTAGCATATCCCATTTGGTAAATCTCTGTGCCTGTGTAAATCTTTAGCATATTTTTAAGTAAATCAATGAATTCCCCTATTTGAAATTCACGGTTCTAGAGTGTTAACAATCAAAATTAACCCTCTTGTCCCTGGTGTCTGTCTTTAATTATTATAGTCATTAAAGTATTGCCTCAAAATAATGTGTCCCCTTGTAAATGAAAACCGAATTTGTCCATGTATTGTGTGCATTACCCCACGAATTCATATTTGTACCTGTCCTATTAAAACCCAAAACCGTAGCCCCATTGAGAGCAATCCCGTTCGGCCGACAAGTCTATCAGTGATGTGCCTCAGTCCTTGTCATTTGAAACCTATTTTCCTATTATAAGCAAAACCCCTTCCCTGAGCTGCATGTCATTGTAAATCTAGTGTAAAATGAATTTCCATTTGCCACTGTATTTCCCCTTCTGCATTTGATTCCTCCCAAAACCGATTTTTCCAGTTCATTCTTACTTTGCCCTGGTGTGCTGATTAGTATTATGTAAGCTTCCCTATCTCCTCAAGTGTAATCAATACAAATTTCCTCTCATCCTGTCATCTAGCAGTTGTGAGTAATAATCAAAATCCCATTCTGCCATTTTGCTCTAAAAACGGGCTTTCACTTTCTTTGCTGGCTTCCCATCTTGGGTGGTGGGCGTTACCCCAAATCCTATTTTCTCTCTTTATTCCTACTCCTTGCCACTGCCTTCCATGCAAAGGAATAAAGTCAGCTTATGTTTGGGGGTGCGTGTTGTAGGGGGGAGTGCTAAACCGTTGGTGTTATCTCTTTATCACATTGTTATTTTTCTGTGTTGCCATTAAAGACTGTGTGAATTGTAATAGTATGTTTTAACCTAATTGTTTTGTAGAGATTAGTGTATTTTGTATTGCCACAACATTGATGACTGTGAAATTGTTTGATTTTCCTTTTTCCTTAAATAATAAATTAATAAATATCTTCATGACACACACCGGCCTGATTCCTGGTCCATTGTGACACGGGGTGTTTGTGGAAGTTGGGTGCGAGACACGTTAGAGGCCTATTAAAAAAAAAAGGACTGTGTTTTATTAAAAATCAAATGCGCTTTATTGTATGCCACATTAATTGTCGGTGAAGGAGTGCCTGGTTGTCGGGTGTAATAAATCCGTGACATGAGCCTTTTAAAACTGAATGCAAAAGGGAAGAACTTACAATCCTTCCCGACCTAGCCTTCGCCCAGCGAAATGATCCAGCACTCTCAGAGACTTTCTTGCAGGTGATTCCTGAAGGGGAAGGATTAGAGAAGGGAAGTTCCTTTTTCTACCTAGAACAGGGATTACTGTACATAAAGGAATCATTCACAAAAGGCCTAAGTAAAACTCAGTTATTAATCACCATCGGAAGATCGTATTAGAGATTGCAGATTCTCATTTGACAGAGGGACACTTAGGTCAATCTAAGATGCAGGCGCACATCAGTGGGAAGCTTTACTGGCCAGGTATCCATGCTGACATAAAGACTATCATTCAGAAATATGAAATATGTCAGAAAACCAGTACTCATATTCCCTTGCCTGCCCCTCTAAATACTTTACCAATAACAGAAGTCCCTTTCTCAAGGATTGGGATGGATATCGTTGGAAACCTCTAGACTGGGTGACAAATATGTCGTCGTAATCATCGATTACGCTACTAGATACCCCGAGGCATTCCCTATGAGGAAAAAACAACCCAGCAGATTTTAAAACATCTATTACCATATTTTTCCATGGTTGTTTTTCCTAAGGAAATTTTAACGGATCAATGATCTAATTTTATGAGCGAACCCATGGGTGAAGTCAAGGAATTGTTCCATATTGCCACCTTAAGAACCTCAGTTTACAACCCCCAGACAGATGGATTGGTAGAAAGTTTCAATAAAACTCTCAAAATAATCCTAAAAAAGTTGGTAGATAAGGATGGGAAGGACTGGGACCACATGATCCCCTGGGCCCTTTTTGCAGTAAGAAAAACCCCTTGTGCGCCCACTGGATTCTCTCCTTTCAAACTATTTTACGGTAGAGAACCCAGAGATGTCCTGGATATGCTCTGGGAGACCTGGGAAGAAAGGGAAGAGGCACCCATTCCACTTTCTCAAACAGCTACCAGATTACAAGCGCATATTCCAGTTCAAAGTCCTCCCTTTTGACGTACACAGGGCCCCCGTCACTTTCCAATGATGTATGGACAAGATATTGCAGCCCTACTTTGATTCCTGTGGGGCTTATATTGACGATATAGTCACTTATAGTAAAACTTGGGAAGACCAGATTTTCCATCTCTTTACTGTTATGATGGCCCTCAGAGAAGCTGACCTAACTGCCAATCCATCCAAATGGAAGCTGGCTGAATCAGCCGGGAAATACCTCGGCTTCTTTGTAGGGAATGGCAGTGTCCAGCCTCAATGCAAAAAAGTGAAAGCCTCTCTAGATACACCCATGCATAAAACTAAGAGAGATCTTAGAGCGTTTCTAGGGTTAATCGGTTATTACTGTAGGTTTATCCCTAACTTCTTGGACAGGACAGCTAGGCTGACCGACAAATTAAAGAACGCCGAACCCCAGAAAATTAATTGGACTGACTAGAATGATGTATGTTACAACAACCTAAAACAAGCCCTTTGCCAGAACCCGATCCCAAAGGTAGTAGATTACACAAAGGAGTTTGTTGTTGCAAACAGACACCTCCCTTTCAGGGTTAGGAGCAATCTTGTCACAAATTTGCCATGGATTGGAACATCCTATTCTATTCACTAGTCGCAAAGTCTTCCCATGTGAAAATAATTACTCCATGCTGGAATTAGAGGTCCTTGCCATCAAGTGGGCCATCACCCACCTTAGATACTACCTCCTAGGAAGGAAGTTCACACTCGTCATGGATCATTCTCCATTAGTTTGGATTAGCCAGTGAAAAGATTCTAACCCTCAAGTCATGCGATGGTTCTTAGACCTGCAACCCTACTGTTTCACTGTGGAGCACCGAAAAGGAAAAGACCAAGGAAACTTAGATTTCCTTTCCCGGTTTCCTTGTGAAACAGAGGCAGGTACATTGCTTAGGGGAAGGGCATGTGAGAATACCGAAGGTGTCTCACCCACTAGTCCCTGAGTGTAGACATTGTGTACAATATAGCTGAATCCAGGTGGCTAGGACAAAGCCATCGCTTTTGGATGCATTTCCTGGGGGTGGACCAGTGCTGGAGGATCAACCGGGTGAGGGTTCTTTGGGAAGTGGGACACTGAACGTTAAGACATGGTATCCCCTTCCCTGTAAAACCTTTACCCCACCCTACTAGGTAGGATACTTAGGAACTAACACCCGAGTAGTATACCTGACGTGTCCCAATAATGTGGTCAGGCAAGGTCAGGCAATTACTATCACACACACACCTGACTTTCATTAAACTTCCCCACACGGATAAAAGGCAGAGCATGAAAGCACACTCTGAGCGAGACAGAGCACACAAGGAAACAGCAGTTTCGAGTTGGCAGCTGAACGAGGCGAGAATGATGATCAAGCATGAGGGGTTCGTGAGAAAGGCAACACCCTTGACCTTTTTTCGGCAGAAAGCCGTTACTTTCAAGAAACCTTCAAGGCATAAAGCGTAAGACCAGGAAACCAGGCTGAAGATTCCTGCATTGTGTGTTGGAGGTAACCGCGCTCCTCCTACATGACTAAGCGAGTCGGGGAGAAGCAGCAGCCACTGTGGTACCGTCCTTGGCTCCAAGAACAAAGTCGCAACAAAGAAATCAACACAGCCGGTGAGTTGGAGAGCCCGATCCCAGACCGATCTGTGTTGAAGCTAAGGTTGCAAGCAGCAACATTGTATAACGAGCGCTGGAATGAACTTTGGTAAATGCGTGTGATTAAAGACGCGATTCAAGTTAAACTGCTGATGAATGCTTGATCTTTTAAAGCAAAGATGCAATATCGCTGACAAAGTGGTACAACACTGCCTGTATGCTCAATCGAAGGTCTCTGTAGGTATCCAGCCTATAAGAGGCAGAAGTGAAAGTTAAAGAGTTTTAAGGAGAAAGAGTTTGTGAATCGAAGTGGTCCTGCAACGGGTCAAGCAAAACCCTGCGCACATTCGAAAGTCTTCCGATTTTTTATACAGAAAGGAAAGATTGGAAAATGAGATAAAGTGGTCCGCGTCCAATGGAGAGAGGCCGATTGAGAACATTGTGTTAAAGTGGGTCTGAGGCCGACTGAGGGGGAACCGGGGTGAACAGTGAATCAGCCGAGAAATTATACATGTGAAAATCCTGAGAAGAAAGGAACGTTAATGTTTGTTTGTCACTTCAGGCCCTCTGTGATAAGAGACTTTGAATGTCAAAGAGACTTTGGCACAGGTGGTCCTGATACTGAGGTTTTTGAACTGCATCCTCGTGCTACAGAAGCCAGAGTATGTGCTAAGCTCGAGTGTGCGGCTTTGTTCCGTGCTGAAAACGTGGGCAAGGGAAGCCAATGGCTCAACTATCCTGACATATAATTTCTTGAACACTTTTCTTTTGCCTAACATTGTTTCCCATACCATTTGTATTTGGAAGCAAGGGTTGGCAATAGGTTTATTAGTACAGAACCTTTTATTTTGACAAGACTCTAATAGGACTGCATTATTATTTGATGGTCAAAGCTTGCTCCCCTCTTTAGATTTAGGATTAGACAGGTGTTTTTCCAACCCGTTTTGAAAGTTCAATAAACATCCTTGAACTGTGATCACTTGTGTCTGTTTGCACTGTTGATACCATGCCTTCCTTACAGTAGCCACTGTTTAATTCTAGCTGTGCTTGATTTTTACCAACGCTCTAATGCTAGCAGTGCTTTGAAGTTCGAAGTTTGCAACTGTGCTAAACCTAGCTGCATTCTGAGTACAGCCATTGCATTGGATTTCACTGTTGCCACGGGCTTCATTCCAGCCACACCTCGATCACTGCCCCTTCTTTAATTAAGCTTCCTTTTGAGTGCTCTGACAGTGCTGCAAGCCTCCTATTAACCGACCAGACACCAGAGCTGCGCAACAGACTGCCCATCATGCCAACCAACTCCAATACCAGAAGAGCACTATGTTGCACCAGAAACACAGCCAGCCCCTCTGCCTACCCCCTCTTTTCCCTGTACCCTCCACACATCCAGCCCTCAGGAGAGTACTCCTCCCCTCAGACACCTCCCACTGCCCATACTACAGACCTTGCCACCAACCTTCCCACACTACCCTTGCACCCTCCCCCCGATCCTAACCCTCCTCAGTCTTTGCATCTCTAAGCACTGCTTGGGCTTCCCTCGCCAACACCCCTTCCTTGACCCCCGCCGACCCACACACATATGACACGATCTCTCATGGACAAACTGTAAGCCCTCAACATGGCTCAACAGGTATCAGGTGCCACGCACACTGCAGAACATACCGTAGATGCAATATTCATCTGGTCCAAATGTATTTCCATGCTCGCCCTCCAACCACTCATGGACAGACCATGCAGCCATCTTCTTCATGCTCTTTACTCCTATCACTTCCCTTCCACAAGACTAACACCGGGCCATTTACCTGCTTCCCTCTGTGGAATAAGGTCTTAGTAACTCCAGACTTGGCCAACTCCCTGCTTTTCTCTTTTCCTTATCTGCCAGTCCAGGGAAGTCTGCCTTCTATCAGCCATTTCGACCTATGGCTCTCCAACACCCTTAACCTCTCACCCCCTCCAGGTCGACCTCCTACAGACAAGGTCCTTCTCTGAGGTGGTTCATCCCTTCACTCAAAACACTCAACCACACCCTGGAAGTCAGATGGCAGACATACCCTTCTCCCCAAAATAGAGCTGCCTACATTAGCCAGACCCATGCCTACAAGGCAGAAATCCAGACAGCAAAAAATCCTTCTACTGGAACAGAATCATTAAGGGCGATAATCGCAGCAAAGAACACCACAAGATAATCTCAGAATTCAAGGCTCCTCCCTGCACTCCCGCCTCCCTCAACTCCCAAGCACTCTGTGAGGCACTTTCTGACCATTTCTGCAACATTTCCGTAGAAAGAAATCAGTGCCAACCTAGCATCACTCCTGCCACGATCACCCCGTCCCAACCCTCTAACCCTCCCTGCTCCCTTCCAATCTTCTCCCCTTTCTCTCCCATATCTCACCCGAATTCCTAAAGCTACTGAACCTGTGTACCCAACACTAGGCCCTTTAAGACGGGGTAGCAGTACTTTGAGATGGATGGGGATGCAGAATATACTCAAACATCAATAATCAGACTGACTCAGGAAGTTGGCAAAGTACGTCTGTTTTATTTTCAATTATCTAATTCAGGGAGTGAAACAAACATCAACGAACATCCGCTCGATCTTCTCACTCAATGAGTTTCATAAAAAATACAGTTTATATAGCAAAACCTCATCATCATTGACGTCAATCTATGCGGCAAACTTCAAAAACCTAATAGGGAAAGTGATAGGCTTAAAGGGAACATCTAAGTATAAATTCCATACTGGCCAGGGAAAGTGATTTGGTCTCTAACATCAGGCAGTGCAACTAAGCCCTCCTCTAGTGTAAGCCATTATGAATGTCATCAAATACACGACATCCTATCAGTCACATAAACTATAGGGCTCTCTGTTATGTGGCCCTCTATAATTGGTTGGCACCCTTGTACCCCATGTAATATTCCACACACGCTAGCAGCACACAGGCTGGCACCGAGGTGCTGGTGGGCTGGTCATGCCCATAGCTTCCAACCTAATTAGCCTGCCATCTATCATCACTCTTGCCGTCTGCCAGTCAATTAGCCTTTGAAAATTGGCCCTGGAAATGTTCACTGTGCCTGAGAATAAAAGGTATAGGCATACTTTGTCACTTGGTTTCGATACAGCTCAACTCTGTATCTATTTTCATCCGACCCTGTGACTGGAGACCATGTTTCAGAGCTTTTCTGTATATAAAATACTATTAAATGATGAACTTCTGACGTCTTCAATGTTCTTGCTCCTCACTTCAGACAGGAGGTTTTTTTCACACGTTTTGTAACTACTGCATGAACATCCAGGCTCATGGTGGCCTTGACTTCCTGGTGCTGGGCCAACCAAGCCTTTCTTGAATTCACCTCCGTTATTAAGTCGTTTTCCAACTGCGCCACACTGAAAAAGCCTTTCCATTTAAGGATCCAGACTCTGCTAAAGTGCGTTGTGGAACATCCATGGTCTATACATTCCTATACATATACGATGGTGCATCGCCGCAATCTATTCACTACCTAGCAAGCCTTAAGAATACTTTTCCCTGCTTGCGTTTACTGCATCTGTACAATTGTAAAATTACTTTGCATTTTCTTCATCGTTTCTGTAGAATGAGCATCTTCATCTCGAGCCCGAAATGTTGTTCATCTCTATCACTTCGTCTTCAGATCTCATAGAATGTTTACATTCTTCAGCCTCTTGTCTCTGTTCTGGATGCATCAGTTCTGCTTTAAATGACCTCACCAGTCACCTTTCTCACTGATTTTCATACTTCCTCATGGATTTCATACAAATGGCCATCATATTGTCGTGAGTGCATATATGGTTTCCTTAATGGGTACCTTACTTCCATGAATCTTTGCGATATAGGCATTCTTACAGGTACTGCACATGCTGCACACTGTGGTTCCCAGCATATAGGCAGCATGGGGTTGGAGCTTTGAGTAGGTGTACTTGGCCCCCCCTCTACACTTCCCCCTCTGGGCGATTCATCCTTTCAGGCATCCAGCTGATTTCACATGCTCATCTTTATTCCAGGACATAAGCATGCATTATCCATTTGGAATGCAGTAGATCCATTTCCCCACTTATTGTGGTTCTTCGGGTACAGGAACTTAGTTCCCTCAGGTACATGGATGCTGGCCTTCATGTAGTCTCTGATCTCTTCATCTGTCAGTTCCTTAGAAATTAGTCCTGATTCGACATCAATCATGATCTTCATTCCTACAGCTTTCTTTGTGGTCTTCTTTCATTGTGAGATTATTATTCTATCATGACTCCAAGGAACTTGAACATGTTCTCGATCCATTGTGGAACCCATGAGAAGATTGATCCAAACCAACTGTCATCAGCAATGTCTTCCACTTCATCTAACATCTGGATGTGTATTTTCGTCAGCAACGTTATATCCCCTGTCAAGGTGCCATTCTTGTCATCATGAGAAGGTATGAATGTGCAACATGATTCTCTGATTTTGGCACAATCACCTCCATCCATAGTTGTGATCATGTCCAGGAGTGCTAATCATCTGTAACAATTCCCACCTGCTTATCTGTAACCACTAGGTATTTGCTGCTTTCTGGATCCTGGGCATGAAGATTATCGTGAATATCGAAGAAGTCTGACTGAACAATCTGTGTTCATATGGAAATGAATCAAAAGCTTCTATTGACTTGGCTGCAAAATAGTTCTCTCTCTTCAATTCAGTGGCTCAGCAGATCTCTTCTTCCTCAGGTGAGCATCTGCTTTTGGAAATTCACCAGTGTACAAGTCACTTTTAGGAATCACCAATGCTGGAACATGGACGATCACTATAGAACACTGTCCTCCCCAATCTCTGAGCAGCTTCATGTAAGCTGTAGATCCACAGGCCCAGTAGTGATCCATTATCACTGTTGTTCCAATGTTCATTCCTGGTACATCAAAGACTCCACCACAATGTCGATTCTCGTCAACTTTTCTTGTGCCATTGTTTCTGAAACACAATTTTGCATTGTCCAGAGGCACTATCTGTAAAGGGCCTCCTTTATCTTCGACCCATGTCAGTAGTTTTGCAAGCCTTGGCCATAAAGTATTGCATCATTTTTCCACAATGTGAATGGTTGGTTTACGGTAACCAATTACTACCCACGCTCTGCAGATAACGACACATTCCTCCCAACCGTCTGGAGAAAGTACTGACCCCCAGATCTGCATCTGGCCTCTTTCCTTCCATCTTTGAATTTCTTCTGCAGTTTTTCCTGGGCTCTCAAGTCTTCTGTTTACTTCCCATCTGAATCCAGCTCCTTTCACTCCAGGCGGTTTGTATCTTATCACATGATTTTTGGTGTGTGCTCTTGCTCTTGTATTTGTGTCTTGGACATAATCATCTTCGCCTGGAACTGACCACTCTGTTACCCATACCAAAGATACTGTTCGGCCCATGAACTGACCTCTTGCTCGGCAGAGTGCTATGTGAGCTAGTCAATATGCTGTCTGAACATCTATTTCAACAGCTATGAATATCTTAGACTTTCCCATACTATAAGGCAGGAGTGCACGCACATAGCATTCCTCCACTGAGGCTCTCTTTCCCACTTCTTTCATGTGCGATACCACATGTTATTCCCCAAATGTGCTGTGCTATCTAGGTAGTCATTCAATTCATGATCATCCTTCCTTGCACTTCTCTTGGGTCTCTTTCCTGCCTCATGAGCTCTTATGATCATCTCATGAAGTATGTCAGCATAGTTCCTTCTCATTGGAGTAATCATAGGGACACTTGTCAGTGAAATTGATGTCTTTACATGAGTACTGGTGTAGGAACAATCACATAGGGCCTTGGCCGTTGTATAATTGCTATATCTGTACCTACCTTCTGCATAGGAAGATACATAGGAACTACTTCTCTCTTTGGACCAACATAATATACAGTGTGTATCCTAAGAAACCAAAGAATAATGATAAGTATAATACATGTATATATTATATACCAATACATCCAGCTCCAGCAACAGTAGCTTCTTGCACATCGCTGTGATCTCTCGTTGTTTGCCACATTATTAATATTGCTATCAATATTTCCCATCTTGCCTGTGATTAATTTTAAGGAAGGAAATAATAACTTTAATCAGGCAAGTTCATCAGATGCTTAGGTAGTAGACAAATCTGCTTGATTATCTTGTGTATAAGCCAATTTATTGCAGGTCGATTCCTGGGATCTCCCAGAAATACACAAGTACTGGTCTGTCGTCCAACAAGGTAGGATGCTCTTGAAGCAGAAAATAAAGGATCATTCCAAGCGGTCCGTGAGCGTCCTCGTCAGATAGGACCATCTGTACTTTCCTTACAAAACTCAGGTAGCTGAAGGATTTGCTAATTGATGGCTGAGAGCAGCCTCCTCACAATGGGCCAGTTTTTAGGATTTGAAGAAACAGATCCATGTCACAAGTTCTCCCAACTCGTGCAGGATATGCATGAAGAATGAAGAGGAGAACAGCAAAAATGATCTGACAAGTGTTGCCATCAGACACAATGGGTGCCTCCAAAGAGAAACTTGGTAAGAAATGAATCAGGAAATTGCTCCCTCTTCCAGTCGTCGAAACGGAACTCGAGATTTGGCATATTTCTTCTTCAGGATCTCAATGCCTCACAGTCCAATGTTAGCAAAGTCTTGTGGCTCAAGAACAATAGCTTTTTCACTCCTTGCTTAGCAGCTACAAAGAGTGTCTCGGATGAACCACAGTCTAATGTACTCTTTATCTGGCTACTGGACAGACTCTGTGTCCTTCTTTCTCGTCATCAATCTAGTCTGCACATGCTGAACTTCTTCTCTGTGGCTTGCTTCCGAATGGGGTAGGGGGGCGGTGGCCTCTCCAGAGCATAGACTCTTACGTCCCCCAGGTGTATCTATGTGCATATCCCTAGTATCTTTGCTGCCGATGGGGTAATGTCCTCCACTACGAAAGGGCTGTGAAATCTGGGCTCGTGCCACTTTTGTGTGAAATTCCTAATTGGAATTTTATCACCTGGATATAGTCTTGGGACCTGTAGTTCCTCAGGTCTGGTTGCTGTATAGTCTTCATCTGTGTTCTGAGACCGATACCCTGTCTGTTTGACTATCTCTGAAATGACAGAGATTCTTGTGGTCATACATCTTAAGTACGCACATAGATTATTTCCTAACAATTCTGCTGTTGTCTGGGCATCACTTCTAGTCCTCGATGGAGGAGTGAGAGGCATTCGCATTCGTCCTCTCTGTAACTAGTTCATGGGGTGTGAGATGATGGTCAGAGCCTGGTTGATTCCTCAATGCATATAATGCAAGAGGCAGGCAATGCAGCCATCCCCTTCTCAATGTTAGCTTTAGTTTGGATATCATCTCTTTGAGCAGACCGTGGAGTCTCTCACAATTCCTGTTCACTTGCGGGTGATAAGGAGAAGAAAACGTATGCTTAATGCTCAATGATAAACTTATTTGCTCAAAAACCTAATTCACAAAATGTGGGCCATTATCTGATCTCAACACCTCACATATTCCCCATCTAGGAAATACTTCTCGTACTAAAAACTTTGCATTGCAAATGGCGTCTGGGTGTGTGCATTGACCAGCCTCGATCCACCTAGAGAAGGGGCACACCAACACTATCATATACCTATATCCATTACAGACCTGCAACATTTCAACATAGTCGATATATAAATGCTGAAAAGGACCATTTGGTTGAGGAATAACTCCTCTGACTATTTGCAGCGTGTACCCAGGAGTAAACCTTTGGCATACGATGCAATTTACTACATAAAAAACAACGTGTTCTAACAGGTTCAATACGAACCAATCCTTCATAATGGTTGCTGCAAGGCTCTCCCTACTGACATTTGCAGGGTAGTGTAGCAGTTTCAACGCCACCCTTAATAAGGATACATTCATCACCGGTTTACCAGTGCTTTCCTGTCACCATAGATCTTTCTCATCATGTGGGGCTCCACCTTGAACTTCCATCATTTGTGTTTTCGACATATGGTTAAAGCTTTCGTTCACAATCATCATCACCACCATTCTTTCTTTCACAGCAGTGGTATCAAAGCTCATTATATCAGGTGAATATGCAACTCATTTTACTTGTTCAGGTGCGGCTTGGTTTCCACGTGAAATAAAGTCTGCTCTCTTAGTGTGTGCCGCTCACTTAACTACTGCGCTAGCTACTGGGAGTTGTAGTGCTTTAATAAGTCTGTCCAATAAGGTGGCGTGCTGCACTGGAGTGCCGTCCGCTCACAGGTAGCCCCTCCTTTTCCAACATGCTAGCCCTGAGTGTACTGTTGATGTAACGTAGGCAGAGTCACTGTACACTGTTACTTCTTGCTCTGCTTGTTACTCAAGCACGACAATCAGCACCACTAATTCTGCATCTTGTGCTGAAAAGTGAGATGGTAGTTGTACACTTATCATTACTTCGAATTCCCCATTAGCCCTGTGTTTTACCATGGCCCCTCAATATCTTTGTCCATCAGTTTGATCAATCTTCGAAGAACAATCAAAAAAGAGAATCTCTCCCGCTGCTAGAGCGCTTTCCTTCACCCTAGGGATCTCATTATAACATTCCTCATAATTCGAGCAGTCATGTACCTTCTCATCCTCTGCCAGTGGTTCAGCTACAAACATGGCAGGATTCCCCATTTTACATCTGACTATTTTAATTGTTGGATTCGATATAACCACCTCATAAGCAAAAGCTCTTTGAGATGTCAGTGTGCCTTTAGGTTTTTCCAAAACAGCAAACAAAGCATGTTAAACAAATAACGTCATAGAACATGCTATTATTATGCTGGCAGATTTCTCAATAGCAAACACGGCAGCTACCAATGATTGTTCGCAAGGGAAGTGTCCCCTCATTACTGGGTCCAAAATCCCACTGTAATATGCTAGAGGCTTGTACCCCAATGTAGTTCTCTGCGTGAGCACCTCTGTCATGACTATTCCATTGGTGTGCGAAAATATAAAGAATACATCAGAATAATTGGGAATCCCTAAAACTGGAGCCTTTTTTAACTCATCACATCCTTCCTCCATCTCCTCAGTCCATACAATTTTTTTCCTAATTCTGCAGTGCTTTTTCAGGGCTTGCAACAATGGCTTGTGTAAGAATTACAATCAAATACTCATGCTCTGACATAATTGCACAGTCCTAAAAACTGTTGGATTTGCTTTATCGTGTGCGGTTTTGTTTTTTTCAAAATTGCCTCAGCCTGTTCAGGTGTAACTTTCTTTCCTTCATGCCAGATTAACAGTCCTGTGTATAACACCTCTTCTTGGCAATACTTCAATTTCTCTTTATCCACTTTATATCCCTTCTCTGCTAAGATGATCATTAACTGAACTGAGTCATGTCTGCACTCTTCTTCTGATGTGCTGCAAACCAAAATATCATCTACATATTGTAACACTACACTTGGCAAATCAAGATTGCTTAAGTCCATCTGCAGGACTCTATTGAAAATCGATGGTGACTCACAATACCCCTGGGGAAATCTTGTGCTTCTCAGCTTAGTCTGACGAAACGTAAATGACGCCAGATCCTGAGAATCTTTATGCAACAGGATTGAGAAAAACGCATTTTTCAAATCAATCATAGTGAAATATTGCATCTTAACAGGGATACTACATAAGATTGTCACTGGGTTAGGGACTAGAGGAAAGTCAGACTCTACAATCTGGTTAATCAGTCTCATATCTTGAATTAAAAACAACTACCCCTTAGTTTTTTTTATAGGGTACACAGTGGTATTTCATGGTGACTCTGATGTCACTAAAATGCCATGATCCATCATGGCCGATATCGTCTTAAAAATACCCTCATATGCCTCTCAAGACATGGGATACTGCTTTGCTCGAGGTAAAATTGCTCCTGCTTCAGTTTGATCTTAACTTCTCCAACCCCTTTTAATAGGCCTACGTCATAGGGGCCCGTAGTCCATAAAGAAACAGGCACATTTGCCATATCTTCATCAAAAAAATGCAGGACTCTGTCGCACTATCATTATTTTCTGTGGAACCTCTCATCTTTCTGCCCTAACCCAATATGTAATGCTCATCTCAAATACTACCTTGTCGTCTGACGGGTCATCTCTAAATATGTCCTCATCAGTGACGTCAGTCAATCTGTAACACTCTCCAATAGCAACCACTGTGCTCCATGATCTGCAGTCATCTTCAAATCCTATGAGCCAATTCTCCTCGCACTACAGCTGCTTGCAACACTAAGGCAAAAACCTACCCCCCCCCCTCTTCGTCCGTGGGAATCTCTGGCCTGAACAGAAATTCATCAGATATTCTCATAGTCTTACCCACTATACCTAGCAGCTATGTTAACAAAATGCATACCCCATAGTGAAATACTTCTGGTTCTAATGCTACTCCACGTATGGCTATTTGCACTGTAAATGCCATGATACATTCACCCATGTTTAAATAATGTATTCCTGGTGTTGAACACACTATACACTCATCAGTGAAAGAGATTGTCATTTTTAGTTTTGTCATTAAATCTCGTCCCAGTATATTAACTGGTGTCTGCCATGAATGCAACAATGGGACAGACATATCACATTCTCCTATAGAGACTGGCAATTTTTCAGTAAAAGGAACTCTACTTGTAGCTCCTAAGAATCCTTGAGCATTCATGGCATTACCCGATAATGAAAATGTTCCCTCTCATATACATGAGCGAGTTGCATCTGTGTCTACTAAAAAAGAAAAGGTTTGCCACCTATAGTGACGTCAACCCTAGGTTCTTCATGAGGACTGGGAGTCGCAGATAGTACTGAACACATCAAGTCACCCAGTGAGCTGACCTATTGTGGGTACATACTTATTCCGGTGCCCGTTAAAGGATTCCCACCCTACTCAGTGACACCCCCTAACCTACGAGTTAATAAATGTCTGGTGTTGACTGCCCTTGTGGCGAATTCAATGGTGCTTGCTGTGGCTGCAAAGCTTGTTGCATTCTCAGCGCTTGTGCTTGATACACTGTCTGATCTTGGGCAAACCCATCCCTACTTTGTGAGCTATATGCAGGCGGATAAGCAGTCCCCCCTCTTGAGAACTGCCCATTCTGTACATACCCTTAACTCCCACATGTTCGCGCTATGTGCCCTGTCATTCCACATGTCCAACATACAGGAGGGAGTCTTCTGATTTGTCCTCCTTGCATGCCTTGATTATCATTCTGCATAGTCTAAAACCCACCATTCCCTCCTTGATCAAACTGCCGTTTGTTGTTCACCTGCAGCATGCCTGCTGCTTGCTGTGATCTTGGCCCTTCGCCACTAGTTAACATCGCCCCTTCTATAGCATACTTCGACAGCTTCTTCTGTACTAGCTTAGCCTCCTTGAGCTTCCTAACATTGTCTCTCTTTTAATTTTTCTCCTGCAACAATTGGTAAAGATGCGCAATGGTCAGCTGTATTTCTGCCCATGGTTTCGCCTCCATACCTACCAGCTTCTTGAGCTGTCTCTATACCTTGTCTGGTAGTCAGTGACATAATATATGATAGAATTCAGGTATAGATTTTCCTTGCGGTTCCCACATTTCCAAACACCACTGCTCTTGAAAATGCAGAATGTACACAAGTGGATCCTCCCCTTCCTGCATCTTTTGTGCAATTATAGATCTCATATTTGACTTATCAGGATATTGTACTCAAAGCGCTTTCCAAACTGCCGCTGACAATTATTAAATGGCGCTCCATCATGCACTGTGTTCTGTGTAGTGACACTCGCATATCCTGCTCTCGACCAAATGTCCTCAGCTCTCTCCCCAAGGATAGCTACTAGAAGACCCTTAATGTCCCCTATAGCTAGCGTATTTCCTCCTGTCATTTTCTCTAAATCATAGATCGATTTTCTGTCACCCGACGTCAGACTTGGGAGTTTACACCTTAAATTATCCTTATCCATCTGGGGCCACGGTATGTACTGTGGTCTGGTCCCTCCTTTTTCTAGCAAAGGGAATTGCAAAATCCCAAAATCGCACTCGTCTCCCATCATCTGCCTGTCCATAGCAGGGACAATGGATCCGCACCGTCTTCTTCCTGGTAATGACCTTAGCCTACTCACATTGGGTGGCCAGTTCCCTCTCTCACTAAGAGGTCACCTTTTAGGTCAATCTGGATGCTCCAGACGCTCTGTCATCCTCGATTTAGGTAGGTTCAGATCCAACCATCTTACTTCCCTATCTGTCGAAGAACACCCCTCAAGACCACATGCACTAGCATCCTCCTCCCCACGGAAGATTTTCTTCGTCTGACATATTCTGGCCCCAACTAGTGTGACTTCACTCTTTCTTGTCTCTCTTTAATGTTAGTTTGTCGAAAGTCAAAGCTCTATGCTTGAGGCCTAATAGACCCCCCCTCTTTGCCTCACGGCTGTGCTCCTTCAAATCGATCGTCTTTTGCTTTATTTCTTGATTCACTTTTTGTCTTCATCTCCTGATAAGCTTTCTCGATTCTGTCTCAAATACCTCCTATATCAAAATGATCTTCTAATTCTACTCTAGATGGTCCTGGCATTGATTCATGTGTCGGGATGAACTCCTCTATGTACTCCCATGCCACTACTGGATTAGGTACCATTACCTCTTTTTCTGTGCGATCAATTTCATGTGTCCTCCCTAAGTCTTTCTTCTTCCTGTCTTTTCACCTCTCTTCTCTCGTTTGCTCAATGCACTTCTTCATCTTTGCATTCTTTTGTGTCTTAATTTCTGTTCTTCCTCTTCTTCCCTTTTCTTTTCCAGCCTGTCTCGTTCTTTGATTGCTTTTTGCCTATTGTCATACTTTCTTTGCTCCTCTGCTCTCTCCTGCTTTCTCAACTGCTCATCTTGATAGTTGTTCCCGTCTTTGTCTACTCTTTTTTTTAGTTTTGTCTTTTTTCAATCGTTTCTCTCGTTCCCTGTTTTTTTATATTTTGCTCGTCCTGATCTTCCCTTTGCCTTACTTCCTCAATTCTCTTCCCATCAAGTATGAGCAATATCTGACCACCCATCCATTTGTTCTGTATAAGCGCTACCTCATCAGTTGTGGTTTTTCCTCTTTCCATCTCTTTAGTTCTCTTTCTATATCTAAAGATACACCTGGTCGGTCACTTTTATCCTTGTCCCGTGGGACTTTAGGGATCACATCTCTTTCTGGAGTCTTTTCGGGACTCTCGTCGCTGCTACATGCAGGTGACTTATGTGTCGGGTATACCCTGTCGCTGCCTTAAGCTCTCTTAGAGGATATAATCCATCATCTTTCACACTATCGTCATTTACTTCAGGCGCGGTAGGGGGAGCAGAAGGCTATTCACCCCCCTATTCACACTGGTTAAGCATCCAGTCCTCAGGAGGTGGGTCTTCCCTTTCCTCCTGGTACATTTTCTAAAGCTCTAAGCTAGCTAACCTCTTTTCTAGCTTCTTTCCCATGTAAACTGCGTGCAAGTATGTCATGTGTTGAAAAACTGCTTTGGACAGTGATCCTCCCTGTGGCCATGGCATAAACACTTGATCTGCCCTGCCCTTAACCCATTCTGCACTGTACTGCTGAAGCTTGGGTGTGTGTTTTGGCAGCTGTCTGCACAAGTGTATAAGTGGAGTAACATCCCCCATCATGACTAGTCACAATTGACTTTCAATAGTTACCTTTATTTTATACAGATGAATACTTTTCAGAAAAATAATACAATATGAGCGTGTACTAATCATTGCAGCTCCAAACCTCTATGTTTTACTTTACTTCAATCTACCTAGTCAATGAACATCATCAATCAAATAAACAAATAAATAATCCGATTTCACCCTTTTACCACAAACTGTTACTTTTCGTTCTTCAATATTTCATCATTTTTTTACCATATACAACATACTGACAGACAGTCCGTCCCCCATACATCTCTGTCAACGCTTCTCGTGACCACTGTTGCCCCTAATAATAACTCAGATCGGGGTATAAGTTGTTCTCTTTAACAATCCTTAATTGTTCAGAGCCTAGGTATGTCCACTTGGACTTTAAAACAACTTCTTAAAACGTCTCTTGATTAAGGATTCTGGGTTTATGATATGGATCGCTCCTCGTCCATATACCTTAAACTATGACGTTCTTCGTCCTTAAACTAAACATACCCCAACCAACCCTCCATTAAACATTCCCCGTTATACCTTTATCACTTTCCCCACTCAATGCTCATTCATCATTTACCCTCTCTCTCAGTCTACTCACCATTTGCGTTTTCAGCTCCTGACCCTCAAGATCGCCTCCTCTTCAACCAGCCGATTCAGCTTTTGGTCCGCTCAGCTGCCTGTAGAAATCGGTAGGGGAATTCTGCGAAAGAGGGACCGTCCCACTTATCTCATTAGTGACTTGCAAGTTTTTACTAATGACCGCTATCTAGAGGGAGCTTCATGTCCCTCCAGCTAAATGGCGGAGGACATTCGATATTTCGAGACCCTTAAAAGCCTACTTGGTTGATGGGTCTTTAACCATCCTCTCTCCGCTACCACGTGATCCTGTGTACCCAACTCTAGGCCCTTTAAGACGGGGTAGCAATACTTTGAGATGGACGGGGATGCAGAATATACTCAAACATTAATAATCAGACTGACTCAGGAAGTTGTCAAAGTACGTCTGTTTTATTTTCAATTATCTAAATCAGAGAGTTTAACGAACATCAACTTCCCACCTAATTAGCCTGCCACCTATCATCACTCTTGCATCCTGCCAGTCAATTAGCCTTTGAAAATTGGCCCTGGAAATGTTCACTGTGCCTGAGAATAAAAGGTATAGGCATACTTTGTCTCTTGGTTTCGATACAGTTCAACTCTGTATCTATTTTCATCTGGCCATGTGACTAGAGACCATGTTTTAGAGCTTTTCTGTATTTAAAATATTATTAAAGGATGAACCTCTGACGTCTTCAATGTTCTTGCTCCCCACCTCAGACAGGAGTGTGTTCTTTTCACACATTTTCTAACTATTGCATGAACATCCAGGCTCACGAGGGCCTTGACTTCCTGGTGCTGGGCCAGCCAAGCCTTTCTTGAATTCACCTCTGTCATTTTCTAACTGCGCCACACTGAAAAAGCCTTTCTATTCAAGGGTCCAGACTCTGCTAAAGTGCGTTGTGGAGCATCCATAGTTTATACATTCCTATGCATATACGTTGGCGCATCATGCAATCTATTCACTACGTAGCAGCCTTAAGAATACTTTTCCCTGCTTGCGTTTACTGCATCTGTACAATTGTAAAATTACTTTGCATTTTCGTCATCGTTTCTGTAGCATGAGCATCTTCATCCCAAGCCCGAAATGTTGTTCATCTCTATCACTTCATCTTCAGATCTCATAGAATGTTTACATTCTTCAGCCTCTTGTCTCTGTTCGGGATCCGTCAGTTCTGCTTTACATGATGTCACCAACCTCCTCTGGCCATCATATTGTCGTGAGTGCATTTATGGTTTCCTTAATGGGTACCTTACTTCCATGATTCTTTGCGATATAGGCATTCTTACAAGTACTGCACGTGTTGTACACTGTGGTTCCCAGCATATAGGCAGCATTGGGGCAGAGCTTTGAGTGGGGGTACTTGGCTCCACCTCTACACTACTTGCTAGCAGCTGCCATCCGGATCCCCGGGTGATCCATGCCCTCCTTAAAGACATTTTCTCTTCAACCTGTGCAGGCGGCATTGCAAGATCTATCATTAACTCCTCCCTCACCTCAGGCATATTCCCAGCAGCCTTCAAGACATTGCACACCAAACGTCCCCTAAAAAAAAAATCCCTTGACCTGTCCTTCCAGTGAACTAAAAATCCTATTTCTAACAATTGCATCTTAGACAAACATATTGATTGATCGGCCTTCTCCCAGTTTTGCTTCTTCACTGAATCCAACTTCCTCCTTAACCCCACACCGTCAGGCTTCAGACCCCCTCTGTGGCACTGAATCATCCCTAGTGCCATCTGGGATGACTTCAAAAGCACAGCAGACTCAGAAGGTTGTGCCGCACTTATCTGCAGCCTTGAACACCATGGACTACAGCATCCTCTCTGACAGACTTCACATGCTGGGCATAGGGGACATAATACTAAGGTGGATTTCCTCATTCCTAGCTAACGGATCACAAATAACCCTCTTTCCTTCCTTCACCTCGGCCCTCCACCCTGTCACCAACGGGGTTCCACAGAGCGCCTCCCTATCTTGCCTACTCTTCAACCCCTACATGTGCCCCCTCCCTGCCCTTATTCGCTTCCATAACCTAACCTGCTACAACTACGCAGATAACTCACAGATCACCTTCAGGATCCCTAAAACCGCCTCCATCCCCCATCCTAAACTCGCTTCTTGCCTCACAGACATTGACCACTGAATGACGGCAAACCAGTTCCTCCTCAACCCCGGAAAAACTGAAATCATGATATGCGGGAAGACAGCTCCCTTTCTCCAGCCCACCCCTTGGCCATTCTCCCTAGGTTCTGCCCCGTCACATCCACCGCAGTAAAGAACCTGGGAAGCACCATGCATGCTGATCTGACACTCTCACACCACATTTCTTCTGTGTCTAAATCTTGCTACCTACACTTCCGTATTCTCAAATGCATCTTCCCACACCTCTCCTACCCTCACAGAGTCACTGCGCTCATGTCAGTTGCCCTCTCTCGCCTAGACGAGACTACGCCAATTCCCTTTACCTGCCCCTTTATCTGCCCTGCATATCAACTCAGAAAGCTACAATGAGGCCAAAACACTGCAGCTAGAGTCCTCATGGCCCTTGGCTCCCAGAGAGTACTTCACACCCGCCTCTGTATCCTCCACTGGCGCTCTGTCGGGCTACAGGCCACTTTTAAAGCCATGTGCATCACCCACCATACCTTCCACAAGACAGGCCTAGAATACCTTCAACAGAAACGTATACTTTACCAACCCAACAGCACTCCTCCTTGTGATACCTCCCTTCAAATTGACAATAATAGGGGGATCCTCCTTCTCCTGCCAAGCCTCAATCTGGAACAGAATTCCTCTTAGCATCCGACAAATAGAGGATGACCCGCCTTCCAGAGGGCCCTCAACACCTGCATTACCAAGACTCCCCATCCTTATGAACCATTGCAACATTTTGGGTTTTTAACCACCTCTCAGGCAGGCCGGGCCAATAATGAACATGCCATGAAATAATAAACTTCAGCAGACTACAGGACAGAACCCACGCATTAATCAATGGCGCCAGCAATTGGTTACTGGAGCATAAGCGTTGTGACGCGACAGCTAGACGCTTCTGCTCCAGCAACCAATTGCTGGCGCCATTGATTGACGTTACCGCCATCTGTAGAACCTGGTTCCAGATACAGTTCTTTAGACTAATTCCATCAGCAACAGTGGCCACTGGGCCACCGCCTTCACCTGATTTCCCGCATGGTTGAAGACTCTCAGAAGCCCTTACCGCCGCACCGCTTGTCGGTTCACGATGCCCCACAGACAGTGTTTCATCCCTTCACCTCCATCCTACGTCCAGTCTTCGTACCCTGTGGCCGAAACATTACAGTGTCGATCCATGACACAACTCCACCCCTTGCATACATGTACACACCTGTTTTTGTGTTTTTTTTCCCTATGACAATACCAATGGACCAACTGAGGTCCTGGGCTGCATTCACTCTTGTGTTGTAAACCCTTGTTAACTGTATATCCAAGAGATCTTGCACCATCAGAAGACCTGCACCCTCCACACTCTTGAGGGTGGTACCTAGTGGTACACCTACATATCAAATGTACAACTGTCCGTCTGTCTGTTATTATGCTAACAATTGATATATTATATGTATCATCACCAAAATTCAGAGATTAAACTAAAATTATCCTGAATCTCAAAAGTGTGGGTCTCCCATCCTGATTTTTTGTTTGAATATATTGTTGCAGTAGGCCACCCACGCTAAGGGAACCCCATTCGTAAGATACGAGAATGTGGTTTGCAGAAGCCAGAGAGTCTGGTCATTCAGCATCTGCCCCCAGAGGATAGCTCAGGGGCAACATGCTCACCTTGGAAGCAAGACGACCCAGAGCAACACAGGTTCGAACCCCGGGCCCGCGCTTAGAAACCTCTGGGTATTAAGCGTGTTATAAATAACCAATCAGATCATATCTTCAAGGGAGATCTGCCGCTTTAAACAGGAACCACACAAGGAGGACCATTAACCAGAGAGACTCTCTGATCACAGCAGACAAGAAGATGGGTGAGACCGAGTAGCACAAGGGAGTGAGCCCCATAGCACTTTCTGTTGAGAGAAGGGTTCAGCCATATTAGTTCAGGGACACCCCTTGTTCCTGTTTTACCCCTTTACCTTTTCCTGTTGCAAAGTACTCTGGTTATGACCTCACATAGACAAAACCTTGTTGGTAGGGACCCCATTCTGCCTTACAGCTTTAGCCAGTGTGTTGAATGCCAGAAATATCCAAAGAGGGAAGCAAGATCTCTCCCCTTATATTCTCCCAGGGAACAGATGGAGAAAAGAACTCAGAAGATCCTTCAGACGCTTCAGAACTGGTACCCAGCCAGAACACAGTGTGCACTGCTAAGCTCTGCAGCTCCCTGAACAGGGAGTGCCAGAAGATCGCTGAACTTGAACCCAAGGACAAGGCAGCTGCCTGCAACACACTCCCTCAGCTCTGGCTCATCCGCCTTAAAGGACAACGCATGTCCATTAAAGAAGCAGGGAGAGAAGTGCAACGACAACCACCTAAAGCTGTCCACCTTAAAGACATTCTTGAGCCAGTCCAGTTCCTCAATCTCCAAAACCGCCATCAAGCCACAGTCGCTGATGAAACCCGAGACATCTCAACCAGTGCTTCGGAACTGCTGATCAGCAGTGAGACAACAATAGTGGCATTCAAAATACAAGCTGATATGAGCTTCTGGTGTGCCAATGCAATAGTGAAAAGGCAAGCAGGGTTGTCAATGAGCAGGCCAGTTTCTTCGCCCTCTTCACCCCATTCACCAAAACTGCTCAAACAGCCTCAGTGCTTCTGCCATACTGCTGCTGCCTTTTCACTATTGCATTGGCACACCAGAAGCTCATATCAGCTTGTATTTCGAATGCCACTATTGTACACCAGAGAATGTGCTTCAGGGAGGTATGTGGCAGTGCTTAAGTCAGATAGTTTTGAACCTTGTACTTGTTGCCCAGCTAGTCCTCTCAGCTCATCATGCTGCCTGCAATTGGGGTGGTCTTCAGATGAAGACTGGAGCCTGGACCATGATCTGAGAAAGACTGAGAAGAGACTGAAAAAAGAAAGCCCTGGTTTAGCTATCTAAACTTTTGTCAAGGCTATGTAGTGTAGACCCTTATTGAATATCTACACATCTTGTGCCTTTTCTATATTTGTTTTAGCAGTAAAAAAAACAGATTTATGTTTATTTGCGAAACATTGGGAAGCAAGTGAATCTCCTTCAAGGACAATGAATAGGAGTGTTTACGAGCATCTACAAGCTAATTGTACACATTTGACCTGGACACTGTGATTATTCAACTTAATAATCACTCTCTGTTCAGCTATAATCAGGGCTCTGCAACCTTTGGCTCTCCACTGAGTAGATATATTATATATTTTTTATTGTTTTATTTATTTATTGTTTAATCAAAATGAGATTTTACAATACGTTATTTCTTTAAGCATTTCATCGGACGATCAGCGCAAGACCGGACTTTAAGACTTTTACACGGCTTTGCAAAGGCCATAACAGTCTTCAACGTTGTGTCTCAATTCAGCTGAGTGCGTTGGTTTTGAGATTATTTATTCACTTAATGACTACCTTTGTCATTTAGTAGGTTATTCTCAATGTATTCAGTCATTTTGGCCATTGCAATTTGCCATGCAGTTTTCTCGCCTCCTTTCAGTCGGCACCACCAAGTGCCCTCTTCGGCCAGGATGTCAAAGCCTGTCATTCGTGAAAGATATTGTTGCCTGATGGCACTTGTGGCTGGACAGAGCATGATCAGGTGCCTTAAAGTTTCTTTTGATGGAGAAAGATCATTTTTACAAAAGCGGCAACCATTAGTTGATGCCTGTCCTCGAATATGTAGGATCTCATTCGTTTTGAATAAGTTCAGCCGTGCTCGTAAAATTAGATTCCGTGCCTGTCTGCTTGGGCATTGTTTAACATAGGGTTGCAACTCATTTCTTTTTAATATGTTGCTAGGTAGATGGAGAGTAAGTTTTAGTTTTGCGGCATTGTCTATCGTGGAGGCCCAATCATTATCTTTTATTTTCCTTAAGATTTTACAAGGGTTGCTTAAGAGTTCTTCATCATTTGATGCAATGTTATTTAGAACCACTTGATTTTGGTCTTGCCACGTATTTAGCATGTCACAATTTCTGCTGTCCATTTCACATTTTAGCAACCTGAAAACCTCATTGCCGTGGGCCATTCTACATTTTCACACTATTTTCATATTATATTTACATTGCAATAAACAATGCTTGCACTGCAGCAAATGAAGCATTAGATGATATTCCAGATATTGCCAGCTTCAGAATGAAAAAGCTGCTGTACAGTGTGAGAAACCTGACAGTTTTCTCCCACCTACTCCCTTGGGATCTTCTATTCAGGTGGCCAGGGAAGGGCCCTTGCCTTTGGATCCCGACTCTGGGGTTGGACAAGCGAAGGGAGGATCACCTGGGTGGAGGGTAACGAGGGATTTGGCAGAGTATGCCCATATCAGAGGATATCATATCATATCATATCATATCATATCATATCAAGGACTAGAGTTGGTATTCCCTCAGCCCTAGTAATACCCTCACCCACTGTCCCTCAACCTTCTTGGGATATTTTCAATCTGACCCTGTCTCCCCCTCCCCATTTCCAACAAATATTGAGACAAGGAGGAGGCAACTAAGAGCGGTAAAGATTATCCATAGAAACAACATGGGGAAAGTAAGGGAAACCTACTGTAGAAAGAACTCCAGTTGTCCCACAAATAGAGTCAGGCAGGGTCAGGCATTTAATAATGATCCTTCACACTTGACTATTTTTTCAACTATAAAAGGTGTGGTTTTCCACAAGGAAGAGAGCGAGCTGGGGATGCTGTCAGGACCCGGGAAGCCAAGGAGCCAAAGAAGTTAGGGTCAACAGGACAAAAGGGATTACCCAATTAAATGATAGGCTTTAGTTTTTCAGCACACACTGGTAAGTGAGCTTTATTAATTCTGAATTTTAACAAATGGCCTCACTGCTTCTGCCATACTGCAGCTGCCACACCGAGTAGATATATTACTTTTACATTGCAATAAACAATGCTTGCACTGCAGCAAATGAAGCATCAGATGATTTTCCAGATATTGCCAACTTCCTAATCTTTACGATGCTGTACAATGTGAGAAAGCTGATGATATTCTCCCATCTACTCCTGGGATATTTTAAATCTCACCCCATCTTCCCCTCCCCATTTTCAACAAATATTGAGACGAGGAGCAGGCATCAGTGCTGTGGCAACACAAGAACAAAAATAACTTCGTAAAGGCAGCACCAATGCAGAACAATAACAATTTAAGACACACAGTGATTGCTGATTTAGTTATAATACTTTTCTCCCAGCGACCCACACTCTCCAAACATCAATTAGACTTGATCCATCAGAAATGGAGGCCAGTGGCAGAGAGTGGGAACACAATGGAAAAATCGTTTTAGGATTCGAATAAAATGCACTGTTTGGAAAAAGGGATTCAAGGGGAAAAATAATTTATCTTTTACTTCTTACCCCAGGTGCAATATGAGGTAAAGAAAAGCAATAGGAATTTTGTTCCTAAAAAGAACAGGCAGGGCTTTGTGGTTTTTGTCAGAGCACAATGGGAACAAGAGGGCAATTTCGTGTTGCACCCTGCACATGCAAAGGCACTACCAGGCTTCACACTTCTGATTTAAAATGAAAGAGATCAATGGGGAATTTCGTTTTGAGCCCTGCATCCTCACGTGGAAACAGGGTTTTGGGATTCATTCTTTTGGGAAATCTTTATGTTTATTTACCGGCTCAAAATAAAGTGGGAAGAGCTTGTTGGTTTCAAATGCCAACACAACTTGTCCTGTGATTTCTATAGGGGAATGAATTGATTTACTTTCATTAAATAGGCTAAGGATCTATACAGACCAACAGGATATTTTGCTATGGGGAAATAATTACTACAGTGCTTGAAAAATGTAGAGCCTACACAATCTATAGCTTCAGGGATAGTTTTACTTACAGGAGAAGCCTTGGAATGGACATCAGGGAACAGCAGTGCACCTCTGGAACAACAAGGGTGTCAGTCAAGGAGAGTCTCCTCTAAATCCTCTAAGGGGTCCCAGTCAGCTTCTATGTCTCCTGGTCCCTATCTCCAATGCAAGATTAGGGCCTCTATGCTGGGATGTTTCTCGCAAGATTTCAGCAGCAGGTTGCATCCCGGAATAAGTGAAAAGTCAATTTCTAATGCAAACTGGTTTACTTATAGGGCAAATGAAATCACAAATTTGTCATGATTCCCACGAAAGGGATTGGTTGATTTTCTCTACCTACCCCCACATGTGTGCTAATAGGACAAGGAAATGGGGGAGTGAGTCAGGACAGCTATGGGAGGAGAAAGCATTGTCATCCCAATTTGACAGTGGGCTCGGCATGTTTAAAAATCGAAAAATCTATCAAATTGGCAAGTACCATACATTTTCAAATCTTTACATGTATGAATATATTTATCAGAACTACATTTTAAGGCAAATCAGATGATGCCAATTTGAAGTCGGCACGCTCTTCCTATGCAGAGATATGGGTTTTTCTTCATTTATACAGGAGCCGTATCAGTGAAAAATATGGCACTTCATAATTTTCATGTTAATTATCTCCTTCACCCTCACACCAACGTTCAAATCTGTCAGAATCAAGGGAAGGCCCAAATCACATTTTCATTAATCACTTTAGTTATGTGTATCACACAAAAATCGTTTAATCATGGTTCAAAGGGGGTTGCTGTGACCTTTAATAAAGGTCTGGAAGGACCATTGTGGTATCTATGCTGCCCTTTCTATGCAATAATATGTATTTTATCATTCACTTAAACTGCAGTTTTGTCTTTATTTGCTTTCAGTTTCATTTTCCCTTAAGCATGTGACAGCCCGAGCCTGGCTTATGTTTACATTTGCCTCCCCCTTCAAGGCCTAATAGCAAATCTAATGGACATTTTATGAGAATTATGACCTCAAGGTCACTTCTGCTGAAAGAACAGGCCTGGCCTTATCTGTCTTTACCGTGGTTTACATCTAAGCAGTGTATTTCTTTCTATATTTTTAAGTAATGGTCAAGGCAGTAGAGGAATGGTCTTGGAGGTTAAGTTTCATATTTGGAGAAATTACTGGCTCATGTACCCTTCAAGCAATGACCTGCTAGACTCCCACTCAATGCAATTGACATGACATCTTGTAAGGCACCTGGGCCTTATCAATATGTACTAAGTTTCTTTAATGTCACAGCTTCAAAATACATGAGTATCACTTCTGGATTGTCCATATGTATAGGGCAGTTATATCAGAAAACCATGTTCAAACTTTGAAAGCTCAGTGAGCATTTTTCTCTGCATACTGTCATTTGGATGAGGGAAAAATGAAAAGGAAATTATTTTATTTCTTGTAAATGCAATGAGCTTGGTTTCACTTTAGCTGCCTGGTGCACCATCTGGTATTACATTGAAGATAATGTACGTACGCCAGTCTCTTTAAGTAAAAGTGCAGCTCTCCATGAATGATAATGATGTGTTTATTCATAAAGCGCATTAATCCAAAGTGCTTTACACCGCATATATTTACATACAATACAATATCACCCAACCAAAATTGGTACTCATTTATCCACCACGGAAGAATAAAAGGCTGAGTTGGCCGTGCCAGGATTTGAACCTGCACCCTGCAGATCATGCTGGGATCGCAGCAGCAAGCGCTCAACCCACTGACCTTACAAGCGATATAGGATTGTATATGGATTGAGTAAAATGGCATTATCAGCCACATGTCTTTCTTTTCCTTGTTGAAATGTATTGCGCATATATTTGTACTTTTGATTCTGGCCCACTTTCTTTCCTTGGTGATTTAGGCCTGTTTTTGTTTTAATATGCCTCATGTCTGTCATCACCATTTTGGTGCTGGCCTTATATTTCAATGAGCATTTATAAATTACTTTGGCCTTTTTGTTTCTGGCATTCAGAGGCTATATTTCACCCCACACATCTCCTGCATCTTTTATTCCAATGAGACAGAGAGAAGTGCAAAGAGAGAGTGGGATTTCTGTTTCCTTGTGACCTGGGTTCATTCCATGGATCTCCGTCGGAGTACATCTGATCTTTTCCTGTAATGAGGGAGTGTCGCTCTGGTCTGCACTCCACTCTTTTCGGATTTGGGGTTTTGGTCCTGGACCCCTCCCTTTCTGGTAGCTCCACCACCGGCCTATAGAGGCAAGGAGTTATTTAATCTGCCAAGAATAAAAGAGACGGAAGTATTTCATACAGTACAAAATTCCTGGTATTGACGTGCAAATTGAAAATAAAACAACATGTTACACCTTACATTTTATGGCATCACAATTTCGGACAACGACAATTACTCTTGATAACTTCTTAATAAGTATATAGTGGTTTTACTCCCTGTAAATGTGCGACTTTCTCCATCCAAGTTCCCAATCCTTACCTTTATTCTTCAGATGGTTCCTGGGCTCTACCCTCACTGAGTTCTTCATCAGTCACAAGTTCTGTCTGGGATGACAGCTTTTCAATTGATTGATATGAACCCATTTCTTTTCCGTCTGTTCTCCTTTAGGGATGAAGATCTTATAGGCGGCAGGTGAGATTTTATCAACAATTTAAAAAGCGCTGCACCAGGAGGGGTGGAACTTACGCTCTTTGGTCTGGTTCCTTTGGAAATTGGACAGGTAGACCCTGTCTCCCGCCTCGTACTCTTTCTTAGTGGTCTTTAAGTCACAGTGTCATCCCCTATGCCGACTTTTCTAAATTTCGCTGAGCGTAAGCAAAGGCGAGCTGAAGGTGTTTTCGTAAATTCTGTATGTACTCATGGGTCTGCTCTTGAGTTCTGTAGAGCAGATGCTGAGGTAGCACCCTTTTTTCATCCAGTCATGAGCTCAAATTGTGACATTTTTGTCGCAGAAGATGGTGTAGACCTGATGGCCATCGGGCAAGTGGTAATCGGATGTCGTAACTAGGTCCAGAGTCAGCCACAAACTTCTTCAAAATGCCCACAATCATTTTTATTGTACCTCTCAACTCCCCCACTCGAGGCTGGCAGTAGGCAATGTGGAGTTTTCTCTTTACCCCTACTATCTCCCACATCTTTGTCATCACCTCACTTGTAAAATGACTTCCTCGATCCAACTCAATCCTTCGGGGAAGGCCGAAACGAGAGAAGATGTGATTGATCATTAGGGCTGCAGCTGTTTCTGTCTTGCAATTTGGGACCGGAAGACATTCCACCCAATGGGTAAACAAGCATGCCACGGTCAACATGTACTTGTTTTCCCTAGAGGAGCAAATCACTGGCCCGAAGAAATCGACTTGCAAGTCCGACCATAGCAGTGTCATTCCCCTTTTCTGTAGGGGAGCTCTGTGTGTGAGGAAACTTGGCTGAAACTGAGCACACACAAGACACACCTTTAAGTATAGGTCGAGGTCCTGACCCATGTGTGGCCAGTATGCAACCTTTCGCAAGATTTCTAAGGTTGTATGTAACCCCCAATGACCGGTAGTGGCCGTTTCATGGGCGTGACTTAACATTAGGCTTCGGAATGAGGTACGTACCACCCACTAGTCACATCCAGATATGGATCTCCGTACCAACAAACTGCCTTGGATTCGAAACATTTCAGAAAACTTCATCAATACCTGGAGATCGTCTTTCCCGATATAAACGGATTCGGTCAGAAGAAAATTCACAGGGTCTTCAATATGTCAATATAATTTCCCAATAATCGGGTCCTCTATTTGTGCCCTAATCAAATCAGCATCTGGGGTTTCTTTACCCCACTGGGCAGTTGAGAGTTAATTTTGGGCATGTGTTTGGGACCTGATAACAGCAGTGACCTGGATTTCCCCCAACATGAATTTGGTTTATATGGGATTCCCGTGGATGGCTCCGGTTGTGGCCAACTGGTCAGCCAAGTAATTTCCAGTTTTGTCTGGTTCCTCTATTCTGGAGTGGCCTCTGATCTTTTTCCAATAGATGGTCATATCATTAGGGGTGACCGGATCATCAATTGCTTGGATTGATTTCCCATGCTTGAGCGGTTTGTTATTCGCACACAGCATGCCTCGATTTTTCCAACTAAGCAGGTGCTCCACAAACCCATTCCTCACATAATATAAATCCGTGATTATGACCAGTTCTTTGAGCTGGTGTTGCACGGCAGTGAGGAGGGCTTGATGTACTGCCATCAACTCTGCCACTTGACTACTTCGGGGACCATTTTGTACCCATCAGAGGGCTCTGGGGCATCATTCACCCAGGCATTCCCAATGCCAGTCACTAGTTCTTTTTCCCTGTGATTATCAACATGGTAGGAGCACCCACCCACATAAATTGTGGGTATCCCCTGGCACGTGTCTTCCTCATAGACTTTGTGCGGGGAAGTATGGTACGCCTCCATATTTACTTTCGTCCTTGAGACAATTCTCTTGAGCACAGTCATGCAAGTCAGCCAAAACTTGCGCTAGGGGACTCTTCTTGTTTTGGCAATTTCTGACCTCCATAGAGAAGCCTTGCATGGACAGACTCCAGGAAGTAATTCTGGAATTATTCAAATTCCCTGTTCGGATTCGGTCATTTTGGAGATATTACAAGGGCTGGTGAGGAGTCTCGACAATTATGTGCTCCCGCTGGATGAACGGGCGGTAATTCTTCAACGCCCACACTGTTGCCATGAGTCCCTTTTCAGTAATGCTTCCACCTTTTTTGCCTGGGGACTGAGACCCTCAGGGGTATTTTCATACCCTAAGAAGTTCTTACAGCACTGTGCCTTCTGAAAGGACAGTTTTGCTCCGGCTTTCTGCAACTGAGTCAGAAAATAGTGCATTTCAGCTATATGTTCCTCCACTGTTGAGACCTTGATTAAGACATCGTCTACAAAGGCTAGGATTCCCCTTTTGCCCAAGTCGGACATGGCCTTATGTAGGAAGGTATTAAATTTGTTGCCACAGTTTATGTATCCAAAGGAGGTTCAGGTCCACGTGTATTGCTGCCCCCCCACCGAAGGTAAAGGCAAGCTTGTATTGGTCTTCCCTACTCACTGGTACTGTCCATTAACCATGAGTCAGGTCAATGGCGTTATACACCTTTGACCCTTGGATGTGGGCCAGTCCCTGATCGATGTAGGGAAGGGGCCATCTTGACATGTGGACCCATTTAACTCCCTAATGTCTGTGCAAAGTCGGTATTGCTTCACAAATACGGGATAAGAGTACAAGAAAATCCACAACTAGCTTCCCTACTTCCACACGTTTAAGGTAGTCAATGACTTCAACACCATGTATCACATATAAGGCTGTCACTAAATCTATACACAGCCATACACCAGAATTGGTAACAAAATATACATATTTTAATTAATATTTGTTTTTACATCAAATTTAAAAAGAAAGAACAGTAAAATAACAAAGACAAATGTGTGCAAAGGGAGTTGTTACAAGGCATTTTTGAACAGGCCATATATAATATGGCTTTAAGGGGCAAAACACAAGATGTTAAATGATAAATCAGTTCTTTGATGATGTTAGTAACAAAGGGTGGCAGAAAAAAATCATCAGGTCCATGTCTAGATCATTTAACACAGAGCATCGACACGTATTGACAAAAGAACACCAGTATCGACTAGGTCTTTTATCAGTGTGTCTTCAACACCCGTCTTCAGGACGCTGGACACCGTTAGTGTCAGAACAGATTTACACTTTGCTTCATGCACAAGGCCTTGTGCACCAAACACTACAACATAATAACAAAAAAAACTCTGTGATTAAACAGCTGGTGAGTCCGATTGATAAGTATGGACTAAATATGTTATGTGAACACGGGTGAAAGTTAATCCAAGAACTAACCTTTTGCTTAAGTTTTGCTGAAAGTGTGGAGTTGTCTTGAATCGTTTCATCACTCAAGTATTTTCTTGCAAGTCTTTGCAAGTCTTGCAGCATTTACAACTGCAAATAAAGACGAAACATTTTGTTTAGTATTGCCTAGCCAGAATATTTTGGAAAGTTGATTGCATTTCAAAATTGGACCATTTATTCAGTCTATATTTTTTAGTAAATTCTGCTCAAGGGAGTAATTAGTACATTAATGCAGAGACATCATAGCACAATATGATTTTTATATGGACTTATTTTGTCATAATTGAATATTTGGATGCAAATATAACAGATAATAATTACTTCCAATACTTCCCAATAATTCTGTTTTTATAATATCAAGATATTGCCAGGATGGACATCAACACTTCTCGTCCATATTGTTTATTTGAGTGCTGCAGAAAAGAGATCGCACATATAAATCCAACGTCTCTTTTTTATCGGTATGCCGTATATCAGGAGAGATGTATTTAAAAATATCATGAATGTAGATTTCATTCACATATTTATGAAGTGAATCAATCTTTTAAAATTCAGTACCTGTTTTTAATTCAAAAGTGGTTTCAAAACAATTCGTGGAAGTGGTCCTTCGCCTTTTCTTGCCGTATCGTTTAGAAGATGACGTAGCCATAACCGTATATTTCAGCATACAACGTTGTCAAGGACCACTTACTCGCCGTTTTTAATCTCAAACATTCAGCTCATTACGGGCACTGCGTTAGCACTATTACAGTAGTTGCGCCGCGTGGAATGGCTCCTTCTTTTGTTGCTAACCTCCATATGTCATGTGATCACAGAAAGCTGGTACTTTTAAAGTGAAAGGCAAAAGTGTGCGCCATCTTTGGAAGTAGTAGAATGACTTGTTTTTAAAGGCAATTAAGTTTTCGTAAAAAATGAAAAAATGATGGTTTACATTGATAACAATAACATATAAAAATAGGTTACACTAATTTTACAGAAATGTTCAGAGTTTTTGATCATTTGGTACCGTAGAGGTTACATAACAAATCTCATGGTGCCTCTTGAAAACTCAAAATGGAGACACGGGATAGTGAAAGGAGGAGGTGGCAAGAATATATATTAGCCAATCTTGGCATATTCCATATGTTTATGTTTATTGTGTTTATATAGCGCTTTACGCCAAAGCGCTTTACATTATAACAACAAGGATACAATAAAAAACATTAGAAGCAATTACAAATGTAGTCACAGCCTTATATATATGCCTTTGATTGATGGAGTAGTCTAAAGGATCATATATTACCTTGGTAGTTAGTGGATAAATAGATTCCACTCGATCGAAATATTTAGACCTGATTTTACTGTATCTAGGTCAAAAATCCATTTCTGTTTGACTTTCCCAAGGGCCAGGTCTTTGTCACCACCACGTGAGTGAGCTCTCACAGTTTGGAGAACAAACCAGTAGATGTCATCTTCTGTGTGTTTAGCTGCTTTGAAATGTGCCACGAGGGGCTTTTCAGCCAACTCATTTCTGACACATGAGCGATGCTCACATTATCGCTGTTTTATAGTTATTTTTGTCTTACCAATATATATTAAGCCACAGGGACATCTAACCCCATAGACCACTCATTTGGTGAAACAATTAGTAAACGACTTAAGATGCCATATACGTCCCTTCAGGTACACTTGTTTGATATTAGTGGTCAAATAACACACTGTGCAGTGACCACATCTGAAGTGGCCCTGCACCTGAGGTAGGTGCCGTGCCACAATGTATTCTGTGTGGATGGTTGATTTTTCTTTACTGCATACGTGTGGACCAGTTTATTTTTTAGGTTCAGCATTCTTTTGCATACAGACCTTGGGGTGTTCATTTTGAAATCTTCTGTCTGGGTCATTTTCCAGTGTTTAAGAATAGTTCTTCTTAAGTCATTGTTAATCGGTGAAAATTATGTAACGCAAGTTATCTTTTCTTCTTGCACCTTGTTCTGTTTTGTTAGGCATACCTCGCAATTCATGTTATGGGCCCATTTCCTGGACCTTCTAATGATATGGGATGGATATCCGTAGTTTTGCAGTTTCAGACTTAGCTGTTTGCTGTTAGATTTGTAATCATCCACATTCCTACAGTTTCGTCTGATAGGTAAGAACTGTCCAAACTGCAGATTTTCGTGTAGACTCTGAGGATGGTAACTACTATACAATAGAAGAGTATTTTTGTCAGTAGGCTTTTTGTATAGGGTTGTCCCAAGTTTGTTGCCATCTGACCTAAAAATTTCAAGATCTCAGAATGCGATTTTGTCGTTGTGTGAGGTCATCGTGAATTTTATCAAGGGTACTTGGGAGTTGAACCATAATATAAAGGCAGTTAGCTGATCCCTATTACCATTCCACAACATAAACACATCGGGCCTCATTACGAGTTTGGAGGTAAGTAACTGTCCTTACCGGCATAAAGCAAATACCGTGTCCGTGTAGTAAAGAGCCTGCTAATAGAGGGCTATTACGAGTATGCGAGCACGAGCTTTGCACCTTGCCGGTAATGACATTACCGGCATGCCATTAAAGTCCAAAAAATGGACATTACCGTCATCAATCGAAACGGCATTAGCGGTGACCGTAAATAAGCAGAACTGGAAGTAGCTGCATCGGACAGGAACGGGAAAGAGCACGGCGGCCATTGTGAAAAATACAATCCATTGCCACCCTCAGCACACAGGACCTGGAGCACATTGCTGAGTACATACATCAACCTCCCACAACTATATCATGCCCAAGGCAGTTAAAAAAGGCACCTCCAACCAGCGCAAGGAGCGCTTAAATGAGGATGAACTCACCATGCTGGCTGAGACCCTGGCTGACAATGCCGAGTGGTATTCGCAAACAGCCTCAAGCGGGAGGCAGTGATCAAGAAAAAGGAAATCTGGGAACTTGTCGCCCAAACAGTCAGTGCGGTAGGCAACACCCCCTGCACAACAAAGGATGTACGGAAGAGATGGGATGACCTGCGCCTGCGAGTCAGGAACATCCTGTCCACAAACAGGAGCCAGGCCATGGCCACTGGTGGAGGACTAAGCTCACCAACAAAGCTAAACCGGTGGGAGGAGATCTGTGCCAGCACGATTGGCATAGAGGCCATCAAAGGTGTGGGTGAAATGGTGCGTAGCGCCACCTCATCGGTGGAAGGAGGTGAGTGTCCTAAGAAAAAACTGTAATGCAAAATCTGATAGTCCACCAATGTGTCTGTCTAAAGAGGCAAGGCATGGCCCAATACATACACATTCCCAGCCTAATTGTCATCCACAGCACAGACACATGCACATGCATGCAGCATGGCAATGCCATACCTAACACACACCACACAAATATGAAAATGGCACAAGTCACACTGCATACAGGCCACAACAGAAATACATGTCACATAGCATACGCCCGCCCCAACATGAGTGACCCCGACGGACACCTGCATGATCCATCCATATAGCAAACAATGGGATCATCAAAACTCCACGGCCTATTCCCCTCTAATGTGTAGATGAGCAATAATACAAATGTATTTATGATGCTTGTCAAACATCACTCATGCCGTCCCTCTCTTGGTCCCTCACAGGCTCAGATCCTGACAGCGAGGCCCGGTACTCACCCCCACAGGCGACTGCACCCCGGAAGAGGGACAGGGATGAAGGCAACAGGCCTTCCACATAGAAAGCCCCACACAAGCCACGACAGGCACCGAAGACCGAAATAGCCCAGGATTCCATGGCACTGGTGCCGCCAAGGCCCATCACCACAGTACCCACAACACCTGTGACACCTGCACAGGAGACAGTCGAAGGGGCACCATCTGCAGAGAGCAGCTCTGTTGGGGAGGCGGCAGCTACAGAACCCCTGACAGATGACAACGTGCAGGGACAAGTGTGTGTGCCTGTCGAGGATGACTCCTCCGATTTACCTGCTACACCAAGTCTGGCCCCATCCCCCCAGGTCACACCTGTCAACTCCTACCATGGCACCACCCCAGAGCAGTCTGGGGGGGAGTCCATACAAGGGAGCACGAGTACCATAGAGGACCCAAATGTATTAGCCCATGTCACACATGCACACTCCACCTCCACTGGTGTACAGGCGGGGGTACAGAAGGCAGGATACGCTGTGCAGTGCCAGGTGGAGCTTACTGCCCTGGTGAGACAGTTCGTCACAGACAGCGCCCGAGCAAGGCAGGAGTGGTGTGACAACACCGCCTCCCTGAGGCAGGTCATCGTGGAAAGCACCAATAGATTGTGCAAGGAGGTGTCTGCCCTGAGGCAGGTCCTCACCCGCATTGCAGATTCGATGGAGGCTGAGCGTCCAGCCCCCAGAATGGAGCAGGCGGCCACCCCATCTTCATCAAGCTCCACCCAAACCAGCCCCCTATGCAGGCCGGTGCGCCACCCTGCATCGCTCGGACATGCCGCCACCATGTGCTGGGAGTGGCAGGATGTAGACGGAGCAGCCTGATGAAGGCAGTAGACACTGACACATTAAGCTTTTGCTTGGATACCATGTGTGGGGGAGTTGTGGGGGAGGGAGGAGAGGGTGTGTGGGGTGTTGTGGGGGAGGGGGAGGGAGGAGAGGGTGTGTGAGGTGGAGGGTTTGAGCACGTTAATCTTATTTGGACAGTTAAATATACCTGTTGTGTGAAAAAAAAGTCTTGAGTGGACATTCCTTATTGCATATGTGTCATTTATTCATATACAGTGCGTAGTGTACATGTACTCCCACACCCAGTGCCCTCTGTCCGACTTTCATGTCAGCCTCTGCACCCATGTGTGTTAGAAATACTTTGCAATCACTGACTGACTCACAGCACGTCCCTCCTGTGCATCGGCACCGCGATGATGTGCACCCACATCTTCTTCATCCCCTTCATCATCACCAGGTGGTTGCAGTTCAATGCCAGGGGGCAGGGGCACGTTCCGTCGGATACACATGTTGTGCAGCATAACACATGCCATGATGATCTTGGCCACCTTCTCATGCCTGTAGAGGAGGGGCCCACCCGACCGGCTAAGGCAGCGAAACCGTGCCTTCAACAGGCCAAAGGTCTGCTCGATGACCACACGGGTACGGGTATGGGAACAATTGTAGTCCTCCTCGTGCCTGTTCTGTGGGTTTCGGACAGGGGTGAGGAGCCACGGCTTCAAGGGATAGCCACTTTCGCCTGCATGAGAGACAATAAAAGGTATATGTTAGTCCATTCATGATGGACAGCTGTACTAGTCACACATGCCTGCAGATTATCGTTGGTCACATGCACATGTGCCTGGTTGTATGCACACAATTTTACTGCCCTCAATGTGTTCTGTGCCATGAATTTATGGTGTGGGTTGCATCTCCAAGATGATACACGGTGTACACTGCCTTGATGTTGCTCATGCATTGTGGATGCATACCGCTGTGTTTGTGTCAAATTTGTGATGTGTTGTGTTCTGTATGATTTTCTAACTGGCAGCGTTGTGAGTAGCCTCTGCAATATTAGGCATTCTGCGCTGATTATTACGATGGTGACATGCTCCACTTCGGTGGCGGCCCTGTGACAAGCAGTGGATTCCCTTGGTGATTTTGTTCAGTGCACTCCCATGGATGCTTATCCTGTGTAGTGATTTGCTGCAGACATTTACATAGTGAATATTCACAGCATGTTGCTGGATGTGTTACAGAGGGTGAGGTACAATGATGGGTGGTGGACGTGTTGTGGGATGTGGGGTGCTTTTAAGTTTGGCATGTTGAGATAGGTGTCCAGCTTACTTCATTGCTATGGGATTTGGTTGTCATGTTCAGTCTGGGATGCTTTGGGGCTCAGTATTTTGTGATGTGCACATCATGCTGTCACATCACCAATGACACCATGGTGGTGTGTGTATCTATCCCCCCATTTCACTGCCATGTGCCTGTCATGCAATTTACCAAGCAGCCAGGCACGTCGTCCTGCATGTCATTCCATGTAGCGTGGTAGCGTAGAGTTCCGTGGACCATTGAGTCATGTGTTGATCCAGGATATCGGGCACAACAATGTGTGATGATCTTGCTGGCGTCACATACCATCTGCACATTGATGGGGTGGTATTGATTGTGGTTGCAGTACACCACCTCCTTGGCATGCGGGACCAACAACTCCACGTGGGTGCAGTCGAGGGCACCTATACAATTTGGCATGCCTGCCAGTGCATGGAAGGCAAAATTTGTGTCAAAAATCTCCTGGGGAGTCCGTGGTAGGCAAGAGGGCATCCAGCACTTGGTTCAGCATGCGAGAAAATAAGGGTTGTGATATGCCATGCATGTGCCCCACTGTGTGCTGGTAGGTGCCTGTGGCAAGGAAGTGGAGCACCAACACTAACTTCAGTAGAGGGGGATGGCGGTGCGTATTTCAATGAGGCTGACAATGTCGTCATGTATCATGTCCACAATGGTGGTGATGGTGTCCCGGTCCAGACGGTACAGGGTGTGGATCTACTCAGGGGTTAGGTTGAATGGACTGGCTCTGATGCAAGGGATTGGGGGCTGCCTGCGTGGTACCACTGGCTGCACTGGTGGGGCATGCTGGGCCTGTCTCGCCCTCCTTCTCCTCCTGCGTCTCCTCTGTGGTGCCTGCTGTTGTTGGTGTTGTTGCTGGTGTAGCAATGCAAGCATGTCCTCCATCCCCAGTATTGCTACTACTAGTCGAATCATTTTGGTGTGGGTAGGGGTGTGTTGTGTGGGTGTGCTCCTTTTGTGCTGGCCCAGACTCTATTGCCTCCACCTGTGCTGATTGTGTGCACCTGTGGCAGTTGGGAACACTGCACATAGCAGTTAACGGGTGCTTCGCGATGCCGGTATTGCCGGCATGCCGGTATCCCCTATTAGCGCCTTCATGAAGCCGGTATTTGCATGTCCGCCTGACTTGTGATGTCCTCCTGTTAGCAGCATCCCGGTATTGCCGGCCTGAAGGCCCGCGTGCCCGCTCCCTTGCCGCTATTAGAGACACCGTTATTAGCAGTGCCTCTAATACCGGGTTCTTAGGTCGGAATAGCCCGGAGCGGTATGCGATGCCGGCGGCATTGTTTTTCCATTACTTCCAACCTCGTAATGACCCCCATCATCTATGTAATGATGCCAAGATGTTATCTGGTTAAGCAAAGGGTTGGTGTCCCCATATATGGTTTGATGTTCGAAATAATCCATATAAAAATTAGCCAAGTCGGGGCAAATGTGGCTGTTGATAGTAAGTATCTTCACATAGGAAAAAGTTCCTAGTGAGAGCCAGCCTAATGCACTCTGCAATAAAATTGGACGGGTTTGATCGGTCTTCTCTTTTCTCCAGATATTGGTGCATTATTTCAATGCATGTTGTTTGAGGTATGTTAGTATAAAGGGATTTGACATCTAGAGTCACAAAGTTATCATCAGGACCAATATGTAAATGATCAAAAATATTGATCATTGCGGTGGTGTCTTGTATATATGATCGCATTTTAAAGAGAAAGGTTCTTAGGAAAAAGTCTGTATAAATGGATAATGGCTCAAGCAGTGATCCAATGGCCGCTACTATTGATCTACCCGGGGGTGTCTGTGCATTTTTATGTACTTTAGGTAGAACATAGAAAGCTGGAGTAAAAAGCTTTTTCCTCTTGGTCAATCCACCCTTGCTCAAAAGCATGTTGCATCAGGCTGGATATTTCTTCAGACAAACTTACAGTCGGGTTACCAGCGAGTTTTTTATAGAAATTGTTGTCACCCAATTGTTTATTAACCTCTGTCTGATATGCTAAGATGTCCCAAAGAACAATACCACCCCCTTTGTCAGCCGGTTTTATTATAAAGGAGCGGTTGGCTTCAAGTTGTTTTAGAGCCATTCGTTCAGCCTTAGTTAAGTTATCTTTCTGATGGTTTCTCATTTGAAATAAATATTTGACCTCTCAGAGAAGGCCAATATTTCTGGGGACATCATCATAGAGGTAGGAGTAAAAGAAGACGGGCGTTTTAAACCTGAGGTACTGGTGTCACAAATACGGGAGCCATCTCAGGGTCCGTAGGTTGGAGGTTGGCTGTATCTCTGTGCGACCACAGTCGTAAACATCCACGGCAAAGATATCCTGAAAATCCCAAAACATCTGTTTCAGCTTCTGCCTTTGCTCCTCGGTCTCACAGGCATCAGCGAGATTGATTCTTTCTTCAACAACTGCTTAAAGCCTCGAAATACCTCAGGTTTTGCAATTACGGCAGTATCCTCCAGTTGGGTGGAGAGTTCTCTTGTTATGGTGTTGGCCTAGACATGAGGTTTCAAGGATGGGAGGTGGTAACTGTTGACTTGAAATACCACCTCATCCTTCCTGATGTCACAGGTTACCTCTTCACCACCATAAGGGCAGGAGTACACCAAGAAATTCCCCCCTTGCCAGGTGAAAATCTTTTCCGGAGGGATATCATCGTCAAAATTGTAACAGTAATTTGGAATTGGTCCCATGATCTAATTTTCTAAGTCAATAGAATAATGTTTGGCATCAACCGCCATTTCAATAAAGGTGTCTGCGCCAAGAGTGATATGTCTAGGGTCGCTGTTATCCACCAATATTCAAATGATGTCATGTTCTAGGTCAATAAGGGGTGTCAGATGTAAATGCAAACCTTGCTGTTGGAGGTGATAATTCAAATTTATATAAGCCTTGTTTTTGGGTTTCTGATATGATATGATATGGCATTTAAAACGTGCCTATACACAAGTGTTTCAAGGCATGTCGCGGCAAGGGAGGGGGAACAGAAGGAAGACAACGATCCTAATATGCCAAGTGCTATTCAGATCACGGAAGTGCAGGGGAAGGGGGAAGAGGAAAGTGCGGAATTGGAGGGGGGAGTGGAAAAATGCAGTACATGGGGTAATAGAATAATTAAAACAATAAGAAGTAGGGCCAGCTGGTGGCAAGTGCAAGGGGAAGTGCAGACATCAGGTGTCAAGTAAGTGCATGTGGGGGACTGTAGGGATACAAATAACAGTCTCCAAGTGCAGAGGTTGCCAGGGAGGCAGTGCAGGTGTGTAACTGGCATGGGAGGGAACCAGGGTCCGAGATCAGAGGGTGGCCAGGTAACCAGTACAGTTTCAGCCAGGAGTTCAGCCAAGGAGATGAGGAGAAGAAGCAGAAGCAAAGAGGAAGGTTTTGAGGTGCTTCCGGAACCGTAGATGGTCCTCCTCATGTTTCAGGGAGGTTGTTCCAGAGGGAGGCCCCAGCCGAAGAAAGAGATCTACCACCAACTTGTTGCTTGGAGAAGTGAATGACCCTGAGGGAGTTGGAGGCGGATGAGCGAAGAGCACGAGAAGGAAGATATTTAGGAAGAAAGAGTTGAAGGTATCGAGGCCCCAGAAGGCCTTGTGGACAATGCAGAGGGTTTTGAACTTAATCCTCGCAACCACTGGGAGCCAATGCAGAGCTTTCAGTCCTGGAGACATACGATCCCTGGGCTTGAGGCCAAGGACAAGTCTAGCAGTCCTGTTCTGGATGAGTTTCAGAGGGCAGAGAGTAGAAGCCGGCAGATTTAGAAAGAGGCTGTTGCAATAGTCCAGCCTAGAGAGAACCAGAGCTCTGGAGACAGTGAGCTTCTGGGGAAAGGAGAGGAAAGGAAGTATACCTCTGAGGAGGTGCAGCTGGTAGTGTGACTTCTTAGAGACGTCAGAGATGTGAGGAGAGAAGGAAAGTGTGAAGTCGAAGATGATCATGAGGATTTTAGCCTCGCAGGTGGGAGCAGGAAGAGGACCAAGAGAGTCCTGCTAGAGTGTGACATGAAAGGGGGAGCATTTATACCGATGAGGAGAATCTCAGTCTTACTGGCATTAAGGCAGAGATAATTGGCGGCACACCACTCCTGGATATCAGACAGTCAGAGATGAGAGACGGAGAGACAGAGAAGAGGTGGCCGAAGGTAGCCTGAAAACGATCTGAGTGTCATCCACATAGCACTGAAAGTTAGGGCAGAGAGCGGCAATGCGGTGGGCAAGAAGTGCCAGGTATTGGTTGAACAGCCAGGGAGAGAGGTTAGACCCCTGGGGGACACCACAGGTAGAGATAGAGATAGAGGAGAGGAAGGACCAAAGTTGGACCTGAGAGGGTCGATCAGAGAGGAAAGTGGTCAGCCACGCCAGGGCCTGACCGGTGATACCCAGGTTATAACGGAGACGGTTGAGCAGGATGGCATGGTTGACCATGTCAAAGGCAGAGGAGAGATCAAGTAAGATGAGGAAACTTGGGGTGTTTGAATCAAGGTTGGAGAGCAGGTCTTCACGGAGGTTCAGGAGAGCAGTTTCCTTACTTCTGGCAGCTCTGAAACCAGACTGATGGTCATGAAGACAACCAACAGAATCAGTGTGAAGATTAAGCTGGGAGATGGCCAACTTTTCCAGGACTTTGCCCATGAAGGAAGTGATGGAGATTGGGCGATAGTTAGCCGGGCAGGATGGGTCGGCAGAGGGTTTCATAAGAAGAGGATGCACAAGGGAGTGCTTCAGGGGGGATGGGAAGACTCCAGTGGGGAAGGAGTGGTTGCAGAAGTCGGCCAGAGCAGGAGCCAGGAAGTCAATGTGGTCTTTGATGGTTTTGGAGGAACAGGGATGAACCTGTTTTGATGAGACTTTCATAGATCGGACTTGTCTAGAAACCTCATCTGGGGAGAACAGGGGAAAGGCAGAGACGGCGGGAGGAGAGGTGGCCAAAGAAGGGCCAGAGGAAGAACAGGGAGTAGAGGGAGGTTGGGGGATGAGGGGAAGAGAGAGAGGACAGGATGTCCTGAGTTTTAGAGATAAAATGAGAAGCCAGAGCTGTGCAGAGGGAAGGGACAGGAGATCTAGAGACTGCAGCAGGATTGGCCAGTTCCTTTCAGATTTTAAAAAGTTTGGCCGAGTTGTTACATGCCGCAGAGATGCAGGCTTGGATGTTAGCCATCTTCTTGGTGACCTGAGAGACAGTATTGCCTTTGGAGCAGGCGCCAGGCCAGTTTGTCAGAGGATGTACCAGAAGCACGCCATTTCCGCTCAGTCACCCTGCACTTGCGTTTGAGGGTGACGAGGTCTGTGTCATACCAGGAATTGCACTTGGCTTTGGGCTTCAAGCGGATCCGCATGACAGGGGCAAGAACATCAAGGGTATCAGATATAGCAGAGTGGAGCATGGAAAGGGCTGTGTCAGGGTGTGAGTCAGCCAAAGGGGGAAGGGGTGAGAAAGTGGCGGCAAAAGCTTCAACTGACACATGCTTCATGGGTCGGATAACCGAGAAGATAGGTATCAGTGCTAGAGTTGGCTTGGTCTGGGGGTGGTGAGGGTGAGCTGGGAGGAGAGGAGAAAGTGATCACTCCAGGAGAGATGAGTGGTGAGAGGGATAGAAAGGGGAAGGTCTGAGGAGATCATGACATCCAGAGTGTACCCAGCAGAGTGAGTCAGGCCAGAAGCGATAATAGAGGGTGCAAGAGAGTCGCAGAGGTCATGAAAGAGTCCAGAGGAAGGACAGGAAACATCCAGGTGGAAGTTAAAGTCTCCAAGAAGGAGTTGAGTTGTCAAGACCAGGAGGGAAGAAGAAAGGTCCGCCCATTCAGAGTGGAGGAGGAGATCTGACTAGGTGGCTGATAGATAGCCACAGTAAGGGAATGGCTAAGAGAGAGACAGAGCCTGCAGACAAGACATTCGAATGAGGAGTAGGCCTGCGTAGGTCTTACAGAAACAGGAATCCACTCAGGGAAGATCAGGGCTACACCCCCTCCGGAGTGGTTGGACCTGGGCGGGGAGAGGATCTTGTAGCCGTCAGGGAGGAGGGTGTCAAATCTTGTGACAGAGCTGGCTGTTAAACATATCTCTGTGAGACCGAGGACATCGAAGTCAAGTTCCTCCAGGAGGCGGCAGATGTCAGAGGAGTGTTTTACAGCTGAGTGAGAGTTAAGAGGAGCAATATGGAAAGGCTTGCTGTCCTGGAAAGACTTCCGGGGAAAGGTACAAATCAGAGGTACGCCCTGTGGAGGTGTAGAAGAGGAAGGATGAGAGGGCAAGGTAGCCAAGGAGGAGACAGTAGGGGAAGGCCAAGGAGCCATGGAAGAAAGAAAGGGGACAGCAGGAGAAGGAAGGAAATTGATGAGGCGCGGGAAGTGTCTATCAAAGAGGAGAAGATTGGCCTGAGGGCCTTGGTCCAAGATGGTACCTTTCAAGTAAACATTAATGATGACCTTAGAGGAGTGGAAGGAGGTCAGGAGGGCCTCCCACCGGGTGCCACCATTGATGGGAGAAGAAGAGAAAGGAGAAAGCAGAGACCCTAGGTCTTGCGAGGGAACAAAGAGGATGACAAAGAGGATGTCAGTGAAGGTTTGCCTAGAGGCGGCACTGGTATAGGTGTCAGCGAGAGGGAGGCCTGGGTTGGAAACCCGGATATCCTTTTTGAACCTCTTCCTACTAGCTTTAGTGAGGAGAGCTGGATAGTCAATAGAGAACCGTTAGAAAAGATAGGAGAGACAGAGAACACCATAGAGTAGGTCGGGAGAGGAGAAGAGAAGAGGAAGGGAGTGGGAGGGGAGAACACTAGGGAAGGACACAGGACGGGGTGGAAGTAGGCGAGACAGAGAGAGTCGAGACTAGTTGACAATTGGACAAGATGACAGGCATTCAAACAATGGTAGACAGTAGCTAGATGAGTGCTTGGCTAAGAAGTCGACACAGAATGGCACTACTTCACAGTGATATTTAGATACTGGAGAACACACTTAAGACTGAGAGTCCTATAAGGGGGGAAAAAGGCCTTGGTTTCACAATGCAATTTTAAATATTTCACAATGCAACCTGTTTGACCACACCTAGAATAACACACCTAAGTCAGAGAGTCCTGTAAGGGGTGAAAAAGGCCTAGTTTCACAATGCAATTTTAAATACTTTTAAAATGCATGTCTGAGAATCTGCTATGGGGCAGGGTTGTCAGGGTACAGTGCAGGCTCTAATAACTAACCGAGGCCTCTCCTACCTTGTTAAGTTGCTGCTAGTTGACGGCTGGCCGCTGGCGTCCCCTGCGGACACCTGCAGAAACAGCCAGGAGCCGCCTCTGTGGGAGCCACCCTTTGCCTTGGGGCCCTTAGCTGCAGGGGTTGCCAGGCAGAGGGCTGCCCTGGGAGGGTTGGTAATTATCCAATGGAGTGGCCAGTCAGGGGAACAACGGAAGGAACAATGGAAGGAAGAAAGTAACAAAGGGGCAGGGGACACAAGAAACAGAGAGTGCAATGAAATCAAAAGGCCCCAGAGAGACTCACCAGCACACACATGTGCACACAAGCGCCAGCTCAGCCCAGGTGGAAGTGGCGAGCGTGCAGTGTACAGCGGGTCGTTGGACCCAAAGCGGAAGACTCAGTGGCCAATCAGGGAGGTGGGCGGGCAGGAAGGTGGGAAGGAAGGAGAGGAACAGCAGATGAACCATGGAAGGGAGAAAGTAACAAAGGGGAAGGGTGCACAAGAAACAGAGAGGGCAATGAAATCAAAAGGCCCCAGAGAGACTCACCAGCACACACACGTGCACACAAGCACCAGCTTTGTCCTCGCTTAATTTTTAGGGGAATTGTAAATTGTCGTACCTGTCTTGGGATGGTGACCCGTTCTCAATTGAGCTGACCGAAATGCTTTCTCAGTGTTGTCAAAGCCCATGCCGTTACCCCCCAGTCGGGACCAGGCTTTGTAATTAATTAGGCCCAAATTAATTGCGAATCAATTGAGAATGTCACTGCCTAAGTAAAAGGCAGAGGGGACTTCGCTCACAAACCAACAATTATGTTCTATGCTTTTGTCACCAATGGACATTTTTAGCATGTACCTGCTAGGCAGGAGATGTTTGGAATTTGGATTTTCCAGGCCCATTTCCAACTTATCAATCAACCTAAACATGGAAATTGTCTGATCTTTTGGCAGTTTACTGAATGATGCTACTTCCGTTATTCAGGCATACTCTGACGAGAACAGCCTCCCCCCGCCCTCATTTATCCAAATGGGGAAAAATAGCTGTTCACATTTTCTCTGGATGTCTGTCAAACTTTGAGCTGGTTTTTCATCATCTTTTATCATAGGATTTGGGTTTTCTTCTGATTGTGGATTGGTATAAAATGTGAGAGTATTTCCTTTCAGTGTGGAATGCCACTTACAACTGGGAGGAAGGTACATTTTCAAAAATGGAGAAGGGTTCCCATCACCAGTTCGTTCTCCTACAGAGATTACAGTGATGTCTGGTTCCTGAAGTGAAATTCTATTTGGCCGGACCGTTGTTCAATCATGTGGCATGTGCTATTTAAACTCACATAATTTGCACTTTTTTAAATTTGATTGGCCGGTTATTCTGAGTCCAGAGGACCTTGTTCACGCAGTCAATCAGGGGTGATAACCTCTGAAGGAGGTAATTCCCCAGTAGACAAGGTGTGCCCTCTGGAGCGATGACTATCACCAGGTGTTTCACACTGTCACCCAATTTTGATCTCCAGATCCTCAGTCCCTTCGACGGAAATTTAATTTCTATTGAAGTTTTGTAGTTGTCCAGGAACAGGTGTGAGGGGAATTTTTTAACTCACCCCCTTCCTGAATTAATTTGGTCAAAGGCCTTTTTGGACAGGAGGGTGGTTTGGGAGCCAATATCCACCAGCACTGATAATGCACATTGACCATGTACCTTGACGGTGGCATCAAATCTTCCTTCTCTCTTCTCCAGGGGTCAAAGAAAATGAGCATTTTGTGCCAGTTTAGCGGTAAAAAAATGTATATTTAACTCCGACACTGTGATCTCGGACAGTTTCTGAGTCGGAGACCAGGAATCTGTGGAGAAGACTTTGCACCCAGATATCTGTGGGATTGGGAAGTCCCCTTTTTTCCATGATTCTTTGCTGTCCCCCTTTTCCTGGAGACAGTTACCTGAACCTGTTTGGGGGGAGGACCCCTCATTGCTTTCAGGGTCATCTGGGTGACATTGTTGGGGTTCAATAATTTGTGGCTCTAGGTCAGTCTCCATACTTACCCAGTCTAAGTCACGGTCTTTTGGGACCCATTTTTCCTTGAGAGGGATCCCTCCATCCCTGAAAGAGAAGATCTTCCCTGAATCCTCCAGGGATTCTTACCCTTCAAACGGGATGATGCAGACTTCCTCCACAAAGTGGGTTCTTTTGCTCTTGATTTTCCCTACTTACCCTCTGTTCCCTAGGTTCCAGCTTGTTGGGGTTAGGATATTTGTGTTCGGGTTCAGAGGTTTCCAAGGGTTGTGTTCTGGTGAGAAAGGAAGCTTCCTCTAGGGCTTTGCATCCCCCCCCGTTTCCCCTCTTCTGGAATCTGTTGGTTGTCGGGGGTTTCTTTCAATCATTGCTCCTGGGGCACCAGACCAAGGTGTTGAGCTGTTCTGGGCAGCAATTTCCATTTGAGGGCTCTATTGAGCCCTCAACATGCTACCCAGGTCTTGTGCCAAATGTTGTACCTAGCGCTCCAGTTTAGACATCCTTTCTGGTTGATAGGGGGGTCTGGATTCATAACTTTGCTGCTCCCGGTAAGGGTAGCTGTCCCTTCTCCCAGAGTAGCTTGGATATTGAGAGTTTCCCTGATAACCCTCCATCCTTGGTCTCCCTTCTACCTGATTTGGGAATCTATTGTCCTAAAAGTGGGGAGAGAGAAGAGGATTGTTAGAGAAATTGGGGGTTGGACTGTATCTGGGTAAGAAACTTAGGTTGGGGGGTGGAGTATGTGTTCCCTCCTGAGGAAAGTTCTGAGGGAAGCTTTGTGGGAGGTTTCCTTGGGCAGTACTTACCTGATTGGACCCCTCCTTGTGCTGGGGGAGACTATACATACCCCGAGATGGGTATGTTACCCTTGTATATAGGGCTGATTTAGGTGGTACAGTCAAATGTAGCATTAGTCGGATACCCTGCCTGGCTACCACCCAATTGGGCTGGATCAGAGGGTCCTCTCAGTCTGGTTATTAGTATTAGCTGGAGGAGTATTTTTAGGCTCCCCCATTTCCAAGTTCAATATGGGGGTATTTCCCACCTCCACCACCTTTGCAGCAGCAGGTGTGGTTGATGGTTTGGGGTTTTTAGGATATTTTTTTTTCTCAGAGGGCTTTTGTGCTTCAGATATTTGGGTGGCCTGTACTATCACCCAATGCAGGGTCCTACGCTCATGCAAGTCCCTTACCAGTTGGGTCCTAATGTATTTTGGGAGTCCATGGAAGTAAGTGGTAATCAAATCCTGGCTAATTGTGTTCACCTGCCTAGAGGTTTTGGCAAATGCCTGCTTCAGCTCTTGCACAAACTCTCTAGGTGCATGGTTTTCTCCTCACTGCAGGTTGTAGGCCTTCTTGCGGGCTTCCTGTGTGTTCCTGTGAACATAGAAATGCTTTCAGATAGCCGCCTTATAGTTGGACCATCTTTGGTGATCTTGGTCCTCCAGTCCAGCAAAGAAGCTGCAATATTCCGGGGAGATTGTCCATTTGACGAACACCATGGAATTTTGATATTTTTTTTATGCCAAATGGCATCATCACTTGCTCATACAGTTCTAGATGCTCCCATACTGACTATTTGGCATTCTTGTGGTAGTGAGTCATAAAGTCCACTCACTCTCTGACTCAGAGCTGCTATTATTGGTGGTCCACTCCCTGTCCTCTAGGCGCTCCCTACCTCTAAGAGACTGGGATCCCTCTCAGAATGACGGGGTCTGGTCTCTTCTCCACTGTGATACCCTGGGCTATCAGGAACACTTCCCTTGGACTCCACTTTTTTGCACAGGGGAGTACTCATCTTCCTCATCCCTTCTTCTGGGTATGGTGGAGAATTCCCCCCACGTCCCTGAATGTGTGAAGGTTTTTAAAATACTCTTTTGAGGACTGTACTCTGGTTCTTTTCTGTCTACAAAGTGGACCAAGTGGTCCCTTTGTAACTTTAGTTTCTGCCTGTCTAACTCCCCGATCTTCTCATCACAGGAGCCTTCCTGGTCAGAAGTACCTTCTAGGGTATTTTTAAATCTGGGTAGGGATGCATACCCATCAATGTCTGATAAGGACTGGCCTTCTGGCTCAGTGGGACTAGGCCTGGCTGAGTCCAGCTGCCCCATGTTTCCCTGTTCTTGCAAACTGGCAGGCATGAAGTTAGCAGCACCCTGTGTATATAATGTGGTGACTTGGCTTGAGGTCCCTGGTAAGGAGGTCATCACACCGTGATCGGAGGGTGCCTTTCCATACTCTAACTGGTCGGGGTGCCTCAAGGCCTGTTTGTATTTGGCTATTTCCTTTTCCAATCTCTCAGATTTAATTTTCTCAACCCCTATCTCTTAGTGATATATAGAGGCCTGAGCTTTCAACACTGATACCAGGACTTGAGTAGCTTCTAGTACTTTGTTATGTCCCAATATTTGGTCACTGAGTCCCTTGTTTTCCTCACGAAGGGACTACTTTTCCTTCTGTTTACGGCTTGTATTGTCTGGGCATATTTAGACGTCTTCTTTTGCAGGAGACTAATCTCCTCCCGTTGTGCACTTTTGGCCTGTGTTGCCTGCTCTATGTTAAACTCGGCTTGCCTCACTTGTCCCATTCATTTTTCATTTTCTATCCTCATGTCAGTCAGTTCCTGAGAACATAACTCACTTTTCTCCATGACCGTCCTTAACTGGCTCACTTCCTGACACAAAGCACTTTTCTCCTGACACAATTTTCTATTCTCTTCCCAGAGTGTTCAGATTTTGGCATATCTGATAAAATTCCACCTGGGAATTGACATCCCTAATCATCAACTGGCTATTCTCATCTTTCAGTGGTTTAATCTGCGTTTGAAATGCAACAATGTCCTCTAAGCAGGCTCTATTGTGCATAACCTGCTCACTTAATGTTTGTTAATTCACGCTCAAGTTTTCAACACTTTCTTGATACTCCTCTTTCAGTGCAGAAAACTGAGCCCCACGCTCTAAGTTCACTTGCCGCTGTGTCACTAACTCCTCTTTTAGCTGCTGAATGCGTTTTCTAATTTTAACTCTAAATTATGGCTCTGTTGCATTTTCTACTCTAATTGTTTCAATTCTATCTGTCCTTGATCCAAAAGCTCAGATTGGTTTTGCACAGAGGCTACACTATCCTGGTATCTTTCTTCCATGATCATCATATGGAAGTACATATATGCTGTGAGCTGAGCCATTTTAATTTGCTCATCTCTGCTGGTATGTGTCATATAAAAGTCTGGATCACATTCAGGGAGGCGTTGAATTAGGCTTCAAAGTTTTTCCCGAAGTGTTATTCGAAACAATGTTTTAACACACAAGAACACTTATTGGGATCCACCTTTTCAGTGTGGAGGCTGATCCTTATTTTGGTACCATTTAATGGGTGACCTCAGAGGATAGGTTTCACAGAAGATTCCTCATAATGTATGGGGGCTCCTGTCCTTAGGCATGGGGTGCCTGGGGCTGTTGCCCATTTCAGAGACAATTATGTTGTTTCTTAAGAACTTGGGGCCACATTTCAGTGAGGAACTATTTTTTCTTTTTATTCGACCTTCATAAGAAGTGTGTGGTCCCTGAGTTATAAATCACTCTGTGAGTCTTCAAGAGTGAGGTTTTCGTGGGAAGAATTTAAAAGCAACGAACTTCATCCATAGTGCAGAGTTATATGGTGTTGCTCACAGGGTATCCCGGGTAGATTTTTGGGATATCCTTAGTTAAAAAATGGTCGACCGGTTTCGATGAATTTAATTGATCATCTTCTTCAGGACCTTGATTTTGGCTTGTCTCTATGAGATCAGGGGTGTGGGAAGGGCATAGACATCATCATCCCTTTTACCTAAGAAAAATCAAACCGAAATGGGTTTTAGATCTTGGGGTCACAGTGATTCTTGAAGTTTTATTCTATAGTACTTTCTATTGATTTAACACAATTAAATTGCTATACTAACATTTTTTTTTTGACAGTCATTTGGCCATTCGGGCTAAAGTGGACATAGGAGGCAGCTGGTGATTTCCTTATATATATAGAAGGTGACAGCCGGGTCTTATTTTTTTTTTTTTTTTTTTTTTATCATGCGTGTCTCCAGTCCTGCAAGACATTAACAAGGTGTGTTTTAGAAGACAAAGAAGCCTGCGTGAGACCTCGTGGTGCTGTATCATAAGTGAGTCGTAAAAGGGTTATAGTGATGACTGGCACCGTCTGTTTTACAGGGGGGGCCATCCCAGTCACATGCGCATAGGACATATGGGAATATATCTGCCCACATTCATGCGCGGTGAACAAGTGTCCATAGAGCGTAAATATGCGCCCGAATGCTTGTAAAGATACCGATCGCGTGCGCGGCTGCTATCCCAATAGCAGTTCGCGATCGTGCGCGAGGGATCTTAATTCTGAAGGGGCCATGGGTGTCGACGTATGAATCGCGTTCCACTAGGAAATCACTCACCGTGTGTTACGAATGCTTGCTTGTGTCTATGAGACGCCCGAGGTGTTGTTCGGTTTTTAGCAACCGTTGCCCAGCAACGGCGGCATTTATACGTTGGTCGTTTTCGCTGTTGATGATCCTCGTTATGGGGGCCACCTTAGAGTGACTAGAGTTACATTTAAGGGATATACATTTTTAGTAGCGGGCTGTAAAAATAGCTGGTGCAGCAGCCTTATTTTCTTTTAACTCCTGTATTCATTACGGCAGTCCTTTTTAAGGCACAGTGGTCTCGTTCCCTTATTTGGTTTCTTAAAAAGGGGGAAAGGCAAAGATAGTTTGTTATTCTAAGCAGTGTCCATATTTTATTTATACCACCTACATATGTATTCGCCTTCTGTCTTCATCATGGGTGCTGGGCAAGGGGCTGGGCGTGATTGCAATTCCTTATTTAGGTAGCTTGGTGATCGTGTTATGTGTAGGGGGCGGGGGCGGGGCGGGGCCTCAGCACCACTTGATTGCGGAGAGGAGGTTCCACATATGTAGGGGGTGTACATTATCATTTTTCAGGTGTATCCCCACTAGACGAAATCCCATGTGGAATTTCTTGTCATGCTTCTTCATCTCTTTTTTGAACAATATCTTCATTTCATTAGAGCCAGGCTGTTCCACTGGATTTCTTCATTGAGTCCATTTTTCTCTGTATTGAGTCTAAAAATCCAGAGTTGTTCTCGTTTCAGGAGCATTTTTCCAAAATCCCCGCCCCTTCTGGGTGGGGTTAATTTTTCCAAGATGGTCCATGTGAAGTCTTCTTGTTTGTGACCTTTTTTCACGAAGTGGTTCACAAGGGGGGCTGTCAATTTTTTTGTACGAATACATGATTTGTGTTCAATAAGTCTTGTTTTTACTTCTCTCGTTGTCATGCCTACGTATCGTAGGGTACATGGGCACGTGATGAGGTAAATTACCCCTTTGGATTTGCAATTGGTGAAACTCCTCTGTTGCCATGGTGTATGCCATCCGATCTCGATGGATTTGCTACGTGTAGTTTGGGCGCACATGGAGCACCCTCCACATGGTGTGTGTCCCGTTGGTTTGTTGGCTCCCCAGATTGTATTCTCCGACTCATTGTTGCTTGGTTCTCTCATAGTGTGGACCAGACTGTCCCTTAGGTTTCTGCGTCTTTTGATGGCAAAGGACGCTAGAGCCAAGGAGCTGGAGCCTGTGTTTAGGATGGGCCAAAGTTTTTTTATTTCTTTTTTGATGCGGTTGAACAAAGGGGAATAACTCATTACTGCTGTTATTTCTTCTCTTTTTTCATCTTTTTTGTGTTGTTGGAGAGTGATTTCTCTCGGTATATTTCTTGCCCTTTTGCATGTGTCATTAATGATTCTTTTCGGATAGCCTCTTTTTTTCAGTTGTTTCTTGAGAGCTCCAGATTGTTCTTTGAAGTCTTCCAATCTTGTACATGTCCTGCGATATCGGAGAAATTGTCCAAATGGGAGGTTGTCCCTCAGGGCTTTTGGGTGATAGCTGTTGTATTGTAGTAATGAATTCCTATCGGTGTCTTTTTTATAGACCCGTGCCAACAGTTCATTTCCTTGGTTAGTGATATGAAGGTCCAGGAAGTGTGTCTCCTTCCTGTTGGCCTCAATGGTAAATCTCAGGTGTGCATTACAATTGTTCAGCCACTGGTGGAAGGCTGTGAGGTCTTGTTCAGTCCCTTCAAATATCATGAGGACATCGTCAATGTACCTTTTCCAGACTTTTATTTTGTCCCGATAGGGGTTTGTGTCTTCATATACGAATTCCTTTTCAAAATGTTCAACATAGAGATTCGCCAAGCTAGGCGCAAAGGTGGCGCCCATTGCTGTCCCGTATAAATGCCGCCGTTGCTGGGCAACGGTTGCTAAAAACCGAACAACTCCTCCGGCGTCTCATAGACACAAGCAAGCATTCGTAACACACGGTGAGTGATTTCCTAGTGGAACGCGATTCATACGTCGACACCCATGGCCCCTTCAGAATTAAGATCCCTCGCGCACGATCGCGAACTGCTATTGGGATAGCAGCCGCGCACGCGATCGGTATCTTTACAAGCATTCAGGCGCATATTTACGCTCTATGGACACTTGTTCACCGCGCATGAATGTGGGCAGATATATTCCCATATGTCCTATGCGCATGTGACTGGGATGGCCCCCCCTGTAAAACAAACGGTGCCAGTCATCACTATAACCCTTTTACGACTCACTTATGATACAGCACCACGAGGTCTCACGCAGGCGTCTTTGTCTTCTAAAACACACCTTGTTAATGTCTTGCAGGACTGGAGACACGCATGATAAAAATAAGACCCGGCTGTCACCTTCTATATATATAAGGAAATCACCAGCTGCCTCCTATGTCCACTTTAGCCCGAATGGCCAAATGACTGTCAAAAAAAATGTTAGTATAGCAATTTAATTGTGTTAAATCAATAGAAAGTACTATAGAATAAAACTTCAAGAATCACTGTGACCCCAAGATCTAAAACCCATTTCGGTTTGATTTTTCTTAGGTAAAAGGGATGATGATGTCTATGCCCTTCCCACACCCCTGATCTCATAGAGACAAGCCAAAATCAAGGTCCTGAAGAAGATGATCAATTAAATTCATCGAAACCGGTCGACCATTTTTTAACTAAGGATATCCCAAAAATCTACCCGGGATACCCTGTGAGCAACACCATATAACTCTGCACTATGGATGAAGTTCGTTGCTTTTAAATTCTTCCCACGAAAACCTCACTCTTGAAGACTCACAGAGTGATTTATAACTCAGGGACCACACACTTCTTATGAAGGTCGAATAAAAAGAAAAAATAGTTCCTCACTGAAATGTGGCCCCAAGTTCTTAAGAAACAACATAATTGTCTCTGAAATGGGCAACAGCCCCAGGCACCCCATGCCTAAGGACAGGAGTCCCCATACATTATGAGGAATCTTCTGTGAAACCTATCCTCTGAGGTCACCCATTAAATGGTACCAAAATAAGGATCAGCCTCCACACTGAAAAGGTGGATCCCAATAAGTGTTCATATAAATGTCTGTCAGGGCCTGATGTAACAGCCCATTATCCTGCCACATATCAACATTTGCAGATGTAACCTCCTGCATCATTCTCTCCTGCCACATTTAATGCTCCTGTTCTACCCATTCACATTTAATAAACAATTTGGACTGACTGTGCTTCCTGCTTAGTTTGTACTCACAATGAAAACTCAAATAACACTTTTATCTAAACACCACCTTAAACCCCAGGCTACAGGTCTGAATGGCGCATTCACAATGCAACACAACTTTCCATCCACTGAAATGCAATTACACTTTAAATGAATAGTCTGCTGCTACTGCACTTTCACGAGTGGAAACTCTCTACCAATCTCTGCACAAGACCCAGTTTTGTCGCGGTTTATTAAGCAGTCATACTCAACTCGATAAAGCACTATTAGTTTTCTTAAGATTCAGTATGGTAAGGCCTGCAACCCGTCTCACACCCAACCCAAACAAGTACCCGGTGCCGAAATGGACTAAGAACCAGGCCAGTGTTTATTCAGAATACATATATTTATTAATTTATTTAACCCAAATTTGACAAATAGACTAACATCAGACACCAGTGCTATGGCAACACAAGAACAAAAATGAGTCCATAAAGGCACCACCAATGCAGAACAATAACAATTCAAGACACATAGGGGCTCATTACGGCCCTGCCGGTCCGGTAACAACAGTGCCGTTAGGATCACCGGCACCGTTGTTACCGGACTGGCAGAGTACAAGTCTGTGAGCCGTATGCCTTTCCACCCACCAGGTCTGACCTGACCTACTGCCGGAGTCGTAATGAGGCCCATAGTGATTGATGATTTGGTTATAATACTTTTCTTCCAGCGACCCCCACCCTCCAAACATCAACTAGACTTGACTCCTCTGAATTGACGGCCAGTGCCAGAGAGTTCGAACACAATGGGAAAATCGCTTTAGGATTCAAATAAAATGTACTCTTTGGAAAAAGGGATTCAAGGGGAAAAATAATGTTTATTTTACTTCTTACCCCAGGTGCAATATGAGGGAAAGAAAAGCAATGGGAATTTTGTTTTGCCACACCTAAAAAGAGCAGGCAGGGCTTTATGGTTTTGGTCAGAGCACAATGGGAAAAAGGGGCAATTGCACCATGCACATGCAAAGGCACTACCAGGCTTCACACTTCTGATTTAAAATGACGCAGATCAATGGGGAATTTCGTTTTGCACCCTGCACACTCATGTGGAAACAGGGTTTTGGGATTCATTCTTTTGGCAAATCTTATCTCTGTACCGGCTCAAAACACACTAGGGAGAGCGTGTTGGTTTTGAATGCCAACAAGACCCACACTGTGATTTCTATTGGGGAATTAACTGATTTACTTTACTTAAATATGCTTTTAATTAAATATGCTAAGGATCTACGCAGACAAACAGGATATTTTGATATGGGGAAATAACTACGACAATGCTTGGAAAATGCAGGGCCTACACAATCTATGGTCCTGGGATAGTTTTACTTACAGGAGAGGCCTTGGAATGGGCATCAGGGAACAGCAGGGCACCTCTGGGACAGCAATAGTGTCAATCAAGTGGAGTCTCCTCTAAATCCTCCAAGGGGTCTCAGTCAGCTTCTATGTCTCCTGGTTCCTGTCTCCAATTCAAGATTAGGGCCTTTCTGCTGGGATGTTTCTCTCAAGATTTCAGTAGCAGGTTGCCTACCGGAATAAATGAAAAGCCCAGTTCTAATGCAAAGTGGTTTACTTATAGGGCAAATGACATCAACAATTTGTCATGATTTCCGCGAAAGGGATTGGTTGATTTTCTCTACCCACCTCCCACCTGTGTGCTAATAGGACATGGAGATGGGGGAGTGAGTCAGGACAGCTGTGGGAGGAGAAAGCTTTGTCATCCCAATTTGACAGTGGGCTCGGCATGTTTAAAAATGTAAACATATATCAACATAGCAAGTACCCTAAATGTTCAAATCTTTACATGTATGAATACATTTTTCAGAACTACATTTTAAGGCAAATCAGATGATGCTGATCTAAAGTCGGCTGCCCTTCCTATGCAGAGATATGTTTTTTCTTCATTTACTCAGGAGCTGTATCAGTGAAAAATATGCCTCCTCATAATTTTCATGTTAATTATCTCCTTCACCCTCACACCAACTTTCAAATCTCTCGGAATCAAGGGATGGCCCAAATAAAGATTTCACTAATCACTTTAGTTATGTTTATCACACAAACATCATTTTAGCACGGTTCAAAGGGGGTTACTGTCACCTTTAATAAAAGTCTGGAATAACTGTTACGGCATCTACGCTGCCCTTTTTATGCAATAATATGTATTTTTCCATTCACTTAAACTGCAGTTTTTTCTTTTCTCGCTTTCAGTTTTCATTTTCCCTTAGGTATGTGACAGCCAGAGCCTGGCTCATGTTTATGTTTGCCTCCCCTTCAAAGCCTAATAGCAACTCTAATGGACATTTTAAGGGGAATTAGGACCTCAAGGTCACTTCTGCTGAAAGAACAGGCCTGGCCTTATCTGTCTTTACCGTGGTTTACATCTAAGCAGTGTATTTCTTTCTATATTTTTAAGTAATGGCCTGATTGATGGTTGGCACCCATGCCCTTTTCTTCAGGGCAGCAGATGAAAGGTCTTGGAGGTTAAGTGTCATGTTTGGAGAAATGACCGGCTCATGTACCCTGCAAGCAAAGGCCTGTTAAACTCCCAGGATTGGCCATATGTATAGAGCAGTTATATGAGAAAAGCATGTTCAAACTTGGAAAGTCTAGTGAGCATTTTTCTTTGCATACTGTCATTGGGATGAGGGAAAAATGAAAATGAAATTCTTTTATTTCTTGTAAATACAATGAGCTCGGTTTCATTTAAGCTGCCTGGAGCACCATCTGGTATTATATTGAAGATAAGGTACGCACTGCTGTCTCTTTAAGTAAAAGTGCAGCTCTCCACGGATTGAGTAAAATGGCATTATCAACCACATGGCTTTCTTTTCCTTGCTGAAATGCATTGCGCATATCTTCACACTTTTGATTCCAGCCCACTTTCTTTCCTTGGTGATTTAGGCCTATTTTTGGTTCAATAGGCCTCATGTCTAACATCACCATTTCCTTGCTGGCCTTATATTTCAATGGGTGTTTAGAAATAGCTCTAGCCTCTTTATTTTTGGCATTCAGGGGCTATAATTCACCCCACAATGGTGAATGGTCATTAGGTGACGATGATGATGTAAACAGGTGAGAATTGACTTTCCTGGTATGCAGACACAGTAGCCTGACATATGGCAGGTTTGGCCTTTCCTTTACCTGCTTAAGCATTGCATAAATCCTGAAAATGTGTTTCATTCCATCACCCTCTCCTGCACTGTCCCCATTCTTGGGCACATATCCTCCTAATTCTATCTTTGACACCAATGATATGACTTCTTGCCTTAGAAATTCCCTTTTTGTGGTTGGGCCATTGCATGGGATGTTCCGTCTGTCACCTTGTTCAGCCTACTGACCACTTTTGAAGAGAGAAGCATTTCCTGGTATCTGTTTCCTGACTGCACTGTAGCATGTTCCTAATCTTCAACTCTGTCATAGACCCTGTCCATCTGCAGTATTCGCTCTTATACATACGTTTTCTTCAGTAGCATGCAACAGACAGACGGTAGCTGAGGTCCTTCCTTAATGGTGACTGGCCCCACATTCATAGATGTATTTGTATTTTTTGCTTTTTTGCCTTTGGGTTTTATGTAGCACAAACCTATCTAGTAAGCAACGGAGCACTGTGCATGTCATTGAGAGTAGCCTATAAAATATAGAGGAGGTGTTACAATGTGTGGCATGGGATGTTCCAACCATTCTGGCAGGATGTGAACAGGGATCACAAAGGTCACATAAATGTGTTGAATGATCCGTACATTTCATATAATACACTCACCCTGTGTGGATGTCTATAATTGAATATCCTCTTCCCTCTTTAAGTCAAAATAAGGCCAGAGAAGAGTCCATTCCCCTTTTTCTGCTGTTGCTGAGTGACCATTGAATGCTACAAAAGTATCCATTTAGTCGTCAATAGGTTCTCACCATTCACTCAGTATATGTACCCAGGTTGTCGCTCATCAGTATCTCAAGAGTGCCACGCTTGGGCTTGCTCGCAATCACGTTTAAGCTTAGCTATCTGCACCTCACACTGCCTCATCTTGTACTCAGATTTGTGGTTTTTCAGCGTGTGCGGGGTTCGTAATGACTTGCTGATATGATGAGTGATTGAAACAAGTTTATTTATGCGAGCCCTCTCGGAGGAAACACAGCCTCTCACTCTGTCTCCCAACCGCCTGTGCTGTCACGCGACGTCCCTAATTAGAACAACACTCGCGTGACAGCACGAAGACATGAGCATATCTAACTCTCCACATATCTCCCCCTCCAAGGAGCAAACAAATAAAAGCTTAGAAAACAATACAATAACTCAAAAAATAAATTAAAAGCTCACACCTTAAAGAATAAGCTTTCAAACCAACTAGTAGAAACACATATGAGAACACATAACAGAAGGAACAATTATAAATAACATTTGCATTATAAGAATTAAGCATTATGAAATGTAAATAAGCATTATGAAAGGTACTAACTCAATGACTTCACCCACCAATTAACAAAATAACCCTAATAAACATAGTCACTCATCCAAACAGGCTTTCACCTTGTCCTTTGCGAACTGACAACATTCTTGTCCTCTCCTGCACAGGTTTTCACACTCCCATTATCTGCTAACAGGCCTCCCTGCCCCATCTCAGCATTGGGATCAAAATCCCTTGCAATTCTTCCTTTTGACCACACTTCTCCTCCTCCAAAACGACCACACTCTTCCTCACCACACATATCTTCTTCGGACACAAGAACCCACTTTCTACACATTTATTCACCAACCTGGGATTTTTTGACATAGACCATATCCCCAACCTTCCACTCCCAATCTTTCACTCTTTCTCTGGCATCAAACAACTCTTTATTTTTCTCCTGACTTATATTGATGAGTTTCATAATCTGATCCCTATCTACTTGAACAGCCCTGGCCATTCCTAACCACCCTGGACAACGCCTTGTCCAGGATCACTGCCTTTAATGGACACAAACGGAGAGACCTCTATCACCGAATGTGGCATAGTCACATAGTTACACGTTAACAGGTTCAACACTTCTCTCCATGGCTGTTTCAACCTCATAGCCATTTGCAAACCCCCTTTCAAATATCTGTTGACCCTTTCTACAAGGCCATTAGCCCTAGGATGGTACAACGCAGTTCTAGTGTGTTTTATTCATAACTGCTCAGAACCCTCCTCATTGCTTCCGATACAAATTGTACCCCGTTATCAGACACTAATTCCGTGGGCACTCCTTCCTTAAGAAATACCTTCTCTAGAAATGCAATCAAATCCTTAGCCGTGACTTCCTTGACAGCGTCCCATTCAATCCATTTTGAATGAAAGACGACTACCACAAACAAAAATCTCAGACCCTCTCCTAATCCCGCAATAGGACCCATGATGTCCACTGCTAACTTGGACCATGGCTGGTCTGGTACGACATTAGGAACCAATGGAGTTTCCCTTAGGATTTTGCTCTTATCACTTATCTGACAGGCCATACAATCCTTCACCCGTCTCTCTGCCATTTTGTCAATCCCTGGCCACCAATAACAGAAGTTTCCTTTTCATGGTTCCCTCCCCTGGGTGCCCCTCATGCGCAAGTTCTACTAAACTCAGTCTGAGTGTCTCTGGAGGAATCACACACCGTCCCCTACATAGCCTGTCCTCATAAACGTTCCTTAATCTCCCACCACACATGAAACCTCCTATCCAACCCCTTCCTTTCTGACCATCCCATTACCGTCCACTCTTTGATCAATTTAAGTTCACCATCCATATCTTCTTCTTATAACCACCTTTCCTGACCAACAGCTCCTTCCAGTTCTGCTACAGCTGACTCATCCACATCCACATCCTTGACTTCTGCCTCTTTTCCCAACTGGAAGCCTGGAAAGGCAATCCGCCACCACATTCCTCTTCCCAGGTTGGTAGCTCACATCAAAATTATAATTTTGGAGCCCTATACCCCACCTACTTATCCTAGGTGATCCCAAGGCCCATCTTCCACTTTCAAATAATTGGACCATGGGTTTATGGTCAGACCTAACAATGAACCTCCTCCCCCACAAAAAGTATTTAAATTAGAGAATGGCCCAAAACATTGCTAACGTCTCTCTATCAATAACCGAGTACTTACATTCCGCACCTCTCAGTGCCCTTGATGCAAACGCTATTGCTCTCTCTGTGGTCTCCTTGTCATATTGTACCAAAGTTGCTCCCAACCCCAACATACTAGCATCCACCACCAACACACTCCTGTCTTTGGGGTCAAACCTTCCAATCGAAGGCGCCTTGCTCACAGCTTCTTTAATTTTGCTATGGTGTCCACTCCCTTTTTACTCCATCCATAATAGTGTCCATCACCCTTTGGAACACCGCCGCCGCCGAGGCAAGTCCGAACGGTATTCTACAATATTTGAAAGTTCCAAATGTTGTTATAAACGCCGTCAGGTGTTGACAGTCTTCCTTCAGGGGAATCTGGTGATAGGCCTGAGAGAGGTCAATCACTGAAAATATCGTGGCATCTTTGAGAGTCGACAGCTTATCACCAATTATCAGCAAGGGATGTCTGTCTACCAAGATGTTTCTGTTGAGGTCTCTTAAATCCACGCAAAGCCTTATGTCTCCATTTGATTTTGCAGCAACCACCACTGGCAACAACCACTCTGAGCTCTCACTTTTCTCTATGATGCCTTTCTGTAACAATGTTTCAATCTGTACTTTCAGTCTTCCCCTGAGGTCGTGAGGTACTGGCCTCACCTTATGCACCTTTGGTATAGCCCCAGTCTTTAAACGAATTTCATGTTCAAATCCTTTCAGCATCCCCAATTCCTCTTGGAACACCATCAGAGATTCCTTGTCCCATTTGTCTCTAATTTTTGCAACAGCGACTGGTTCTTCAGCATTCGCCTGTATTCTAATTCCCAGTTTACGCTGTTCGCCCCATCCTAAAAGAGACGAGCCCTCTTGTGTGACATACACTTCCGATTCACAACTTCTTCCTTTGTATTTTATGGCTGCTTGGAATTTTCCCAAAACCGCAATTCTCACATTACCATAAGCATATGGTTCTATTATGTGTTCCTTTAATTTGCTGACATCACCTTGCAAACAGCCTTCAAATGTTCCTCTTGACATTAGAGTCCACGGTGAACAGCTGTCCACCTTCATTGTAACAACCCTACTGTTAATCAAAAACACATCCATAGGCACACTTCCTCTATGAGAAACTTCTGACACCTCTAGTGCATGCTTGACCACCTTGCGAAACCACCAGATTCTCCTCCTGTTCTGGTACTCTCCCGCCAGACTCAATGCTTTGTACTTGACCAGATTCACGACAGACCCTTGCAAAATGTCCTCTTTTCTTGCATTTCAAGCAGGAAATGTTCCTCGCAGGAAAAAACACACTGGTGGATATGTGGCAGTTGCTACCACACTTAAAACATTTAACCTCCTTATTAACCGTTGTTTTTCTGAATCCTCTTACTGCCGCTACTTCTCCTTCTTATTTGACACTTTTCATAGTTGACATATACTTGTGGGTCTGCTCCATGCTTCTAGCTGTTTCTACTGCCATCTCCAGCGATACATCCTTTGATAACAGTCTTTCCTATATTTTCATGTTATTTGTACAACGAACTAGCTGGTCACGTATGAGTGAGTCCGTCAATGGGCCAAACTCACACGTATGGCTGAGAGATCTCAAAGCTGCAATGAAATTCCCTACTGGCTTTTGTGGATCCTGTGATCTTTGGAAAATTCTATGTCTCTCAAATGTGATGTTCTTATTTGCTTCAAAGTGGATCTCCAATTTTTTCTCTGCCACAGTATATTGGTCCAAGTCCCCTTGACCTTCTTGTGGGGGCTCTGGTAATCCATCGTAAACACTACAACCTTCCGTACCCAGATTGTGGAGCAATATCGCCTCCTTTCTTGCAGGGGTAAACTTTTCCACACCTATTGCAACTTAATAGGTATCAAACAACCTTTTCCATCTGTCCCATCTTATGGGCCGAGTGCCTGGTTCAGACAAGAAGGGTGGAGGTGGGGACATACTTGCTGCAGCCATACTTGTTAATAATTATGCTTCTGCTCTCTGGTCAATACTAGCACCACAGGTGTGATGTGTATGTTATTACACTTAAGGCAGACTTTACCTATTGTTTGTCCAATACTCTTCTGCAAATGCAAAGCCTGTGTGTGCCTATGCTACACCAGTCTCTCTCCTATTGCTGAACCTTTACGGGGATCCTTTTGTGGTACTGTTATCTTCCCTTATCCAATACTGAGTGTCGAGTTGCGATTGGGCTTTTTCTCCCAAGGTTCTTGCTCAAAACTTGTGACTAAAGAGGTTCAGAGTTCCATTTGCTGTCTAGCACCCTGCGACTTCAAAATGGGTGGACCGCCCCCATTGGATGTGCCCTCCTGCACTCTCCCCCTTTCCGCCTCACCTTGAAGGCATGCAGCCAATGGAGCTTAAGGATGGGCGGGTCCAAGGCATGATTGCCTCACTGCAGAAGAGCGGCAACCACCGGATGTTCAGTACGGGGCTGGGAAGACCATCCCCCTACAGCGCCACACTGCGCACCTCACAGTGCGTTTCCCCACAGTTCAAACCAGCTGATTCAAACTGTGGTGGCGGAAGGCCTCTACTGCGCTCCAGCAGTCTTCCGTTCGGTTGTGGTCCCGATGAGCAATCCGCACAACCGCGGTCCTCGCCTGCTGTGCAGCACCCCTCTGTGGCGGGCTTGCCGTTCACCTCGTCGCCACTGTAATGACTTGCTGATACGGTGAGTGATTGAAACAAGTTTATTTATGCGAGGCCGCTCGGAGGAAACACGTCCTCTCACTTTGTCTCCCAACCGCCTCTGCTGTGCGACATCCCTATTTAGAACATCAACAAAGATTCGCGTGACAGCACGAGGCCATGAGCATATCTAACTCATGAGCATATCTAACTCTCCACAGGGTTTTCTGTAAGCACTAAAGCTAGTCAAACGCCCAAAAGAGCAAATGAGAGCTCCTTTGCAAGTGCTGTACTGTATCAACTCATCAATTGACAAATGTGCAGCCATGCCTAGAACGTATGTGGTGGTGGGCTTCCGGCTGTCCTTACACTAAGGGAAAGCTGAGCACCACAGGGATCAACCTGCATGGGGTGCTGCAGAATGTGTGCATAGGCAGGTTTAACCATGACTTTCATTGGATGAAGTTTCTTTGCACTTCAAGCCAGACTGGTGGTTATGTTCACTGACTGATGTGGTTAATGTTCCTTTGGGCAATCCCGCTCTTATGTGCTGCCCTCAGTCTAGCCTTCTAACAGACGACCCATGTCTCTATCCACTTACAATTATTAATCGTCAGAGATGCAGAAACTATCTGGTATTAACATCCACCACAACGTATTCTAAGCCTTGGAAAAGATGCTTGTATAAAATCCTTTACTGATGGGTTCTGATGCTTGATGGTAAGGCAAACGGCATGCGATGGGCCCGTGTGCCAGTGTTCGAGTTTAAAATTACGTTGGCCACTTTGGTAGAGTGAAAATTAAGAAACACTAACTTGAGGATGTAAAATCAAGGATCCTCCGTTGAAAACTGAGCCAAAAAGCTAATGATACAATGAATTAAAGAGAGACTACTGTCGTTCTGAATAATGCATCTGAAACATAAATTATGCACCCATTCTCGATAAAGCGATAAATCATTTACAAAGTCAGTGTGTAATCAAACAGATGTACAGTCTAAGTTACCGCGCAGTAAAGCATGCAGCAAACACATAAAGCGCTATGTGAAGAAGTGGAGCATGAATGAATGGACTGGGGTCAGTATAAACAACTCTTCTATGGATGAATAATCTACGCGGAGATAGAAATGACCTTTGAACTCCCGACACAGTACAGTTAAAGTGGCTTCACTTGTTATTCTCAGGGTAATGGACCCTTAATGTAGAACACAAACTTGTAATCATGGTAATACACTACAGCCCTCGTGATAATAACAGACTTTTTTGTATAAGCTAAACAAGAAACCCAAAGCATGTGCGAGCAATGAAAGGCTGACGGGAGCTCCCAGCGCCTCCTTTTTAACTCCAGTGATAAAAGTCACGAGGGGAGAGAGCTAAGTGTTCCATGCAAGTGAGCGGTCTACATTTTTCACCGTGTGTCATTTGCAATGTTTTGACAGCGGAGCCTGGCAGCCTTTGTGTATTAGCGCAGTCACCCAAAAACATCAGCGAGGTGCATGCGCAATGACACTGTTTAAAAACTCTATTAGCTGTGTAATTAAAAACAGCTGTAATCCGATCAGGTGGATATCACTGTTACAGAATGAAGGAAGCCATTAGCAGGAAATGTTGTGGTTCAGGCAGACATCAAATCAGTTTAAAGAGATTGGCTTTCATTGTTTTTATACATTTATTCCATTACTATAATGCACTGCTCCGTTCGAGCGACTTTGTGGCGGGCACGGCGAGGAAGACTATTTAAGCAGAAGTGACATCGATGTGAAATGAATGACGGCAAGGCCTGGAAGCTGCTAGGGGGAAATGTCATGCCATTTACACCGATGCTTCATGCAGAACCCAATTTAGAATACACTTCAGTCTTGGCCGTACGCTTTCAGTGCTCAGTATCTCAAGGTAATACATTTTCCGTGTGCCAACTGAATTAAAAATCCTGCTCTAAAGTGCCTAGAATGCAAGTTATTTAACAAATAGATCCCGGTTCCTGATTTTCTTTCTGTTCTTAAACGTGATATCTAATGCATAGTCTTAGCCTGATACATATATATATATATATATATATATATATTCAATGAAAAAACTTTGTTAAAAGGGACGTTATGGTTAAGTTGCGCTACTAAAAACCTATCAAATTCAGTAAAAAAACTTCGTTAAAGGGACGTTACGGTTCATAGTAAAACCGAAAACCCCCTGAAATTCGGCAGTTATGGTAAGATAAGCAACCATAACTCCTGCCACCGTGCACTGCTAACACTAACACCCAGGACATCAAAGATGACATCACAAATGTCATTGATGACATCACTGATGACATCACATGTGCATTTACTTTTCATGAAAACTCTGTAGGAGGGATTCATATAATGTTGACCAAAAAGTGTCAAGGATCATTGGGGATAAATATCATGAGCTAATTAGTGCATTAAGCAATGCATTGATATAAATAGCATTCTATTATGAAGTTCTATCCAGTATACTAAGCTACTCATGCAGAAACATAGGCAGTGTGTGCAGTATACATGATGAAGGTGCAATATTCATAATCTTGCCATGTAGAATAATGAAATGATAATTGCTTTCTTATTATAGTTTTGCGTACTGTGAAACATCTAATAAGTAGCTAATTAAACCCACTTAATACATAATTACACTTAATACAGACAAAACACAAAGAGACAACAACACATACACATTTGATTATATACAGGGACAGAGAAGTAAGCATAAAAGCAGAAGTAGTAGCAGAAAGAGTTTATAACCTAACTGATTATCTTTATGCAGAGAAATCATTGCTCTGTTTCAAAGCTGCTACTTACTGCATGTATATGTATCAAATGATGTCAGTGAACTCTAAGAAAGGAGTGTGAGTACAATGTATACAAATATGAGCATATACAGGGAAGGTATAGTAATAAAAATAAAACTATGAGAAAATGCTGATAACTCTAATGATTATCTTCATGCACAGAAAGGATTGCTCTCTTTCAAGCCTGGTGCTTACGCTATATATATGTTTCATATGATCTGATTTGACCCTAAGTCTACAAATATAGTACCTTTTCAATTTTTACTTCCTGACTGTTACTGAAGAAAACTATGTGGCTTAGATGTCAGTAAAGGAAAAAAAGGGAGAGCCAGCCATGTGATGTCATCAGTGATGTCATCAATAACATTTGTGATGTCATCTTTGATGCCCTGGGTGTTAGTGTTAGCAGTGCACGGTGGCGCGAGTTATTGTTGCTTATCTTACCATAACTGCCGAATTTCAGGGGTTTTCGGTTTTACTTTGAACCATAACGTCCCTTTAACAAAGTTTTTTTACTGAATTTGATAAGTTTTTAGTAGCGCAACTTAACCATAACGTCCCTTTTAACAAAGTTTTTTCATTGAATTTCATAGGTTTTTATTAGCGCAACTTAACCATAACGTCCCTTTAACAAAGTTTTTTTACTGAATTTCATAGGTTTTTATTAGCGCAACTTAACCATAACGTCCCGTTAACAAAGTTTTTTTACTGAATTTCATAGATTTTTAGTAGCGCAAGTTAACCATAAACTCCCTTTAACAAACTATTTTCATTAGCACGCAGACAATATACAAAGATGGAGTGTAAAAAGCAATTTCTCAGGGATGGCATTACACAGAATGTTGCAAACTAAGAATTTATGCTCGTTCACAGTGAAGGTCAGCTGCTTCCATTTTTTGCTTGCGGGCCGGAGGGACCCACGACTCGCACTATAAGGTTCTATTGTTTTTTGACCTTGACAGACAGGGATCATACCAAAAGACTTCTTTTGAAGGAGGGGTGCAAAAACGTAAGAGACGATAAGGATGACATTTCTGAAACGAAACCGCTTTTATATATTATATCACTATGAGAAAGATCGTTGGCACAGACAGAGTTGTATTTAGGGACTGCATTACTCGTAGACAATGGAAAATGCCAATATAATGTAAGTAACCCTTTAAATTATTTTATACCGGAATATAATAACAATAGCGTGGCGTTAAATCCCGGTTAAGTTGTACTTGTTCGTTCAATGTGGCATATTGTTTTGTACCGCGCACTATCACCACCGAAGTGGTCTGCTGGCGCTCAGACGGCTCTGAAAAAGGCACAGGAGAGAGGGTGGGTTAGTGGGAATAAGTTAATATACTCCGTTGCACTATCCTCGCTAGCAAATAGTTTCACGCCCTAATAAATAAAATGAATATTTTTAATGAAGATCGGCTGGTGAGACTAATTTATGTTTTTAAAACAGGTACATCCTTCCTTACTGTCAATGCCACGATTTTCAGACCCCGGCCGACGCATTTTTTAACTGCCAGGGGCAGCTCTTAGTAAACAACTTCATGACCCTCAACATTTTATGGGACAATCGCCAAGGACCAATATGCCCTTACGCGGTACTAGCGGCTAGAAGCAACATACCAACCGTTATGGTGGCCTAATGCCTCGTTGTTGGAACAGCCTTCCGATTATCAGTGCGACCACAGTCCTTCTTTTATCATAAACCAACACCCTGTGTAACGCAAAGGAACAGCATGTGACTCAAGATGAACTTTTGCAGATCGACAGCAAAGACAAATGCAAATCGCTGAATATTCTCTAAACATTTGATGGCAAATAAATGTACTTTACGAAATGTACAATCTTGCTGTTTGCTTTTAAATCACAGTTTCATCTTCCGAATTGTGGCGCGCTGCGTTGTGAGATGATCTGTGTTGTTTTTCGGATTCTGCATGAAGTCGCGTAGGAGCAGTGTTGGCAACTCCTTAGTAAGAAAAGTAGCTATTGGCCGTCATAAAAGTAGCTAGAATTAGCTAAATGATGTCATAACCTAATTTGCATAATTCACCAGATGTATGATGGGTGATTGCCGAGGGCATGGTTGTTATAGCCTCTCATTAAGCTCACCCCTTTTTTGTAATGAAAGTCGCGAATGCACAGATGCAAACTCATTACATCCATATGCATACATTCACATGCAAATGCACTAGTATTTAAATAAACCCCACAATGATTAGGTTGTTCTGCTTCTTAAACGTGTACTGCCATTTTTAATATGCTAGTATTTTATAATCCATAATGCCTCGTTGTTGGAACAGCCTTCCGATTATCAGTGTGACCATAGTGCTTCTTTTATCATAAACCAACACCCTGTGTAGCGCAAAGGAACAGCGCGCGTGAGTCAAAATGAACTTTTCCGGATCGACAGCAAAGACAAATGCAAATCGCTGAATATTCTCTAAACATTTGATGTCAAATAAATGTACTTTACAAAATGTACAATCTTGCTGTTTGCTTTTAAATCACAGTTTAATATTCCGAATTGTGGCGCGCTGTGTTGTGAGATGATGTGTGTTGTTTTCCGGGTTCTGTGTAAAGTCACGTAGGACTGGAGACGACTGGGCGTGTTTGGCTACGCACCCTGTAACGTCACGGAGAGAGGCGGGGAATATGAATGCTTTGATAATGTTAGGCTTAGGGGCGGGAGATATGATTTAGTGTCACAAAAACAGGTCAGCCAGGTCGATGGGGCAAGTGATAGGATTATCACATAATGTCGGCGCACAGCAGCGTGATTTATCGTTTGTTTAGTGGACAAAAAGTCGGGTAAGGCCCATAGGGAATTGTAATGTCAGCGGACATAAGGAGGGTTCTTAGAACACTTTCAACCTGACAAGAACACCCCATTTTGTTTAATTGCAAACATTTCAGCACCGCGAGTGTTCTTAGAACACATTCAACTTGCCAGAGTAAAATACGGACAGCGTCCTCAGGACACCCCCATTTTGTTTATGTACCAACATTTAAGGACACTGCGAGTGTTCTTAGCTCAATTTTAGCTTGCTTACGAACAAAACGGACACATACGCCGTCCTCGGAACACCCCACCATTTAATTTATATAGAAAATTTCAGAACAGCTGTGTTGTCCGCAGACAAATCGAACACAACAAAAGCGTCTAACACATAAAAAAACAGAACATTGAACCTATCTCATAATCCCCCACCCTCCCCAAACACTCGTACACACCAACACACTCCACTAAATACAATTTTTAATCCAAGTACCACCGCGCTGTCCACGGACGTCGGCGAATGCAAGATGGCGGGCGCAACAAAAAATCTGACGCGCTTCACGCACCACGCCGTCCAATCAGTAAACACGTTGCATGTCTGCAGACATCACTCAAGCCGCTTGGCCAATCGGGGCACTGTCCGCGGAGCGAACAGGGAAGTCCGTCCGCGAAGCGAACGGAGATATCACTAATTTTTTTGCCTTACATTTTGGTCATTTTAAAAAAAAACTACTGGACGGATTTACACCAAATTTGCAAAAGCACGCTTTCGGGAGCAAGCCCCCGCTCCTGCCGCATATTTGGTGTAAATCCTTCCAGCGGTTTGGGCTGTAGGCGTGCGCAAAGTTTTTGGGACTAACCCTTATAACTTTGCCCCCCCTGGACCAAACCTCTCCAAAATTTGCAAAAAAATTCAGAGTGGGCCATATACTTTTTTTGCATGCTGAGGATTCGTCCAGAGGGAGCGAAGTTATAAGCCAGCCAAAAAATGCTCTTCCTATGGAAACACCAATTTAACCATAACTACATGGACGCTACCGCGTCCATGTAATATATATATATATATATATATATATATATATATATATATAGTTATAATGGGTTTCAAAAAGTTTGGAAAAAACACTTTCACATGAAATGGGAAAGTAGGAAGGTCCATTTGAGCCAAATCACACATGCCACAACGCCACCTAGTAGCCATCGATGGAAGTTCACCTCCAGTTCTGAGCCACAAAAGCAAGGCATTGTGGGTATGCAAATTATCCCAAATGCAAACCTTTTATCCAGGAAATTGGCCTTGTCTGAGAGGGTTTTGCTACTTTATACATAGCTTAATAATCAACCCAAGACAGACATTTTCAGGCCGATTCATGGAATAAATGTGCGCCGAAAAGGGGAGCGCAAGGCTGAAAATCGCAGTGCAAGCGTGACAATCGCAGCGCACGCGTGCCAAAGCCGCGTACATCGATTCATGGAATTCAGTGCGCGTGTAAATCCTGTGATATGCGCTAAATTCGTGGGTGGCGCATGCCGGCGCACACCTCATTAAACGGCATGCAATACGCGCACAGGGAAAGCGCACATAGCTCAGCACTCACAATAGAAGTGGGCGGAACACGGGGCGTAACACGTGTAATGGGGAACAACGTGTGAAAATGTGGGCGTTACGGGGGAAGTACAGGAGGTAAATGCACGCAACGCCCACACGCGCGCCATCAACACTTATTCATGGAATCGAACAGGGGAAAGCCGTGCGCCAAAAAAGACGCGCTAATCCGGAAACATGTACGCCAGCAAGAAGCAGGGGTAAGCGGCCCCGCACAGCATAAAAGTGCGTGTAAACAACAAACAAGCTCAGACGCTACGATGAATATACCGTTCCTCGCAGCAGTGGTCGTGGGACACCGCAGGAGGAGGAGGATAGCCAGGACCCGCATTTTTTTACCCAGGGCTAGCCTTTTTGAGATGCCTGATGACCAGGTGTTTGGGAGGTACAGGTTTCCACCACACATAATCCTAGACCTGGTGAGGGAGTGGGAGGATGACCTGACATTATCCACCCTGTGCTCGCAAGCACTGAGCCCCTTGAAAAAGGTGCTCAATGTACTGCACTTCTCGGCTACTGGGTCATTTCACCGGACAAGTGCCATAGTGGGGGGTGTGTCACAGGCCACGCAGTCACGCTGCCTACACCAGGTGTTGGCCATCATGACTGCACGCCCCTCAGTCCGCAGGAACATATACATGCCCAGAACACCTGCAGAAAGGTAGGCCGTGGTCCAGGACTTTTACAGGGTGGCACACTTTCCCAAAGTGCTAGGTGCCATTGATTGCACCCATGTGGCTCTACATCCTCCCAGGGCCACTGAGCACATCATATCGAAACCGCAAGCACTGGCATTCAATCAACGTGCAGGTAGTATGTGATGCCAAGGGAATCATCACTTCAGTATATGCCAACTATCCAGGCTCAAGCCATGATAGTTTCATTTTCAGAATGTCACCCCTAAACCGGGACCTGGAAGCTGGGCGGCATGGCGACACATGGCTTATTGGTGAGTATAAATGCCTCTGCACATGCATGCATGTCAGATACTGACTAATGTGAAAACCCCACTAATTATAGCCATCATCACCTCCCCAAGGGACAGTGCCTACCCTCTGAGCACCTACATGATGACGTCAATTCGCAATCCCACCACACCACCCGAGGTAAGATACAACACAGCCCATGTTGCAAACCGGGGCATAGTGGAGCGCACATTCAGAGTGCTCAACTCACGCTTCCGCTCCCTTGACCGCACTGGTGGGCAGCTGCTATATGCGCCCCCAGTAGTGTGCAGGATCATAGTGGCAGCATGTGTCCTGCACAACGTTGCAACCTGGCGGGGTGTGGCGGCGGACATGATATGATATGGCATTTATAACGCACATATACACAAGTGCCCCCACATCCCCAACCACATGCACGGACGCTGCGCATGGGAGGTGAAAGGGCACGTGGTGAGGCAGCCCGTAACCAGCTAGTGGCAAATTACTTCACCTAAAATCCCACCCCTGCGGAGTGCACACAGCCCTGGCACATACCAGCTGACAATCAATGCTGATGACCAAAGGTACAGTCAACTGTCACAACCATACCAGCCTGAGATTGTTCACCTGGAAGTGTTACATTGTGTGCATCCCTAGCTACTTAAAGACACCCAATGCTGTGTCACTAAAAGCCACACATTCATGCAGCATGAATGACTACCCCCTTGCAAAATACCACATCAAAATAGTGGCATGTCACCCAACCCCTCCCCATCTCAGCACCCAACACACCTTTCATGGCATGCAATGTGAAAGCAACCAAATTAATGCATAACACATGACACAAGTGTCACAAAGTGCACTGTCCTAAAGGGAAACAGGCCACAGACAATATGCTCCCAGTAATCAATCAAAACCAGCACACATGAACAAATATTTACCAGCAACACAAAACAGCAGCACAGGATGAAACAGTGGCAACATATGACAGTATAAAATGAAAGTAGTGCAAGTCTCACAACCTGACTAAGGCAGCACATCGACCCCTTCCAACTGCAGAGTGTTGCTGTCAGGCAAATGTGTCAGTGTACTGCATACAACATGAACTGCATCTGCAAAGGAGACGGCTTGTGAAGACATGAAGAAACTACATGTATATAAGGAGAAAGACATGGATGCACACGCATATATCAATACACCATGCAGTGTAGAATCCAACAACAATCCCCACTAGGGATGTACACACAGATTTGACTACAGAATGCCCACACAACTCATGGGAGCCCAATGTCACTGTGCAAGTTACTGTCACTTGGTCACACCCTTTGCAAGCCCATGGAAAGTGGAAGCAGGAGGGGTGTGTGTGTCAGGAACCCAAGCATCTAACCCAAAGACAGGACAAGCCTGCATGTGCCCAGCTGGAATACACAGTGGATGCCCACGGTAACCACATAAAGCAACACACTGTAAAAAAAATATTTTAAAAAAATGGCCATGTGTGGACCGGGGGGGCACCCAGGAGGGACGAGGTACAGGGTGCACCCCAACACCCACATGCGTGGATGTTGAGAAAAAAAAATACCTCCATGTGCTCATGGCCTGCACGGCTACGCTACAGTGGGAGAACTGCCGTCGCTGTCATCACCCACTGCTGCTACATCAGGAGGTGGCCGTGATATGGGAGGCAGCCCACGCAAAGCCCTGATATGGTCCTCCATGGCAGCAAGCATGCGGGTCTGAAAGGTTTGGTTCTGCAGGGTGATGGTACGGAGATCCACATGCAGCATCTCACGGGTAGCACACATTTCTGCCTGCATGGCCTCGCGTGATGCCTGGATCTCTGCATGGGTTGCCTGGAGCTCAGCTGAGAGTGAACGTGTGAGCTGCTCCAGATGCTGTTCTGACCTAAAATTCCAGGAAACCTCAAGTTCACCCAGAGTATCTCTGAGGGACCTGTGTTCTAACCTCAGGGTTTCCCTGTGGGCCTGGGCTTCTGCAGATATGGCTGTGCGCAGAGTCTCCAGTCCAGCCCGTCGGTCCCTGTTGGACACCAACATGTCCTCCCTGTGTGAGTGGCAAATGGAGTCTGTTGCCTGCTGCTGGAGCTCCATCTGCCTTTCAGGGGGGAGAATGGAAGTGGCCACCCTATCCATTTCCTGAGCCATCATTTCACATGATGCCCCCTGTTGTGCTGCTATACTGTACATGGAGTTCTCCCACACAGTATTGCCTGGTGGCAAACGGCCACCACGTTGGCGGGCACCACACCTGTTTGGGGCAAGGCGATCTGCACCTTGCTGTGCTGGCACTGTCTGAGGCTGCAGGACTGCATTCCTCCTTTGATCTGCTGGCCCAGGAACAGGAACAAATATTGTGGAGTGTGACCCTGCATCCGTAACCGGCAAAGGCGGACTTTCCAACACTGAAATCCCCATAGAGGGGTCTACCACCGGTGCAAGTGGGTTGGACAGAACAGCATCCCTGCCAGAAACACTCACCTGCGATGGCACATATGCCTCAATGTCCGATTCAGCACTTGATTCATAGAGGTCTGCGGAGGTGTACCCAGAGACACCCATGGACAGCATGGTCTGTAGGACAAATGGGTTTTCACCCTCCACCACCCCATGTCCTCCAGTGGTGCCTGGTTGTGGCTGTGATTCCTCCTGGGTCTGCACCATCTCCTCCTCCTCAATACCATCAGGTGCCTCACCACCTGCAAAAACATGAAAGATAACAAATGGAAACAGTCATGAGCACCATAGCACACACATAGGCCTGACGAGGCAGAGATCCAGTACATAAATTACACATGTCCCACATGACAATAACCCTGGCATGCATGCACTGTCAATGAGTTGGAATGGGAGGCAAAAAACAGACACTGAGGACTCCAAGATGGAAAAGCAACACATGTGCTGCATGCTGGATAGCACTGGCATCACACATTAGCCTGTGAGTGGCATGTCCAATACACATACATGACACATGCCAGCACACAGATGGCACGTAGCATAGCCATGGTACATTTGACAAGTACAGCCATATGGAAGGAAATAAGTACTGTCACCCATCCATGTGAGATGGACATCATGAGATAAAACATGCAAAATAGTGTGACAAAACACGCAAGTGCCACACGCGGCAACACATCCAGTATTCACTGATGCAGTGATGGCAGGCAGATGGATACATCAATGGTTGGTCACTTCAACATGACAGAAGACAACAGTCATGTTCAACATTCAAACAGGGTCCAAAAATGATTGTGTGCAGGCGATTACTTAATAAGCCTGAATGTTGAAATCATTCCCATAACAAGGTAATAAATGTGGGCCATTATGGGGTGTAATCTATGACTGAAGTATATTAAGTTAGTGGCAGTACGGGAAAAAAATGTGTGGTAAATACTTGCCATTTGGGTTGTATCATGTAATGGGCATTTCAATGTGGGGTGGATGGGATACATGGTTGGGTCTTTGCACAGTATTTGGGGGGCCATAAGGCCCATGATTGTGGATCATGATGACGTGTTGAGGGGGACATTAGTCGGGGCCTGCTGGCAGGTGCCCGTCACTGCTGGGTGGATGGAGGTGCGGGGGAAATGAGTCAGGGCCTGCTGGCAGGTGGCCGTCACTGCTGGGTGGGTTGGGGTGCAGGGGGACATGAGTCTGGGCCTGCTGGCAGGTGCCTGTCAATGCTGGGTGGGTGGGGGTGCAGGGGGACATGAGTCGGGGCCTGCTGGCAGGTAGCCGTCACTGCTGGGTGGGTCGGGTGCAGGGGGACATGAGTCGGGGCCTGCTGGCAGGTGCCTGTCAATTCTGGGTGGGTGGGGTTGTAGTGGGACATGAGTCGGGGCCTGCTGGCAGGTGCCCGTCAATGCTGGGTGGGTGGGAGTGCAGGGCGACATGAGTCGGTGCTCACTGGTGCATGGTGACATGTGGGCTGGCTGGGGGCATGGGCTGGGTGGATGTCCTGCCTGCGGGGCATGGCCAGGGGTGCAGGGGACTCCCTGCGGTGTGGGCTGCCTACAGGGACTGGGGAGGGGGTAGAGGGCACACCTGGGAGGTCCCACACTGCCAAATTGCATGTGAAACTTCCCGTAAACCCCCAAGCTACATGTACCCCGCTCACACAAGGCCTATTGCGTGGAGAATCTCCACGCGCAACCCTCAGAATACACATACCTCACTCCCCAAAGCCTTTCATGTGTGATTCTCCATGCGCACCCCCGGAATACACGTACCCCGCTTGCACAAGGCATATCACGTGTGATTCTCCACGCCCACCCCTCAGAATAGACGTACCCCACTCCCCAAAGCCTTTCGCGTGTGATTCTCCACACTTATCCCCGAAATACACGTACCCCGCTCGCACAAGGCCTATCGCGTGTGATTCTCAACGCGCACACCTCAGAATACACGTACCCTGCTCCCCAAAGCCTTTCGCGTGTGATTCTCCACACTTACCCCCGAAATACACATACCCCGCTCGCACAAGGCCTATCGCGTGTGATTCTCCATGAGCAACCCTCAGAATACATGTACCCCGCTCCCCAAACCCTTTTGCATGTGATTCTCCACGCGCACCCCTCAGAATACACGTTCCCCGCTTGCACAAGGCCTATTGTGTGTGATTCTCCATGCACACCCCTCAGAATACACGTACCCCGCTTGCACAAGGCCTATCGCGTGTGACTCTCCACGCACACCCCTCAGAATACACGTACCCCGCTCGCACAAGGCCTATCGCGTGTGATTCTCCACACGCACCCCTCATAATACACGTACCCCGCTCCCCAAGGCCTATCACGTGTGATTCTCCATGCGCACACCTCAGAATACACGTACCCCGCTCCCCAAGGCCTATCGTGTGTGAATCTACCTGCGCACCCCCCAAATGCACTGTCCCAGCCCTGTGAACTGGTGCAGGGTTAGCGCGGCCCTTTGCGCTGCATTGGGGATTTCAATGCCTTATCCTTGTGCAAGGGGCGTTCTTGGGGGCGTAACTGGCACTGCAGGATGTTCTCTGCGCCAGCCCTCAAAATGGCTTGGAAAATCCATGAATATGCAGTGCGCCAGAATTTGGCGCACACGGCTGGCGCACGCTAGCTCTCTGCGCTGCTTGCGTGCGCTGCCTCTGCGCTGAAATCTATGAATTACCCTATTTATATATTTACACACTGGCTAAATTATGATGGATTTAAAAAGGCTTGAAAAGGTCACCCATGTTCCTTATCGAACGTGCACACTTATCCATGGCTCAAAAGCCGAAACCGAGCATACCCAAGACCAATAATTGCACGTGTGCTTAACTACAGAGACAGGGACATGATACTACGGGCGGCAAGAGAGAAGCAGGAACTGAGGTGGGAGACCAGTATGATACGGATCTTCCCCGATTTTACACTGGCGGTACAGCAAGAAAGAAAACAATTTATTGGCGTCAAGAAACTGCTACAAGACCGACAAGTCCAATACGCAATGCTCTACCCGGCGAGACTGAAGATCCTGTATAAAAACAAAGTCCATTTCTTCACCTTCCCTGAGGAAGCCGGCAATTTTGTAGAGACGCATATTCCCGCGGCGGCAAGGAACACCGAGGACACTAGTCAGGAATGACTTTTCTGAGGACTGATCGGCGGAAGATTCTATCGAGAGGCCGCTTTCCATATATCAACAGCTTCCCCTGGCTGGGGACGCTCACAGAGGTGGGAAATCACTATGGAAATGTTAAGCTATATGGTAATATTCCCCGCTGCCATTCACATATGAGAGAGTAACGCTTGATCCGGATATCCGCACTCAAGGTTTGGAAGAGCATAGGCCCTGGGAATCTCCGCAGGCCCCCCTATTGCAGGTGCATATGCTAAAAGTTAGAGGGAGGGATGGGGATCCAATGAGCACAGTAGAGGTTTGGGGTGCGGGGGGGACGTGGGGGAGTTGGGGACTAGTTATGTTCCGTATGGGGAGAAAGTTAAAAGCACATGGTCAAAATACGCTGGCAAACTTGGAAATAATATGAAACAATTGTTTGTAGATACACATTGCAATCACGTTGAATGGAATGGCTGGAACGAACTCTGAAAACATTAGAATAATGAGCTGGAATGTTCGAGGCCTGGGCTCTAGGGTTAGGAAGAGGAAAATTATGGCATACATTAACAGACACACCCCACAGATTCTATTCCTACAGGAAACACACATTGGTCCACAACACGGGGGACAACTGGCGCCGAACTGGGGAACCCACCAATATTTCACAACTTACTCGAATAGGGCTAGCGGTACAGCAATATTGGTACACAGAACCCTCCGATTTATGTGCAAGGAGGTGAGGTGTGATCAGGGGGGTAGATATGTTCTGGTACATGGCACCTTACGAGATAAAGAGGTAGTTCTCCTAAATGTTTACGGGCCCAACGTGGACGACCCAGAGTTTTACTCCGAACTCTTCGGGATGCTGGCACATTATCCAGCAGCCCACCTGATATGCGGGGGGACTTCAATACCATTTTAAATGTGAACATTGACCGCACCTCGACACAAGCGAGAACTTTATCTAAAGCCGCCCAGGCAATTATGGCTCATATGGCAGACCTGGGACTAAAAGATGCATGGAGGACATTACACCCCTTCGAGAGGGGATACATGTATTATTCCACGGGGCATGACATGCACTCCAGGATAGATATGTGGCTGCTGGATAATGCGGCGTTAGCCTAGGTTTCTGAAGCACAGATGCTGCCCAGGACGTACTCTGACCATTCCCCAATTTTATTAGACCTGCGAATGCCTGGCGAAGCAGTGAGTAGACCTCCATGGAGGTTGAAACCAGCGGCGCTGCGTGATCTGGTCTACAAGAACGCGATGGATCAGCACATACAGGAGTTCTTTGCATTTAATGACAACTCAGTGTCTACTCTTGCGATACTATGGCAAGCATTCAAGGTGTATATTAGAGGCGCATCCATATCGAAGGAGAGCGGCATCCTCAAAGACATTAGGAATAGGATGCAACGCCTTGAAACGCAAATAGCATCGATACAATCTCAATATGAGCTTAAACCGTCACCTCAACTCACGTTAGAGATAAAAAATAAACTAGACGAATACAAAGAGGCAGCGGACCAAGAGATCCGCTATTTTGATAGACCAGCGGCCGCTCGCCGCTATGGTGAAAGCGAACGTTGCTAGCCAGAGCAGTGAAAGGGGATCGACGGACATCTCATGTATACTAACGTCGGAGGGCACGGTCACCACTGATCAGGGCAAGACATGTAGCACGTTTCATACATTCTATGAAGAACTGTATTCGCCCCAATCGGATGCCACTGAAGAGGAGATTGAGCAATATCTCTCCTGGATCCCGACGACACTTCTGGCTGAAAGCACGAGAGAGGTGTTGGAGGTGTTGCCCCTATAACTGAGGTGGAAGTGATCGGGGCAATTGAAGCTCTCCCGAATGGGAAGGCCCTGGGTACAGATGGCCTTAGTCCAGAATTTTACAAAGAGTTTAAGCACCTTCTGGCGCCCAGATTACTAGCTATGTGGACCGAGGCTCTGGATAAGGGAGAGCTCCCGGCGACTACAAGGGAAGCGGTGATAACGCTATTGCTTAAGACAGGTAAACCCCCAGAGGACTGCGGGTCTTATAGACCTCTTTCACTAATCAATACGGATGCAAAATTATTAGCAAAAATACTTGCTACAAGGTTGACACCTTGGATGCCATTTATGGTCCATGAAGATCAGACGGGATTCATTCCTGGCAGATCCTCGGCAACTAATATTAGGAGATGCCATGAGGTCCTGTCCACGACACCCCCAGATCACCAGACGATAGCAGTGTCGCTGGACATGCGCAAAGCTTTCGGTACGGTGTCCTGACCTTTCCTGTTTGTAGTGCTGCGAAATTATGGATTTGGACCGAACTTCTTGAAATGGGTAAAGTTGCTGTACTCATGCCCACAGGCCAGAATTAGAATTAACAGTACCCTGACGGAGATGCTTGAACTCCGAGGAGGCACGAGACAGGGTTGCCCACTCTCACCATTACTGTTTGCCCTAATAATAGAACCACTGGTGGATGCACTGAGGGCCCACTCCAGCGCATACGGGCTAAAAATAGGGGCAGCATTACACATCATAAACCTATACGCAGATGACATTTTGCTATACCTGAGAGATCCGGACAGAACACTGGGGAGGGTCTTATCCATGGTGGAGCAATTTGGTGGACTCTCAGGACTAAGACTTAACCCTAATAAATCAGAAGTGTTCCCTATTACTGAAGCCACTGGTAGACCACGTGACCTGCATGGTCTACAGTGGTTCCCGACGCATATCCTGTATCTGGGAGCACGTATAGCTCGGAACGCACAGCTGTCTCGTGCATTAAATTATAGCCTATTGGCGGATTCATTGTGTTTGAAACTGAAGCGCTGGGGGGTCCTCCCTGTATCCATGATGGGTAGGATCGCACTAGTGAAAATGATAATTCTCCCAAAGCTGTTCTACTTGTTTAGTACGGTGCCGGTTTGGCCAGGGCGGGCTCTATTCACTAAAATGTTGGGCGCATGCACCTCATTTGTGTGGGGCGGTCACCCGAGGGTGAGCTGGAGGACACTTACAAATGACTATTTGGCAGGTGGCTTGATGGCACCAGACCTCGAACTTTACTACTTGAGCGCACAGGCACAAAATGCGGCCCAGTGGGCGACGGCATTCATTAATCCGGCGGGCCCGGTACCAAACCAACTTGAAAAAGAGGCCATACTGGCACTTCACCAGAGTACGAGGGCCAATGTTAAGCATTATAACTCCCTGAAACCATCAAAAGTGGTGATCACGGCATGGGCCAAGATAGTTGATATGTACGATATTGAAAGGATATATCACCCAAGTATGCCGCTCTGGGGTATACCTCAGGCTCCTTTTAACATAGAGGGAGAAACAGCTCGCCACTGGTCCTCTAGGGGCATAACACAATGGGGTCAAATATTTGTGGATGGGCAATTCATTAAATGGGATGTTATCAGGGAGGCGGTGGGTAACACTCCTACGATCAGACGACAATACACTGGTCTGCAGGCAGCCATACAGAATATGTGGCCGACCTTCCCCAATGAACCCCCAATTAACATGGGTCTGGGGTACATGTTTACGGGGGGATTCCAAAAGATAACAGCTTCCACATTGTATAAAATCATACTTCAGACACGCCCGTTAGAGCAGCGTACAGCTAAGGCCAAATGGGAACAAGACCTTGGAGAGGAGATAGAAGACGAGGAGTGGTCTCAAAATTATGCACTTGTGAAACAGATATCCTGTAACTCTAAATATAGGTTAATCCATTATAAAATACTACAGAGAACACACTACACCCCTATGAAACTCAAACACATATATCCAGCCATGACGGGGAAATGCCCGAGATGCCACGCTGACAATGCAGACATTTACCATATGTTATGGGCGTGCGGTGAACTGAGGGGATTCTGGGAGGCAATATGTCAGGCAGTAGATGAGATGGCAGATCACCCTCTGGAGTGGACCCCACAAATGTGCCTGTTGGGGACAATTGAGAAAATGAACCTGATATGGCGGAAGCTATTAAATGTAAGTCTGCTCCTCGCCAAGAGAGCGATCCTCCTCAAGTGGAAGAGTGCACACCCCCCTACTAAAGCGGATTGGGACAGGGACATGGCTTGGGCAAACGACATGGAGGAATTGTATATTGACACTGTGCTCCCTGTCTCGCGTCCAAAGAACATTTGGGGCAGATACAAACAATACTTGGCCGACAAGAGTGAACAAGAACATTCCGATCCTGAATAGTGATTAGAATTGTAAAATGTATTGTGTATGAATATGCTGATTCTGCATCCAAGTGATTGTATTGACCACGTGCAATAAAAATAAAAGTTTTAAAAAAAAAAAAGGCTTGAAAAAGAAATTCTACCTGAAATGTGAAAGTGTAATATTCCATTTGAGTCAAGTAATACATTCCACAACCCACCTGTGTAACAGTTTAGAACCACACCAGCACTGCTCCAAAATATCACTTTTGTCTTAAAGGGCAGTGCTACTTTATAGTTATCTTAATCAATGCAAGACACACATTATTTAAAACTGCGGATTACCTGCAGATTACTACATACCTGGTTTCAACCATATTAGAGATCATCCGTGTAGTAAAGTGTAACAGGCTTGTGGTTGGAGCATGTTTTCCAAACACCAGCTAAATTATGGTGGGGTTAAAAAGGCTTGAAAAAAAACTTCCACCTCAAATGTGAAAGTATAATGTGCCATTTGAGCCAAGTCACACAAACCAATTTTCTGGAACAAACAGCTTGCTTTTGAGCTAATTTGCGTACCCACAATGCCTTGCTGATGTGACTCTACACCTGAGGTGTACTTCCAGCGATGGTTACTAGGTGGCATTGTGGAATGTGTGACTTGGCTCAAATGGAATATTACACACACATATATTTATATTTATAATAAACCGTTGGAGCCAAGGTAGACATTCAAACATGCCACATCGCAACACTGGAAGTTCACCCCCAGTCCAATGCCAGATGAGCAAGACATTGTGACATATACATGGATATATATACTACACGACCTGCGGTAGCGGCCGTGTAGTTACGGTTAAGATGCTCAACCCATAGCAAAAGCACTTTTTGGGCAGCTTATAACTCTGGCGCCATTTGACGAATCCTCACCAAACTTTGCAAAACAGGTGTATGGCCATGTCCTCCGAATGACTATGCAAAGTTTAGTGTGGTTTGGTTAAGGGGGCACAGAGTTATCGGGGGAGGCCAAAACATTTTAAATCCTCATAGACATAATGGAAACAATATTTTGCTCATGCCTACAGCCCAAACCGCTGGACAGATTTGCACCAAACCTGCGAGAGGAGTGGCGGCATGGTCCTGGAAGTGTGCTTTTGGGGGAAATCCATCTAGTATATCTTTTTAAAATGGGCCTAACGTAGGCCCAAAAAAAATGTGTGATATACTGTGTCCGGTCCGTGGACTCACTTTCTGATTCAGTATCCTTGGACACTTCTGGACCAATCAGAGAGCCGCGTGACGTTCTTGGACATCATACGTGCCAGCTGATTGGTCAATTACAAATGCATGGTGTGCCATCTTTGAAATGGATGCCATGTTGGATTCGGAAACTGCGCCATTAGTCGAAGAATATTGCGGTAAAAACGTATTAAAAAACACAACATTACACTTGTCAAACTAACTCAACAATGTCTGGGGAGGTGAGGAGTGATGATTTATTTATTTATTTATTGGGCATTTGTAAGGTGCTTATACATCAAGAAAATTGTGTTTCAAAGCGTCCACAGGGTAAAGGGAAGGGAACAAGGGAAATAACAAGACAATGGAATATGTAAAATCCTGCAAAAATTTGGTCATACTAGGTCTTGTGAACATTTGGATCGTGCAAGTGCAGGGAGCGAGAAGGGACAGGGGAAGGGGACAGGTGCTTGAGGATCCACAGAGGGGTGAAGTGCCAGGTAGATAACTGCAAGGCAACATTTAAGCGCAAGAGCCCGTTGTGAGGCAACAGGTAAGTGCCAGGCAGTGACCACTAGATGGAAGAGGGGTCACCAGCCCATCCAATAAGTGCAAGCCTGTGAAGCAGCACAGGCCAAGTGGTGCCTAAAGGCAAGTGTAGGGGGAGGGCGGATGCTGCGGGCGATCGGTCAGAAGGCCAGAACACTGAAGGACACATAAAGGCCCAGGTCACCATATCACAGCTACTTTGAGGTTTAGCACAGGAGCGAGAGAGGGAAGGAGGAGGAAAAGAGAAAAGTCTTGAGGTGTTTTTTTACCTTGAGGAGTTCCGGCTCAAGACAAAGACAAAGGGGGATGCTTTTCCAGAGGAGGGAGCTGCCTGAGGAGAGGGAACTGCCGCCCGCACTCTGCTTATAGAAATGCTAGTCAAGCAGAGTATTGAAGCCGGAGGATCGGAGGGATATGAAAGGAGAGTATTTGGTGAGAGAAAGTTGCAGATAGCATGGTCCATGCCCCAGACAGCCTCGCGGATGATGCAGAGCGATTTAAATTAGACTCTTGCAGTAACCAGGAGCCAGTGAAGAGATTGTATGGCTGGAGAGATACAGTCCCTGGGCTTAAGGCCAAGGATAAGTCTTGCAGCCCTATTCTGGATTAGCTGGAGGGGCATATAGAAGAAGAAGGTAGATTGAGGAAGAAGCTGTTGCAGTAATCCTGCCTGGTGAGTACCAGAACCCCGGTGACATTGAGCTTCTGCCGGAAAGGGAGGATGCCCCTGTCAAGGAACAGTTGGAAATGGGCCTTCTTGGCAAGGACCAAGATATGAGGTAAGAAAGAGAGAGAGGAGTTGAAGATAACTCCCAGGTTTTTAGTCTCAGAGGAAGGAGAGGGGGCGTGCCCATTGAGGGTGGCCGTATTGAAGGGAAAAAAGAGGTAACAGGATTCCTGATAGGAAGAATCTCAGTCTTGCTGGCATTGAGACGATTTCATTGGAGGTACACCAAGACTGGATAGCAGACAGGCAGTTAGGAATGACAGAGGAGGTCATAAGAGTTGCAGAGGATAGTCTGAAGAAGAGTTGGGTGTCGTCTGCATAACACTGGAAGAGTGGTGAAAAAGTGGAGATGAGGTGAGCAAGAGGAGCGAGATAGATGTTAAAGAGTGAGGGCGAAAGGATAGAGCCCTGGGGAATGCCAAAGGTGGGTGAGGAAAAAGAACCCAGGATAACCTGGGAGGGACGGTCAGTGGGGATGGAGGTCAGCCAGGCCAGTGTCTGCTCGAGATACCAAGGGAATCATGAAGCCGTTTTATGAGGATGGAGTGGTTAACCGTGTCAAAAGCAGAGGAGCGATTGAGTAGAATGAGAACAGCAGGTGAGTTGGAGTGGAGATGCAAGCAATTCTTCACGGGTGTTCAGGCGAGCAGTTTCGTGCCTCTGGATGCCCGGACACCATATTGATGATCGTGAAGGCAAACAACAAGCTCAGTATATTGGGTCAGTTGGGGGAAGATCAACGTCTCCAGATGTTTCCCAAGGAAGGGAGTGAAAGAGATGGGGCGGTAGTTAGCCGGACATGAGGGGTCAGCCGAAGGCTTGAGTGATTGCAAAAGTCTGTGAGTGCAAGGGCAAGGGAGCCAATATTGTCTTTAATAGTTTTGGAAGAACAGGGGGAGACCTGTTTGAAATAGATCTTCATAGAGAAGACAACTCTAGTGACCTCGTCTGGCATGATTTGGAGATGGTGACAGGCCAGTTTATCAGATGATGAGCTTGAGGCCTGCCCTTCCGTTCAGCAGCTCTGCACTTGCGTTTCAGGGCCATTAGATAAGAGTCATCCCAAGTGTTACGCATGGAGGCAGGTTTCATGTGGTCCTCATGACTGAGGCAAGAATATCAAGAGTGTGAGTGATAGCGAGAGCTAGATTGTTGAGAGCAAAGTCAATAGTTTAGTCAGAAGTTGAGGGGGTGAAGGTGGAAACTTAACTAGCATCTGACACTTGTTTCATTGGATGGATGTCCGTAAATGAGGCTGACAGGCCTCGGGGAGGTTCCGTCAGAAGAAAGGAGAGTGTGGTCAGACAAGGATAGCGGGGTGGAGATGAGGGTAGAGAGCAAGTGATCAGAATGGCCGGCGCCTGTGATTGGCCCTTAGAGAGAGATACTGGCATCGAGAGTGTGTCCAGCCGAGTGGGTAGGGCCGCAAGGGAGACAGAGAGGGAGAGAGAGGTGCAGAGGTCATGGAAGATATTGTGGGCTGTAATTGAGGAGTCTAAGTGGATGTTGAAGTCACCCAGAAGAAGGAGATTGGAGGTGGAGGACAGAAGAGAGGAGGACAAATCGGTCCATTCTGGAAGAAAAGAGGAGATATGACCCGGGGGCCTGTAGATAGTAGCAATGGTCAAAGAGGAAGTGGGAGAGATGGCAAGGTTGCAGACCAGGCTTTCAAAGGAGGAGGGGCTGGGTGGGTATGAGGGAAGAAGAGATGCACTCAGGGAAGATCAAGGCTACACCACTGCCTGTGTGGTTGGGATGAGTCTTTGAGATGATCGTGTAGACATCAGGAAGCAATGACTGAGCTGGCATTTAACCACATCTCGGAGAGAGAGAAGACCTTGAGATCAGAGTCTTCAGGAAGGAGACAGATGTTGGAAGATTGCTTGATAGCAGAACGAGCATTAAGTGTGGCTAAGTGAAGCCAGTCACCACCCTGAAAGGTTTTCTGATGAGGGATAGAGGGGGTGGTATACCCGTTGGAGGTGGTGAAGGGGCTGCTGAGAGAGAGGAAGGAGGGCTAGTGGGAGCTGGAAAGAAGTTGGGAGACAGCAGGCGCTGGTCAAAGAGGAGGATATTGGGTGAGGACCGTGGAACATGAAAGTGTCATTGTGATAGACATGAATGATGTACCTCGAGGTTGAGAAGCTAGCCAAGAGAAGTTCCCATTTAGTGCCACCATTAATGGGTGAGGAAGAGGAAGGGGAGAGCATGGAAATCAGATGAACGAGTCCATGAATCTGGAGAGGGGACAGAAAAGCGGATGTCAGTGACAATTTGCCTAGATGTGGCACTGACGTAGGTGTCTGTGATAGGTAATCCAGGATTACAGGAAAGGAGATATTTTTTAATTTTTCCCCACCAGACTTGGTGAGAGAGGGGGAGATAGGTGATAGCAAAGCAGTTAGAGTAGATAGGCGAGATCAAGAGAGCCATGGAGGGAGGTAGAGAGGGGAGTGGGACAGATACAGATAACATGACCAACAGAAATTACTTTTAAGGTCAGGTTCCCCATAAGGTGTGCATTAGCTCTGAACAAAGACCCTTTGAAGCTCAGGAGAAGTGGGTAAAATAAACATTGGCCAGCCAGATGTTCTGTTCTGGCCATAGAAGAGAAAAGAAACTGCTTGGGGTGATCCGAAACTACCTCTCATATAAAGCATTGTTATATGTTTAACATTGAACACAATTTCCTAAATAAAAAGAGCATTGTGATCTACATAACTTATCAAAATTATGATTCTGGCATTTTCATAAGTCTGAGGAACTGGAAAATTGGTGAAGTTTCTGATCATGAAATTAATGTTTGAATTGGGAAGTGTCCCATTTTTAGCTATTTTAGCACAGCAGCAAATCGCAAAAAGCGGTGGCTCTGCCCAGGAAGGGCGTGCCGAAATAAAATGAGTATTTTCCCACTCGCCATAAAATGTAGAATCTAAAAATATATAGATTCATGTAGTTATCTGAAAAATTAGCATAATTGCCATGTTGTCAGATTTTCATAACCCAAAAAGGTAAAACCCACACGTCATTTTGAGATGACAAATCTTTCTCCTCCCTCAACCTACATCATGCATATCTCCCAACTTCTGGTCCTATCTGCATCCAGTGGGCTTCTTGGTGGGACGTGAAGAGAGAGTGCTAGCCAATCCTTACAGTGGGAATTATGATAATGTAGGAGTGTCATTAGCCCTATAAGAGATCAATTTTGCATCAGAACAGGACTTTTCCACTTGATTCCTGGAGGTAGCTTGCTGCCGGACTCTTGCGAGGAACAACTAGCAAAGAGGCCTCAATCCTTGCATTGGAGACAGTGACAGGGAAATATGGAAGCTAGCTAGGACCCAATCAGAGGAACCAGAGGGAGTCTGGGTGCAGGAGAAAATCCTTGACCCAAGACCTTGACCAGGTCTGTGCTGCCCTCAGAGGAGCCCTGTTGTTTTTCCATAAAAAAAGCTTCCCATATGCGCAGAGATATCCTAAATGCCATCAAAAGTGTGAGGGGGCAACTGCCACCCTTAATCTCCATCTTGCATGGTGGGTAAGGGGGGTGGTACTGGGAAGGCCCTTGGTACATTGTATTAAATCCAATTCAAATTAATTCTACTATAGAACATCACCCTATCCATGTAAATTGAATTGTTTTGGGAACAGCCCACCTTAATCCTTTTCATTACATTGTGGGCAGGGCGGAAGCTGTGTAGATACTTAGCGCATTGAATTGAAGTTAAATCAATTAATTACCATATAGATAATCACAAAGTGAGTGTTGTTAGAGTTAAAAACTAACAAAGTTCATGCCCAATGTGTTATAGCCGGTATAGAAAATAAAGTACTTGGTGACTCTACCTTTCGGAAACCCATGTCGTCTGTACCAAAGGGGGTGTCCATAATCTCAAAATAAGTAATCCCAATAAGCTGCTATTCAAGTGAATGTAGAGAGTGCAGACAAAATTCCCTATTTAATCCCTTGTATCTCAAACCAGAATTACCAAGCGTTACATATCAGTTGTGGAAGGTGCAAAACAACAGTCACCAATTATTCCCTTGCATCCCAAACTAGAATTACCAAGCACTACTTTTCAGTTGTATGTGTTGCTAAACATAATTCCCCATTTATTCCCTTTTCCCAACCTTGCCTTTCTAATAAAAGCCTAAAAAACGATTTTCCAATCCAGTTTCTTTCTCAAACATTGCCTTTCTAAAAATCAAGCCAAAACGATTTTTCCATTGTATTGTGAATGTTTTCTATTGGTTAATTTGCAATTAAATCTGATGTAAATTGTGGCTAAATATTTCAAAATGTTGCCTATGTTGTTTTAATAACGGAAAGGAATTTGGAGTGCCCCAGCATTGATGGTTGATGTTGGTTGCTAGTCTTCTTGGTCAAACCTTAAATAAATATATATATATATTTACTATACAACAGCCTGGTTACTAGTCCATTGGGTGACATAGGGTATTTGTTGAGGTTGTGTTGGGGTTAGTGCGAGACGGGTTGGATGCCTCACTAAAGTTAAATCTGTATAAGCACTTTGGGTGCATGCCACCTTGCTTCGGGGGTGGTACTCCCCGAGTTGAGTGTGACCGCCTAATAAACTGTGACAAAACTGGCGGCTCGTGGCCAGGATTAGAGACAGTTTTCACTTGTGACAGTGCTGAAGCAGCAGACTATTCATTTGGGTGTAAGTGCATTGCAGTGGATGGAATAATAATAATAATAATAATTTGGCATTTATATAGCGCTACGAACCCTCAGGTATCTGAGCGCTGCTTATTATTAACCACGGTGTGTGGTGCTCATTTATCGACCTTGGAAGGATGAAAGACTGAGTTTAGCCCCGCCGGGATTCGAACCGATGTCAAAGCGAGCGCTCAACTCGCTGTGCCACTTGAGCAATTTGTGTTACATTGTGAAGGTGCCATTCAGACCCGTACCCTGGGTTCCAGGGCTGTGTATAGATAAAACAGTGTTAATTTTGAGTTGTCATTGTGAGTTGAAACTAAGCAGGAACAGCGTTGAGTTTTTTGCCCTTGCATAGAGTGTATATCAGGTACAGAATGGATTTAAAAATGAGCACCATAGAAATCAATATGGCTAGGAAGCACCTACTGTCCACCTTGTTTATTAAAGGTTAATGGGTAGAACAAGAACATGAAATGTGGCAGAAGGTTACCTCTGTGAATGTTGATATGTGACATGATAATGGGCTGTTGCATCAGGCCCTGACAAACAATTACATTACACAATCCAGTAAAGATGAGCAAATTAAAATGGCTCAGCTCACAGCTTACCTCTACTTCCATATGCTGATCATGGAAGAAATACACCAGGATAGTGTGGCCTCTGTGCAAAACCAAGCCAAGCTTTTGAATCAAGCCCAGAGAGAGTTGACACAATTAGAAGCAAAAGCGCAACAGAGCAAAAATCCAGAGTCACAATTTGAAAATATTATTTAACAGCTAAAAGATGAGTTAGCGACACAACAGCAAGCGAATGCAGAGCACAAGACTCAATTTTCTGCACTGCAAGGGGAGTATGAAGAATGTGTTGAAAATCTGAGCGCAAGACACAAATTCAATGAGCAGGTTGTTAATAATAGAGCCGGTTTAGAGGGCATTTTCACATTTGAAGCACAAGTTAAGCAACTGAAAGCTGAAAATAGCCAGTTAATCATTATGGAGGTTAATTCTCAGGGTGAGTTTGATCAGATGCAACAAGCTCTGAACACCTTGAAACAGCAGAGAGAGCAGTTGAGGGAGGAAACATTACAAATTAAGTCAAGAGAATAGAGCCCTGTTTCAGGAAGTTTAAGTTAAGGAAGGATGTAAAGAAAAGTGAGTTATGTTCTCAGGAACTGATTAACATGATGCTAGAAAATGTAAAATGAATGGAACATGTGAGGCAAGCAGAGGATGATATAGAGCAGGCAACACAGGCCAAAATTATACAAAGGGAGGAGAATTGTCTCCTGAAAAAGAAAGAATCGGAATATGCGCAGATTATACAAGCCTCACAGAAGGAAAATGAGTCCCATTATGAAGAGAATAAGGGACTAAGAGACTGATTAATGGCACAAAATAAAGTGCTAGAAGCCACTCAAACACTTCTGTCAGAATTGACAACTCAGGCCTGTGCATATCACTAGGAGATAGCGACTGAGAAAAACGAATGTGAGAGGTTGGAAAGTGAAATAGCCAAGTATAAACTGGCGTTGAGGCACCCTTACCAGCCAGGGTATGGAAAAGAGCCCTCCAATTAGGAAGTGATGACCTCTTTACCAGGGACCTCAAACCAACTCCCCACCGCATATGTACGGGATACAGTTGACTTCATGCCTGCCAGTGTACAAGAACAGGGAACCATGAGGTCGCTGGACTCAACCAGGCCTAGTTCAACTGAGCCAGAAGACCAATCCTTATCAGATATTGATGAATATTCATCTCTACCCAGAAGAAGGGAAGGTGGCTGGACCTGTGGGCTCTGGGAATTTAAAAATACCCTGGCATGTACTTGTGCCCAGGATGGCTCCTATGATGAAAAGATCAGGGAGTTGGACTGGCAGAAAATGAAGATACAAAGGGACCTCCTGGTCCGATTTTCAAACAGAGAAGGACCAGAGTTTAGGCCTCAGAAGAGCATCTTAAAAACCTCCACATATTCAGGGAGGTGGAGGTATTCCACACCATACCCAGAAGGAGAGATGAGGGAGAGGAGTGTTCCCCCTTGCGAAAAGGGGAGTACAAGGGAAACACCACAGGGGAGAGGATTTCCCAGTCCCATAGAGGTAGGGGAGGCCTAGAGGACAGGGAATAGATCACCAATAGCAGCAGCTCTGAGTCAGAGGGTGAGTAGACTCCGGTGCAGTGGAAAAGTAAGTCTACCAAACAGAAGAAAGGTCTTGTGAAAGACCAAATTTAGCAGATAAAGGCCATATAGAGCTTTATGGCTCCCTACCATAAGAACGCCAAATATTCAGTATGGGAGCATCCAGAAGTTTATGACCAATGATGACTTAATTTGGTATGAGGAATGATAGAAACTCCATGGTGTTTGTCAAATTGACATTTTCCCCTGAATACTCCAGCTTCTTTGCAGGGCTGGAGGACCAAAATCACCAAAAATGGTCCACTTACAAGGCGCCGTTCTGAATCACAACTCCATTCACAGAAACCCTCTGGAGGCCCGCAAGGTGGCATACAACCTGCAGCGTGGGGAAGACCAAGCGCCCAGAGAGTTTGTGCAGGAGATGAAGCGAGCATTTACACAAATCCCTAGGCGGGTGAACCCCAATAGCTGGGAGGAGACTGGATTGGGTGATAGAACAGAACACCTGGATTCATGAGGTCCAAAAGCCCTCTTAAAACAAAAACAACCTTAAAAAACTCCAAACCATCCAACACCTGCCGCTGCAAAAATAGCAGAGGTGAAAAATAATCCCATACTGGACTTGTAGATGGAGGGGCCTAAAAATACTCCTCCCACTAACAAGCAGAATGTGAGGCAGAGGAGATCCTTGGATCCAACCCAATCGGGTGGCAGCCAGGCAGGGTACCAGACCAATGCTCCATCTGACACTGCCACCTATATCAGTCCAGGATATAAGGGTTACAGACCCATCCTGGGGTATGTATTGACTCCTCTGGCACAAAGGGGGAATCCAATCAGGTAAGTACTGCCCCAGGAAACCTCCCGTAAAACTTACCTCATAACTTCCCGCAGGAGGGAAGAAATAATCCACTTCCAACCTAAGTTTCTTTCCCAGATACCCTTCGAACCTCAACTTCAAGAATAATCCTCCTCTCTCTCCCCGCTTTCAGCACAATAGATTCCCAAATCAGGGAGAAGGGAGTCCCTAGGGTGGAAGGTTATCAGGGACACACCTAATACAATACCCATGTTACTCTGGTAGAAGCGACAGCTACCCTTTCTGGGAGCAGCAAAGGTATGAATCAAGACCTCCCTGCCAACAAGAACAAATTTCACAACTGGAGCAACAAGTCCAACAACTAATTCAAGACCTGGGTTGCATTTTGAGGGCACAGCAGAATCCTCAACTGGAAACTGCTGGCCAGAAAAACACGACATCAGGGTCTGGTGCCCCGGAGCAATGATGGGAAGAAACCTCCAACAACCACCAGGTTCTAGAGGAGGGGGCCTGGGTGGAAGGGAGATGTTAAACCCTAGAGGAAGCTTTCTTTCCCACCGGAACAAAACCCCTGGAAATCTCTGAGCCTGAATATAAATCCCTGAAAAGCTAGAACCAAAAGAACAGAGGTTAAGTATGAGAACTCGAAAGCCACAGATGCCCCACTTTTTGGAGGAAGCCCACCTCTTCTCTTTCGAAGGAGAAGAATCCCAAAGGGATCCAGGGAAGAAAATCTTCACTTTCAGAGATGGAGGGATCCCTCCCAAGTACAAATGGGTCCCAAAAGACCCTGATATTGACTGGCTAAGTATGGAAACCGAGGGTAAGTAGGAGAAATCGAAAGCCACAGATGACCCACTTTGTGGAGGAAGCCCACCTCTTCTCTTTCGAAGGAGAAGAATCCCTCTGGGATCCAGGGAAGAAAATCTTCACTTTCAGAGATGGAGGGATCCCTCCCAAGTACAAATGGGTCCCAAAAGACCCTGATATTGACTGGCTAATTATGGAAACTGACCCAGAGCAACCAATTCTTTCTTTTTTAATCACTTTATTTAAAATTTTAACAACAAACAACAATACAGCAATCTCCAGTACACCGTATCGTGTTCAAATTGCAATGCCTATAAGAACCTTAGAATTAAACAAAATAATACAGAACACATGAACATCAATAATATTTGTAAATAACAATTACAATTTTATAAAAGATCCCCGACACACAACCAATAAGACAAAACAACAAGAAACAAAAACACACAACAAACAGTTCCCCACCACTAGAAAGCATCTCCAACCCATGTAAGGGATTATCCACCAAGGATTGGAACCCAACCCTCAGCCATATAGGTCATTAAAAGGTCCCCAAAGCCGGGAATAACGCCCTTCTTTACCTTGTCCAAATAGCATAACTTTATCAAAGTTCGACAAGACCTGCATATCCGATAACCACCCTTCCACACCCAGTTTCTTCCTTGACTTCCAGACCCGTAAGATTTGTTTCATTGCCAAAACCAAACCTCTATTAATCCAGTCTGCACAGTCCCTAGCTCTGTCCCCTCTACCCCTGTTGGATAACAAAATGATTGATAGGAAAGAGCGAGGAAGTTTCTCCTCCAATACAAGGTATAGTCTATCCAATACCCCAGTCCAGAAATCAGAAACTCTCGAGCACGTCCATAACATATGTATCAAAGAACTCCCGCCACATCCATAAACCAACATGAATCAGAGTCTGAAAGTCCCAACCTAGCCATCTTGGACAGTGTCCAATATAGTCTAAAGAGGATGCTTTGTCTAATATATCGCAGCTGCAAATCCATCTTTGCCTGCACCCCTACATGAAGTAAATACGTCCATTCCCGAACCGAGATATCCACACCAAGATCATCCACCCTGGTTTGACGAAGCTTGTCCCATGCCCTCACATCTACCTCTACCGCCGGCATTAACTTCAGATAAGTGGAAACCCCAACGGAGAAGTTCACACAAAGCTGGCCTCTCATTCATGCCCCCATCTAACATCCCTGTCCTTTTGGTCAAGAGTACATTGAAGGCCTCATAACGACTTCTTTCTCTAGCTCCAATCCCAAAGGATGTTCTCAGTTGTTCAAAGGAGATCATGTCACCATTATGCCACACATCACAGATCATAAGTATGCCCCTACCTATCCAACTGTTCCAGCACAAGGGCCTATTCGCTAATTGCAAACATGCGTTTTGCCATAAAGATGCATCATAATGCATCCAAATATTCCCACCCTCAATGTCCAGAAAGCCCAGCAACGCTTCCCTAGTCGCACCCATTTTAGGCAGCTTCTGTACTGAAGCCGGTAATTTAGACATTGAATAGAGGTCTCTCTGCGCATAAGGCGAAAACTGGTAACTCTCAATTATATGCCAATTGGGAACATATTCATTAACATCAGAGAAATATTAGGTCGATTTCTTCAAGAGAAAACCCGTGCAATAATTCATCAAGTTCGGGAATCCAAATCCTCCATCTTTCACCGGACTATTCAAAATAAATGTAGGAATTTTACCTTCTCCCCAAAGAAAATCCCGGAAGACAGGAGCAACAACTTTTTTTGTGAACTTCAAGGGGATGGACTGTATGATGTAGAGAACCTTTGGTAAAAGTACCATTTTTATGGCATTAACCATGGCCCAAATTCCCAACTGCAGTCGGCCCCATTTCAATATATCCCTTTTGATTACCTCCAATATCTTTGACACTTTGAAAGTAGTCATCCTTTTTAAATCTCGGACCAAGTGTATACCCAAGTATTTCATTGCTCCCACCTCCCAGCGACAGTCCCAAGAGCCCAAAACATCACACGGGATACTAACATCCAAAGGAAAGGCCACTGTCTTCCCCCAATTTATCCTATGGCCCGATAAACTTCCCACCTCATCAAACATCTGCTTAAGTAGTACACATCCCTCAGCCGGGTTAGACAATATAATTGTCATGTCATCAGCGTAGCACCGAACTTTCATCTCATTATCTCCAAATCTAAGCCCCCGAAGACCCTGCTCTTGCTTTAAGTATAAAATGAGAGGTTCCAAGGCCAGATTAAACAGATACGGAGACAATGGACATCCCTGTCTAGTCCCCCTAGATAACAAGAATGAGGAGGACATAACCACATTGACCCACACCTTCGCACTAATATTGGAATTCAATGCCCTTATGGTCCTTATGAATGTGTCCCCAAACCCCATCCTCTTAAGGATGTGATAAAGGAAAGACCAATTGACCCTGTCAAAAGCCTTTTCCGCATCCATATATAGTAACAAGGTGTCCCGGGTCTTTGTCTTCGGTAGGCCCATCATGTCTATTAACGTCCTAATATGATCATAACCGTATCGACCTCTCATGAATCCAACCTGTGATCCCCCAATCAGTTTACCTATGCATGTATTCAGTCTATTAGTCAAAATCCTACTAACATTTTTTAGGTCCACATTCAGGAGTGAAATCGGCCTATAATTCTCACATTTCCTACCATCTTTTCCCGGCTTCAGGATGACGATGACACAAGCCTCTTTCATAGTGGGACAAAGCAATCCATCCCGCATAAAACCATTGTATAGAGTGCACAAGAACGGTACAAGAACCCCACTCAGTGTCTGGTAAAACTCTACCGGAAGACCGTCTATCCCCGGTGATTTACCCTTATTGAGCTGACCAATTGCCACTGACACTTCCTCTTCCTCAATAGGGCTATCCATCATCACAGCTTGGTCCGCACTCAAATTTGGCATGACAATCTTAAAAAAAAGGAGTCTATGCCACCTGGCTCGGAAATTGATCCTCCCGATATAAAGCATCATAAAACGTCCGAAAACCATTGCATATCTCATCCTTTTTACTAACATGAACACCATTGTCATCTACCAGTTTCTGGATAAAAGAGGCATCCGATAGACCCCGTAACCTATTCGCCAGCAGTTTCCCACTTTTGTCACCTTGTTCCCAGAACTTTTGCTTCATAAAGAACATGTCCTTTTCAAATTGGGCATCCATTTTTTGCTTAAGTAGATCCTTGAATCGCCCAACCAACAACTTATCCTCAACCCGCTTAGACACCGCAAAATTCTTCTGCGCTTTCTCCAGTTCCCTTTCCAATTTCTGAAGCTCCGCCAAAGGTTTTTTTCCGAACCCGGGATGTAATATTCATCAGTTCCCCCCGCAAAGTCGCCTTATAGCTTTCCCAGACCATGACATCAGATGCCGAACCAACATTAATATCAAAGTAATTCTTTGTGAAACTGTCCAGAGAATCAGCAACCCCCGCTCTTGTAAAATATAAGATTTAAGGCGCCACTTAGAAAACCCCAACCTCTCCTGCCCTATACTTAACTGCATCATGATCAGAGAGTGATCTGAAATATTCCTTTCTTTAATAGTTACCTCTCGCAAATTCTCAGCCAAACGATCAGAAATAAGAACATAATCAATCCTTGAATGAGAGTCATGTACCGGTGAGTAAAAGGAGAACTCTCTCACCTCTGGGTTAAAAAATCTCAATGCATCAATCAAATCCTGATTATCCACAAATTCCTTGAAGGACCTACTAGCGTTCCCAGCAGTAAATCTACATTGTGCCGAACGGTCCATTTTCCCGTCAATCACACAATTGAAATCACCTCCTAAAATCACATATTCCCCGCTCATCTCTCTCAGAAGCGTAGACAATTTCCTCAAAAAAGGACCACCACTACTACACGGACCATAAACAGAACCTATTGTGACCAGCCTATCCTCATATTTAACATCAATAAGTAATATCCTCCCCTCATCATCCATCACAACTTTTCTACCCGAAGCATTAGGCCTCTGCGCAGCATTACACCCACCTCCCTTGATTTAGAACCATGGCAATTAAAAAAGGTCTTAGTGAACCATCTATTTTGGAGCAAATGCAGCGATTCATTCAACAGATGAGTCTCTTGAATGAGGGCAATATCTGTATTTTCCCTACTCAGCCTGTTCAGCACCTCCCTCCTCTTCCTCAGAATATTTAGGCCTTTAACATTCCAGGAACATATTCTCAAATCTCCCAACGACATGTGAATTCAAACCAAAACCAAACATACTGACCCAGGAAAAGTCCAGACCAGAGAACAAAAGGGGGAAAACAAGCAGTCAGAAATGTGCAAACCCTACAGGACAACACAGAACAAACACAGACATACCGAACCCATGAACATACAATAGCAAATCAAATGACACACCCTGCAAAACTGTAAGGTAATGTTGAGTGCAGTTATATACAAAAACACCAACGTCTCGAACTGTAATCGCCCCAGAACCCACACCCAATGTATATTCAGTGACAACCATAAGAATTACCTCTCCCATATAACTCCTAACACTATCTACAAGAGCTCCAAATAGCATGGAGATCAAAGTAACCCACCAACGCCCCATCAAAGTACTATACCATATCAAATCGCACCACAGCAAAGTCAAAGGTGTGTGGCCCAGTATCCACCCCAATACTCAACCTGACAATATAATAGCATAGAACAGCCATAGTTCGTCCTTGCAATCCCATCAACCCAACAACCCCCAAAAAAAAATACACTCATAATGTAAGACATCCACTAGTACAGATCAGTGAAAGACACTGTATACTATCAGACACAATACCCGCCTCAAACCCAGTGTCTGCTTAGGATCCATCATTGAAGAATATTCTCAACCCAGGCATCGTGTGGTCCACAGAGAACCAACCAAACTACCGGAAGTCTCAAGGCACCTATGACCCTCTCCTCACACTCCATAAAACAACTATGCACAACTATGACTACTTCCCTCCACCCCTCAACCAGTACACGGGCTAGTACCAATTCTTAAACCCCAACAAAGTCACCCCGATGACACTGAAAGCACTGAGGTATCCTTCCCCCAAACAGGTTCAGGTAACTGTCTCCAGGAAAAGGCGGGCAGCAAAGAATCAGGGGAAAAAGGGGACTTCCTAATCCTACTTGTTTCTGGGTGCAAAATCTTTTTTACAGATTCCCGGACTCCGACACAACAAAATGCCCATGATCACACAGTGTCGGAGTTCAATATAAAAGGTTAACTGCCAAGCTGGCACAGAATGCACATTTTCTTTTCCCCCTTGAGGAGAGAGAAGGAAGATTTTATGCTTGCATCAGGGTAGCGCATTATCAGCGCTGGTGGACCCTGGATCCCAAGCCACCCTCCTGTCCAAAAAGGCATTTGACCAGCTAAATTCAGGAAGGGGGAGAGTCACCAAGTTACCCTCAAACCTCTTCCCTAACAACTCCAAAACTTCGATGGGAATATTTCCGTCGAAGGGACTGTGGATCTGGAGATAAAAATTGGGCGACATAGGTGAAACACCCGGTGATAGTCGTCACCCCAAAGGGCACACCTTGTCTATTGAGGAATGACCTCCTTTGGAGGTTATCACCCCTGATAGACTGAGTGAACAAAATCCTCTGGACTCAGACTAACCGGCCAATCAAATTAAAACCAAGTACAAATTATGTGCATTTGAATGGCACATGCCACAACGGTCCGACGAAATAGAATTCCATTTTAGGAACAATCAAGTCCCGGACATCACATCACTGTCATCTCTGTAGGAGAACAAACTGGTGATGGGAAACCTTCTCTGTTTTTGAAAATCTGCCTCTCTCCCAGTTTAAAGTGGCATTCCACACTGGGGGGAAATACTCTGAAGTTGTATACCAATCCACAATCAGAGGAAAACCCAAATCCCATGACAAAAGACGAGGAAAACCTAGATCAATGTTCGACCGACATCCAGATAAAGGAGGAACAGATGTTTTTCCCCTGTTCAGGTAAATGAGGGGGAGGAGCCTGTTCTCGCCAGTGTATGTCTGAATAACGGAAGAAGCCTCATCAGCGAAGCATTTATTCAGGAAACTCCCAAAAGATCAGACCATTCCCACATTTAAATTGATTGATAAGTGGGAAATGGGCCTGGAAACTCCAAATTCCAAACATCTCCTGCCTAGCAGGTGTATGCTAAACATTTCAATTGGCGACAAAAGCATAGATCATATTTGTTATGTTCTGAGAGATGTCCCCTCTCCTTTTACTTAGACAGTGAAATTCTTAATTGATTCGCAGTTAATTTGGACCTCATTAATAACAAAGCCTGGTCCCGACTGGGGGTAATCCCATGGGCTTTGACAACACTGAGAAAGCATTTCCGTCAGCTCAATTGCTGCCGTATGTGGTAGAAGTTCAAGTGAGAGAAGAGGTTACCATCCCAGGACAGTTGCAACAATGTACAATTCCCCTTAAAATTAAGTGAGGGCAGAACCTCAAAAACAAGGACGCTTATATAAATTCAAATTATCATCTCCAACAGCAAAGTTTGTATTTACATCTGACACCCCTTGTTGACCTAGAACACAACACCATTCGAATATCGGTGGATAACAGCCACCCTCGAAGTATTACTTTGGGCCACCTTCATTGGAATGGCGGCTGATGCCTAACATTATTCTATTGATTTAGGTAATGAGATCATTGGACCAATTCCAAATGACTGCTCCCATACACACGATGGTATCCCTCCGGAAAACATTTTCACTAGACACCTGGGAATTTCTTGGTGTACTCTTCCTGCCCTTATGGTGTGGAAGAGGTGACCTGTGACATCAGGAAGGATGAGGTGGTATTCCGAGTCAGCAGTGACTACCTCCCTTCCTTGATACCTCACTTCCAGGCCAACACCATAACAAAAGATCTCTCCACCCAACTGGAGGATACTGCCAAAATTGCCAATCCTGAGGTCTTTCCAGGCTATAAGCAGATGGTCAAAGAGCGAATCAATCTCCCTGATGCCTGTGATACTGAGGAGCAAAAACAGAAGCTGAAACATGTGTTTCTGGATTTTCAGGATATCTTTGAAGTGGATTCATATGAGTGTGGACGCACAGAGATACATTCAAATACCATACCTACGGACCCGGAGATGGCTCCAGTATTTGTGAAGCAATACCGGCTACCTCTTGCATCTATGGAGTCACTCACAGAGATTATTAAAAATGTAGAATCCCTTGGGATCATTAGTCCAATCCACAGTACCTTTAACAACCCGGTACTGAGGATACTCAAACCCAATTGCCAATGGAGACTTTGTGCAGACTTAAGGGAGTTAATTAAATGGGCCCACATGGCAAGATGGCCCCTTCCCTACATCAATCAGAAACTGGCCCAGTTCCAAAGATCAAAGGTGTACACTGCCATTGACCTGACCAATGGTTACCAGACAGTACCCGTGCGTAGGATGACCAGTACAAGCTTGCCTCTACCTTCAGGGGAAGCAATACATGTGGTTCTGAACCCCCTTTGGATACATAAACTCTGGTAATGAATTAAATATCTTCCTACAAAAGGCCATGCCCGATTAGGGTGAAAGGGGGAAACCTGGCCTCTGTAGATGGTGTCTTAACCAAGAGCTCAGTTCTGGAGGTACACGTTGCTGAAATACGCTAGTTCTGACCCAGTTGAAGAAAGCCATAGCAAAACTGTCTTTTCAGAAGGCACAGTGGTGTAAGACCTGCATGAACTTCTTAGGGCACAAAATCACCCCTGAGGGTTTTAGTCCCCAGGCGAAAAATGTTGAAGCCTTATTGAAACTAAAACACCTTACAACTCTGCGAGAATTAAGAAGCCTTCTTGGACTCACTAATTATAGTCAGACGTCTACTGAAGACTATGCAGAGGTCACTCGACTGTTGGTCTATTTATTAAAGGCCGGGGTCAAGTGGGAGTGGGGTCCGTAACAATCCAAGGCAGTAAAACAATTAAAGAGAAGCCTTTCACAAGCTCCTTGTTTGGCTTACCCCATAAAGAACAAGTAGTCAACAAAGTAATCTCATACGCAAGCAAGACTTTGCCTTCTGTGGAGGAAATATTCAATGATTATGAAAAGGCACACCTGGCAATGGCGTATGGCATTGAAGAATTACCGCCCGTTCATCCAGGGGGAGCACATCATTGTACAGACTCCTCACCAACCCTTGCAATACTTACAAAGCTATCGAATCTGAACAGGGAGCTTCAGAACTACTTCCCGGATTCTCTCCATGCAAGACTTTCCTGTGGAGGTCAGATATGGCCAAAACATGAAGAGTCCTCTAGCTCAAGGATTGGCTGACAGGCATGACTGTGCTCAAGAAAACTGTATCGAGGACAAAAGTCCAAAGACCAATGACAATATAGTGGGTTACCTTACTTCCCCGAATAAAGTCTATGAGGAAGACACCTGTCATGGGATACCCACAGTGTATGTGGAGGGGTGTTCCTATCACGTTGACAATCACAGGTAAAAAGAACTAGTGGCTGGCATTGGGAAGGCCTGGGTGAATGATGCCCCAGAACCCTCTGCTGGGTACAAAATAGGTCCCTGAAGTAGTAAGGTGGCAGTGTTGATGGCGGTACATCAAGCCATTCTCACTGCCATGCAACACCAACTCAAAGTACTGGTCATAATCACAGATTCAGAATATGTCAGGAATGGATTAGTGGAATACCTGATTAATTGGAAAAATTGAGGCATGCTGTGTGTGAATAACAAACTGCTCAAGCACGGGAAATTAATCCAATCAATTGATGATTTGGTACCCTGAGATGACCATGTACTGGAAAAATATCAGCGATCACTCAAAAATAGATTGACCAGACAAAACTGTAAATGACCTAGCTGACCAGTTGGCCAAACCCAGAGCCATTCACAGGGTTCTCATAGAAACCGAATCCCTTTTGAGGAAAATCCAGGTTGCTGCTGTCACCAGGTCCCAAACCAATAGCAATAATTAACTCTCAACTCTTACAGTGGAATAAAGAATTCCCAGATGCAGATTTGATTATTGCACAAAAAGAGGACCCAATGATTGTAAAATGTTATCAACATATTGAAGACCTTGTGAATTCTCCTCTGACAAAATCCGATTATATCGGGAAGGAGGAACTCAGTGTGTTGATGAAGTTTTTCAAAATGTTCTGAATCCAAGACAGTCTGTTGGTATGGAGATCCATATCTGGATGTGACCAGTGGATGGTACCGACCTCATTCCGAAGCCTGATGTTAAACGCCTATGACGCCTATGACGCCTATGACCGCCTATGAGTAGTCATTGGGGATTTCATACTACTTTGGAAATCTTGAGAGAGGTTGCATACTGGCCACACATGGGTCAGGACCTCGACCAATATTTGAAGGGGTTTATTTTGTGTGCACAGTTTCAACCAAGCTCACTCACACACCGAGCTCCTCTACAGAAATGGGGGATGACATCGCCTTGGTCATATTTATAAGTAGATTTAATCAGGCCTGTGATTCGCTCCTCTAGAGGAAACAAGTACATGTTAACAGTAACATGCCTGTTTACCAAATGGGTGGAATATCTCCCGGCCCCAAATTGCAAGGCAGAAACAGAAGCTGCCCTGAGGATCAACCACATCTTCTCGTGCTTCGGCCTTCCTCAAAGGATTGATTTGGACCGAGGAAGTCAATTCACCAGCAAGGTGATGTGGGAGATACTTGGGGTAAAGAGGAAACTCCATATTGCCTACCACCCAGCCTCTAGTGTGGCAGTTGAGAGGTACAATAAAACGATTGTGAGAATCCTAAAGAAGTTTGTGGCAGACTCTGGGCCTAGTTGGGGCATCCGACAACCGCTTGTCGTGATGGCCATCAGGTCTACACCATCCTCTGCGACAAAAATGTCTCCATTCAAGCTAATGACTGGACGAAAAATGGTGTTACCACAACATCTGCTCTACAGAACGCAATAGCAGATTCTGATGAACGTGTCCACGACACATGAATATATTTAGAATCCTCACTAACACCCGAGAAAACACTTTCAACATGCTTTTGCCTACGCTCAGCGGAATATGGAAAAATCAGCAGGGGTGATGAAAACCCACTACGTTTTAAAGACCACTAAAAAAGAATATCAAGTAGGAGACAGGGCCTACTTGTACAATTTTCAGAGGAACCAGACCAAGGAGCGGAAATTCCTTCCCTCCTGGTGTGGCCCCTTTGAAATTGTAGACAAAATCTCACCTGTCGCTTATAAGATCTGCATTCCGAAAGGATAACGGAAGAGAAATGGGTGCACATCAATCAGTTGAAGTGCTGCCATCCCAGGCAGAATTTGCGACTGATTTAGCAAACCAGTGAGGGTAGAGCCCAGGAATCCTTTGCGGAGTAAAGGTAAGAAATTGGAACCTGGATGAAGGAAATCAAACATTAACAGGGAGTATAACAATTTTTGTTTTTGGAAAATGTAATTGCAATAAGTATGTGAAACCCCAAACTGCGTATTTGTGAGCTCTATATATGGAATATGTATGCTTGCTTGTGCACTTTGTATGCATCTCTTCTGCTGTTTTGTTATCTATTCTCACGTCCCTAGCTGGAAAAATTGTATTGTGTCAAATGCTTAATCTCTCTGTTCTTCTTGGCAGATCTATTAACTCTTGCCTCTATAGGCCACAGGAGAGCTGCTGGATGGGGAGAGACCCAGGAATCCAACATAATGGAAAAATAAAAAATCCAAAGAGGGTGAGTGCGGACCAGTACACCACTCCATCAGGACCAGGAATAGAGCAGACACACTCCGAAGGAGATTCCTGGAATGAACCCAGGAGCCCGTGCTCTAAAGGAAACCCCTGGGGCAAACACAGGGAATCACGGAATGAACACCCCACTCTCTCCTAGCTCTTCTCTCTCAATAAAGTTGCTTCAGAGCTAGGAGGGGGGATTTGTGGGATGAAAGAGCCCTAAAATGCAATAACTACAGGGCGGAGTCAGAGGGGGAGATATGCCCCTCAGCAAAAGGACTGCACATGTGCATGTGCGAAATGAGACCCGTGCCCAAACACGAAGAAGCAAATGGCATTTAATCCTGGTGAGGCCTGAAAATGTTCCTTGCCACACATGAGGGGAAGAACTCACGGCACTTTTGAGAAAGAACCAGAGTGGCTGAGACCATGTTGGCGAAAACGGCGATGTCCCGCATGTAAATGAAAGGGACAAAATGTGTGCAAGCCTGCACAACAGACTGGCGTTTTACTGTTACAAGAATGATTGTCTTCAAAAATCAGTTTTTCCCTCTTATTATATTAAAGACATGATTTTCAAAATGTGTAAAAGATATGCCATAAAGGAACTATAAGTTTGTTCATCCTGAACCCATCATGAAAAGATATAATTTACAAAATCCACGTAGAGTAATGTGAAACTGCAACAGAATGAAGGGTCACAGCTGGAACTTTCTGCAGTAATCATGGCAATTGTGCTTTGAATGTTCACACTTGGAGCTTCCACATTTCAGATAAAGTCATGTAAAAAACCTTGTGTTGCCTTTCTATAATCAGAGATTGCAGGCAACCACTGTGTGAAGGGTTTTACATATTGTAATTGTGCCATTCTAATAGTTGATTTAAGAAAATGCTTGCAGAGGGGAAATGCCAGGGTTTTACTTTAATTTCTGCTGTAGGTCTTGGGGTGTTGTCCTGGCTGTGTCCAAACCCCGCTGCCAGGGGGATGGCTTGAGGAATTCTCTTCCTTCCCAGTTTTACGACCAAAAGCACTTAAGGACCTCATAAACTCTGCTGTAGCTGGCAATCAAGCTTTTTGAAGCAAAAACAGCAACCCTCGTGACATCACAGCCCCACGTGGCAGAGGGTGTGTGCTGATTTAATGAGGGGGTTGGTGTCCCATTGCAAATAATGGGGAGATATGCATTTTGTCGTGTAAAATCCCCAATATCCATCTCAGAATATTCATGTGCGGATTTCTGGAAAGATGTCCGCAAGCTGCATCTGATCAAGCAAAAATGATATTGGTGACCCCAACTTAACAGAAATTATGAGGGTAAAATTGATTATGATCGCTGCGTAAATATGGCGATCATAAAAATTTGAGAAAATGTGTAACAGATGATCGGTATTCTGCCCATCGAAAGCCCAATTTTTCAGTAATGTAGTTTGGGTGGAAATGAGGGAAAACTGTAGCTTCGCACCAGTACGTCCCACGGTCATCAAACAAAGATTAGGCGACTGCCTGAAAAATATAGTATCTAGAAATTTGGCCATTAGGTGAAATAACATGATGAGAAAGGGTATTTATTGAAATGTGAGATTTCTAGCTACAAAAGCCAGATCCAGCCCCTATTTTGTCATAAGATTGATGGGGTATCCTCCCCTGGCTGCTCAAAACACACCTGCATTCACTGGACCTATCCGCTTGCAGAGGGGGAGGGAACCCTTGACCACTTCCCTCTCAGTTTTGTGAGTAAAATGACACATCAGTGATGTGATTTGGCTTATAAATAGGTTGCTCCTCCTTAACTGGAGATTCTCTATAAAAATATCTGAGGTGCAGCTGACTGAAGATCTGGAGCTATACTTGCAGAAATTGGGCCTTGTCCTGGAGTGAAGCAGGGACCTGGAGTAACTGGTTGGGAGGACAGAGTGAGGCCTTGATTGACCCCTTTGATGGTCCTGGCAGTGTAGCCTTGGCACCATTGATGACTATAGAGTTCTTTTCTTCTGTAAGTATAGATCTCCATAGATTAAACACGTCTTATCTATTTAGGCACCACCCAAAGAAAAATCCTTTATTCTATCTGTTTGTGAATTTAGTAATTTTTCTATTGAAAAGTATTTTAATTGTCTGTGCACTTTGGTAACTCTCCCCTTGACAAATACTGGGTTACTTTGTGCATTTAAGTCATCTTTCTATGGAACAAAATCATCCCTTGTGTATCTGTTGATGATCGTAGTTCTCTTTCTCCTGAAAAGTCCTTTGTTGGTTTGCATAGTCAAGTGAGTTATTTGCCTGGTATTTTGCTTAATAAATCAATTAATTCCCCCATTGAAATTCACAGAGCAAGGTTGTTGCAATTCGAAATCAACAATCTTATGCCCAGTGTTGTTTTTAATTGTTATAGGGCCTCATTAGGACTCCGGCGCTAAACCATGGTGCTATTAGCACCATGGTCCATGCCGGAGTCCGCCATGGCGGAATGGGGAATTACCACCCCATTCCGAGGTTGGCGGGGCGGTAATTCCCCGTGTCGCTATGGCCCTTCCCCATTCCCATTTCTCCCCCATAGGGCTCAATGGGAATGGGGAAGGCAGCAATTATGGTACTGCAAATTGCGGTACCGTAATTGCCATCAAGGTCCCTTTGCGGGACCCTACTTTAACAGCTGGTCTAGACCAGCCGTTAAGGTCGGGTCCCGCAAAGGGACCTCGTAATTAGGCGCTAAGTGGTTAACGGCGCCACAGCCGTTTACGGCGCCGTTAACCACTTAGCTCCTGGGTCGTAATGAGGCCCATAGTCATTAAAGTGTTGCCCCAAAAGATTTATTCCCATTATGAGTGAAAACCGAATTTGTCCATGGGTTAAATTGTGTGTTAAAAACAAATCCCATTTGTATCTGCCATATTATACCCAAACTGTTGTTCACACTGTGAGAATCTCTTTGCCCAAAACATACCTGTAAGTTGTCCCTGTCATTTCCCTAAAAACGTGGTTCCTATGTGTTTTTCTCATTGTTGACAGTGTGTGTCAGTTCCAGCTCCTGCTAAAGTTAGGGGGATTTCTAATTTCGTTTTTCCAAATATTTCTTTTCATCCTTTAAACAGTGATTTTCCGAGACTAGTACCCTTCCTCTATCAGATTCTGAGCTCGAATTTGGTATTGCCTTTCTTTCATTTTTCATGGTTTTGAGTTTGCCTGTCAGTTCCAGCTAAAATGAATGGGATTTATAATTTCATTTTTCTAAAAATTTATTTTATCCTTTGAAAACCCGTTTTTCCTATCCTATCCTTCCTCTATCAGGCCCCACTGACGAATTTTGAATTGCATTCCCTTTATTTTTCTTGATTTTCTTTCTCATGTGTTGCCTGTGTTAAATGCAAATTTCCTATGTGTGCTAGCTAGTGGGTTTTGAAGCCCTCTTTTGTTTTCTAGTGTAAGCAGCCGATGTACTCTTGTGTGGTGTCCCATAGCAGTAATATTAAATCATTGAAAACCTAGTTTTCCATTGTCACAGGTGGGAGCGCTTAACCTTCCTGCAATCAGTTGAAGGAAATCATTTGGCATTGCTTTTCACAACACAAATTTGGTGTGGCATTGAAGTCTATCTTAACCTGGTGATGTTCTAGAAGCCCATGCATTGTGTTGCTACGACTTTAGTGGCTGCTGTCATATTTTTGTTCTGATTGAATATTAAAATAATAAATTAATAAAGTATTCATTGACAACACACCAGCCTGGTTCCTGCTCTATTGGGGCAAAGGGTCCTGGTGGAGTTTGGCTGCGAGACGGGTCAGAGGACTCCTTAAAAACCATTTGGGGATTGTAAAAATAAAAAGCAGTTTAATTGTGCACACACCATGTGCAGGGGAACAATGTCCCTGACTTGCTTGTGCTGCATAATATATTGTGACAATATTCCCCTTAGTCTTGCTACCCCAACACATACGCTCACTGCGGCTTCATCAGGAAGATTTGGATTAATCACTTGTATCATTTTTCTCAATGTATCTTGTTATTGATACATGTGTAGTTTGTTGTTTGTGCATGATTCCTATGTTTAGCATAAGTCTTCTAATGGTTCTTGTCTTTTGTATCAGACTTTTCTGTTTCCGCATGTCACAGGTGTTGCCCCTGCCTTTTGACTGCCATCATTCCTGGTTGCCAAGCGTAGTTCCAGCCTTCAATGAAAGAATCTAGGTGTCTCAGGTGTGGGTTACAGGACTTTTACACACTGGATTGGATTTTGCGTTTTAGTTGCCTCAGAGGAGCTATACACTGTTAAGTAATTAGCGGCTATAATGAACAACTGAGATATCTAATAGTGCCTACTTTAAATACCAGAGGAAATACCTCTTCCCTGAAATACAGGAATTGTGGCAAAAGGAACAGCGCACTTGTTGGAAAAAGGCTTTGAATGTCTGGTGATGGTCAGTGTAACAGACTAGGTTTTATCCCAGGGTTTAATGTTAAATATTCAACTTATAATTTTCAGTATTTGAACAGTCTGCCAATAGGTCTGTGATTGTCCGGATTACAGAATGTTCTTTCTATGTATCAATGGAAAAGCATGGTTTTACAAAACCGATTGAGCAGCTCCAATCCCAAGGTTTAAGAGCTGGACTGGTTGCAACCACCAGACATGTGAGCATAGCCAAAGTCATGTGAAAGAGGTTCCCACTGATCATACATGATTTCAATGTTGTGCTTGTGGTTAAATCAGTGGTCAAGAAAATCAATGCTGCTTGGAAAACAAGGGTTGTGAAGAACTGATAACAGTCACAGTCAATAAGCAACCCTTTTCATGTCATTCTTGAAATTATGATCAATCAAAAAAAATACTTGTTGAAAGGTGGCAATAACTATACAGTTCACAAGCATGCATGGGATGCAACCAAACACTACCATGCTGGCATCCATCGGCCAATGAGACATCAGTAGAGGAGGAAGCCCTTATGAAGATTGTGCGTGACAATTGAGCCAGGATTTGAGGGCCATACCAAGTTTTGCCACACAGGGGATTAGGTATTCCGGTGGGACACTGGAAGTCTGCAGACTTAGAGGGCCCAACACCCTCCACCAGGATACACAGAGGACTCAGTAAACGGCAAGTTCAAACTGCGTTTTATTACAGACAAAACCAACAGGGATCTGCACAGGAACAAGAAATATTCATGCACATGTCGCTCTTCCTCGGCTCGCAGGCCCGTTTTACTTCCAAATGGCATCAGATTGTATTCTACTGGCCCTCGCATGTCAGGTGGCTGGCCTGTTCCATCCCCAAGTCACTAACTATAACATTTTTGCAGTGTTGTGAACATACCATTGGTTCTTGCCCATTGCTACCCACCCTTAGGGTACTAAACTGTGATTGGTTAGATCTGACGGCCCCAGGCCAGGAATCCACAAAGGTTCTCAGCTCATTGTGTACCTCTTCAAGGTGATGAGAACGATTATGTGTCTGTATTGTAACTTGTGTGTACAACCTTGCCTTATGAGAGTGGTCTCCTGACCGGCGCAACACTTCTTGCTTACTGTTGCATACTTGTTGCAGTCCGTGTTTGGCTGCCTGGGACAGGCTCTCCTTTCCCACTGATGATCGCTGTCCGTTTGCTTTGGCCATTTCACGTGTTCAGAGACCACAAATTTGAGCTGATCAGCTCCAAATTACGAGGATTTATTCATATTTTCTGCAGCTGGTCCCTCTGTCGTCTAGGGATTGGAATGTCATCGTATCTCTTGACCTTGGTTGCGGGTTCTGTCTCACACGCCTTGCTCTCTGTCCAGCCTGAACCAGCTCAGTTCATCTCTTGCTCAGAGGCCTGAGACCTGCTGTAATTTTCCTAGACCTTATAATGCGGTTTCTACAGTGTCCATGCTGTACTACATTTCCATAGGTTAGTCACAGTTGCCTCTATCACGTCCCATAGGCGCTCCTTCATTTCCATAGGGTTATTCGCGTGCAAGCATCTGCAAGCTCTGCTCGGGATCTCTTGCACCTTGAGGTTTCTGCCTTGCTGCATTTGGCCAATGGCAAAAATAATAAAAGCAATGACATTATGTATATGGATCTGTACTTGTGCCTGTTTGTGTCCCGAAGTGCGGATGGCAGGTGTGCTTCATGTCTAACACTGCTATGTCGTGGTGTCTCTAACGACGTCTGCAACATGACTTCTTGGTGTTTTAGTCCAAGCTGTCCATACAGGTATCTCTGATCTTGGCCTGTGGCTCTTCATCCATGCATGGATAGATCAGTATGTCCCTTGGTCGGTATGGCTGGCTGAGTGAATACCTCTCAACATACTTGTCAGTCATGGGTCCGTTGGGAATTCGTCCAAAATAGAATGGGTGATTGCGGCGTGTTCTGGCTTTGTTCCTTATCATGAATTTAGTAGGAGGGGTGTGGTGGCAGGCTTCCTCATCCCTCTTCAAACGTATTCCACATGTGCCTAAAATATGGTCTGAAAATATTGCATTTTATATCGATTGGTTCTAAGCACAGACAAGGTTGATAATATTGGTTCACACAAACATTGTGGATGGATAGGGACCATGCACAGGCGCAATGGGTAAGCCAGGTAGTGGCGAGCAGTGGCATGGGATATCTTTTACATAAAAAACAAAGCTTGTGTTGCGAAGACAATCTATGAATAAATAACTTGGATTTATCTACAACCTTATTTTATATGTCATGGCAATGGAGAGCCTGGGCATTGGAACAGGATATTGTGCATTGCTACATGACATTGCACGCAAGGACCATCCTCCTAAGCCTGCCATTGTTGCCCAACATAGTAGCCGATTTAAGGGACCATCGCATGTGCTCTAGTTCAGATGATGTTTTAATCAATAGTCACAACTGAAGCCCTGTTTGATCAACTACTCATGTTATGCGTTCTGTGTACATGGTTAAAATTAATGTTTGTGCATTCACTAAACCCAACTTGTTTGGGGTTTTCACATATCAGTGTGTGATATATCGTCCATGCGCAGTAATCAAAGCTGAAATGCATATTACAGATACATGAGTGTCAAGATGTTTCAGACGATAGTTTGGTGGGTGAAGCAATATATTATTTCACGTTCCAGTCTAATAGTAGCCTGGATGCTTTAATAGGGAGAGCCGACACATTAAAGTAAATCAAATATACATTATTGAAGCATTATGCTTAGCACACTTAAGTGGACCAGGCATGAAGTTGACCTTTTGTGATGTATTTTGTGATTTGCATCCAAAGAAAGTGTGTGACAAGGGCGTGCAAATTATTCTGTGATGGGGCTAAAATGCAACTGATGGGAAAAACAACCGTTTTCAATGACTAATCTGCAGACATGAAAGAAAGTGAGCAGTTCAAAAAGAATTTGTCGTATGATGTTCAGGATTGAGATACACATTCTAAATGCTAACTTAAAGGATAGAACTGTTTTATTTTTTATGACCTCACATGGAACAACTTGGTTTCTATACACATTACCCTATAGGTTGTGCTAATACCCCAAAAGCGCTGTGCAGAACTTGCAGTCATTGTATGCGCCTATAAAAGTGGACTGGGCACATTGAATAATGAGCATAAACCTTGCAAATACACACATAAAGGATTCAAAAGCATTGCTACTTAGAGCAGCCTGCTTGGGTATGGGTTGGGCATATCTAGGTATTAATTAACCTTTATTTACATTTCCCTTCAGGTGCAGCTATTGCTTGAATTAATTGCACAGTGCTGTGTGTTTCAAAGTATAGAGTATGCAGCTTCATTTTCCATCTGTGAAGGACTGAGAAATAGATGTTTATAATGTATTTAATGTAATGGTGGAAAGAGGCTTGCTGCCGATTTTGATATTTTGAAAAGCATCAACGTATTGCAAAACATTCCTCTCCTCTCCAGCATGGTAAGGTGAAAGTTTGACCATAGAGGAAAGATGGAGGGCCTTGCCCTTCATGATACAGCCCATCTGCACCACAGCAGATAAAGTATTCACCAACATGATTTGAAAAGTATTAGGTACATGGTGCTTCCAATACATGCAACCTTATGGTTTCGCCAGGGAGGCACTGTGGAGAGAGTGTGATGTAGGAGTCTGAGAGAACAAAGGTATTGAAAAGTGCTAATCTCTATATAGCCGTGTGGTTACCTAGTACATCCAAAACACATTGTGGACCAGGGTTCGGTCCTGGTGTTGTACCCAACAAATGGGCGAATTAACTAGGTTCCAGGAATAATTTCATCCACTGTTGCTTTCTTTCTTGGATACATATATTTAAATTGAACACTATTATATGATTTCATTTGACTAAGAGAGAAAACTAAAGTTGCCACTGTCCCAATTGTGCATTCCATTGGCTTAAAAAAATGATCGATTGTTACTCACTGTGAGGTCTTTGAGATTGTGCCTTTCTTAAAAATATGACGCTTGACAGTAAAGGAAGTCGATTCTTGCCGGCCTTGGGATTCCACCCGCCCCGCTCCGGATATTCAGGGCCCTTGTGAGGCTCTGAACTTTCAATAAGTCACATCAAACATCTTCTGTTAACATTAATAATTGATGTGTTTTTGTCTTCATAAAAATAAATAAATAAAAATATATAATGTGCTTATTTGGTGAATGCATTCAGAGGTGGCCATCTGAGCAACAGCAAATGGAGACATTAGACATTGTGTAAGTAAGCAAAGTATTGTGTTTAAGGTAGCTTTATGGTGGTACCACAGAGCCTTTTTGTTCACAAAATAGCATATCATGCAAAGTGCTCATAGCGTGGGTCAGGGATCGACCTGAATGCCCACTCTGTGCCATTCATTAAAAGAAAATACTGACTTATGATGGCCGCCGTACGGAGGTTGGAGTGGGGAATGCCCCAGCCAAAACAATAAGGTGCGTGGGTCAAGAGGGGGCGAGGAGGGGAAGAAACGGTTAGGGGAAGGGAGGGATGGGTGTGGGGAAGATGGAGGGGCTTGGGAAGCAGCCATCTGCTGCTCAGATCAAGGGCTTAGATTTTTTCTTTGAGACATCTTATCTTATAAGGCTGTGTTGATATGCTTAGGTTGTGACTACTTCGACTGTCTTTCCATGGTGACATGTTATTGTGTATAGATGTTGAGAGTGTGTTTTTCTCTAGTGGCCATTGGCGTCAGCAATAGGGGGGTGTGCTATGGTTTTTGCCACATGAGAACCTCTCTCGCATGGGTGTGACTTTCTGTTACCACAAACTGGCAGTGGCTGGGTACAGTATGCACGTCATGAAAAAGTAAGTAATACTCTGTAGAAAACCCAATTACAATACATCACTTTGAGGTGCAGAGCGGGTGTGCGGATGATTGATTGAAAGACAATGTAAGGAATGACAATTCATTTAAAGGCAGTGTGAGGGATGCCAGCAGAGTGAATATGGGAGATCAGGAAAGTGTTGTCCACCATGCCAAAAGCTGTGGTAAGGTCCAAGAGGATCACAGCCGCAACGTTCCACTGATCGGAATACGTGCTCCAACCTTGCTCTGCAGCAGCTAGGACAGGCACTGATCTGTGGGCTGGACAAAAAGCCAGCATGCAATGGGTGAAGCAGGAAGTGGGATTCCAAGAAGAGTTGAAGTTAAGATTCAACAAGGCTTCTAATATTTTATCTAGAGCAGGAAGGAAGGTCTGGGGAGGCAATTAGCAGGGATGGGTGGGGTCAAGGGTGTGTCTTTTTAAAAGAGAAGACACTATAGCAGTTTTGAAAGAACTGAGGAGTCAAGGAGAACTAAAAAGTTAGGGGTGACATTAGGAGAGCAGACTTTGAGTAATCTGACAGAGGGGAGCCAGAATTTGTGTAGAAGGTATGAGGTGTGAGCAAAGAGAGGGTAAATGATAAGAGTTGCAGAACAGTGAGGGGGTGTAAAAAGAACCATGTGCAGAGAGAGAGAAGCATGTGGAGTTACATTAAGCAGAATACAGATGGCTTTATCAAGAATGAAGGGAAACGGATGTTCACAGAATTCATAGTAGCAGTAGAGGAGCCAGACGAAGAACAGAATTCCTTGAAAAATTGCAAAATGTTCCTTTTGCTTTTTGGGTGTGTTTTCCATACAAGAGTAGTAAAAGTTGACTTTAACGTTTTTGATAGCAGTTTTATAGTAAGTTGAGATTTAAATTGAAAGATAGTATCAGGATGAGTGTGAGATGTGTTCTAAGGATTTGGTGAAGGATTTTCTGTCTGCAAGCTCTGGTTAAACTAAGGGTTCCTTTTATGCTTTTTCGGAATGGCCGGAAGTTAGTGAGGGAAGAGATGTGTATTTAAATGTTTGTGGACTCTGGTATAAAAGGAAGGTAGAGTGTTCCCTTTTGTCGGAGACAGAAAGGAGAAAGTGCAGCTACCATGCTTTCAAAATGTAAAGGAGAGAGTGATTGTGATAGTGGCAGGAACATCAGTGGTACCGCCAGCCCCAACATTGAAAAAGTGAAGAACAATGGTGTGGCTGTAGGTGAGAAAAAGGTGGACAAAGGAACAAGTAAAATAGTCAACCAAACTAGAATTGGGGGAGTTGGGAATATGCATTAAGACCAGAAAGACCACGAAGAGAGGAGAGGGTGTCAGTTTCAAGAAACTTGCAGCAGCAAAATGGAGGGATGAAGGCTGAAATATGGGACAAGAAGAAGTTGCTTGTGGGTTTCAGTGCATTGTTGCTCCAGGTTGCTTCAAATTGTGGGAGCCTTTGTCACATGAAAGCATAGCCTTATCTTGGGCAATAAGGCCTCCCTGAGAATTCAGCGCTTGGGGGAGGGAAAAACTAGATCGTGGCATTGACCCTCCCAACTAACTCTCCCTAATCCAATGGCTCTTGGGTTCTGCAATGAGCTCTTTTTCATGCACACACTGCCTCCCTCTTTTGCATCAGGATTGGAAGAAGACATGGTCTGGAATTACAGCCTTTTCAACTTGCTAATGCCTGGAATGTCATAAACCATCTCTAGTGAGAGGACACTGTGGCTTCAGCCTTTGTGGGTTCTGCAAAATACCTCGTGAAGGTAACATACCTTTAAAACTCAATGAGGTTTTGCCGGATGCCTTTTCCGCATGAAGCACTTTCGTCATGTGCATACACTCTATCTCAAGGGGCAAAACGCCAACAAGTAAGTGCCAACGCTCTAACATGGTCCGACGCTCCACATTTAGCATGCCAGGTCCCAGTAGTGATCTGCACTAAAACTTATTCAGTGAACATGATCTGGGGCAGTTTTTAGGTACAGTGTTTCTTCATTGCCTACTTGAAGTGTATCTTGTAGGTAACGAGTTGTGTGTGAATCCTAATCTTCATGGTTTCAGTCCTTAAATACCTTGCTCCATTCGTTGTGCAATGTCATAGCCTCAAAGCCACAAGTTATGGCCTGAGGCAAAGCAAAGGATTATACGTTGGATAAGTGTCATTATCCCAAGAGATAATTACCTCTCTTTAGGTGTATAAGACTTTTAGCACACAGTGGTATTAGCAAAACCCTTCATGGAGGTTTGGTGGTGAAGTACAAAACTTAAATAGTAACTAAAGTAAATAGCAAACTGTAAGTATATAAATGTGAGTTTATTGTTAAGTCTTCAAATAACAAGGTTGTCTTCATACGTGAAACGTTTCAATTGCAAACTTGGTTGAGCTGGAACATGATTAACATGAGCATGCATTAGGTGCAATGTACAAGTAAACAAACTCCCTAAAAGGGGTGTACACATTCCCTCACATTTTAGCTTTCTGTTTGGTGCGTTAAAATGGAGGTTCTAGTGAAATAAAGACCCTCTCAGAGAGGGAGTTTCTTATGGACAGGAATCTTGCCCAGAAATGACATTATTGTTTCCCTATCTGCCTTTTAAGTGGGAATGTTCAGAATGCAGTCAACAGTAGCTACTGACTTCACTCAGGCAATTCCGATTGCCTGAGAGGAGGTCATCGATGATCTCCATGTGCTAATAATGTTTAACCTTTATTCCACTGCTCAAGGGGACACTACAGTGAGTGAAGGTGCGAGAGTATTCAACTAATGGAGATTTAACCTAGAAGTAGGCACTCCATTTTGTTTTGTATGGAGTAAAATTTAAAGGAGACATGATTGTCTATCCCTAGATGTGAATTCACATTAATTTGTTAGGACCGTGAAAGGAGAGGTTAGGACGTAGGGCAGGTAAGATTACTGGAAAATAATCAGGGCGATATTCGTACTGGAAAAAGCCTCATCGGGAGACCAGTTTAAGCTTGGCAATTTTGCCTTTGAGTCTGGTATACTTGCGATTTAGGAAATCGTACATTGAAGGTTAATTTTGTTATTGTAATATCTGGGAGACAATTTGGTTAAAACTATCCTCTTTCTGCTCATGAGAGTTTCACAATGTTTTATGGACTCTTTTCTGATTCTTATCTGAAGTTGTTTCTGATGTTATGATACCTTTTAGTGGGCCAACAAAGATTAGATATATTATAAAAGCACTGGCATATCAGTACATAATCTTTATGGGTCCAGTAAAAGTTATATAAAAACTTCATAATGCTAATAGAAACCTTGTTCTAATATGTAATCTTTTTTTAAAAGGCGCTTGTTAAAATATTTAAAGTCATTCAATTAACAGAATTAAAGTGTAGTATGTCATGAAATATTATCAACATAATCTCAACTGAGGGGTACTAACTATTTCTTTAGGGGATTGTGCAAAAATTGTATTTTGTAAAAGTGTTACTTACACCGGCTTTAATACTGCTTTTTGCACTTTGGGTAATTTCTGATGTTTTGGGACCCGGAGTGAGTGCACATAACAGAATTACTGTTTCTGCCGGCCTTTCTGCTCCCCTTGCCAAAATGGAATGCGTTTCCACCACCCTGTCATTTTTTTATACTGCCAGGTAAACACTGCATTCTTGTGGAATCCTAGTGCTTTGAGCACCTTAGTGCACATGTTGCTCATGCCCCTCTGTTAAAAGTAGACATAGAAAAGTATCCCCAAAATGTTCTAAATTCATAGTTTGGGTCAGTTTGGAAAGGTTGCATAATTCACTGTGTTGATATTTGTTGTTTCCTCCCATTGATGTGAAGCATCACCATTTCGTGTAGAAATAATGTACCTGTTAAATCCAGGGATGTAACATCTGATATTTATTTATTTATTTATTCACATTTTTAAAGCGCACAGCAGCCCTTCGGCATCGTGGCGCTGTTACAGAGAATCTTGCTGGTTACAAGAGGATAAAGAAAGCTTGGTTGTTACTTAGCAATCAGTGGCTACAATACAAGCTTAGAGGTTACATAGGAAGCAGTCAACTTAGTTACCAGATATGCTGTGTGGGGGACACTTGAATGCAAGATATTAAACAGAGGTGCCCAATCAATTTACTGCACAAGGCCTTATGGGACAGATTATCATTAGCCTGCCGGTTGATGTACGGATTCAATCCTTAAAATCCCATAGCCATAAATATCTAGCACAATGTCTTCCACTAGTAGGGGATGCTGGATATCAATCTGTTCAGAATGTGAGCCAGCGTCTAGTGTTAGAGGAGTGAAAGCAGATTTTGGGAGAATAGCTCCCTGGGACATACCTGTTCATTCCCCTTGACAGGGAAGTCCCTATATGCTTTCCCTGTAAGGCTGTGCAAAATAAAAATCCACTGGAGAAACTACCCATTTTTTTAACTACTTGAGGAAATTGTGAAATTGTGAAATCTTGCATATATGTTTCACTTACTTCTCAGAAACAAATCGAACATCTGCACAAATTAAGAATCAGTTAAAATTACTGGGTAATTAATTAGAAGTGTAGAAACACTTTGACTTTATATATTTTTTGTATGTTTCGACTATTTCAAAAAATAAATAAAAACTGTTTGACGAAATGAAATTCAAGGTTAAAATATAAATAATTTTTTAGAATCTCTGAAACTATTAAAAAATAGAAAAGTAAACCAAATGTAAAGTATTATGATGGATTATATTTGTATTTCCCCTAAAATTGCTTAAAATTAGCTACAAAATATATTCTTTTTTATTTGTCTGCACAATACATTGATGTTTTAAACTTGTACTGGAATGTCATGCCAATCTAAGTACTTTAAATGTATGAAAAATGATAAAAGCAGATCTGTTAACTATTTTACACATAATGGTAATGTCATAATTTTAATGATCTCTTATTGGAATTTCTTCTAATATTCTTAATTAAATGATTTCATTTTTAAATCGCGTTCACGTACAAACAAAACAAATATAGATTTCAATATTTCTGATTTTTAAATGGAATATAATGGTTAATCTGTTATTTTAGAAGGCTTTTTTTCTGAATTTAAAGCCACCTACACCACTATATTTTTTAATTTTACAAAATGCCATACATATTCTGATTTTTTGGCAATATCTAGTACACTATTTCATGAAATTGGTGAAATCAAAATTATCCAATTTCACACAGTCCTAGTTAAAGGAGCCTCAATGTCAAACGATCCTTCTGGCATGTTATGGTTCCTCGACATGTAAGTCCTATCCATGATCAATCCAATTACTCTTGTATAAATCTCTGGCTACTCATGAGGCCAAGAGGCGCAAGATCTTCCTTCACAATCTTAGAATCCTCTCGCTTAAACAATAATCACCCATTCCATGGCCTGTACTATGTAGCAACGTACCCAGGCGCGAGTTAATAGGCTCAGGTGTGGCAAGAGCTGGTAACAGTGGTCCCCAATCTGTTACCTCCCAGTGCAGCCAGTTGTCCATGTGACTATTGCTACTAAGACCACTTCAGATCACAGTAGCTTAACATCATAGTGCAAAACTTCAGATCAGCTGACAGTAGCTGCTCCATATGGTGATGACATAGGTCTATCACTTATTTATTTATTTATTTTATTTGTATAGCGCTGGCAGACAGGCACATAGGCATAATAGCGCACCACAAACAAACAAAACATATAACACAAGTTAACCTGCGAGAGGCAGATGGTGAAGAAGAGAAGTTCAATTACTAAGATAGAGTCAAAACATAGGCGGGCATTATTCAAATAAATGAGTTTTCTATCTGCTCTTGAACAGTTGCAGATTGGTATAGGACCTCAGATTCAACGGGAGAATGTTCCATAACTGTGGAGCTGCATGTGGAAAATATCTACGCTCCATGTAAGCCAAATAGGCTCTCTGTGTTTCCAAAAGACTGCTAGTGTTGGACCTTAGTACTCTATGAGCCGGTAGGCGCGAGATACGACTGGCCAGATACTTGGGTGCCTGCCCCGAAAGGCAGTTACATGTAATGCACATCACACGCTAGATGATTCGGCTACAAATGGGTTGCTCTCCTAGCTCATGTCACATGATCTCTCCTGTGTAGCCCTGCCACAAGGCGCACTGCCTTATTTTCGATCACCTGCAGCCGGGTCAAATCCCGCTTAGAAATACCAAGCAACAGACTTGAGCAGTAATCGATTTTGGCACCTACAATGGCACGAGCCACTGTTGCACAATTTTCTGAAGACAGAAAGGTCCGTAACTGTGCTAGAAGTTTAAGATGATAGTATGTACTAGAAACAAGGAAATAAACCAGATTTTTCATATCCAGTTCTTGCTCAAAGAGCACACCAAGCGTCTTGACCTTGTTCTAGGTGTGAATGACACAGTCTGCAATTTTAAAAGATGCATAATCAACAGTATGTTTTTTAATTTTCTTGCCATACCCAGAATAAAAAGTTCGTTCTTTGAACTGTTTAGAACTAGTTTATTTACTTGCATCCTTGCCTGAAAAATGTCATAAATGGAATTCAGAAAGGCGCCATCATGCGATTAATCTCCAGTCAAGCCACAAGACACTGTGTGTCGTCAGCGTCATTTGCGCACACCACACCCAGTCTTCCATCCAGTTGTTGAACTAGCGGGATCAAAAAGATATTAAAGAGGGTAGGTGCCACACATGAGCCCTGAGGGACCCACATAACACGGAGAACTCCTCCACTCTGATGTCATCGGAAAAGACCCTGGCTCTACGATCAGCGAGAAAGGATTTAACCCAATCCATCACTGACTCAGAAAAATGTGCAGCTGTCCGTAACCCCTATGCCAGCACAGAATGATCCACAAGATCAAACCCGGCAGAGAGATCTAGCAACATAAGCATCATTGTATTACCCTCTGCCATAGATTGCAATATATCGGTCTTAAGCTTGAGTCAGGTGGATTCGGTACTATGTGCCTTTCTAAAGCCTGATTGCTTAGGCTCTATCATGTGATAAGACTGAGATTTGGAGTTACTGCAAAGTGGTTGTCATTATTTCTTGCATCTAAAATCAACATTGGCAAACACCTGGATTGCAGAAGCATGAATAGAATCATTTATATAGGCACGGCACAGACTGACCTTGATTCACGTTGTTTTCACATTGGCAAACACCTGGATTGCAGAAGCATGAAGAGAATCATTTATATAGGCACGCCACAGACTGACCTTGATTCACGTTGTTTTCACATTGGCAAACACCTGGATTGCAGAAGCATGAAGAGAATCATTTATATAGGCACGGCACAGACTGACCTTGATTCACGTTGTTTTCATTTGGGTACTCAATCTAAATAAACAGACCTCAGGATAACTCTGAATACTAGAATAGAGGTATACAGTACATGGTAAACAGAACAACGGTCCTACGACTGCATATGAGTGTTTATTTAGAAAGAATAAATGAAAAGTAGTATAAAGGCAACAACATTTTTTCCAATACAAAGAGACATTTGAAAAATACTCATAGTACAAGTGTGAAACCCACACCAGTTAACATATAGATAATCAACCAACTGCACTAAAACAACCATATACAACAAAAGCGGTTTAAAACAACACAATCCTTGTATGAATCCAGGTCTGCATGTCATGAAAGAGAGCTCACTTTTTATATTTACTCTCGTTTATATATTGTCAAGCATTGCATTCGACAGCTGATTTAAATAGAAGCACAGTTATGGAAATATTCTACTCTCAATTTAAGATTCGACCATCCAACCCTGCTAGTTATGACTCAGCTTTTCTCTGGCAAAAACAAATGCTTTCAGAAGTGTGATGCACAACGAGGTGGATCTGTCCTCTTAATGTTGGCTCCTGGTGAAATCATCAGTTCCACCTTTTTGCTTCATGTAGTATGTACGTCCTCGAAACAGTCTAGGCTCCCTTGCCTACTGCAGTCTCCCAGGAAGGCCAAGGCACAGCATTCATAATATTTGTAAGCACAGTTTATGCTTTCTTTCCGATGCTAATGAAAGTAAATCTCTGTGTTTCTCTTCTGTTCCCTTGTGCTGTAAATTGTGCAGTTTTGTGATATAACAGATGGTAGATTTGATAAGTTGAACATTTGTTACTTTTAGAAAGTATACAAAAAAGCAGGGTGTGTTCGTTAATTTAAGTATGTAGAGTTCTAGAAAGTGGACATGGCAAGCTAGTTTAGGAGGTAGAGCATACATAGCTCCATGGTATTGACATTGAGTACTGTCTGAAAGGGATGAGTGTTTATAAAATACATATTAAGGTTAATTGTAGCAAATTTGTTGCCATTTGGAGTGATGGCAAAGACATTGCTGGGTAAGTCCTGGCATGCAATTGTAAGTCAAACCAGACCTTATATTTTAATGTTGTAGTGTTGTCACAGCTGAAGATTGGAGATGAAGAGGGTATAGCTAGATCTGATGCAAGGATGTGCAGCTAGGCCTGTTCGCCTTCCTTGTTTTATAATGGCTGTAAGCATATTATTTGCTGGGTAAACTATATCAATATGCATTCAATTAAAGAGTGCTTCGTAGAGCACATATGCCAAATGGCCACACAAAATTGATACTATTGTTTGAAGATGGTATTTGTTTCCATTGATACTGCATACTTCAGCTCAAAATTGTGTAAGGAGCGCACATAGTTGAGTGAGTTGTAGCTACAGATTCTTCCTGTAGCCATTTCTCAAACGAGGTGGAGTTGAGGATATGAAATGCAACTGTGACAATTTTAGTGTGATGTTGGGATTCTACGTGTGGGTGGAGTCAGTGGTGAATGAACGCTCATGCTGACATTCGTAATGGCAGCCGATAGTAGTGGGGGAGAGTCTGCTTGTGGGATAAGGGTCTCTTCCAGCCAAAGGGTCACACAGTACTGGGCCTGCTGGTGGTAATCTCCATATTTTCGGATGAAGTACAGAGTTTAATTTAGGAGCAGCATGCTATCAATGATTCCCCTCACGTCTGAGGCTTAGTAAGTGACTGGTAAAGCAAACACTCTTAATGTGGGAGATGGAACACTAGCTCGGAACAAGTGATTCAGCCTGCCTTAGGAGTCTTGTGATTGGCTAGCAACATGGTGCATGGTGCTAGTAACAGTTTGGCTCCTGAGCAGCTACATTAGAGCCTTTAGAAGGGACAGAAGATTGCTTTAACATTCTCGCAGCAGGGAGGCCCCCTTCTTCTCATTTCATTTTTCCAGGCAGTGGAGTGGTGCTCCCGCATCTGGTTGCATCATAGTTCCATCACATACACTCCGGCTCTTTCCTTGCCTGCTTCACTTAACCAGGCAAGGCCTTGTCACATTTTACTCAAGGTCCACTTGGCATTCATAATCTTTTACATTCCAGCCATTTTTGCTGCCATCCATGGGCATGGAAATCATGAAGGATGTGTTATACTCCTCTCCTCTGAACTGTAAACAGACAGCAGAGTGGCAGATAAAACTGTGCTAATTTGACCCATGAAACCCTTGTTTAAACCCATCAATAAAGACGCCTTTAGCTGCCTGTCATGGATGGAAGTAGTCTTTGTGGCCATCCACACAGCAAGGAGTTAAAGAAATCCGATTTAGGAGCCATCTGTCAAGTTCTTTAAATAGCACGTTGTTTTTGAAACAATACTTTCCTACCAAGGTCTTGTCAAACATTTCACTTAAGCTGACTGTCAACTTTCTTTAGGGGTCATTACTCACCTTACGAGTACATGTTCCATAGACTGGATATTAAGCAGATGTTCATTTCTATCTTGAAACACTTGTGTATAGGCGTGTTACAAATGCCATATCATATATCATATCATATCATATCATATATCATATCATATCATATCATATAATATCGTATATCATATCATATCGTATCATATCATATCATATCATATAATATCGTATCATATCATATCATATCATATCATATCATATCAAAACTGAAGACCTACATTATAATCTGAAAGCATTATTGCCTCAAAGCTGCAGGCCTATGAACCCAGGCACGGTAACCTCTTACTCACTGAAAGGCATTGTGGCATAAAACGAATGTCTGATGTATCTTTACTCCAACATCCCGCCCCCTTTCCTTCCGTCCACCAGAGCCTTTTTGCACAACAAGAAACATTTCCCTTTTCAGTTTTTACTGTGCGCAAGCTGGGGCAGCATGGGCGTATCTACCACCGCTGACTGTGCACACTAGCAACACCTGTCAGTCCTTTTCTCTGCCTTCAATTGGACTGAATGCCTTAACATAGCACACAGTCATTTGTTCCACATTTTTCCATTTCCGCCCACATCCCAGCAGCACCTGCTCATTATTTTTGTTTTTTGTTTTATAAAATATGTATAATCATTTAACATTTAGCATCGTTCCAGCATATTAATTCGCAAATGAAACTGAACAAGTAAAGTAATAGGGGAACACTAAAAATACCAAATTATAGTCCAAAAGTGTTGTTTTCCCCAACACCAAACCAGTAATAAAAATCCCAACACCTAAATTCATATTAGACAGATATTTGCTACATTATTGATCAGCAGAGGAGGGGTGCAAGACAAACACAATACTAACTAGGATCAATATACTAGAAGGGAAAGGACAATAAATTCAAGCCCAGCCAACAAGTTTCAAAATATAATCTAGGATAGAAAAAATTCGATACATCACACATTCAGACACACAAGTCTTTAAAAGACCCCCAAACTGAATAATATTCATCCATCATCTGTCTCTTGAAATAAGACACTTTCTCCCTGGCTGATAAGATTACCATATTTTGCAGCAAGTCCTCGGGCTTGGCTTTCACATTAGTCCTCCATTTCCAAAGGACATCCTTCTTTTTCGTTCCCAGCAATGCTTTAAATATCCATGTTCTAAAACTAAATGATAGTTTTAGAGTAGTTGGCATATGCCCCAATATTCAGAATAATGGTGGTTGTGGTAATGTGGATTAAGTAACCATCTCTATTCGACGTTGAACTTCATCCCAATATTGGATGATCTTGTCACAGTTCCAAAACATATGTGTATTTGTACTAATCAACTTCCTGCAAGTCCAACATGTATCAGATTGCAGAAGTCTACATTTGTTCATTCTCCATGAACACCAATATAATCAATGAATAATCTATTCTGATGGGTACACCACAAGTCCATATCCAGATTAAACATCTTCCCATTCTTACACATTTTCATCCACTTACAATTTGAAATTGTCTCTCCATTTTCAGCTTCCCAAATTTTCCTGACTGCACTACCCTCGAGGAGCCTGTGAGAGAGGAGGATATGCGAAGGGTAATCCTATGTGATAAGACATATATTTCAGGAGGGTCATGAACACTAGCATTAAGAGTTGAATCTTGATATTTCCACAGAACGTAATTTATGCTTGAAATGAATGAAATAAAAATCTACTGTTGTTTTTCCATGTAGGATTTGTTTGAGTTTTCAAATTCCAGCATTTTGCCTAGAACGCCATTGCAACATTTTATTATTGAGTCTAATAGCAGGGTTTCTCCAAATGCATGATTCTTTAGACAACCAGTATTTAACACCTGTGACTTGATTGATAAGTGTCCATTCCATTAACACATGGCGCATTGACAGAGTGTTTTTTCCATTCAGAAATCACTATTGTTTAAAGGCAGTCTAATGGTCTAATGGAAGACTGACTCACTTTCTATAGTCACCCAAGCTAATCCATTGATGAAGTCCTCGAAGAGAAATGGCTGCATGGTATTTGGAAGCCAAATCTTCCCTCTTCCACAGTCTGTAACAGAATAGACAATCGAATCTTTGAGCGTGCTCCATCTCCCCACATGAAAATCATAGATCACTTTTCAGATTTTCTTAAATATGCTTTGTGAGAGTGGCAATGCTAGCATACTAAATACATGCAGCAATGTGGGCAGGGGAGTCATTTTAATAGCACCAAGCATCCTCTGTATAGTCAAGTTAATTTTGGAAAGCCTCCTACACTCAGTGGTAATTCCTGCAAGTTCATGAAGGACACTGTTAGATTGTCCATTGGGGTTATGTCAGAATGAAGAACACGCGCTCTGTACTTTATAAGTATATTTATTTAGAAATTAACAGGTAAGTATGAAGGCAGGGAAAGGCATCCACCGGTCCAGTATACACCAGAGCAGGCTCCCAACTGCTTCTGAAAGGAACGTTCCCTAAACCATACATAATCATTCCAAAGGAACATTCTAACATGGAGCTGAGCTTACCTGCATACATTAGTATAAAACATAACAGACACTGCCTTCCAATAAGTGAGTAATGCCTCTTGATAGATAAATTCCCAAATATGTGAATCCATCCTTAGCCCTATGGAGCTCACAATTAGGGATACTGCTCCTAAAGCACGCCAAGGCAATTGGGAATATTTCAGTCTTGGTTTCATTCACTTTAAAATGTAATTTGTCCACCAAAACTATGGCACATGTCCATTACGCTATTAAAGGAAAACTCTGGGTTTGAAAGGAACAACAACAAGTCATCCGCATAGAGAAAGACCTTAGATGTACACTCACCACTCTTAATTCCATGAACATCTTTATTCAGCCTAATTGCCACTGCTAATGGCTCAACAAAAATGATAAAAAGAAGTGGGGAAAGCACGTATCCCTGACAGATTCTTCATTTGATTTCAAAAATATCAGATTTGAATCCATTTAGAAGAATTTGCGCTTTCGCCCTACTCTATAATGCTTGAAAGAAACGTAAAAAAACAGGGCCAAAGCACAACTTCTTCAGAATGAACCTGAGATAGCTCCAATTAACACAATCAAATGCTTTTTCTGCATCCACACTCACTGCCACCAAGGGTTCAGCTGAGTCCTTATTCATATGTATGAAGTCAATCGCTTATCATGATCCTGATGTCCTTTAATGAACACCATTTGATTTTTGTGATGTATACGAGGTAGCTTAAGACTCAAAAAGTGGCAAAGATGTGTGTTAATAATTTGACGTCTACATTTAAAAGGTAATCAGCCTATAATTTGCACAACTTGTATGATCTTTACCGGCTTTGGGAAGAAGTGCAATCATAGCCAATTGCACAGATTCTGGTAATAGACCTCTTTCAATAATTTCCAAGTAGATTTCCAGTATAATAGGGCTTAACACATCACTGAATACACTATAAAACTGTAATGGGAACCCGTCAGGACCCAGACTTTTGTTTTTTGAAGAATTTGATTTTGTTATTAATATATCTTCCTTGGACAGATTGGCGTCTAACATTTATGAGTCTTGCAAACTCAGCAAACCTAATCCTGCTACAAATGATGACATGGCTTCCTCAGTGTCAGATTCCTTAAGCGCATACAACGTTTTATACAAAATCCCTGTGATGTCCTAATTTTTAGTCAGGACATCTCCTTTTCCTGTAATAATGGATGAAATGTGTATTTTTCTCAATCTCTTTGAGACTGCTAGCTAATAAAGGTGTGATGAATAACTGCTCATTCTTAAATGTCTTGTGCAACAGGGTTTTCAGCATGTGCTTAGTGCAGTAGACAAACTCTCATAGGCTTTGCCTGGTGTTACAAAGACCTGAGCAAAGGTGGAATGAAGGCACGTCGCCACATATGCTTTCATCCTGCATCTTGCTTGTGAGACTTATTCATGGTGAGCACATCTTCAATAGGCCTCCGCAACACATCATTGATTTTCTCAAGACCACGAAATGTTGATTGAAGGTAAGTGCAAATCTCCATTCCTATACACTCTGTTCAAACTTTACAGAGGGGAGAGAAGCAAGGCCTGCTGTGGCCAGGCGCTGCTCTACCAGGGCCTACCAAAGACCACAACAGACTCTACTTCTACTCATACTGATGACCCCTTGGTTCCAGATACTGGGTTTGTGAGACCCAAGGTTGCAGGAACCTACAAGGCTCTATGAGCCTCTGGGTCATCTTCCTGCCGTCAGAGCTTACTCTTGAGGGTCCCGCATTCACTGTGCATGCTCCAAAGGACCGGCTGGGACTAATGCACCAAGTCTCTTCACATCTCCATAAATGTACATCAAGGTTCTCATAATGACCATTTTCAGAGGCCTAGAACAGGTGATTCACAGTGCTCTGAACAACTGTCTCAAAGCAGCCCACATAGGATGGCAGCTCCACACTCAGAAAAGCAAAGGATTAATCAGTGACAGTGACTCATACAGCAGAGGCAGTATTTAAAGTATCCCCACTGGGGTCTCATTTTTCTGAGGCTTCCACAAGCTCCATTCACCAATGTATGCCTCAAACCAACTTGCCTCCAACGGTCAGCAAAGAGGCCTTTGTGAAAGTGGATTGGTCTTTAATTACCATTACATGGCAACCTTCTAAACCATACTATCGCCTAGATGGGGTCCATCTCACAAGCTTTGAAAATGGAACCTGGCCTCGACATCTTCTTGGACACCGATCATAGCCCATTTACTTCATCAAAAACACATTTTCCGAAAGATTCTGATTATTGGAATATTTCGAAACTCTCATTAAGGAGTTCATACCGCAGTCCTTGCAACCTCAGATGCTGTCTCCTGCGATTCCTCCTCCATCGTCTCCCAGAAGGAGCCACTCTCAACAGTGACTCCTTCTGATCCAGAATTTAACTGCTCCTTTGTCATTGTCCGGCTCTGGCCCCATTCGGGATGAATTGGCCAGCGCTCCTGATGCGCCCTTTGGACCTACTCTGGTACTTACCACTTCAAATCCTGATCTCCTTGCTGGAACAGAAAATCATTCAGAGGACACAGATGATGACGCTAAGACCGAAGAAGACGCTCCATTGTCAGCTAAAGCTGTTCATAGCTGTATGTGGAAAGTGCAGGAATTGTAAGGCCTTCCTGTCCCTGAGGAAGCTTCTTCTGAGCCTGGCTCCCTTTCAAGAGTTCTCCTTCTTCAGAATCAAGACAGATCAGGAATTTCAGAAAGCCATTCTGGCTGATGCTAAAAGGTTGAGGAAGAATCCACATTCTATCCAGCCTTTCAGTAATGAAATCAACTCCACAAATCGCCCAGTGAGTGTCTATATGTCTGTCGTTTGATCCTTTTTCTCCCTGTAGGGGAAAACTGGGTTATGAATATTTTAATGGGTTCTTTGCTTACTTTTCTGCCTTATAATAATACACTGCCAATGCTGTCACTTTTAACAAGTGCCCTATTGCCGTTGCAGTGTGAGTCCTATGTTCCAATGTGTATGTCCTAACTCAGAAGGATTTATCGCCTAATACCAAGAGATACCCACTTCACCAGTTCTTGCCTCTGACATGTTTCGCTTTTGGCACATGGAGGCGTGTTTTAGAGTGTTGCTCTAGTAGGCAAGGTGGCTTTGGCAGACATAAGTTGTGATATAGTAAGCAGGCTTGCATGGCCAGAACTGTGTGTGAATTGAGAAAGTAGGTTGCACAGCACAAACCGAATGTATCACTGTTTGTCTTCCATCCTGATTATGCTTTCCTGAGTGTGAGAACGCAGCCTCTTCCTAAAACCTGTATGCTGAAACACTGCTCTTTCACCTGAAATATTGTTTCTTAAAGACACCCAGCCATGTCTGAGACCTCCCTCTCCACTGAAATGCATGTGTGCTCTCTTACATAAAACCCGCTGTGTAGAGGAGAAGGGGGGTTCTGTGTCGAGTCTTGTTTGTAGTGGGTTTTTGTTTTGTGCTGTGTTTGCTGGCTTAGCTGACTGCCATTAAAGTAATTAATCAATCCACTGGAAGACCCTGTGGTTATTTTTCCACATCAAGATTGGTGCCTGCAACATCGAATTCCCGATGCCCTGCGGCCAAACTCAGGGGTCGCTGGACGCAGACTCTCAGTGATTCCCATGGGCCAAGGTAAGACCATTTCATCAGTGGGGAGAGCTGACAGGCACGACCGGGATTCGGGGAAGTAGACAGAGCAGACATGGAAGAGGAGCTGGGATTTAGACCTCTGTTGCTTTGCATGGTCTTGCTTCCAAAATCAGCGCGTTGCCCCTGTGCCATCCTCCGTTCACAATTGCATTGCTATCTGCCATGTTTTATTTACTGTTGTCTGAAACAGGTCATGGTAAATGTGTTGTCTCTGGTGAAAGAATTCTGAAATCTAGAATCAGGAAATTGCCTGGTTGTCCTAGGACATAGGAGGGAAGGTACCCTTTGTACTGATCATAGTCAACTAAAAGTTGAAAGTGATTGGCCACTGCAGTTAAAAAGTAATTGTGAAGCAGGACATCCATGTTCCCTACTGATTCTAGATGAGATGAGGTCGCTGTATAAGTCAGAGTAGTATAGATCAGGAGCTGGAATGAGTGTGTCTTGTACGAGTGTGAAGAAAATGTTTTGGATGAGAGGCCATTGCTTGTCTTGTCTAGACTTTTCCTCGATACTTGAAACCCTGTATGTGTAACTCAGTTGCGACCCGACTTTGTATTCACACTCTCCTCTATCCTAGTATCGGAGCTCTAATAGGCTTTGTTTCTCCTAAATATAGGTCTTGTTTTTTACCCTATACTAACCCTGTCTCTGGTAGGCTGAATCCGGCTCTGTATTGTGGGTATCGTAATGGGGGGTATATAGGCTGTGAATGAAGCAGTCATCTGAATTTGACCAACACCTGTGGGTGTCAGTGACATTTCTGTAACAGATAGGGTGTCCCCATCCGAAGTCTCTGAATATTTGTTTGTGGTGTAGCACCTTGAAGCGTCATTTGTGCTGGATGGAACTAGAATAATGTCATAAACCAAATAACTGGACAGACTCAAGGAATATGACAAAGTACTACGTTATTATCAGTTTAATAAAGCACAGTAACCTGGCAGGCATCTTGTACCTCAATATGCGTCATGTTTGACGTCATTCTATGTGGCAAAATACAAAACCTATCATGGGCAGGGAGTGGTGAAGGGAATATAACTACCTATGGAACATATAAGAATAATTGTGTCATTGGCTACCCCTTGTCTGTAGGGCATGCCTTGAACTACCTCTAAATGCATACAGTACAGATTATAGTGGACAAAAATGACAGTGGATTGACTCCTGCAACATTGTGTGTTAGGTTGCCACACAACCACACTGATTGGTTGGCATAATATCTCACCTTGGACTTTTGGTTCCTTGCACTTTTGGCTCCTTAGCAGCACATACGTGAAACAAAACTCAGGTTTTTGAATCCCATCAGGCTATTCCCCATTTTCCCAATGAGTCCATCATCTCTCATTGGTAGGCCATCAGCCAAAGTCTCCCGTTTGTAGTTGACCTTGTTGCTGCTATGATATGATGTGATATTTTATTTGTATCGTGCTCGTACACAAGTAATTCGGAGCGCGACAAGGCAAGGGATGGGGACAGGGGAGAACAAAACAACGATCTTACTAGGCCCAGTGACATTGAGAACATGCAAGTGCATGGAAAAAGGAAAAGTGCATGGAAGGGGGAGAGTGGAAAGTGCGGAGCAGAGGAGAACAGATAAATAATAATAAATACAAATAAATAGATAGTGGAGCAATAAACAGGGGTAGTGCAGCCAGGAAGTGGCAAGTGCTGTGTTTACGGCAGCAGAACTGGGTAACGTCTGATAAGTGCATAAAAAGAAGAAAATGTGGGGGTGGGGGGCTGTATGGGTACAGATACAGTCCCCAGTGCAAGGGGTGGCTGGGAGGCAGTGCACGAGGGTGGCAGGGTGAGCAGGTACCTGGGCCCAGGGGACAGAGGGTGGCCAGGTGCACAGTGCCAAGAGAGAGCAGATCAGCAGGGGAGAAGGGGAAGGTCTTGAGGTGCTTCCGGAACCGGATATGGTTCTCCTCAAGTTTTAGAGTGGCTGGGAGGCTGTTCCAGAGGGAGGTCCCCAGCCGAAGACAGAGATCTACCCACAGCTCGTATTTCTTGTTTCTTTGAAAAATGACTGACCCTGAGGGAGTTAGAGGTAGAGGAGCGAAGAGCTCTAGAGGGGAGGTATTTGCCGAGGGATAGCTGAAGGTATTTTGGACCCAGACCCCAGAAAGCCTCGTGGACAATGCAGAGGGTTTTAAATTTAATCCTTGCATCCACTGGGTGCCAATGGAGAGATTTCAGAGCTGGAGAGATACGATCCCAGGGCTTGAGGCGAAGGACAAGTCTCGCAGTCCTGTTCTGGATTAGTTGCAGAGGGCGAAGAGTAGAGGCAGGTAGATTTCGAAAGAGGCTGTTACAATAGTCCAACCTAGAGAGAACCAGAGCTTGGGAGACAGTGAGATTCTGGGGGAAGGAGAGGAAAGGAAGAGTACCTCTGAGAAGGTGCAGTAGGAAGTTTGACTTTTTAGACACCTCAAAGATGTGGGCGGAGAAGTAAAGTGTGGAGTCCAAGATGACCCTGAGGTTCTTAGCCTCGCAGGTGGGGATAGGAGGAGGGCCAAGGGAGGCTGGCCAGAGAGAGAGGGGAACATTTATGGGAGTGTGAGCACACCACAATCGTAACTTGAGGCTCTAATTAATAGCCTTTGTTTTCAACTTTTGAGTCACATTTGAAGAGAACACAAATTTGTCAATTTCAACCTTCCATTTACTGCTATTTGATTTGATTATGCAGGGTGCTGTTGCTCCTCTTGGCCTCTAGAGACTTGCTCACTCTATCTCATATGAACTTTGTATACATTTAATTGACCAACAGTTTGACTCTCGCAGATGTTTTCATCTTCCTTCATCTATGAAGAATGTCCTACATTCAGAGCTTATCCATGTACTCCCTTTTTGTTTTGCGCTTCTCCCTCAAAATAGTATCTTCGATCTGGGCCAATCTTGACTCATCATCGGGTCTGCTCACGGGACTGTTTTCTGCATTTCCTGATTCTTACAGCCTCGGCCTGTTTCTGAGGTAGCTTAGTTACATTGAACCTGATCCATGATTACTTTAACTTTAGGTTCATGTTACTCTTTGTGCTTCAGTTACATTGTTAGCTAGTATTTTCATATCGTTTTAGCATGGGTTCATATATCTTCTTTGTGACATCAATTTATCCTCATCAGTACTTCACTTTAAAGTCTGTCCACGATTTCCATCGATACATTCGGACACCCTAGCATGCAACATCCTTCCATTCGACATCCTTCCACACTTTCAGTGCGAAGGTACATTCTATATGGCTGTCTGAGTGCATAACGTCTCTCATACACCCGATGCGGTATAGGAACAATGCAGGGGGTCCCATTTATGGCTTTTCTCAGACTGTTCCAATATGACTTCAGTGAGGGGGCGGGGACTGGCAGGATTGCGTCTATCTGCTCCTCTACACGTTACAGAGCAGTCAGCTATGAGCCGTACCAGCCCTGCCAGCCACAGTCTGGTTCAGACGGATCTAGGTATGGGCCGGTTCCCCATTAAGCCAACCCTTGTCTCATCCCTTGTGAGAATGGGTTCAGGTCAATCTAGACAAGTGCCACTTCCTCCTAAGGGAGGCCCCGATCACTTCATGTTTACACACTACTCACCCAAAGCCTATAGATTTCTGGATACATGCATGATTATATACAGAAGGAGTTACCTAAGAACTTTCCACAGGAAGGTACACTTTCCTTAGATGAAATAACAAACCTGTGCAAGGCATTAGAGAAGAGAGGTGCACAAACACACCAACAGCTGTGGGATAGCTATCTAAACTGGTACACCAAAGCTACCAAGAGACAGTCCGAAGTGAAGACCAGAGCCCTGAAAGATACCCAAGAGAAGCTTCAGGAACAAGTTAAACACTAAAGACTGAGTATTTCAGCCTGCAGGTCTCTGCCCATAAAATTGGATACAACCAACTATGCCCTGTCATCCAAGGGGCTCCCACACCGAGAGAATTTCCAGAGGACATTACCCATATTAAACCCTGCCTCAGGTTCTCAGCCAGGCAGTCCTGGGTCCACAGGGTCCTGGCTTGTCCGCTTTCCACCCAAACACTGTGATATCACTAGTTCACCCCGATAAGTCCAATGACTGGCCCTCACTGAGCTGCACTGTGAGCACAGGTCACCAATGTCTTTGTGTCATCATCCACCACCAACTCCCAGACCTTTGAAGGGTTCCCAGGTTCCCAACTACCAATACTGGTGCATTCCCACTCAGGATACTCCCTGTAGGAGGAGATACTTTGGTCACAGTACACATACTATAAAGTGCCGGTTCACCGATAGACTGGTAAAAATTCCTGAAATCTGTACCTGGAAGACAGATTGTTTGAAAATCAAGTTTGTGAACCAGCGAAGGGTGAACATCCTATGCACTATCTTTAGTGCCTGAAACGATACTTTGAACAATATTCTGGAATCATTGATGCAGCTGTCATAGCTCCCCAGGCCGTGGTGGCACAATTTATTATGGTGTCACGGTCGAAGGTATCAGGTATCAGACGGTATAAAATCAGCCCTAATAGGCTGGGAGGGAACTTGCTGAGGTGTTGTTAGCTGCATCGCATTTTCATGAGAAGATCGAAAGACAGAAAGAAAGTACCGAACCCAAGCTTATGGCATTACAGATACAGCAATTACAACCTTCCCAGGGAAGGGGAAGGTACTGCGTTGTGCCCCACGGATGAGATAGGGGAAGAGGTGCTGCTCAGCCACATGAACAGGGCCAGGGTAACAAGAGACATCATACAAATGCTTACAGTGACCAATGCAACTACGGTAAAGAGGTTGGGCACTGGAAAGCTGAATGCACGAATCAGCATCAGAATGTCGGCTGAGGTGGGCAGGCAACTGCACTGATTGGGTTCGCTGTGCCCCTCCTCCACTACTATCACCACAAGATGATAGTTAGGATTGCTAAGGGGTTCCATAACTTGTTGTACCACATATATCGCTTAATCCTGCTGCTTGCTATGCTGATTGTACCATTGCTGGTCAGAAGATATCATGTTTGGTTGACTCAAGTAGAATCACGCTCAGCTTTAAGGGTTTCTGAATATCCTCATGTTGTGCACTCTGAAGAAATTGTTAATGCTGTTGGGTTGGATTTGTTATGCAGGGAGACAGGTAAGGATATGAAGGAAGTTGATAGACGTGGAGGCCTGATGTGAAAGGGACTGTGAATACCAGAGAAGCCCAGATCAGGGCAGCGGCTCAGAAATGCTCCCACACCCCATCTGGCGAGATTACGCAAACCCAGCGCCTCAATCCAAGAGAGAAATGCCAACTAATCGATTGCACTAACAATTTCCCCCTCTGCATGCACCTCTCAAACTCCAAACCAAACACACCCCTACAGCACAACAAACTGCACAAACTTCACTATATTGCAACAACAAAACAAAAAGCATACATAGTCTCGCACAACAGTACCCAAAGACTACCGGCCGAAAACACCCCAGGCCCAGCCAATGGAACCACCATGCTGAGGCCGCCAACAGCACATCACTGCTTCCTTGCACATTTTCCAGCTTTCCCTCACTAACTCACCCTCTCTTCATCTTTCAGAGCCGCCAGAGCACCAGGGAACCACTCCGGTGGTGATAGTACGCGGTACAAATATCCTTTAACATTAACATTAACATGTAAGCTGAGTTTCTCCATTTACTGTACCCCTGATGGCATATTCCTTGACATCCCCACCCACACACAGTCTTGGCAGTGCTCCAGGCGATTCTCCTTGTCGAACTCTGGTGACCTAGCCACTGTTCCTTGCTACAGCAGGAAGTGTTGAACTGAGTTCAAGCTAAATTATGGTATACCCATGCATATATATAGCCTGATATGATATGATATGGCATTTATAACGCACCTATACACAAGTGTTTCAAGCCTGTTATATGCTCAATGCTGAGCCAGTCAAGATCACTCTGATTGCAGCCAAACCTCTGAAGAGTGTGTACCTCAGTATCCTATCTAGAGAGGCAGAAGCGGGTATCTGCCCGGCGATAGAGGTCCTGCTTGAACACAGCATTATTGTACCTACACAAAGTCCCTGTAAAACCTGGATTTTGCCTACCAACAAACTAGGTAAAGAGCTCTCCCATTTTATGCAAGACCTAAGAGCAGTTAATGCTACTGTCCTGCCAGCCTTTCCATTGGTCCTCAATACAGCCACCATTCTGTCTTGTATCAAAGTGTCAGCCACCTACTTTACTGTTGTAGATTTGTGCTCTGCTTTTTTCTCTTTCCCAATCCACCCTGGCAGTCAGTACCTGTTTGCTTTTCCCCATAAATATGCACATAAGTGTTGAAATGACTTCCTACTGTGGAAACAGAGAAATTGATATGAGGCTGGGAAGCCCAAAAGGAAACACACCAACACAGGTTACAAAGGACATACAAAGCGCTTTATTTCAGAGTTACAAAGTTACCAAAGTCAATTGACATGCGAATAGCTATTCGGCCCTCTGACTAACACACGAACCTTCAACGTTAGGTTCGCACTGAAAGTGGGAGAGAGCGATCATCGGGATGCTTGGGTTTTTATACATTTTGTACTGCATTGGCCAGCCCTCTTGCAAGTTAACCATTCTTGGAACCATGGCTAGGGTTCGTAGCCAGGTCGAACACACAATTTCCATATATTAGATCAGTTCCGCTGATACGGTTACATATTTACACATAGGTTAAAGAGAGGACAGGGTCTTAGTTCATGACCCTAACAAGTAGCCTGCGGACATATTATTCATTCACGTGTGCGGAGGTCACCATGGCCGAAGTCTTACTCGAAATGTCATTCGGCCTCCATTTTGTGATTCGGGGTGACTTCCACACTGCAAGAGTACCCAAAATGGCGGCTAGATCCAAGATGGCGGCTTACACGATACATTAAGGTCAAGACCTTGCCGCGGAACCTATGTACATAGTATTCTTTAGACAGCTTGGCGTAGGCCAACATACATTTAAACAATGCGATTGGGGTCACAATATTATATCGATTTCCACAGACCCTCCTTTTGGCCTATGCCAAGTGCTAAAACATCATTTCCTAATACTTTTGAAAATACTTGAAGGCATTATCATCCATAGGTTCCGCATCATTGTCTGAAATGTCAATAGCCATAAAATTGTTCATAAGAACTTCTTGCAACATGAATTCTTTAGATGCTGTCTTCGGGGTGTATATTTTACGCCCTATTGCGCTCATAACCTGGGCACAACATCCCCCTATCATTCCGCATATACTCGGGAGGCATTGAAAACAACAGCAAAGAAATAACAGAGTCCCTAAAATACCTAAAATAACAGATAGCACCTTCCACCCCCAAGATCGTAGAGAATCCCAAAACCAAGTACTAAGGCTCCAGTCTCCTACAGGGATATGGACTTCAGAACTAAGAGTGTGTAAATTCTGAATTGCTTTGAATATTGTTGGTGAAGAATCTGGTACGAAAACACAGCAAGCGGACCCCACTAATTTACATACTCCACCTCGTTCAGCTAAAATGACATCTAATGCCATTCGATTTTGAAGTGCTACCAATCTTATTGCCTTTTGCTCTAAGGTCATATTGTAAAGTATGTCCGTGGTCCGGTTGATCGTTTTCTCCAACACCCTCGCTAATCCCCTAATGTTTTCTGAATTTGCTATTTGTCCACAGAAGGGGACTACTGATTTGGCTATATCCCCGAACACTTGTCCAGGGATATCTCCATCATTATCCCGTCGCGGGCGAGCCTTAGATACCTCTAAGGTACTGGCTATAAATACACCTGGTAACAATATCCCTAAATAACAGGTCCCCTGCCAATCCTTGGGCAACCAGGGAAAAGCTAAACTACCACAAACAAAATAAACGGGTCCCCCTACATACAAAGGCCTATTTTCCCCAGTCAAATTTACAATATTTACACAAGGCTCGAAATCTCCCATTGGCCTAGTGCCATTTCTTTGTACACAGAAAGGGACAGAATCAGGACTGTGATTTACAGAATAAGAAGGAGGCATGGCATCCTTATTGCCTATCGGAGCCATCTTGAAAGAAACTAGATTTTGAAAAGGAAAAGAAAGTTTATCAGACGGCCTAATAGAAGCGATATTAGGTCTACTCCTATTTGCGAAAAGCGAGCATCCCAGGGGAGTCAATTCACGTTTTTCAAATTCATTCAAATTAGTCCCATCGAAGTTCCCTGAGATGCTATCATTCCATCGGCCAAAAAAGAGTGCTCTAAGAGAGGCATAGCAAGAAGTTGTTAGAGGTAAGGGATGTATATACCATCCCAATCCCTTGTTCCCATGTTGTGGTAAGTGAGTGCAGATCCAACAATTACTCCTATTAAAAATAGCATGCGTAGCATTCATCACTATCATCAGAGTGTTATTATGATATTTCTGTCTATGCCGAGAATCCCTAGGGGACAGAGTGTGAAGGTGTACAGAGGGAGTCAAAACAGTTGGTACAATTTTGGTCAGTAATAGAGGCTTCAAAGGATAGATTTCTTCAAAGTACCAAAGTCCCACGGCAGCAGTTGCAAAACTAACAATAATCAAAACGAGAACACAACAGTACGTTTTCAGGGCCCAGGCACATTGTCCATTGTTCGAATTGGTCACCTCCTTATCTAATAGTTCAATACGAGGAGCAGCGGTGAAGGCGGCAGGCATCATGGTTATCCCGATCGACGGCCCCAATGTTCGTTGCTGGCGGCACGTCGGCCGCGCGACTTCTTAGTCCTTCCCAACCCTAGCCAACAGAACCCTCCTTTTCTTTATTCCAAAAAAAGGAAAGACAATAGTATTTCAATCACTCCTTTTTCTTCCAGATGCACGATACTCGTGCGGCGATTCTATTTTCGTGGTCGAAGGTTGTACCTGATGGTACCCAAGTTTGTTGAATCCAAAAGCAAAGTATCGTCGCTCCCTGAGGGGAGCGTCACGTCGGTGGCGACGGAAGTCGCAGAACTTGAAACAAGAGTTTCCGGAAGTGATTGATCAAGAGAGTGTGGAGACAGAATGGACGGCTCCCCGAGCTCCTCAGGCTCAGAGAACTTCTCCGACGCACTCACAGCGCTGCCTGCTACTCCGAGATCAGAGATCGTAGCATCAGCGAGGGGTTCTGTTTCTTCTGTAACGTGTGGCGTCGGGTGAGGGATCTTCTTCACATGCGTTGCATGTACCCAATTCTTCTTTCCTGCCACCCGCACTGCCGTCCTGGTGACCAATAAAACCTGGTAGGGTCCCCGCCAGCGAGGCGCGAGACAGGAAGACCTTTCGTAGGCCTTCACCAGGACCCAGCTGCCGGGCAATATATCGTGTCCTGGGCCCGTAAACCGTACAGGTAAGGCGGCATTCACCTGGTGGTAAATGAAATACAGATTTTTAGTCAATTGATTACAATAATCTATGAGCAATACATTCTCCACATCCCTCAGGGCTTTAGGTTTAGGGAGACCCCAAATATTAGCAGGCCTTCCCATTACTACCTCGAATGGAGAGAGCCCAGTTCTAGTCTGGGGTGTGGTGCGCATAGCTAACAACACAATAGGTAAAGCATCTGGCCATTTTAATTTAGTGTCGGCACATGTTTTTGCAAGTTTGTTTTTCAAAATACCGTTGTGTCTTTCTACCAACCCCGCACTTTGAGGGTGCCTAGCTGAATGAAAACGTTTCTCTATCCCTAAGGCAACACATATTTGCAACATTACGGCTGCGATGAAGTGGGGGCCATTGTCCGACCAGATTATCCTCGGAAGCCCAAATCGAGGAAAATAGTCTTTTACCAAGATCTTTGCGGTGGTCATGGCGGTAGCATCTTTGACGGGGAAAGCCTCGACCCATTTGCTAAAAGCACAAATGATAACAAGAACATATTTCAAGTTATTACATCGCTCCATTTCAATAAAATCAAGGTGAATGGTTTCAAAGGGGACAGAGGGGGGCCCGAAACTTCCCCTTGGAGTCACTGTCCCTTTACCCACATTGTGCTGTAGGCAAATCATACAATTCTGAACATATCTTTTTGCAGTTCCCAAAATTTTATCATTCACCCAAACCTGCTGTAATATCTTCGCAATTTGCTGGGCACACACATGTGTTGGACCGTGTGCCATCGTGACCATTGCAAATACATAAGAATCAGGAAGCAAACATTTCCCGTCAGATGCGTCCACCCAACACCCTTCGTCATCCAATTTCCCCATGCCTTCAGCCCATTTCCTAGATTCTTCAACAGAGGCATCAGTCTGAATATCTCGCACAGACCCAATGCCTTCATCTATTATACAACCATCTCTCACTTCCCTCGAGGTATACATGTCTGTGCTAAGGTCTGTGGCTGTTTGTCTAGCTATCGAATCTGCAAAGGCATTTCCTCTGCCCACATCGTCTATGACCTTGCGATGTGCTGCACATTTCATCATCGCTAGTTGTTCAGGGAGTGAGAGGGCTAAAAGTAGTTGTACTATTAAGGGACCATGCTGAATCTTGGTCCCGTGTGAGATCAGAAACCCTCTTTCCGACCACAGTTTTCCGAAGTTGTGAGCCACCCCAAAGGCGTACTGACTATCCGTATAAATGTTAACTCTATGCCCTTGGGAGAGCTCACAAGCGCGGGTCAACGCTATAATCTCTGCGGCCTGCGCGGAGTTATGCGGAATCCTTTTAGTTTCTACGATCTTGTTCAAAGTAGTAACTGCATAAGCAGCTGTAGATGTGCCATTCGGAAGTTTAAAACAGGAGCCATCACAAAACAGCTCCCCTTCCGCATTCTCCAAAGGAGTATCTGAGAGGTCTATTCTGCCCTTTGTTTCTTGTTCGGTGGCATACAGGCAGTCATGTGATCCGTCATCGCCGCAAGCAGTAGTTTGCGGGAGAGGCAAAAGTTCAGCCGGATTGAGAACACAACATCTTTTAATTTGGATATGAGGAGCAAATAGAACTAATTCGTACCTGGTCAACCGGGCAGAAGTAAGGTGTTGTGTTTGAGTTTTATTCAATAGAATATCGACAGAGTGAGGCACCATCAAAATTAAATCGTGGCCTAGGACCATCCCCTCACTCTGTGTTACAGACGCAGCGGCAGCAGCAACAGCGCGCAGACATCGCGGCAAAGCGCATGCAACAGGATCGAGGGCGGAGGAATAATAGCCGCACGGCCTATTCTTCCCTCCATGTTCCTGCGTTAACACAGACAAAGCACATCCATTACATTCATGCACAAACAACACAAAGGCCTTATCGTAATTTGGTGTACCCAGAACCGGTGCTGAACACAGCGCGGCTTTGAGAAGCTCAAATAATCGTTGATGTTCCGATTCCCATGGCAGTGGCAGAGAAATGCCCTTCTTCGTCAAAGCCAACATCGGTTTTACCACTAGGGCAAAGTTCGGGATCCACAGTCTACAGTAGGACGCCATCCCTATCAGGGCTCTGACTTCCTTCTGTGTTTTTGGGACAGACATGCCAGAAATGTGTTTTATTCGTTCAGGTGTCAATCTTATCCCCTCCTTTGACAGGAGGTAGCCTAGATAGGCAACCTCCTGGCAACAATATTGAAATTTCTTAAGTGAAGCTTTGTGACCATTTTCAGCTAAATGAACAAGCAACAATATAGTGCCTTCTTTACAAGCTTTCTCAGAGTCTGCAGCCAGGAGCAAATCGTCTACATATTGAAGCAGCGTGCAAGTAGGTGGTAATTCAAGGGTGTCGAGCTGCTCTTTTAAGGCTCTACTATAGATACTAGGACTTTCAGTATACCCTTGAGGTGCCCTTGTGAATGTAAACGAGCGTCCCCCCAAGGTGAACGCAAACAAATACCTGCTCTCCTCATGTATCGGAATACTAAAGAAGGCGTTTTTCAAATCTACGACACTAAAGTGTGTAGCCGTAGCAGGGATCATTGTTAAGATCGTTGTTACATCAGGCACGATTGGAAATTGTGGGGCTACCACCCGGTTAATAGCACGAAGATCTATTATAAACCGGTACGGAATTGCATTGTCGCCTTTCTTATATACTGGCAAGATCGGGCTATTACATAAGCTACCTGTAATCTCTTCGATCACTCCACGATGTACAAAATCGGAGACAATGCATTTCAGAGCGCGCTCACCTTCAATTGAAATTTTATATTGCGGAATGCGCGGTAGCTTAACCCTATGTTTCAATATTATCTTAACAGGGTCGATGTGCAATATCCCAACATCATTGTCGTCTATTGCCCACAAACATTCTGGGACAATGTCAAATTCGGGAGGTAGAGGTCGAGTCAAGTATTGGGAGTTAAAGGGTTGCTGTGGTGAAACTGTTAATCTTATTCCGTCAGGGGAACAATGAATCACTGCATTCAGTTTCTTCAACAAATTCAACCCCAGCAAATTTTCTCCACAGTTTGAAGTAAGAAGAAAAGGGCACTGGTCTGTAAAAGGACCCAAAGAAACGGATACCGGCGCAGAAACCGGACAAACAGTTGGTATACCAGAGAACCCTATAGAGACGTTTGTTTGCCCTGACAGTGGGATGTTTGGAACCCTCGAATGGTCGATGGAGCACTTTTGTGCTCCAGTGTCGATCAAGAACTGATGTTTCCTATTCCCCACCAATAATTCAACATAGGGGCCCTTCTGAATAACGGGAATAGGTAAAGGTTCCAAACGCTGCTTCGGGCAATCCTAATAAGGCAGAACTTCATCAAAGGGAAGTTCCTCAGAAAGATAGGCGGCGGAAGGGTGATCAAATATATTTCTCGAGTCCATACTCAGAGTCTGATTTTCCCGTGAAAAAGGTTGCTGGGGATCTTGTAGAAGCTGACCCCTATCAGGGCCCCCTGCTCCAGGGCGGCCCCGTGGTCGCCTACCCATTCCTCCGAATGTGCCTCCTGACCTCTGGCGGAGGGCAGGGCACTGTGCTCGCCAGTGACCTTCCTGGCGGCAATAAGCACACTGATTAATATTTATAGAATTTGGGGGAGTATTTCCTCTTGGAATGTACTGACCTCTAGTCTGTGTCGTATCTCCTCTGGGGTTTCTGACAATTTGCTGCAACAATACCTTAGTCTTTAGGTCACCCCTTCTTTTTTCGATTTTCTCTTTTTCATTATTGACCCGATTCTCGTAATACTGAGCCATATGCAAGACCTCTGACTGAGATTTTGCCTGCCAAGCGCTCTCTGAGGACATAATTTGTGACTGGATGTCGGGCAACAATCCACGCACAAATTTGTCCACAAACAACCTCTTCCCCGACTCTGTACCTAAATCCTGTCCACTGAAGTCGGAGAACACCTGTTCGAATCTATTAAAGAATTCAGTAGTACCTTCAGTTTTCCCTTGGACGCAGGCCGTAAGCTTGTCCCAAATAATCCTTTTTTCCGGAATTATAGTTTTTAATTTGGCAACTATTCTATCGGGTAAAGTGAGTATTACCTGGGGTGGTTTCTCACCAGCTGGTCGTTCCCCATCTATTCTAGTCAGATTTACCCATGTATCCCCTAACCCCGGCACATCATCTATTGTTCGTACCTGTTTCCATACATCAACAGGCAAAAGCACTGGAAACAATAAATCCATGTCACTTAAGGTGAACACAGAAGATTGCAAAACGGATTCTATTTCTTTATAAAATCCTGTCGGGTTCTTCCTGATATCAGGAACTGATTGTCTAATCGTGTTCACTTCCTGTCGAGAGAACGGGACGTGAACAAACTGTGGTACGTAATGTGCAGGGATATCCACCGCGGCAGTACCAGCCGCCACGTTGGCGGGGATTTCTACTTTTGGGACAAGGGTCGGAGGGACCTCTCTCATAGGCAACTGAGATATAGGGACCTCCGACCGCTTACTAAGTAATAAGGCCAGATCGAGCGCTAAAGCAGCTGTAGAAGTGTCGGGTGAAAAAGCTCTTTTACAAATACCTAATAACTCTGTGGGGCAACCAACCTTCTTCCTTATACATTCCTCCTGTAAGTGCTGTACCATCACTTGGATTACCTTCCTTTGCATCTCTATCGTGTATTGACTATATGTGTCATATACCTCATCTGGCGGTATCGATGAATCCGAGATCCACCGAATCGCATCTCTGGTACAAATCCGTACTTCCTCAGGTGCTGATCTTCGGCACGAAAGGAACCGTTTCTGCACATATATCCTATCGTCTTCATCATCCTCGTTTTGTAACCTTTCAAAATCCCTTCTAAACTCAAACAACCTATCAACATGCCCATATACCTTCTGCTCTGTATCCCTCGAGAGTGCCAAAGCGTTCAGATCTCTCACCCCTTGTGGGAGATCCAAAGTCTGCAATCTACCCCACATTACACCTAAATGAATCCCCAGTCCTTCAATAAAAACGTTTTTCTCGGGAAAATCGTGCAAATTAGATAATGTCGAAAGTACATCAGTTTGATCACCTTTTTCCATGCAATGTTTAGCCCAAGCAAATAGTTCCTGTTTCCTGCCCGCAGGAACAGTACTACGAGTCACAATTTTCGACCCTGCACCGGGATCTGATTTAGTGAACACGGGACTCCCCAGAATCGGAGGTGTAGGTGAACCTAACAAGGGTGCAGGGGAAAGAGGTAATGTAATAGACGAAATAGACAGAGGAGCGACAACCAAAGAACTAGGGGCAGTAGGCTGCGCAGGAGGAGTAGGAATAGCGATAGGAGCAATAGCAGGAATGGGCAAGGTGCCCACAACGGGAGCATACGGAGGTGGCGCTGAAGAATCAGGCCTCCGTTCGTTTAATTTTCTCAATAAACTCCTCGGAAACATGGAAATCTTTAGAGGGGTACATTTTCTGGACTCCGAGCGAGAAAGCTCTGTCCATCTTCTGGGTTTCATCTAATCGTTTTTCCTTGTCATACAACAATGCCTTTTTCGCATTCGTTTTATGACGTCGTGCATGTTTATCCCTACTTTTAAGCTGCTGTAATGCTTCCTTTTTCCAATTTTGTAACACATCAAAGGCTGCTGGCCTAGCCTTCTTCTTAAGCAAGATCGACTCTAAGTATTCAATACGGGGGATCTCAAAGCTACCATTGATTGGCCACTGAATTTCGGAGGCATTTCTGGTCTGTCTGTGCCAAATGTCATTAAATACAATACTACCAATGCCATACTTACAGTACATAGTACACGCCGGCGACCCCTCCTGTGGTGCCGGACGGCTAAATTCCAAAGATTGTCGATCGCTGCGGAACAGAACCCTAAAGCAGCTAGACAATTTCCCAGGCATTTCTCAAAGAATTGGTGTTACCTGGTCCAATAATTGTGTCTGCAGATAAAATACGCCAAATTCAAATTGTCAGGGTTAAATTAAGAGCCGGGTCACGACTACACCTGACCAAACCTAAGGAGGACCGTACGGTTTACAAAGGACTTCAACTAACGAATTTTACCTGCGTTCGGTGGTTTCGGCAAATCTGCCCGCCTCGGAATTGGACCCTCGTCAAGATGCCGTGTCAGACCGCATGACTATCGCCCAAGGTTCGGATCGTGCAGCGCTGCCGAGGTATCGCGTCTCGATCGGTCGGGCCCACAGAATCACACCGTCCGAACCCGATTCGATAGTCTGCGTCAACCTTCAATGATCCGGCATCAATCTTGAGGGTCCCTATTCGGGCGCCAACTGTGGAAACAGAGAAATTGATATGAGGCTGGGAAGCCCAAAAGGAAACACACCAACACAGGTTACAAAGGACATACAAAGCGCTTTATTTCAGAGTTACAAAGTTACCAAAGTCAATTGACATGCGAATAGCTATTCGGCCCTCTGACTAACACACGAACCTTCAACGTTAGGTTCGCACTGAAAGTGGGAGAGAGCGATCATCGGGATGCTTGGGTTTTTATACATTTTGTACTGCATTGGCCAGCCCTCTTGCAAGTTAACCATTCTTGGAACCATGGCTAGGGTTCGTAGCCAGGTCGAACACACAATTTCCATATATTAGATCAGTTCCGCTGATACGGTTACATATTTACACATAGGTTAAAGAGAGGACAGGGTCTTAGTTCATGACCCTAACAAGTAGCCTGCGGACATATTATTCATTCACGTGTGCGGAGGTCACCATGGCCGAAGTCTTACTCGAAATGTCATTCGGCCTCCATTTTGTGATTCGGGGTGACTTCCACACTGCAAGAGTACCCAAAATGGCGGCTAGATCCAAGATGGCGGCTTACACGATACATTAAGGTCAAGACCTTGCCGCGGAACCTATGTACATAGTATTCTTTAGACAGCTTGGCGTAGGCCAACATACATTTAAACAATGCGATTGGGGTCACAATATTATATCGATTTCCACACTATGGGGTACCTAGAGAGCCCCCTGTTTTCCCAAATCCTGAAGAAGGATCTTGACTTGGCAGTCTTCACAGGACTGTATGTAGATGACCTGCTCCTAGCCTCCCCCTCGTTGTAAGCCTGCAAGCAAGACTCCCTTATTCTGTTGACAGCGCTGGCTGAAAAGGGTGACAGGACATCTAAAGACAAACTATGGTTCCCAAGCCCCTGACCAGGAAACACATGTATTATTTATTTATTTGCTACATTTAAAGCAACGCGCCAAGCCCTGAGGCCTCTGGGCGCTAGTTACATTACAAGGGTGGTAAAGTTACAACATTGGGGTAGGTCGTGAATGCACACTCTTTGAAAACGCCTCACGCCATGATGAAGTGGGCTACGTCGGCAGATGCAGATCGGTGTATAAATCAACATTACTGTAGATGCATATTCCAGAAAAGCCTTGCCCCATGGTCCAGGGGGCTAGGTCAAAAATGCAGGTAGGCATATAAACAACATTTTTGTAGGTGCATATTCCAGAAAAGCCTCACGCCATGGTGCAGGGGGCTATGTCGGATAAGCGGGTAGGCAAAACGCGACTTTAGCATAGGTGCCCATTTCTGGAAAGCCTCACAGAGAGGTACTGGGCCTGCGTCAGGAATACAGGACAAAATTACAGCAAGGATACATTTTGAATGATCAAGAAGGTGCATTTCGGTATGGCTTCACAAAGTAGTGCTGGGGCTACGACAGTGTGAATTAGCATCATGTGGAATAGACGTGGGCATGTATTAACTGTCAGGAGTGAGGTGATCAATGACTAGCAGCAAAGCCAGCAGGAATAGTCAGATGGAAGTTGATTAGCAAGTTCAAGTGCAATACAAAACAGACGTTGGTGAGTAGATTCAAAGTTGGTAATGTGGACTCCCCATCTGTCCCAGACACGCCCAGACAGTGGTAGTGGGCCAAAGAGGGAGGCCTTTGATAAAGATGGATAAGCACATTTTGGGATAGTGGTGCCAAGTTATACAAAGAGTACTTGCTGTGCGCAATTGCGGGCAGCCACGCTTACCTGCCAAGCTCAGTATAGGTAGGGCAGTGAGCATCTGTGGGATGTGGTGGGCTGGTGGCAAGGCTTGGTGGAGCAGCTACATCGGTGATAGTATTTAGGACTATAAATTTGTGTGAGAATCAATACGAGGATGGATTGAGAAAGCCGGCATACCAACCACGGCCGGACAGGCCAGACCAGCCACAGCCGGACAGGCCAGACAGGAAATAAAGGTCTTGTGTGGGCCTTTTTTATGTCTTTTTTACGGGCCAGATACAAAAGCAAGGGTTGTTTTTCTTGTGTTAAAGCCAAGCATTCTAGATCAGAAGCCTGTGCTTTATACCTGGTATCGAAGACCAGATTCATGGCCCTCATATGGGTATCAAAATCATATAATGCAGAGTCATCGGCTTCTAGTAGTGGGTTTGCCCAAGCCGCTGCTGTACCCCCAAATTTGAGAACACAAAGGCTGCCTTAATAGTGGAATCAGGGAATACAAGTGGGTGACAAGGAAAATGCAGCCTGCATTGATTAACAAACGTTCTGTGGGTTTTAGGATCACCCATAAAACGCTCAGGTGGGGCTAAAGGGAAAGGACCAGGTAGAACTAAGGGTTTTATACCCTTTGGAGGCGGTGAATGTGCAGTGGCGGCAGAACCAGCTCCGAATTCATCGTCCGGGGTAACGGATCTATGAAGCTTTGAATTACACCAATGCATTGATGCAACGCTGTCTGGGCAGCCGTCGTTTCAGTGAGAAGAGCAGAAAAGGCCTGCAACAAGGCAGCCATGGTTTGGTTCCTGGGTCCATAGCACCAGTGGTGGGTATTAGGCTCCTTAATCTGTCAAGGACTTGCTTTAATACAGATAACCCCAGCCACCTCAGTATATCAGCTGGGGTCTCCTTTCACAGGGAGACTTTTCCCTCGAGAGCACAGCCTGTAGTGAATAGGAAACAACCTGTCAGGCTAGGGGCTCAAGTGAAGAGACAGGAGCAACCAGCAGTGCTAGAGGGAAAAACAGACATAAGTAAGGTCAATACTAGGACAGCAAACAAGAAACACACCACTAACATCTCCCTTGTAACCAACTCCTACCTGTTGTTCAAATAGAAAATGTGGGTAACCTATAGTAACAAAAAGAACTCCTACCCAAGTGTCACTGGCAGTTCTACTCTAAGCACCTTCGTCAGAGGAAGTTAAATATGGGAAGTGAGTGTTCTTTAGTATCCAAACCTGCCCCGTAAAGGACAAAGGTTCAAACAGGATGTATGTCCAGTTCCTGAAAGTAACCACAATGTCCAAAAAATCCAGCAATTCCACCCAGAAGTTCCAGTAGAAGTAATCCAGAGTTCCAGCGTAGAAGAACACAAATTCTACAAAATAAAACTAAGCTATCTGGAGTGCCACAGCAGAAGGCAAAAATAGGAAAAAATAAACCCCGTGAATCCAAAGAAAAACCCACAGAATGTCCAAGCGTCGCAACAGTGCCAGTGAGGGCAGCATAATCCAGAAAAATGATCACGGGTGTGGAAAGCCAAAAAATCAGTCCAAAGGTAACACCAGGTGCCACAGCAGGCGAGGAGCAAGAATGGTTAGTCAGCAGGATCAAAGGCATGGAGCAGAATAGGGAAAAAACAGAACTCACCGGACGTTACACAAACGTGCAAGGAGCAGCGCACGGCATTCCGTGACTGTATAAATACAAGTCTTTGCAATACTCAGAAGACTTCCGGAGAGTGTTGTGATGCGAAAGCGTGGACGCATCACGTGACCTTACTCTCAGCATCATGGGAGCTGTAGTCCCACAAGTTGCTGTGTCCCGGGAATGTACAGGCACGGCAACTCGTTTCCTCTGCAAAGACGCCATGGAAGGCGCCAACAAAGTAGAGAAGTGCGAGTTTGGAGACCTGCAGGGGGAAAGGGAGTCACGACAGAAGTTGACTGCAGAAATATTAAACTCTAATATAGTATAAGTAGAGAAACAGAGGATGGGTGAGGAGCGCACTCTAGTTCCCAGTGTTGAATACCTTATGCATTTCAAGTTGCTGTTCTCCTCCAAGCGCTTTCATGTCTCTAACAATCTTCAGGGAGGCTGCCTTTTCAGGTGTTACAGATTAGTCTCAATTGGTCTTAAGGAATTCTGGTAGCTGTAGTCTGTTTTAGGTAACCAGGAACCAACTCCCCTCCAAAAGCACAATTTTTTCCTAGTGGGGGAAGGGGGTGAAAACCAATGATGTGGCTCTCCTGCGTAGGGCATGGTGACCCCAGTGCCGCTGCCTCTAACCTCTGCCTCTAAAGCCCGGGACCTCTGAACCAATATGCAGAGAAACAGAGTTTGGGTGAGGCGCGCACTCTAGTTCCCAGTGCTGAATACCTGCTGCATTTCAAGTTGCTGTTCTTCTCCAAGCATTTTCATGTCTCTAACAATCTTCAGGGAGGCTGTCTTTTCAGGTGTTACAGATTAGTCTCAATTGGTCTCAAGGAATTCTGGTAGCTGTAGTCTGTTTTAGGTAACCAGGAACCAACTCCCCTCCAAAAGCACAATTTTTTCCTGGTGGGGGAAGGGGAGGGGAATATAGTATAAGTATGTAATTTTTGCTGTATTAAGGGTATACAAAAGTCACTTTTGCTCCTTAATAGCTCCAACCCACTATCCATTCAAATTTCTCTCGTGCTGTTATTCAGTTTTTTTATTTCTGTCTGTGCTGCACAATTCTTTCAGACATACTACCTGTGAAATAATAAAGAATAAACTTAGTATTTATTTATTAAATTGATTACTCTAAACAGGAGTTATAATTATTCCATTTGTCATGTATACTAACAGTGTCATGTCCACTCAGTGATAGTTCGTACAGCGTCCTCTTGTACTATGGGGCCACATCTATTGTTTAGGCAGTGTTTTATTTGTTTTTTTGTTTTTCTTAAGTGGTGTCTGGCATACTTTTCTGAGGCTCTGGATCTTCTCACTACACTTTTTCACTCTAAATTCAGAAAGCACTGCGATATGGCGAGTCCATACCATTAGTGTACACTGCTTGCTTAGCCTAACATACTTCACTTCCAGTTTTCTCTATCTTACCTTAATGTGTTTGATTTCAGGTGCTTTGCCCTATCATGCTTCTCTCTAATTGTTTCTCTAACAGTTTGCATACACTCTTCTTACCGTACCACTTATTAATATATTGGGCCTCATTATAAGTTTGCCGGTACAGTACCAATGGTACCGGTAAGCTTTCCGGTACCGTTGTTACTGTCCCTGCAAACTACGAGATCTGCTTGCGGGTGCCTTTTTTTCGCCCGCCAGGTCTGACCATTCTGAATGGTGCCCATGCATCTGGCCTCCCCATTCCCATTGAGCCCTATGGGCCTCAAATGGGAATGGGGAGCATTTTTTTCCGGTGCCCAGGAATGGCCAATTACCGGGTCCGGCGGGACCGTAATGACCCAGTAATTGCCCATTCCTGGTTGACCGAAAAAAACAGATATCAGTGGCAGCCGTGCCTGTTTCACCGGCACGGCTGCCGCCAGTATTGTAATGAGGCCAATTGTGTGTGTGCTGTGGAGTAATAAAAGGGTAACCTGTAATTACTTCCATTTTCCCCTGCTGCACAACCTTCACATGTCTTTATTTCGCTAATACACATTGCTTACCTCCTACACCAGCGTTGTTAATTCCTCACCATTCTCAGTAGTCGGCCCTGTGCGCAGAGGCACGTAAAGGTTTCTAGCAGACTGCTCTAGACTTAAAATGTGATCAAATCCTGTTACGTTCAGCGGTTCTTTACCCCGAATTTCTTTATAACGTTCAATCACTTAACATAATCAGATGCTTTTCTCCATGACAGATATCTTTTATTACATTATCAATCAATAATATGTACCATGTACATAGATGAGCAAAAACCTCCTAGCGGGCTAGTTGGAACTGAAAACGTCATGACTTACAATAAATGCTTTAAGGTTCTTTGCACCTAACTTCCTTGTAGTAATCGAGCATGCCTCTAGAGTTTATGTCAACATTTCCTATTCTGTCAGCCACATAACTTTGCACTCCTGATTAGCAGATAACCGTCACTGCGTCATACTGCAGCATTGATTATACAAAACAGCATTATAATCTATGCCACTCTATCTGTTCCTTGAGGCCTTTCTCTACACTCTGTGTCTAAAAGATGAGTTCATATTCTTTCTTGAATAAACGCTTTTCATCAGGGGTGCTGTCTTTTCTGAATTTGACTTGATGCTAAATGTTCCAATGTAAATCTTCTGCTGAATGTCCTTTTTCTATATAATGTCTTCCCGAGGGTGCTGTCTGTATTTTAGTTCTAATGCAACTCTTGTGCTCCGTTATTCTTAGAATTACCTTTCTTCCAGTCTTACCAATGTATCATTTCTTACATGAGTACCAGATTGCATAGGTCACGATTCTGGAATTGCAGTTTGTAAACCTGGTTTGTTGCCAAGTTCTAGAGAGACCAAAATTCACTTGTGTGCTCCTGCATGTTTGTTCAGAGCATTTACATTTCCCTCATGGGGCATGTCCCACCATTTGTTCTAGACCCCAAGCTTCAGTAAGTGTGTGTTGTTTCTTTTCATTTAGCCTGATGTCAACTTTCATAATTTGTTCCTTTAGCTTTTTGCTCCTCTAGAATCCAAACAAGGTTTTTCTAAGGGGCGTTTGCCTACTTCTAATATATGCCAGTTCTTTTTTATAGCTCTACTAATCTTGTTCGATAGATCTGTACGGTGGTCAGTCATAATCTCGAAAATAAAATGTCAAAAGACAAAAATGTGGGAAAAAAAATGTCGAAAAAAAAGTCGAATTATTTTTTTTTCTATATTTTTTTTGGGCTCTAGTATATATATAAAAAATAGGTAAAAACAAAAAAAAAACAAAAAAGGGGGGTTGGGGGGGAACCCTCCCATTTTCAAACAAAAAATGTCATTAAAAAAATTTGACATTTTTTTTTCGACATTTTTTTTCAACATTTTGACTTTCGAGATTTTGCCTTTCGAGATTATCACTATGAACCATCTGTACAGGTACTGATAAAAACAAAAGTCCCAGAGTCTTGATTTTTATTGTTTTTTTGATATTCGAGGAGGGCTGCCCAGTCATAATTTTTAGCCCTTTTGAAGGATCTAAGTGTTAGCCTGTGAATACCCTTGTTTGTGCAATTTGTTTCTGTTTTTCTGATTCCGCAATAAAATTGTGCTTAATTGTACTGTATGTCGAGTTCTAATCAGTTGGTTTGTGGAACACTTTTACTGCTAGTGAATTACTCCTTTCAGGTATCAAGAGCACACATAGCAGCTCTCATTTCATCTCTCCCTCCTCACTTTGTGCATGTGATTGAACCACATGTTGTCCGATTTGTGGTGGTTTACATCGGCCATGGTGTCAATTATTACGTCCTTATACTGGTTATATTCTATTTTTGCATCAGTTTCCTTCCTAATTCGCGCTATCCCCAAATTCTTATCACTGTCCGAGACATCCCATAATACCTCTAATCCCCCTTGATATCTCTCACCATATAAAATAATCACACAGAAATAATATGCAACCTGCAAGAAAAAGACAACATATATAACATATGTATTACATGACTACTGTGGTTTTGAACCTGCAGAGGGAGAGAAAAAACAGACATCCACACAACTAATAGTCACTCCATCATGATAATGGGGTGGATCATCTGCAAAATGCAACAGAAAACATACTGCAAAAATGTGCTTTAATCTTAGTAACCAAACGTGCCTGGCACAGTAGAAGGTGGAAACAGTACTTTAATGTTAGTCCGCAAGTGGGTCAGTCTCATGATTATCCGATTTTAGGACCTCACATACCCCCCAGTGAGGAAATACCTTGTGTACCAGGACTTTGGCTGATGACTTGGCATCTGGTTGTGCACAAGGCCCAGCCTCAACCCACTAGGAGAAGAGACACACAGCAACAATAAGGTAACAGTAATTTCTATACCTGTTAATCATATGCATATAATCAATGTGAAGTTCCTGGAAAGGTCCAGTGGGCCGGGGCAAAGTGCCACGCAGAGTCCTGAGAGTTTGGCCTGTGCTGTAGAGATGCCACATTGTGCATATTGCCACAAACATGCTAATAGATTCTTGTAGATTGGGGACAAACCAGTCCTCCTGAGCAATTTGTTGTTTTGAAACATGCGCCAGGTAGTGCAGCTGTTCAAAACCAACCATTAGCAACTCATGTGGCATCAGTACTTTACATGTCTCTAAATTAAATCCATCGGGGACTGAGAGCACATTTTTTCACCCACAGGTCTTTTTCTTCCTGTGGCGCCTGTCCCTATACTTCAATTATTTTGGTAAGTGGTACTGCAGTACATGGTATTGCTAACTGCAACTGTTGATTGGCCACCTCAGGATAAGTAGTATCATCTGGGTCTCCTAAATGTGCTTATTCTTTGATGACCTTGTCTTCGGCAACATTGCAGAGTAAAATAGGGTCTGTATTTTCAGTGTGGGCAGTGCATTTAACCACTGCTACGAAGGAAGGGCGGGTGAAGACATAAATCATTCTTTCCTATAATGCCTCATGCAGTAGTGGCATGCCAACAGACCTGCAAAACCCACTCCTTTTCCATCTGGATAACCCCAAATGTCTGGTAGTGGCCACATATGCTGAATTGGAGTAGATGGTCACCAAGCATCCCTTGGATGCTTCTAATGCTTCAATTAGTACAATGTGTTCTGCTTCCTGAGCAGAACAATGTGTTGGTAATCTTTTTTTAACCACAGTCTCATATTCTCCATCTACAAGGCGCACTACTCCTGCACCTTTGTGCCTCCGGCCAGTCTCCTGATCAATCGTCACTGGCCCATCAAAGAAAAGGATCTCCCCTTCCTCAAGTGCATTCTCCTGTGCTTGTACTAAATCATCATTGGGTCCTTCATAGGTAACACAATCATGTGCTTCATCTCCTTCCTCAACAGGTATTGCAATAAATGTGGCAGGGTTTACTGTACGGCATCTTACAATGTGTATGGATGGGCTGGATAAAATTACTTCATATGCAGATGCTATCTGTGTAGTTAATGTGGATTTGGAACATTCGAAAATTGCAAACACAGCGTGCTCTCATATAATGTGACTGAGCACCCCATAGTGATTGTTGAGGACATCTTAATGGCAAACGCTGCACCAGCCAAAGCTTGTTCACAAGGAAATTGGCCCTAAATTACTGAATCTAGAATATCACTGTAATATGCTAGGGGTTTGTGTCCCACAGACATTTGCTGTGCTAACATGATAGTCATTAACTGTCCATTAGAATGTGAGAATAAATAAAATTCCTTTGTGTAATCAGGGGTTGCTAGTACTGGAGCATTGCGTATAGCATTTTTTGCTCCTGTGATTACAATTGTGCCTGTCCATGTCAGTGTCCCTTTCCTTTTCTGTGCTTCTTTGAGTCATTGCAGGAGATGTTTGGTGTAATTAGAATAGTCAAAAATCCATGCTCTACACTAGTTAGACATACCCTAATTTTTTGGCATTTCCTTGATTGTAATAGGTTACTCTTTTCTCTGCTGATGATATTTGCCCCAGATACACAACCTCTTTCTGACAATATTGCATTTTTTCCTTATCCACTTTGTATCCTTTGGCTGCAAGTAGTGCCAGTAGTGTAATTGAATCTGCCCTCACACCTCTTTTTTGGTGCTGCACACTAGTTGTTCATCTACATACTGAATGATCATACTAGGTACATGTATGTTGCCCAAATCCAAATGTAATATAGTCTGTTAAAAATACTAGGAGACTCACAGTACCCCTGAGGAAGTGTTGAAATCTTTGTCCGCGGTAAATAAACGCGGCAAGATATTAAGAATCCGGGTGTAGTGTTATAGAAAAGAACACATTTTTCAAATGTGGGATAGAAAAGAACACATTTTTCAAATCAATAACAGTAAAATGTGCAGCTTCTATTGGTATGCTGCAAAGATTCATGGCAGGATTCGGTACAAGAGGGAACTCAGCATCCACTATGGTGTTCAAGGAGCGTAAATCTTGTATGAACCTCCAACTTGACCCCTTTACTTTTTTGACTAGCTATATAGTCATGTTACATGCAGACACTGAGGGTACTATAATGCCCTACCACCATAATGCAACAATTGTCTCATGCATACCCTCATCTGCTTCCCTCAACAAGGGTTACTGTTTCATTCTAGGCAACAATGCTCCCTGTTTCAACTTAATACATACCGCACTTATGCTCTTCAAAAGCCCGAGGTCATGGGGATTGTTCATCCATAAAGTGCTTGTCATCCAGGTGTCCAGGACACAGCCATTGCTATTGGGTCCAGTTCCTGGGGATGGACTAGTGAGGGAGGATCACCTGGATGGCGGGTCCTTGGGGAGTGGGAGTGACACACCGACGGGTGAGACGCAGTATCCCCCTTCTCTCAACACCTTTTCCCCATCCTACTAGTAGAATATTCTAAAACACTACCCACATTTTCCGACACACACACTTTCGCATAACACAAAAGACAACAGACTAACACCAGAGCCATTTACCTGACGTGTCCCAATACAATGGTCAGGCAAAGTCCGGCAATTAACCAGAAACACACACACCTGACAGCCCTTTCCCATCCCCGCAGGGATAAAAGATGGAGCACGAGAGCACAGGTCGAGCAAGGCAGACCGCATGACGTGAGGGCTAACCCAGCATGACAGTTCAAGAGGAGGAGAAAGACGGCCCATACCGAGAGGGTGACAACGAGAGAAGCAACCTTGCCCTTTCCCATCAAGGCACATGAAACCTCCACAGGCGAAAGCATAAGACTGCGAACAATAGCCAGCGTGTGTTGCAGCAGATGTCAACAGTACACAAGACCGCCCTCCGCTGATTACCAAGCCGGGGAGAGACACTTGTCTCTGTGGTACCAACCTTGACTCCACGAAAAAAGTGAAGTCATGCGGCTCATCACAGTGGGTGAGTCGAGTGGAGAGTCGATAAGAAACTGAACTGTGTTGAATAAAATGTAGCCAACGCCTAATTTGAACATTCAAAAGCTTGAAGATAGTATTGATGGAAAAGGGTGAAAACCATTAAAAGAGGGGTCCGGCACCCCATGGGTGCTCAAGCAGGAAACTCTCGGCAATTACCCGATGGTACAAATGACTGTAACCAGATGGCCTTTTGGAAGAGGCGAAAAGAGGTCAAAGTGGTCACACAAGGGGCTTGTAAAATCCTCTGTACCGTTGAAAGTCTTTGACTTATAGATGATTGTGAAGGAAAGGGAAATGATTTCCGCTTGGTGAAACTAGCGCATGAACTATCTGTCGTAAAAGATGGCAAGAGTGAACCCGGCATATGGATGCTCACGAAAAGGGGCGAGGCCTGAAGTCCCTATGAACAGTGTGTTCACTGGAGTGAACCCGACCGAGGGATGTCCACAGTGAACTGTTTTGCAAAAGGTGGCCAGAGTGAACCCAGCAGAGGGAGGCCGACAAACGGGTGAACCCTGAGGAACTGTTTAAAAAGACATTAAGACTCATGAAAATAAGTAAAGTAATAGTGATCCCGAAGGAGGGAAGCTGACGTCTGAAAGGGGTCTGAGTCTGAAGGAGGGAGATCCAGGGGAGGAAATTCATCACCCCAAAACTCTTTTGGAAAGGAACTTTTTGTTTGTTTGTTTGTTTGAACCCATCAGGCCCCGGCAGCAATGGACTTAACCACTGGATGCCCTGATTGCTGTAAGCGGAACAGTTGGATCGTGCTGGGAAAGCTCGAGCATGTGCTACGCTCCAAAGTCCAACCTTGTTCCATTTGGAAAACGTGGGCAAGGGAGACCTCAAGTATCGCATCCTGACTTATCATTTTGTGAACACTTCTTTCTTTCTTAAAGAACACTATCCCACAGTTATTTTTGTGTATAGCCTAAGGATTGGCAATAGTTTCTTTTAGTATAGGCCCTTTTTATTTGACACAACGCCACTAGGACTGCCTTATTACTATTTGATGGTCGAAGCTTGCTCCCATTTTAGATTTAGGTTTAGATTAGGTGTTTTTACACCCTGCATTTCCAGTTTAATAAACACCCTTGAACTGTGATTACTTGTGTCTGTCTTTACTGAACAGCAGGGACACCAGAATCCAGTTCACACATGAGTACTCCCGCGAAAGTATTCACTTTCTAGATGTAAAGATCAACATAACCAATGCAGGATATCAGACAACGATTTTTCGGAAACCTACAGACCGTAATAACCTTCTTCAACGACTGAGTTTTCACCAACCAAGCCTCATTAAAAATCTTCCTTATAGCCAAATGCTTTGAGTGAAAAGATTGGTGAGTGACCCAAAGGATTATGATAATGAAATCAAAGAAATGGGTAAGAAATATTTAGACCGAGGATATACAGAGGAAGAAATTACTGCAGCTGAATCACGTGCAGCGACTCAAAATAGGGAAAATTTGCTGAGAGTCAAAATCAAGTAAAATCACTGCACCTCCACTCGTGTTCGTGTCTAAATATTCCAGACAAAGTAAACGGATCAAAACCATCATTAAAAAACACTGGAATACAGTGACATGTGACCAACGGGTTGAACACCTATTCAAAGATGTCCCCACATTCGCCTATTAACGAAGCCATACTCTTAAAGACAAACCTGTTAGAACCAAACCAGCACAAAAAAAGCTGATCACACACCGTATTGGCACCTTTCCCTGCTTGAGTTGCAGCAATTGTGGCTACATTATGAAAGGCGAATCAGTTAAACATCCATACACAGGAGAAACAATCAGATTAAAAAGTTTTGCTACGTGTGATTCCTACAATCATAGACAAATGTATTGTTCTAGGGAATCCTTGTGTGCCCATTACCTTAGCTGATAAGGATAAGCCCCCTTTTTTTCACTCCTGTGTCAACAACAAAAAGTTGATTTGTTGCTTTACCACACTTACCAGAGATTCCTCTTCTGGTTTGGCTGTGATTGATAGGACTGGCCATGTCAGGGCTCTATGTGGGCTGTCCTACTCCGGATAGGTATACGACCCTGGGAATACAAAGGGGTTACCACCCACCACAACGGCCCCTGTATATGATGTCAGGGTGCCCTTCGGCAAACCATTATTGTCCCAAACCTGTTGGGCTGGTTCTTGTGCCTGCTGCTGCGCATACACTGGTGCATTGCTAGGTGTTGGAGGTTGCATCTGCTGGGATACGTGTGCTTGATATTGGTACTGGGGCTGTTGTACCTGCTGGAGTGCTTGCGTAGTAATCGCTCCATACGGAAAACTTGGTTGCATCATCCCATGCTGCTGTTGATATGTATTTCGGGCTGCTGGTCTACTAGAATACGCACTGGCATTGTAGGCATATGCTTGCCTGCTCCTACACTCTCAATCAAAATGGCCCACTCTCCCACATGACCAACACGGTCCTGCCCCAACAAATCTTGGTTCTGATCCTGCCAAATCCTCCTCCTCTACCTCTTTGCCCCTCCTTGAAACTCCCTTCCTCATCACTGGTAACCTCCTTGATAACCTTGATTATCTGGATATCGTTGGCACCCTTCTGTCCACTCCTGTGCCATTCTCACTTCTACTGGAGCCATCCTTTGTTCAACCTGCTGTACTGGCGATCCCGCAATCACTGCACCTTCTATACTTACCTTCACCTATTTCTTTTCCACTACCTTTGCCTCTGCCTTCTGCGCATTCTGTGCTACTTCTTTTTCCTTCTCCTGCCGCTGTTTACAATGATGCACTATAATCGCCTGAATCTTCGCCCATCACTTAGTCTCAATCCCCACTACCTTATCTAAATCCTTCTGCACCTCCTTTGGAAGTCCCTTCTTCAGCATGTGATGGAATATTACTATTGTCTTAGCCCATGATTCTCCTTTCTGAGCCCTCCATATCTCCTGAATCTGTAATATATATTGGGCCTCATTACGACCCTGGCGGAGTGGGTTTACGCCAGCGGTATTCGCAGCGGACCCGTCCGCCCTACTACGAGTTCCCGTAGCGCCATGGAGCGTTTTCCGCCTGGTTTTTCCGGGCGGAGAAATCCATGGCGCTACGGGACCTTGTTGTTAATTACGCCACCGTATTTTACGTTGGCGTAATTAACGCCTTCCCCACTCCCATTATACCCTATGGGGCAAAAATGGGAATGGGGAAGGGTAAAATGGGGAATGGGGATTTACCGCCCCGCCAAGGTCGGAATGGGGCGGTAAATCCGCCAACCCCCATGGCGCTATCGGCAGCTTTCCGCCGTGCTCCATGGTGCATTTTGCGCCACGATTTCCGCCAGGGTCGTAATGAGGGCCATACTGTGCTAGGTCTTCATCTTCCTTCATAGTACATGCAATGATTTAATGTTTGTCCGGTTTGCCAGAATATGCTGTTCTTAATCCAGCCCACACTGTAGCTCAACATCGTTAAAATGTGCACTTTCCAGATTGTCATCACACATCCGTAATCCTGGATATCTGCCTTTTTCCAAATGTCATCTGCTTGGTCTCACAATACTGCGTAAAACAAGCTTTTCATGTCTCCTACTGCCAATGTAATGCCTGCGGTCTGCTTCTTCAGTGCATATATCCAATGGCCGGCTCCTGCAACGAGCGAGGCAAATGCCTCAATCAACTTGTTTCTATCGATGTGCGGCTGGTGCATGTACTGAGCTCTGCCTAGACCTTTATGCAACAGTGGAAACTGTGTTCTCACCTGCTTCGCTGGTAACTTCCTCCCCCCTCGCTTCCTTTTCACCACGGCCATAAGAGCTGGTTGTGCTTTTAGCCGTGGGAACCATAAACTCTCTACTGTTGGTGTCACTCTGGGTGGCACCTCATCCCCCTGCTCCTCGTCTGTTCCCCATTTCTCCTCCACCACTACTCCTGCATCAACATTTGATCTAAAGGATTCGTAATCTAAACTACCTGCTCGTAGCTACCCCATCCAATATCTCTCATTGCTGCGACTATCATCCTTTGTTTCAAAATATCACCTGCTCTCCATTCATCAGTACCTACTGGTGCTCTTCGCCCTTCTTCCTGTTTCTGCGTTACTCATGCAAGCTCCGCCTCAGTTTTTCTAAGTGCTGTTTCCAATTCTCTCTTTGGCCTATTCTCTGTTTCCATAACTAGCAGGTCGCATGTGGCATTCCCTGCTGATGGCTGCAGGACGTTTTCATAAATCATGGGGGCTTACTGTCATCGAATTGCATGGGGCACATTTCGTGATTAGAATATCCTGCAGGTGCTTGCACCCCTGTGGAGCTGGCGGGGCTGTAGGGGTTGTGTGTGTTGTGGGTTGTGCACAGGACACAGGCATTATACAGGGTGTGTGAGTGACGGAGGAGCTTGTATTCCTATTCCTCCCCTTTTGAGATCCTCAGTGACATCTTCCAAATCCTCAACCATTCTCCGAAGCTCAAGAATGCCCTTCCTATTCCTCAATTTCTTTCCCTTATATTTTGCCACCAAATAGGTGTACATGTGGCCCAGAATGTCCTTATTATTTGTTCCTACTTTGGGCCAGGGCTTATACATCCCCCTCTCATATCAGCAACAAATTCTCTGTGATATTTAATAACCTTTTCTCGGTGCAGCGGGAGTGCTGTACACATGTATTCGGTTACATGTGACTTTAACTAATACAAAAATATTGAATTAAATATTAACGGAATAAAATATAGCACATTTCTTTTTTTATTGGTGGGGGCCCCCCACCCAAAGCCCCTCCGTTTTGCCATGATTCTAACCCCACCCCAACCCCCCCAACCTTTTACCCCCATATATTTATTTTTCGTTTTTTTTGTTAAAATGTCATTTGTTATTTTTTTTACCCTTATAATCACTGCATATTATATATTCGAGTGGCATTAAAGAACTCATATTATGTCTGAATGACTCCTTTACTTTTTGGGCACCGATCCAGCAGTACTGACCACCCAACCTTGCCAATACTGGCCGTACTTCCTGTAGCCCCACCCCGTCCTCTCTGAGGAAAGCAGGAGGGTTTACCTCCAGCATGATGCTGGAGGCAAATCCTCCACTTCAGGGCCTAAACCCCATGCTCGTATTACCCCACACACTCTTCTCTCACCTCAACGTCCACCACTCCACACTACAACACTTCAATATACACCTTAAACCATTGATCAAAAACACAGTTATATATATACTATAGTGTAACACAGAACCTTGACAGTACTAGCTATGTCATCAAAGAACCTGATGATGCCTGAGCATAGAATGTTATGTTCTGAATGTTATGTTCTTAAGTGAAAGGTCAGTTGGTTGCTGTCAAGTGAAGGGGATGATTGCAGCCCCTAAAGCTGTTATGTTAATATAGACTGTTCACTCAACTGGTGACTCAGTCCACTTTTATTATATTGACAACGAGCTTGCCGCCTGGGGCAGCTGTGAGAGGCTACAGTGCAAAACCCACGGCAAAGGAGCACCACAGAGACTCAGGATGTGCCTTTGCCAGGTTTTGGAGGCACCTCCTGATTGCCACAAGTGTCTCCTTGGAGGATTTTGGAGTAGCGCAAGCACAACAGACAGTGCTGGAGTAGGGCCTGTGATTATTTTCTGGTCGAAAGTGCGAACAAGGGTGCGTGCAGTATTAGAGTAAAGGACCCTGGTACGTAAGCATACATGGAGCCATTTTGGATGCCGGTTGGTATCCATGAATACAAGTGGCCGCTGACCTGCTGATCAGAGTGACACAGCAGTGATCGTCATTGCTCCATTGGTCCCATACTCATCCAAGTGGAATTTAACAAAAAATAACAATGACTAAGGAAAATAAGGTGAAGGAATACATATATATCCAAGAGCATAAGACACAGTGAGATGATCAAAGAGACATGGTAATCATTCCAGGGCCTGAACTGTTTTTGCCCCCAAAGTGCAGGGGATCATGTTATTCGTTGGAAAGACAGGAGAATGAGTATTTTCTAAAATGTGTCCTTGCAGTGCCCATACTACTCCACGGAGCTGTCATATCACTGTCCACAGAGCTGTTATATCACTGTTTAGGGCATGGTGGGCAAGAAACCTTGAAAACGCACTTCGACCCCATAGTGGAAGATGGAACAGTGTTAAGTTAATTTGAGTCCAGTCTTTTGAAACTTGACAGACATTACGACGTCAAGGAGAACAAGATTCTTGTGAGGTACTGTTTTTCCACCAGAGAGCCAAAGAAAGGAGAGAGTATAGAAGAGTTCCTCACGGCTTTGAGAGGACTGGCCGTCAAGTGCCAGTTTTAAGCCATGTTGTCAAGAAGAACATTTACGAGACCAGCTTATGATAAAGAGTGCTAAGCAAAAGTGCGTGAGGAACTATGGAGAGAGATAGACCCTGATCTTGACAGAGCGGTGGGGATAGCCAAGCAGGTGCACCATACCTCATCCTGCATGAAGGAGTTGGCCAAGGAGAATAAGGGCTACATGGATAACATGAGGAGAATTGAGGAGCCGACGGAAACCAGTCATGTGCGCATGGCAAGCCTACTAATAAGCCCTTTAAGGGTGACAGTGCCAGAGATAAGGATGTTGACTGGAGGAACAGAGAAAGGGGAAGAGGAAGTTCAAGCAATCAAAGAGAAGTAAATGGCTTTCATGGTGGCACCCGCACAACTAAGAGTTGTTAAAGATGCGGGAGCACTGAACATTTAGCAAGAGACGGGGGGCTTCATTGCAAGTTGGACTGTATTTTGGCAGTATATAGCTTGAATACCGCCCAAAAGAATTACCCTTCCTGGATTACAAGTGGTGGTGGCAGAGTTAATTCCCATTTTTGTGGCATTTTTGGCAGAATTGCCACCGGCAGAATTAGTGCTTTGGTAATTCGACTGATTTAGCCGATTTTCAGCAGAAAGCAGGAGGGTTTACCTCCAGCATGATGCTGGAGTCAAATCCTCCAAACCAGGGCCATACTCGCAGTATGGCGGTGAAGGAAAAGTAGCAATAATTCTGTTACAGCCAATTTTTTCACACACCACGATACTTGTAATGAGGCCCTCTAGTGCACGTCTTTGTTTGTGGAATGCAGACGGTGTGGTAGAAAGGGACATTTGGCTAAGTTCTGTTGCTTCTACGGTGGGAGCGTAGGAGCTGTAGAGGAGGATGTGTATGGTTCTGAGAAGGTATATGAAGGGCTGTATGTGGTGCAATAAGCTGATGTGATATGTGAGTTTAAAATCAAAAAGCCCAAAACCTTGATAGAGGTCAAGGGTGTAGCAATTGAAATGTTGGTTGACAGTGGTGCTGTCTACACTTTGATCAGCAAGACATCATGGGAAAAATAACTGTACAAGTGTGTTTTGTGAGAGGCGGGTGTTAAGGCACATGCTTCTGGTGAGAATCCCATTGTAATAATAGATGTACTAAATGCCAAATTATCATTAGGGGTAAGAGCACAATCTGTAAAGTATATTTAACTAATGTGGTGGCAATCTATTGTCATGGAGCTGTCAGGTTGCTCTTGGGATAAAGTTAAATCCCAACAGCATAGAGTAAGGGCAAAATGGTTGTAATACTGTTGTGAAAGAACATAAGGGATTGCAAAAGTGTGAGGTGGCAGAATGGGCTCCTAAGGCCTTCAGGAATTAAGAAGGTTGACTCAAAGAGGTTGTACAGAAGATTAAACTGAAGAAAGCATTTGTATGTTACGTTGCCAAGCTAAGGTCAGTCCCCATCGCATGTAGGAAGGATGCAGAAGTAGAACTTGACAGGATGTAGAAAGAGGGCATCATGGAATGCCCTGAGACATCTGAATGGGTGAGCCCCATCGTAGTTGTTAAAAAGGCCAATGGGTCTATCAGTCTCTGCATAGATTTAAGAGAGGTCAACAACAATATTGTCACACAGAGGTGTCCATTGCCCAAGATAGATGAATTGATTAAGGAGTTGGGTGGTTCGAAGGTGTTTTCTTTGGTGGATCTTAAGTCTGCATATCACCAGATCGTATGCACCCTGCGTCATATGATATCCTCCATTCATCATGCATGTGGGACTTTTCAAGTGTGTCAGGATGGAGTTTGGACTCATATTGGCAGCCAGTGTGTTTCAAAGAGTGATGCATAGCATACTTGGTGATGTGAGTGATGTGAAATTCTATCATGAAGATACACTGGTGTGAGGCAAAGATAGAGAGGAACATAATGCAAGACTCAAAGAAGTGCTTAGAAGGTTGATTGAAGCTGGTTTGACAGTGACATTGGAAACATTTAAATTTGGTAAGACAGAGGTGGACTACTTGGGTTGCAGTGCCTAAAGAGAGAGAGCACCCCATATTGAGCACAGTTAAGGCCATGGTAGAAATGACATCACCTGAGAACAAGGCACATAAGGGGGAATTTAAGGTGTATTTGTATAGTAGAGCGTTTGTGGTTCGGACTGATCACAAATCTTTAGCAATTTTAACAAAAAAGGTATGGATGGATTGTCTAGGAGAATTTCCAAATGGGTTTCCAGATTGCAGGGTTTGGGGTTTGTAGTGGAACACATTCACAGTAAATATAATGTGGTAGCTGATGCTCTTTCTAAGCATTCGCTAGTGGAGGATGAGGAAACTGACGCACTGGCGGATGATGGTGTCAAGGACATCTTTGTGGATGAGGAGTGTCTTCAGGAGGGTGAGTGACAAGCGGCTTGCCAGGAGGATGATGAGTATCAACAGGTGAAAAGTCTGGTTCAAAGGAGATGACATGGAAACAATGTTCAGGCTTTGAGTATGCATCGCAAAGAGAACAGGAGGATCAAGGGTGAATTGAGCTTGGTGGTTGGTTTTTTGTATAGGGGTCAGAGGCTGTTGATTTCCGGTAGGAATACAGGAGACAGTCGTTGAGTTAGGACATAAGGCACACATGGGCATTTGCAGGACCAAGTCTCTCATTAGAATGGACTTCTGGTGACCACGGATGGATGAGTTTATTGAGGTACGGGTCAAATGGTGTGAAGACTATAATAACCGTGACAAGGTGTTGGAGACTAGAGCTCCACCCATGGTTGTACCATGGGCTCCCGAAGTGCCATGGTAGGCCATTGCTATAGATTTATTGGCGCCTTTGAATTTTCGTGGTGTCAAAGATAGCTACATTGTAGTTGTCATGGATTTGCTCACAAAGTGTCCGGAGGTGGGTGTAATCAAGGATATCATGTCTAGGAATGTGATTAGGTTTCTGGAAGGTATATTTTGAAGGGATGGGTAGCCGTCTGTTGTGGTCAGTGACAATGGTCTACAGTTTGTGTCAAGAGAATTTCAATCTTCGATGTAGGAGAATGAATTAGGCATAAGATAACAGCACTGCCCAGAGTAATGGATGTGTTGAGCATTTTAACAGAACGCTCATGGATGGAGTATTTTTGTTAGTAAAGAGTGGTGGAGAATGGCAGAGGGAGCTGGTGTGGAGTATCCATCTTCCGGTTAGTGGGGTGACGCCGTTCGATCTAATGAGAGGAGACAAACCCAACATGTTGTTGGCTCCAGGTTGGATGGGGAACTCCAAGATGGTGGATCTTGATGTCAAATTGGTGAGTGACAGGTTGAGGACGAGTGGAGTTTTATACAGGCGTTGGTATGATGCTAATCATGGGTCCAAGCTTCAAGATTTAAAATTATAATTATAATTGGTTATTTATAATGCGCTTAATACCCAGAGGTTTCTAAACGCAGATCCGGGATTGAACCTGTGTTGCTCTGCGTCATCGTGCTTCCAAGGCAGGTGCATTGCCCCTGAGCTATCCTCACAAGACAAGTGGTCAGAGAGGTAATGGTGTTAAGATAAAGCTTCCTAGATGGAGCAGGAAGGTTGATCCAATATACTATAAAGAGGGAAACCCAATTCTTACTACTTAAGTAGTTGCTCTACCTTTTATCAGGGAGATAATAATGTTAGACGTAGGAGGTAGTTAGCTAATGTCAACAGTTTACAGTCATTATGCATTAAATTAGTGCTGTAAAGTTCATTATGCAATCATTTTTAATAATTCATATTCAATAGAAAAAACACGTTTGCTTAAAAAAAGCTACGGGCCAGTCACTTATACTTTACATAAAACAATTATACACAGTTAAATTCAAGGTAAAAAACACACAGACAATGTAGTCGTGACACTTTGTTTTTAGGGCCCTTTAATGGCCTCCAACTGATTGTCAGGTAGTTGGCTCTGTAAATGGCACAGAGAGCAATTGCTATCTTGCACCATTTATACAACCCTAATTCAGGTAGCTATATCGTCAATCCAGTATTTAATCTAGATGGAGGAACTCTACATGTTTCAGTTCTCAATTCTTTAACGGAACTTTCTTCAGGAGTGGTGTCACTGTCTCTGGAGGTATTATAGTAAAAATAACAATAATAACAGCAGTTTTTCATCAATATTAGAGCGTGCTATCAATGCATATCTCTTGATTTGGAAAAGTCTTGTTCTTCGTGTTTAGTATCGAACTTGAGTTTTCATACTGCAGCTAGTTTTGTCGGGGCGAGTGGGTCATTCAAAGGTTTATTCCTGTGTAGATCAGGATGTGTTCCTTTTTAAGGTCCGTAGTGAGCTTCTGAATAAGTCTAATCGGACCTCTAATAGAGGTGATATCTAAATGTTTACGATGTGAGAAAACCTGGAAAAGTTAACTCAATAGGATTTGTCTATTTGTCCTTCTGTGATAATCAGACAGTAGTCCCCAGGTAGTTTACATTCAGGTATGCCTTCCAATTAGTATGTTGTAGCCCAGATCGGAGGGAGATGAGCGGTCGTCACTTGTCTCATTTGGTTTTAAATCGTGGCGATGAAAGTATCTGGATCTTGTGTATTCTAATCGATCGAGTTAAAGTTCTCCATCCGCTCGAGCTGCAGGACGTCGTGTACAACAAGGTCAGGAAGGTTGATTCCACATTTTCTGGAGTAAAGAAGGATTATGGGAATGCTGTGCACTTGGAGGGAGGTGAGGTGTGGAACAAAGAGCGAGTTGCCAAAGGTAGGTGAGTGCTAACCTCAATATTTCCTCCTTGTATCATTGTATCTCAATTTACCTTTTTTCCCTGTTTTCCCCAATCTTACCTCTCCCATTATGTTTTGTTGTTGTTAAGGGAAGGAGGTGTGCTATGTAGTGTAACACAAACTTGACAGTACTAGCTATGACATCAGAGAACCTGATGATGCTTGAGCATAGACTGTTATGTTCTGATTGGTATGTTCTTAAGTGGGAGGTCAGTGGTTTCTGTCAAGTCAAGGGGAAGACTGCAGCCCGTCAAGCTGTTACTCCGCTGGTGATTCTGTCCACCTTTATTATATTATAAATAATGGTTTAGACCCATCCTCAGCCTCCTCTTTGAGACAAGGGTATTTACCTCTACATGCCCCCTTCTACCGGGCAAAGGGATCCCAGACATGCCACATAATCGGCCCACACAACAATATCACATTTATTTACATAATTGTTCAGACGCTTTCTCTATCCCTTTGTCTCGGGAAAAGGGAATTTATGTCCTCACACTCCCTTGTGCCGAGTGGAGGGATTCTAAGTCCTCTATACATTGGACTTGACCTGTTATTTTATGTGCAACGCTTCATTTCATCTGCAATGGAGGAGGTCCCGTTACCGCTCTCTTCTCTTTTACACAGGCAATTGGCCACCTTCACATATTTAAACCCACTATATATTGCCACGAGGTCTTTACAATCCACACATTCAACATCACCTCACACCACACTCGCCCTCCCTTCGTTGTTTTTCTCCCACAAAGGTACACAAACATCTGTGTTCATCTATGCCTTCTCCTGAGTTCCTCCGATATGGTATCCCATCAATGGCCTGCACAATCTGGGAGCAGTGCCCTAATCCAAGGAGCAGGCAGGCCTTCTGGTCGACAGAGCACCTGCAAATCTCTTCAGATTGTGCACGGGGGACTGGTCAATGCAGATCGGTGCTGCACCCCAGGATGCATGGCTGGGACACCGGCAACCTCACAGAGAGTCTGGGATCACGTCGGGGCACCAAATTGAAAGGGAGGCAACCCAAAAACCTGGAGATAAAACCAATCCAAATGGTCAAATAAGTGCTGTAACTTTTTGTAATGCAAAACAAGGTTTATTGCATACAAAAAGGTCACAGGTGGTCGGGTAGAAACAAAACGACATGGAGTGCATGTTATATCAAGACATTACAGCATTTATAGTGGATAAACCGCAGATTAACAATACTATGCATAATAATCAGTACAACATAATCCCACCGCCCTGATTGGCTACCACCTATAGTACATGCTAATCCCCCTATAGTCCCTTGACCAATTGGCCCCACCTAATCTAAACCCATGCCCCTAGACACGTGGTCCCCTACATTGTCACTGTTGAACCCAGGTACATTATTGGTGGGCTCTCATTATTGATAAGTTAATAACTTGAGACCATCATGTGATGTGCACCCCTCTGTTCCAGATGAGATCAAAGACAACCTGCGAGGTCATCTCTGCCTTGATAAGACAATAGGCCTTCTCATAAACCCAGACGCAATGGCACAGACAATCTGCACTCCCAACCTTCTACTAAATTCATTGGCAACCCCTCTGCTCCTTCTATCCCAGATCACAAGACGTCCAGACATGGCTACTGCCTTATCTCCTCCCATCCCCAGGTGCTCCGGAATGACGTGACCAAGGCACCCCTCTGGAGTTTGGGGATTTATTTGCTTAGGTTGTGTGTCTGGGTGTGATTCATATGGGGTTACCGCTCTAGGGTGAAGGCAGTTGTGAAGGCAGTTGTTTCTAAATCTTCAGATGGTCCATTGGCATCACAGACCCTCGAGCCCTGTTTTCATAAATGTGTCCTTCAAAGGGCACATCCTTTCCTGCTCTTCTCCCAACTAACATTCCATTCCCATCATGTTCAGGCCCTGCAGCTGACATCGGCTTCTCTCCTGGGGAACAGGAATTGGGATTTATTTTTAAAACTGAACTAAACAGAGCTGCAGCGCCACACTAAGGCCTGCGTCTCTCCTGTTCATCGTGTACTAGGCCTTAACATCCAAAATGCTGACACTTCTGCCAAGTTAACCCAGTGACCTCATTTCTACCACACTACTATGCTGACTCCATCTTCGACCTGTCTCTAATCCTGCACCTTACACTACACTACTTAATTATAGTACAACAACTAAAAACCAGGCCTACAATGCTGCCCTATTTATGACCTCTGCAACCACATTAGTACATTTGTTGGTCTTTCTGTGTTGATACGTGTTAATATCTAATATGTGTCAAACCCATCTAAAACAACACATGCTCTATCTGCAGCGCAAACTTCATTCTGCTCCCGCGATGATACGTTCTAATAGGTTTTCCTCAACCTGAATCATTTTGCTTGGCGGTGGCTCTGTATGTGCATCCCAACAGTGGTATGTGAGGTGTTAACTATAATCGACAGAGCACCATATCTAATCCTTTCTGGAGCTTCAATGCTTTCCTAAGCCAATATGCACATGTATATATTCGTCAAAGGGCAGTGAAAGTGTTAAAAGAATTTACTCTGTTGTACCAACATAGGGTTTTTGTCAAATTTAGATTTAACCACTTGGAGCATTTTATTAGCCACATTTTAAGAGAACTATGGTGCGTCTGTTGCCCTACCAGAGCCGAAACATTTAAGCACGTTTTGGGTATGTGTGATATGTTCCCATGACCCATCTCTTTCCATCCCAAAAGGATATCAGTCCCCTAGGAATAGAAAAAGAGAGTTGTTCAGCAATATACTAAGGTAGGTAACACATGTGTAGCCATGCCACACCTCACCATTTGTGCACCTGCTGGCTTCGTTCCCGCATCCTTTCTTGTGATTGCACCTTTTGCACTCCTCCTTCACTATGATCAGTTGATGAAGGTCAAAATGAACACTCAAACAGTAGTGACACCTGGCACTATCACAAAACAACCAGTCAGTCCTGCATCACCCTCTACACCACAGACATCAGAGAGGTCAAGTTGTTTTAAAGGTTTCATGATTTTCAATGAGAGCTGCAATAGACAACACCATTCTAGCTAGCTTTATATGAAAGAGTAGGAGGCTAGTAAGAGGTTCTCTGGTCTGGGATCTTCATCAAGGTATGGTATTCCTGAAATTGAGACTCCCTCGCTCACTCAAGGAGGCGAATTGATCTCCAAATTGGGGGGGGGGGTCGGAAGCCCATCACACCCTTTTGGTTTCATGATTTTCGATGAGAGCTTCAACAGGCAACACCATTCTAGCTAGCTTTATATGAAAGAGCCCGAGGCTAGCAAGAATTTGTATGGTCTCGGGTCTTCAGCAAGGTTTGGTATTCCTGAAATTGAGACACCCTCGCTCACTCTCACAATTGGTCTCCAATTTGCAGGTATGGAAGCCCATCACCCCATTTTTGTTTGTTCTGGTTTTGCAACAGAAAATAAACTTACTCCAATCTTAGACATTCCTACTCTGCTCCAGCTATAAGAGGATATCTTACACTGTTCTGGAAGAAGTATCCAAATGTCTACGTTTGTGTCCCTTTGAAGAGGATCCCACTCAAGAGAGATCTAAAACGTATTCCCTAAGCTTTTTACTGTGAATTAAAGGATCAAACAGGTCTGTGGACAGTCCTCAACTTTTCCCTCTTCAACTTCTCTCTCCTCTAGCAAATAAGATAACTGTGGCTCAGATATGGTTGTCCCTCAGGACGAGAGTGGGTCTGTGCTGTGGAATTCAAGGATTCCTACTTTCACATTATTCTTTGGGCTTCACACCACTAATTCCTGCATTTTCCAACTGTGGAGTTTTGGTATCAATACATGGTTCTTAGTTTCGGGTACAACATGACACCCCGAGCTTTTACTAAGGTTTTGAATTCAGTGGCATGCTTTCTCATGCTTTCTCAGGTTGAAGGGAATCTATATCCCTACCTGGACAACTGACTGATTAGGGCTCACTACATAGATGAAACCTGCTTCTTGGCATGTTGGTCAATTAGAAGAAATTGACTCTTTTTCAATAGCTGTCTCTTAGTTTCATTGGCTACATCTAGGATACACCTTTGGGGAAGGTATATCACACTCCAGAAAAAATCCTTACACTCTGGACCTTGGCTTATCAGTTCCAAATTAACAGAAAATTGCCTGCTCTTGTCTTCTAGAAGATATCAGGCTTATGTCCTCATGTCCGCTGGCCCTTCCTTGGTCCCTGCTCAGAATGAGGACATTGCAGCTCCACCTTGTGGACTCCTGTGTCAAATTCATCAGACCCCAACCCTCATTGTCAGCATTTGGGCGATAATTCTGGGCCATCTCCACTGATGTATACAGGAGCAGAACATCCTGAAGTAATAACATTTCTCACTTCCAGATTAAACAGTGTACATCACAACAAACTCTTTTGGGAATAGCTAGGGAGCAACAATGTGTGTTCACATTGTGTGGCCATCCAACCACTGCTCTTCAAACACTGAAAATCAAAGCAACAAAGTCAGAAAGGTAATCTAATGCTATTTAATGTTTTAGAACTCAGGAGGTTCCCTCCATGTGTTCTAGTATCCTGTACATAGGCAGAGATATTCAGTAATTATAAAAAACAGTAAAAATGCAGAAACAACATTTGCACAAATTAAGCAGTCTTAGTTTGCACCTCTGCGACGTATACTCTATTGGTCTGAACGTCAAGTCTTGCAGTTCCAATACAGAGTGATAATACTAATGAGATTATAATTAAAATGTATAATTATAATTGGTTATATATAACATGCTTAATACCCAGAGGTTTCTAAGCTCAGACCCAGTCAGCGAACATGTGTGCGTTTTTCCCCTGAGCTATCCTCCCGTGATGCTCTACATCAACAACAGCAGGACACTTGGTTGGTCCTCCTCGTGTGTCCTGTTATTGCGGCTGTGGGATTGATCTCTACAAAACAACATTCTATCGAGGGCCACGCACCTTTCTCAGTGGCATATTATCTGTGCTGTAGCATACATGCCGCAGCAAGCGAAAACAGAATCTGGAAATCCTGCATACGATTTTCTCAACACTCTGTAGACCCACCTGTTTGGATGGAGGTCAACTATATATGCCCTCTTTATGTCTCCTGAATGGGCAGGGGTCAGCCTGCCAAAGGAACACACTTTTTCTTCCTTAGAATGATGCAAGTGCATGTTCCTTTTCTCTCTAGACTGAGTACCAAACTCAACCCTGCCCCCATTTACTCTGATTTTGTTCAGCCCTTTGTGGCCCAATTGGTTTATCTCATCAGACCTCCTCTGCCTGTTGTAGCTTCCTACTCTTCAATGACCCCCTCAAGGAAGATCCTCTGACTCAACTGGTAGGGATAGTCTTCAAATCTTCCTCTGAGTCACTTCACTTTCCATATTCCTGCGAATCTGACTTCAGGCATTTAAATTTGTCTCAAGATAATACCAACATCATGGACACAATCAAGGACATCATAAGAGAGTGACACAAAGGCAACGGATGATAGATTGTCGCTGTTCTTTGGACAAGTGAACCAAACATCTGGAAGCCCTATTAGACTTTTTTCTTCCCTTTGACTTCAGGTTTTCCAGATATGGCTACACATTGAGTCCTGCCACTCCTATACAGTGGCTAAAAGGCCCTACAGATACTTTGATACAGACTGCTTCTCCTTGGTAAATCCCCTGGTCAAGCGACATGTTAACAGACTTTTCCATTTTCTCTGCCCCTAAAGCAACATTACTATTTGTGGTATACAACTATTGTCTATTTGTATTAGATCACAGATGTTTTCAGCCATAAGTGTCCCTGAAGTGAGTCTTGTGGAAAGCACAAGTTGGTTCTCCATACCAATCTTCATTGCTTACGAAGTTCATGTCCAAGAACCACATCAACCAGAGCTGTTTGCCCGTGTTTTTTCTGAATCATTCAGAAGGTAAGAGGTTCCTATAACCTGGGTGTTTGTAGGGCCCACAAGTTATATCTGGACTGCACAAAGAACAATGATCATCTGACTATCTTTTTGGTCGTTGTGGGGTTCCAAAGAGACAAACTGACAGTGGCAAACTAGGAAAGTGTAATGGCATCTGTCTGCAGAGGCCAGTGGTTTGAGCAAGGGGAGGAAACCTAGCTGTGTTCTCATGTTAGCCCTATGCATGCCTCAGCTTCCAATGCTTTGCTGTGCCTTGTCATGCCCGTATCATGCATTACTACACTATGTTATGCATTACTATATGAAACTTGACTTGTTGTGCCCTCACTAACCTGAATACACATCTAATTTCAACTTTACACTGTGCTGCTGTGCGTGAGTGTGATTCTGCTTGCTGGGTTTTCCCGCATGTGTCCCACTGTAATATTGCTCCTTGGCGTCATACTACAATTTACTTTCTGTTGTTTTGCTCCCTGTTGTCTCACTGTGATTTGGAACCTTATGACAAATGCAATATGTGATTTCCTGTGCATTTGCTCTCCATTTCCACCAGGTAATTCTCGTGAATGCATATCCCACCTTCACCTCATAACATGCTGAATTGTTTCTACGGACTGTGATGAATCTGAGGATGTCATCCCTTCTCCCCTAGGGGGAGACCTTTCCCATGGGGCCAGGGTGGCTCATTCCCAGTACAATAGTCCCCCTGGGAGTGGTGCACTGAGGGAGGATCCAATGGGGAAGGAAGCACCTTATAGGATAGTGGATAACCATTCTCAGATAACGCGGCATACCCCCGGTTCAATACACCCAACTCCTTCTCCAATGCCAAATCCTCCTTTCCCCTCAAGATAAAGCTAATATGTTCTGGTATCAAGTCAATCAACCTAATATACTCTTTAAGATCCTCAAGGAACTCTTTAAGATCCTGAAGGAACTAGAGTCTCCTGTCGCTCCTTTGGATACATGTACCCCTGACGCTGAATGGTGCTCCAATATACAAAAAGCACTACTAAACAAAATTGATGTACTCCAAGCCAAAATCAACGCTAAAAAAAGCCACCTCCTGGATTCAGCAGGTAACACCCAGTCCTACAATACCCCAGCCCCTAAACACTCCTTGAAACCCTTCAGCTTCTCACCGCTCTCCATTAAGGAAGTGGAAAACATCATCTCGAAGTTAAAACCATCCAACTGCCAAGGCGACGCATGCCTCGTGCCGATAGTAAAGGAAGCAGCGCATGACCTGGCCCCTTTCATCACCACCCTCATCAACTCCTCCTTTAAATCTGGCACAGTACCTGACAACCTCAAGGATGCATGGGTCATCCCTTTAATTAAAAAAACTAATCTTGACCCTAGCATTCCTACCAACTACAGACCCATCACTAAGGTACCCTACCTTCTCAAAATCCTGGACCGTGCAGCATACCTGCAGATTCAAGATTACTTGGACTCTAACAACTTACTAGAACTTAGGCAATCAGGCTTCCGTCCGAGGCATGGCACTGAGACAGCCTTGATCGATTTAAAAACTCAAATCGAGGACTTGAAAGACAAGGGCAAACAAGCGCTCTTACTCCTACTCGACCTCTCTGCGGCCTTCGACCTGGTCGATCATCAAATCCTCTGCCAGCACCTTAAGAGTGCCGCCCACTTCTCAGATGCAGCTACCACATGGATCAGCTCCTTCCTGACAAACAGATCCATGAGGGTCTTCTCACCCTTAGCTGCAGCCGACCCAGCCCACGTGCCCTGCGGAGTCCCACAAGGCTCTTGTGTATCACCTATGCTTTATAACGTATTTACAAAACCGCTCTTTGATATTCTTTACCATCTGGGTGTCACCTACACGAATTATGTGGACGACACCCAGATACTCATCCCTATCACTGGCGATTATGTAAATGATGTTAAAGCACTGTATTCAGTTTACACTGTCATCCAGGCTTGGATGGCTCACCATGGGCGATGCTTCAACGACGAGAAAACTGAGTTACTCATCCTAGGTTCTCAGTCCAAACTCACCAAACTTGACCCCAAATATGTCGCCCTCAACATTGATGGTAATGTTATCAAGGTCACTAACGTCACAAAAATGCTTGGAATTTACCTAGACTCAACCCTCTCTCAACCAACAAACTAACTCAGTTGTCTCAGCATCCTCGTACACATGTAAACTCATCACTGCCTGTCGCCCCTTCCTGACATCGGATAACTGCCTGTTCCTTGCCAGAACCCTTATCTTGTCGAAAATCGACTATTGCAATGCCCTTTACCTTGGGACGACTCAAAAAAACCTTGATAAACTCCAGGTCACCCAAAATAACGCCATCAGAGCGGCGCTCAACATACCCAGACGCGCCCACATTTCAGCTATCAGGCGCAACCTACACTGGCTCCCCATTACACAGCGCATCGCCCTCAAAGCACTTGTCTTAACCTACAAAGCACAGAACAATACTGCACCTGCCTACTTGTCTGCGCGCTTCACTCAACACATAGCATCCAGACCCTTGAGAGCTGCACAAGCGCACACACTAACCATTCCCAGCTTCAAGCTTCAGACAGCTAAAGGTACGAGCTTCCCAGTTCTTGCAGCGAAGCTCTGCAACTCCTTACCCAATGAGCTCAGGAATATTCCATCCCTCCACTCCTTCAAAGACAGTACCAAACGGTGGCTCTACGAACAGGATGTTGCATCGGCCTCCTCACTGTAATTCGGGTTGTTCGTATTCTGCTAACTGACTAGACAAATGTATATATTGTAGCTGCCTGCCGCTCGGACACCTCGTGGAGGGTCCCTCATCGTGTTCCACATTCATTGTAAATTGTATGTATATATTTAAATAACCGTATCTTGTATTCTCTTATGTAGCACTGTTCTTGTAACTACCTTTCCAAACATGCGCCCTTATGCCCCTGGGCAGGTTGCGCAATATAAATAAACAAATACAAATACAAATATACTTGACAAGACTACAATACTAGAAAATACAAAGTATGTTTCCTATGGTTCTAAAACAAGTACTGTGAAAAGGAAGATGACCAGGAGTCCAAGGATCACTCTAGAGAACCAGAGATTTTTGGGGTATGCGATTGGCCCAAACCAGTACAACAATCGAGTGCATGAGTTTAAAAGCAATTCAGCTGGGACGCAAAGGGAGACCTATCCTCAGAGGAGGAACTGCGGTAGCCGTGCACCAGGCGAGCAGGCGAGAGCCGAAAGGGAAGCCGTGAATTGAGGAGAAGGAGATTCCAAACGTATTCCAGAATGGAAGGACTACTCGGGCTGCAGCCGAGTCAAATCTCTGGGCACCTTAGACCCTTGAAAAGCACATGAGAGAGATGATGCGCTGCTGAGAAGAGTCAGAAGTCTGCAAAGCCGCTGCAGTCCTCACCGGTTACCCAAACGCTACTGGAGCCTTGAGAAGGGACGCAGCTGCTCGGGAAACGCTGGTACCTGCGCAAAAGAGTCAAACAGGTATGCAGGTTACCCGAGAGGAGCTAGAGGTCTGGGGAAGCAAGGGAGTGAAAGAAGAAGCTGGAATGAGAGGGTCTGGGACCCTGAGAAGAGATTGCGAGTATGGGACACGCACTCATATCGAAGTCAAAGCATAAGAGGGACTGGGACTCTGAGAATAACCAACATAGAGTAAGAGGAATCTTAATTTTGGCAGAAGAGTGAACCTAGCAGATGCGATAATAAATTGCGAGTCTGGGCCCCACAACCACATGAGAAGCCGAGAATAAGAAAGTCTGAGACCCTGATTGTAAGAGAGGCAAACAAGGAAGAGCGGTCTGCTTAGCAAGGGAGTAAACCAAGCGGATACAACGCTACATTGCAAGTTTGGGACCTGCACCCTTATGAGAGACAAAAGTCTAAAATAACAAAGGAAAAGAGGGCCTGGGACCCTGTTAGAGAAATAGAGACAGTACATGAGAGGACAGTTGCTTGGCAGGACAGTAATCCCAGCCGTTAAGAATATTGAGAGTATGGGACCCGCTCCCACGTGAGAGGTTGATAATAAGAGGGTCAGGAACCCTGGAAATGAAAAGTACTAATTAGAAGGTGTCCTAAGCTTGGTAGGGAAGTGTTCCAAGTTGATGAGATAAATATCTGTGAATCTAGGAAGCATATCCTTGTGAACTGCCCAGTGACATTTTCCTAAAAGGATACAAGGCTTAGAAGCCCAAAAGGAGGGAAAGTACAATAAGAAAGAAGTCTAGGGGGCAGGAGTACGACCCTAGCCTTGGAGTCTTATATTTGTGAACATTATTTATTTAATCAGTTTTGATTACCTGATAGACTGGGAACTTTTCTGTTGCTTGGAACTACCATGAACCCTCTACTTTGGGAAGAGATCATCCTTGCACTGTTGATTTAAGTTATTAGTCTTAAGGACAGAGGTAGGCTTTTCAGACACAACAGTAAAAGACTTTTGAGTGGATTGTGTCCTCCAACGTATTCCTCATGTTAGATGTATTCCATCCAGGTTTAGCTGCTCCGGAAGAAATTTCGGCAGAGGGCGCCGTGCGTCGATGTCGTCGGGTCGATGGTCCCTCGAAGGCTTCCGTTGAGGTTAACGTCATTGGGTGTATAAGTAGCATGCGCGGCACCCGTTGGCCTCAGTTCCGTTTTTTCCGCAGTATACTTTGCTTCGGAGATTCGGTGCGCCTCGAGTTTTGTGAAGAATAGTGAATTACTACAATATAGCGATATGTCCTCGTCATCGACGCCGACTATGAACCCGACATCGGGTTTCAAGAAGTGCAAATTGTGCGGTTCAAAAATGTCTATCACAGACCCGCACCAAGAGTGTTTGTGATGCCTCAGGGAAGGCCACGACATCGAGGCCTGTACGAAGTGTCAGGCGATAACGGGGAAGGCCTTGCGAGAGAGGAGGGGAAAACTACAGGTAGGTCGTAAATCCGACCGTAAAGCCTCTAGCGTCGAGTCGAGGTCCCATGTGGAGAAGTCTCCTCGACGCGAAAGGCATCGGTCCAGGTCCTGAAGCGATTCCCATCGCTCGTCTTCTTTGACAAAAAAATCAAAGAAAAGACGCCACAGGTCCCCCTCCACCTCGTCCGCGGACAAATCCCCTAAAAGGATGAAATGCCCCACTAAACATTTGTCATCCGAAGAATGGGAAGCATTCAGGGTCAAAATGATGGAGGTGTTCGAAAAAGCAAAGCCTCGGTCCGCACCTTCTTCAGAAGCCGGCCGGGAGTGTCATCGCTCAGACACTCACGCGCCCTCGAGCTCGGGTGATCGAAAGAGGATGGATAGAGAGTCTTCTAGGATGCTGAGCGAGAAAAGCCGCTTGAGTTGAGTCGACCGCTCGAGGTCACCGATGCCATCCGAGATCGAAAGCACCTCGAAGGGCAAGTCTTCGAAGAACACTTCAATGCCCTAGAAGCTGGTGCCATCGACGACAGCTATTACGTCGACGCCATCGACGCCATCAACGCCTTTGTCGACGTCGACCCCAAAGCCCTTGGCGCCAAAGGCTCCAATTCCAAACGTGTTCCAAAATGGAAGGACTACTCGGGCTGCTGCCGAGTCAAATCTCTGGGCACCTTAGACCCTTGAAAAGCACATGAGAGAGATGATGCGCTGCCGGGAAGAGTCAGAAGTCTGCAAAGCCGCTGCAGTCCTCATCGGTTACCCAAACGCTACTGGAGCCTTGAGAAGGGACGCAGCTGCTCAGGAAATGCTGGTACCTGCACAAAAAAGTCAAACAAGTATGCAGGTTACCCGAGAGGTGCTAGAGGTCTGAGGAAGCAAGGGCGTGAAAGCAGAAGCTGGAGTGAGAGGGTCTGGGACCCTGAGAAGAGATTGCAAGTATGGGACATGCACCCATATCAAAGTCAAAGCATAAGAGGGACTGGGACTCTGAGAATAACCAACATAGAGTAAGAGGAATCTTAATTTTGGCAGAAGAGTGAACCTAGCAGATGCAATAATAAATTGCGAGTCTGGGCCCCACAACCACATGAGAAGCCGAGAATAAGAAAGTCTGAGACCCTGATTGTAAGAGAGGCAAACAAGGAAGAGCGGTCTGCTTAGCAAGGGAGTAAACCAAGCGGATACAACGCTACATTGCAAGTTTGGGACCTGCACCCTTATGAGAGACAAAAGTCTAAAATAACAAAGAAAAAGAGGGCCTGGGACCCTGTTAGAGAAATAGAGACAGTACATGAGAGGACAGTTGCTTGGCAGGACAGTAAGCCCAGCCGTTAAGAATATTGAAAGTATGGGACCCGCTCCCACGTGAGAGGTTGAGAATAAGAGGGTCAGGAACCCTGGAAATGAAAAGTACTAATTAGTTGGCCTCAGTTCAGTTTTTCGCGTTATACGTTGCTTCGGAGATTTTGCGCGCCTCGAGTTCTGTGAAGAATAGTGAATTACTACAATATAGCGATATGTACTCGTCATCGACGCCAACTACGACCCCAAGATCAGGTTTCAAGAAGTGCAAATCGTGCAGTTCAAAAATGTCTATCACAGACCCGCACCAAGAGTGTTTGTGGTGCCTCGGGGAAGGCCACGGCATGGAGGCCTGTACGAAGTGTGAGGCGATGACGGGGAAGGCCTTGCAAGAGAGGAGGGGAAAACTACAGGTAGGTCATAAATCCGACTGTAAAGCCTCTAGCGTCGAGTCAAGGTCCCGTGTGGAGAAATCTCCTCAACGCAAAAGGCATCGATCCAGTTCCCGAAGCGATTCCCATCGCTCGTCGTCCTCGACAAAAAAATCGAAGAAAAGACGCCACAGGTCCCCCTCCACCTTGTCCTCGGACGAATCCCCTAAAAGGATGAAATGCCCCACTAAACATTCATCATCCGAAGAATGGGAAGCTTTCAGGGTCAAAATGATGGAGGTGTTCGAAAAAGCGAATCCTCGGTACATGCCTTCTTCGGAAGCCGGCCGGGAGTGTCATCGCTCCGACACTCGCGTGTCCTCGAGCCTGGATGATCGAAAGAGGAAGGATAGAGAGCCTTCTAGGACACCGAGCGAGAAAAGCCGCTCGAGTCGAGTCGAGTCGACTGCTCGAGGTCACCGACGCCGTCCGAGACCGAACGCACCTCGAAGAGCAAGTCTTCGAAAGAACGCTTCGATGCCCTCAAAGCCGGCACCATCGACGACAGCTATTACGTCAATGCCATCGACACCATCAACGCCATCGACACCTTTGTCGACGTCGACCCAGAAGCCCTCGGGGCCAAAGACTCCAATTCAGCCACGTTAGCCAGAAAAAGGGAAAGCGAAGGCTACAAGACCTGTAATGCCTTCAGGACCCATTAATACTCGTCCTCCACCTCTCCCGGAAAAGGTTTTCAAACCTCTTCCTAGGAAGGAATTCTTCAAGTCCCTGACCTCAATTTTTGAGGAACAGGAGAAATCTGATGACGAGAATGTACCTTTTGGGCTGGAATATGGCACCCCAAATGTCCCAGAATGTCTGATTTCAGAAAAAAGCAGAATGAGGGACCTGGTTGAATCACTACACAATGCAAGTGGCATTGATACATCTCCTGAAAATGACTTTGGCAGGCCAGAACCAGGAAAGCATGCCAGTCCATCATACAGTCAGTTAATGACAAAGGTGGTAGATTACTTAGGATGGACTAGACCACCAACCCAATTCATCCAAGATGATTTGTCAGACATATTGGACCATGGTCCTACCGAAGACCCAATGCTACCCTTTCACGTAGCCTTGCAAAATAGAGTGGCCAAAAATTGGGAGACTCCGGATTCTATTCCTCCAATGAATAAATCCCTCACTTCAAAATACCACCCTGCCAGTAGCGACCCCGGCTATCTGTCTAAACATCCCAATCCCGAGAGTTTGGTCATACAGGCAGCCACAGCTTCTAACAAACAGGCATACTGTTCTATCCCTCCGGACAGGGACGATAAGCGTGTGGATGGCTGGGCACGGAAGGTATTTTCAGCTGGGAGTATGGAGTTAAAATCAGCCAACTCCACATCTGCCTTGGCAAAGTTTTCGTACACTCTGTGGGAGTGCACTGCAATGGCCGCAGAGCACATTCCAGAAGGAGACGAACGGGAAGGATTCCTAGCCATCGTTAGAGATGGGAAGGAGGCCATGCAGGAATCCCTTCAATCTGGACTGGACACTGCGGATAGTGTGAGCAGGTCCATGGGCACTAGCACGGTAATGTGCAGATTTGCGTGGTTACGGAAGTCGGGTTTTGCACCAGACGTACAGAACCACCTTCTGAACATGCCCTTTGACGGGTCTCACCTTTTTGGCAGCAAGGCTGACGAGAGCCTTGAGAGGTTGCAGATCTCAAAAGCAGCTGTCAAGTATTTGGGGGCTGCTATTAGGCAACCTCATCCTTTTCGTGCGCCAGGACAATCTTGGAGGGGACAATCCTATTGTTACTACTCCTCATATGGAAAGGCGAGAGGAATGGCCAGTCAAAGGGGCCAGAGAAAGGCCACTCGCAGTGGACAAGCAAAACGTGCAAAGCCAACTCCAGCTGCAGCCTCATTGCCATCAGCAGCTGCAGCAACCGCCACAAAAACACTTTGAGGACTTGCATCACAAGACACCTGTGGGAGGGAGCCTGTCACAGCATCTGGAAGAATGACGAGCCATTACTTCAGATGTTTGGGCTCTAGAAATAATAGCCCAAGGTTACTGCCTTCCTTTTCTAATGCAACCTCAAAACAATCCACCAGGGAGACACCCTTTGAAGTTTTCAGACCCGCTCCTACAGCAGGAAGTTCTAACCCTGCTGGAGAAAGGTGCTACAGAGCCAGTACCTGCAGCGGAGAGGAACAAGGGATGGTACTCCCCGTATTTTTTGATCCCCAAAATGGACAGTGGACTGAGACCCATCTTGGACTTAAGAAACTTGAACAAGTTCCTCAGGAAGGACAAGTTCAAGATGATCACTCTTTCTCAGATTCTTCAGGCCCTTCAACTCCAGGATTGGTTGGTGTCATTGGACCTCCAGGATACTTATTTTCATGTGCCGATTCATCTCAAGCATAGAAAAAACCTAAGGTTCGTAGTTAGCGACTCACACTATCAGTTTTGAGTCCTGCCTTTCGGATTGACCTCTGCCCCGAGGGTCTTCACCTAGCTGATGGTAGTGGTGGCAGCCGACCTCAGAAGAGGGGGGATTCACGTCTACCCCTACCTGGCCGATTGGTTGATCAGAGCACGTTCTGCCGAACAAGCACTGGATCATCTGAAAGTCACCTGCCACTTCCTCCACAGACTGGGCTTCTCCCTCAATTTCAGGAAGTCACAAATGACACCTTCTCAACAGCTCCAATACATAGGGGCTGTATTAGACACATCCTTGGGAAAGAGCTCGCCTCCCAGGTCGAGGGCTCAAGACATTCTTCAGATGGGTTCCAAATTCCAAAATGCCCAAACTCTCCAGGTCTACGACTTCTTAAGGTTGCTCGGCCTCATGGCATCCTGCATCTTCCTGGTGCCAGAGGCACGGCTGAGGATGAGATCCCTTCAATGGGCTCTAAAGACTCAGTGGTCACAGTTCTCAGGTCAAATGACGGATCTCCTCCAGATTGCGAACAAAGTTCGGCAAGATCTTCTATGGTGGACTTGTAGAGAGAATATCCTAAAAGGAGAACATTTTTGGCAACAATGGCCGGAGATCACAGTGTTGACAGACGCCCCACTCATGGGGGGGGGCTCATGCCAACGATCTGACAATCAGCGGTCGCTGGTCTCCATCACAGTCCAAACTACACATCAACCTTTTAGAGCTGAGAGCAATCGGACTAGCGCTGAAAGCTTTTCTGCCATCTGTCAAAGGAAAGAAATGTCCTGATAATGAAGGACAACACAGTGGCCATGCATTATCTAAACAAAAGAGGAGGTGTAGGGTCACTACCTCTGTGCAGAGAGGCAATGCAGCTCTAGTATTGGGCAATTCAGGAAGGAATCTCTTTAACGGCAGTTCATCTAGCCGGGGAGGAGAATATGACGGCAGATGGTCTGAGCAGGCAGAGCACGGTGTCCCACGAATGGGAACTGGCTCAGGAAGTTGTTCAGGAGATCTTCGCCCTTTGGGGAACCCGTCAAGTAGACCTGTTTGTGACCGGAATCAACCGGAAGTGCGAAAGGTATTGCTCAAGGGAATTTTCCCGGAGAGGAGCCCTGGGGGACGCATTTGTGGTGGAGTGGAATTTCCCACTATTATACGCGTTCCCTCCGATTCCCGTCATTCCTCAGATCATCAGGAGACTGAGACAGTTCGGGAACTGCCTGATCCCCGGATTGGGCCAGGAGAACGTGGTAAATGGACCTTCTAGACATGTCCACCTCTCCCCCACTACGTCTTCCTCAGAGAGAGGACCTTCTGTCACAAATGGAGGCTCAGGTTCTCCATACAGAGGTCAACATTCTCAGCCTTCCCGCTTGATATCTGAAAGGCTGAGATACAAGCATTGGGACCTTCCAGATGACGTCATGGAGGTGTTGCCAGCAACAAAGTCTTTATACCGTTGCCGTTGGAAAAAGTTTTGCAACTGGTGCAGAGAAAAGAATGTCGATCCTTTTCTATGTTCTATTCCGGAAGAACGGTCCTTCCTGCTGTCCCTAGCACATAGAGGTCTAAATGTTTGAACCATTAAAGGTTATCTTGCTGCGCTTTCCATCTTCAAGCGCTCGTCAGAAGAATGCTCCTATTTCAAAATTCCTTTGGTAGTGCAATTCTTAAAAGGACTCACCAATGTGTTTCCTCCTTACCCATTCCAAGTACCAATTTGGGATCTTAATCTGGTCCTAAAATTCTTAATGTGTGCTCCTTTTGAGCCTTTGCACACTTGTCCATTAAGATTACTGACATGGAAAACTGCTTTCCTAGTTGCTTTAACATCTGCAAGAAGAGTGAGCGAATTGCAGGCACTGTCGTCTGGGCCACTCTATACTGTGTTCCATAAGGACAGATTTGTGTTAAGGGTTAAACCCTCATTTTTACCTAAAGTGGTGTCTGATTTTCATTTAAGTCAGACAATTGTTCTTCCCTCATTCTATCCTCCACCTCATCCTAGTAAGGAGGGGGAAATATTACACAGGTTGGATCCAATAAGAGCTTTAAGCTTTTACATCTCTAGGCTTTCCAAGCTTAGAATGGACAATCAACTGTTCATCGGCTACACCGGAAGGAAATTGGGTCAATCAGTGTCAAAACAGACCATATCACGCTGGATTGTGCTTTGCATTTCAGAATGCTACAGATTAGCACAGAAAGATCCACGTGAAGGTTTAAGGGCCCATTCCACTCGAGGCGTAGCTTCTTCGACAGCCCTACAAAGAGGCGTTCCAATAAGGTCCATTTGTGAAGCAGCAACTTGGTCTTCACTGCATACTTTTTCAAAATTCTATAGTCTGGATGCTTCCCAGTCTAAGGAGCTGAATTTTGGAAAAGCAGTACTATATTCAGCCATCTAAGAGTATTGACAAATCTAACCCCTCCTCCAGAGAAATTGTCCATACTGCTTTGGGAGTCTATCTAAGATGAGGAATAGGTTGGAGGACACAATCCACTCGAAGAACAAGTTACTTACCAACTGGTAACGTTCTTTCGATTGGATGTTCCTCCAACGTATTCCTCATCGACCTCCCAGCCTACCCCTCTGTAGATTTGTCTGGGTTATTGCCACTTCAACTCTCGCAAGGCTGATACCTGTCTATCGGCACAATCTACACAATACAAAATCAATAGTGAGGGGGAAAACAGAACTGAGGCCAACGGGCGCTGCGCCTGCTACTTATACACCCAATGACGTCACCCTCGACGAAGGCCTCTGAGGGACCATCGAATCGACATCGACGCACGGCACCCTCTGCCAAAAAAAATTTCCGAAGCAGCTAAAGCTGGATGGAATACATCTAAGATGAGGAATACGTTGGAGGAACATCCAATCGAAAGAAGGTTACCAATTTTGGACATCCTGACAATTTCACTAGTTTTCTTTGAGGCAGGGAAACCACCCTTAGCTTTAGGATAGAGAGGGATTTTTGTCCAACCCTTTCTTGATCAATAAAGGTGTGTACCCAAAGATATGCCACCATCGTGTCTGAGTCTTACTTCTGCACCATTATAGGACCTTTCCAAGACCCTTCAACCTCTGGAATATTTAGTCCGACCTTCACTCAGCAAAACATTATCACTATTATTATTATTATTAGTATGATATATTGGTATAGCGCAAATCTAGCTCATGCACTATAGAACATTGTAGAGGCCCGGCATAGGTATATTCCCACCCACTGTCTACTTGGTACCCGCTGATGCATACTTCTTATGGAAGTTTTTCCTTCCTGTCATATTAGAACCCACTGCTGCATACTCCTATAGCTTCCACTCCTCAATGTTTTCCCCCAATCAAATGCAGGACGAGTGCTGAACACTGTCCCCTACCAGAGACACCAGCCAACTCAAAAGTGCCTCAGGACATATCCTCACAAGTACTAAAGCCGAAGGGTACCATTATGAAGATGTAACCCTAGGAAACGCCAACCAAGACGTTGCCATTCTCTCTCCAGTTGCACAGCGGCAGGCAACTTTTTGCCTGGGGGCAAGTATAATTGTTCTGGACCTTGGTGCAGTGGTACAAGCCCACAATCCTGCTGCTAACAACTTTTAGAACAATATAAACCTCTTCCTTCTCTTGAACATTTTAAAGTCCATATAGTAGACATTATTGGCATTACTGTCCTTTTGTGCAACATTTCTTTCAGTTATTTTGTTGTTTCTTAGAGGACTGGACCCCAGGAAACTCACGCACATACCAAACATAATAAAATGATTTCAGCAGGCAGGACAATATTGTTAGAGCAATGGTAAAGCTGAGATGTGAGCGCAAGTGTCTTCGTGCCTCAGTGGCAATGCTAGAGAATTCATTGGTAGAGGCGTGCCATAGCTGAACCAGGGGGTTAGTTCACTCTCAGAGCAAAATATAAGCTGGCACGGCAAAAGGTACCTGACTTTCTGCATCCCTAGCCCACAGCACAAAACCCATACCTGGCACCCTGTCTACCCAACCTCCGACAACATAAGTCCTTCAGTTGTTAATTTGCCTCTCTAGCAGTACATATTATATACAATGTTAGTTTTATAATTATTTATGGATTAATACTATAGACTGTAAACCCATATGAGTGAAACTTTCCCAAGAAATGCTTAAGGACAATAGTCACAGTAATGAAATGTGAATTCATCAGGATCACATACTGTGCAGAAGGTTGGGATTTTAATAATGTGTTCCTGGTTGCACAGTTCCTAATTTAGAGACCAGGGGAGACTTCATCTTCTCCTAATCCACCTTTGATATTGGAACCAACAAAACTCCTTGGGCAAAATTGTTATTCTCTGGCTTAACTAGTCCACTATTCAATAAATCTGCCTTTCAAAGCACCAATGTATCTTTAAAAGGCAAGCTTCTTAATCATCTGTATGCTGAAAGCAAATATAATTGTGCAAATTAAGATTATAATTATAATGAACTCTCCACTCAAGTATGCTTTGCAAAAATGAAAGGAGTAGAGCCAGTCTCCCAATTGTGTTAGTGGCATGCAGGTCAGGCACAGATCTCAGCAACAGCCATCCAACCTGCTGACCTACCTTTTCTTATTTGTACCTGTCTCATTTACCCTAGTTTCCTTACACATCACTCAACATTGTCCTTCCCTTGCACCACATCCTCTATGTCACTTCACTGACCGCCCGCCATCCTTACAATTCAATTTCAGACCTCACTTTCCTTTTGCTCCATCCTTAACCCTTAACTCCTTCCCCTTCCCTCACATTCCACACCACCTCTTTCCTTGCCCACATTGCCCAGTCACCATTTCCTTGTCAATCACCCCCTTGATTTACCAGGCAGCCTGTGTCTGACACAACAAGTTGTGGTAGGAGGTCTTGCTGGTGACTGTGGATATGGAGTCTGCACTTGGACATTGCAGAGCGAAAGAAGATAAGAAAACTTGTTTTTTTATTGTGCTCCCACGTAACAACCTATTATATCAATGTGTGTTTTCACGGAAGATGCAGTGTGTGTGTGTGTGTGTGTGTGTGTGTGTGTATGTTTGTCTGTATTTGTTTGTGTTTCTGGTTTGGTTTCTACGACTGAGGTGATGTGTTTATATTTGTGAGTGTGTCAAGTATATGTGGAAGGATATATCTGTGTTCATGTGACTATGTATGTATATATGCGAATATGCTGTTGATTTGTATGTCCTTTTTTGGTCACATTTGTGTTCTGGATAAGACAATGAAAATAATATCAGAGGTTCAGTCAGAGTTAGGTGTTGATGCTAAAATTGGCAGCATTTGACAAATATCGCCAATGATACCTTCAACCCAATTCAGGGTTGCATTAAATACTGTGGGGGTATTCCATGCAAATACCTGCCGCTGTATTTTAGGCAGACTTGTGCAGCAAATCTTCCTATTACTTCCTCCACTTTGGCCCAAATCTTGTAAAACCTTTTTTTTTACTGTACAGAAGGGATGCACGTGGTGCTTCCCTTCAATACAGTGAAAAACGTTTTTTCTAAGGGTCGGGGTGAAAAGGTGGGCATCTTGAATGCCCCCTCTCACCACCGTACCCATGTTAAGTTATGGTCGTTTAATTGGCTTTTATACTGCGCACATCACCACCGTAATGGCCTTAAAGCAACTGCACCTTTGCCCGAAACGGGCAAACTGTGGCCCACACCCAGGGTGTAAACCAGAGTGTGGTCTGTGGAGTGAAAAAAAACAGGGCAGAGGTAAGCAGGGAATGGCATAGAGGGAGCAAGTCTGGGAACAGACAGACCTGGGTCACAACAAGAGGGAAAGTAAACATAAGGTTGAATGATAGTGATAGCGGGGATGCATGTATAGTAGTATGGACCAAAGCAGGTAATGCAAAGAATCGAGGAGTGTCCATTTTGGAACATATTTGAATATCTTACTGGGCAGCAATGTTATGAAATTAAGCAATAATCCTGCAGGCTTCATCGGCTGGTAATGGCCCGGGACCCAAGTTAGAGACCCAAGCAAAGCGATTGGGGGAGAGAGGCAGGGGAGGAGTGAAAACAGCAACGCAGGGTGTGTGGCGACCATTGGGGTAGCTCCAAATCCGGGCTTGCATTGGTAGATTCAGTCCGTGTTTGGAACAACCTGGTTTGCTGCAGCACCTGCTGAGGGTGCTAATTGTTGTTATTATTTAATCAGGTTAGGGATGTGAGATGGTCTTGAGACATACCCATGCCTTAGTGTTCATGCAAGCTGTCAGAGCTTAGGACCAGGTATTCGGATTGCGTTCTCTTCTGATTTGTACTCAAGAGCTTGGTAAGGCTTTGCCCGCTGACATAGGTGTCAGAGCCAAGAGTTGGCTGTGAGCTGAATGAAAGTTGGCTATGCTAGGATAGCATCCAGAGGAGGGGAGGGAGTGGGTGTGAATAACTAAATTAATAAAAGAGACTCTCCTTTTCTTAAAAAATGAAAAGGGGCCATTGGTCATTATAATGAACAAGGCGCTTTACTGTGTTGTGTTCTGGCTGGATGCAGAGGTTGATTACCTAAGAACCCCGGAGAGCTTATATTGCCTGTCCAATCAAGTGCAATGGGACAGAGGGGAAAGGCCAATGCAACAACAGTGCCCCTCCAGTAGACGTCCCCAGGACACCCAACGGGACACGTTTCGGGACAGAAAAAAATGCTTTTAGTGCCCCGGTCACTCAAATCTTGCGGGCCGGGGTCTAAAAGCAATATGACCCTCACGACGGGTGCATTACGGACTCAGGTAATGCCCCGGGACCTTCCCTGACTATGGGCCCCAGGGCATTGCCAGAGTCAGTAATGCCCCCACCGCTCGGGTCATATTGCTTAATTAACTTATGAAGTCAACATTGTTATTTACACACTACAAAATAAAACACATTTAGTTTAATCACTCATTTTCTCTATTTACTTTACTCACTATTAAAGTAAAGTTTTTACATCATCAATAAAATTCCAAAACGTGTATTGCTACTACTACCATGTGCTAATAGTCTTTTAGACCTCGGCCGGGCTCATTATTGCTAGGGATAATGACCCGCCACTATTTGCATTCTTTTATTTTTTCCAATTTCACCGCCAGTAAAACACCCACCAGATGAGGATTTCCTGACCCATTTCCCACCCTTGGGTTGTTGTGTCACTTTCAGCATTTGGATTGAGGATGGGGAACGACAGAGAAGTTGGCAGGTAGCACCACACAGTGCTAACTCTATGCCACAGGCTCTAACTGCCTTGCAGGGGCAAAGGCGATTGAGGGTCAGCCCTGAGACTGGAATAGAGCCACATGGGGAGTGGTGAGAGAGCCCTCCTTCCCCTGTCCAACTTTCACATAATGGGGGTGTAAGAACGTTTCACGGAGATCTACTGACCTGAAGGACTTACCCGCTGTTGGCATTGCCGGGACCTGCCGAGGAGATGTGCCCTAAGTGGGTGTCTGCCATTTTAGAAGTGTTTCAGAAAATTTGCAGCACCCTAAAAATGAAATATTCTACACTTTTTTGTTGCTAGCACAGAATCGCTTTAAACTGGATGGTCTGTTTATAAATGCCCATTATATTGTAAATATGTTCTAGATGTATCCTAATGTACAGTTACACACATTCCGAAACACAAAGAGCTAATTTCATCGTCTGAATGGCACCGGTTGCTTGGGGAGTGGAATGTAGCTCCTGGTGTCTGTTGCTTTCAAGCAAACCATACCCTCCCAGGCCATTTACAGGAGCTAAATAACTCCCAGCAATTTTGAACCTTGCAGAATAAACACGAAAGTTGATTTTTTAAATAAACAGTCACTAGTGCTGAGTGCTGAGGAATTAAGGAGCACGCAATTCTGTTGGATTAGGAAGTTGGATTAAGAAATAAATTCCAAAAGAGTAGAGTTAAGCCTGGTAGAATATGAAAAAGAATAATAACATGACAGTGGGCCTCATTACAAGTATGGCGTTCTGGAAATATCAGTGCCGGACACACCGTACCGGCACCTTTTTCCAGAGTCATGATGCCGCAAATACCGTCACCGCAAATGGCCTACCATATCTGGCAATACCGTGACCGGAATCTGCGGTAAGGCGCAACGGCTGTGCCTGAGACACCGTCATGGCATTAGTAAGTGCACATTACGAGCTCCACGCACATGGAAACACCAGCATGGATTTATTTTTTATTTATTGCCATTACCGCACCATGAACACAGCATCGGAAACATCGGCATCGCAGACCAGGCCTTAACTAGAGTCCGGTGTGCAGAAACAGCCCACAGGTTCACAAATTCAGCCCAGGTGGCCCCAATGAGCAGAGCAAAAGCACAAAAGGACCACTTCCACACCCCTTCCCACACCAACATGCTAGCAGTAGTAGTACTGGAGCTGGAGGCCAAGCATGCAGTCCTACTACTTGAGGAGGCAGGGAGGCAGAGGATGCGGCAGAGGCGCTTGAGGAGAAGGATGGGCATCATGGCCCAGCAAAACAACAATGGCCAGAAGGTTGCAGCCTGCAGGCAACCACCAATACCACGCATAAGGGACACACCCTTCAACCTGAGCCAAAGTCAGATCCACACCCTGTACCGGCTAGACAGGGAGCGCATCACTTCCATAGTGGCCCTGATCCATGATGACCTGGTCAGCCTCATACAGATCCATACAGCCATCACCGCCTTGCTCAAGGTATTGTCTGTGCTACACTTCCTAGCCACAGGCCCTTACCAACACACTGTGGGTGAACTGCATGGGATATTACAAACCTGTTTATCGCGTATTCTGTTTCAGGTCATCGATACACTCCCGTGCGTCACATTGGAGATCACATCAGCGTACCCAGGACAACTGACCAGGTCAATGCACTAAAATCAACTTTTATGCCCTTGCAGGCATGCCCAATGTGATAGGTGCATTGCACTGCACACAGGTGGAGCTGGTGGCCAGGCATGCCGTTGAGGCAGTGTACTGGAACTGAAAACTCTACCACTCACTCAATGTGCAGATGGTGTGTGATGCCTGCCACCTCCTCACACACTGCTGTGCCAGATTCCCCGGTTCAACCCACGACTCTATGGTGCTGCGGAATTCCACGCTGCCAGGGTACATGGCATGTCACAGTGGAGAACATAACTGGCTGTTTGGTGAGTGTAACTATCAGAGCATGTGCACTCTTGAATTTGGGGCGGGGCTGAAAACACTATAGTGTACCTGGCTATTGGGTGAGTGTAACTACCACAGCATGTGCACTGTTGAATTTAGGGGGGTGGCAGAAAACACCATAGCGTACCTGGCTGTTAGGTGAGTGTAACTACCAGAACATGTGCACTGTTGAATTTAGGGGGGTGGCAGAAAACACCATAGCCGATCATAGGAGTATTGCATTTGAACACAATAATAACACACAGATGTTGTAGTGAAAGGGTCAGAGGTCATAGTAGCTGTGAAAGGGCCATGTCAAAGCGACTGCACACCCACCACACATATTGACAAGGCCTATTTGCTTCATGTCAATCATTAGGCTGTCATCGCCTTCTTCATCCATCCAATTCCTCGTAACGTATCTCTCTGTGAATATGTCAACATCCATCATTTTGCAATAATCGCTGGAGCTGTTCAACTACTCCCATGCAGCATGCCATGTACCTCAGAATGCAAGTACGCCTTTAGGCATGTATAGATTTAAAATACATTTAAAGGCACATATCAACGTAGATTATTGTTCTTACCCATGTCAGCCATGCCTACTAGGTCTGTCAGGCACATCGGCTGTGTCAAAAACGATTTTCATGGCCGTTAAACAATGCCACCTGGTGCTGGGACCCGCACACGTACACTTGGACAAGCCACAATTGCATTTAGCGCTTGTCATTACATTGACATTGATGAATGCAGAGATATATCCCTGACATCACACTGATCCTTCTCAAAATGGCCCATACAATGCATGGACCTCCCATCACACTGACAATGCACATTTCTAGTACCCAAAATAGGACATATGCTACGTAAGCAGCAATTAGCATGTGTAATTTTGCATTGTTTAGTGAACACTATACAGACTGTAGCATCATGATAGGGGCACAAGTATGACATTCTACACTTTCTGTTGCTCCCATGCAGGTGATGCTGGATATCCCCTGATGCCATGGCTGATGACCCCCATGAGGCAACCACACAACCAGCATGGGCAGGGATACAGCCGTGCCCATATCTGTTCTCGTTGTACAATAGAACAGACATTTAGCCTGTTAAAGGCCAAGTTCTGCTGCCTGAGCAGATTGGGGGCACACTTATATACAGCCCTGTGAAGGTGGGAAAGATAATCCTTGCCTGTGCCATGTTGCACAACATGTGTATCAGGGGCAACGTCCCACTGCCCCCCCGACATGGACATGCACCCACCAGAGGCAGAGGAAGATGTGAGTGATGACGAACTGCCAATTGCACACTGCCGTGATGGCATGGATGGCTGTGTTGCACGAGAGGAACTTATTCACCACTATTTCTGATCGCTTCACACACACACGGCACATGCCAGCTAGTGCACTGGGCACTGCACAGTAAATAAATCACTCACTTACACTGAAAAAGCAACACCAACTATAATTTGTGCAATGATAATATTTACAAATGTGGAACAAAATAACTGTCAATACTATCCCCTCCCTAACTACCCCTCCCCAATCCTCCTCCCCAACTATCCCTCCCCACTTACCCTCCAAACTGTCGCTACGCAACTCGAGTCATATTCTGCAAGGGTGACTTGCACAAGTCACAGACAGGGCACATTTGTGTCCATGCCCTATTTTTGTCCCCTTTTAGAGCCAGGCATGCGACTGTGTGCAGAGTGGGCCAGCCGCATTGAACGCCACCTCGGGCTGCTCTGCACCGAACTAGCAGGTGTTGTACTTGTGGATGGTGCGTGGGGGAGTGCCGTGGGCCGTTGGTCTAGGAAGGTACCCTACCCTCCTGGACATCTGTACTATAGCACATGTACAGCGGCCAAGAGCACAGGCATTACAGCGTCCACTAGCCTGGATGTTCTTGCACATGAACTGTGCCTCCTGGAGGTGCTGCTGCACCAGGGCTATGAAGGCATCCTGGCGTTGTTCCATGCGGCTGAGTCTGCCATCAATTTCCCTCACACTGGGGAAGGGTGGGCGTTGTGGGCTAATTGGGCTCATGGGGCTGAATAGCAAGGGCCCATCAGTGCTGTGGCCGGTGGTCTCCCCTGTGTCCACTGTACCGTCGTCAGCTATGTCCTCTACAATGCACGCATGTGCACGTGCTTGTGGCTGCAGTGGTGGTACTTCTGCAGCTGCGCTTGCAGTGGCAGGTGCAGCTTGTGGGACTGGCGGTGGCTGAATGGTTTGAGCCTGTGGGACCGGAGATGGCTGAATGGGTTGAGTCATGGGATCAGAGGTGGCTGAATGGGTTGCCACGGAATGGGGGATTTAGTCAAACTTTTCGGCCGTTCCGAATTTTCAAATGGCTGAAATTCACTAAATCTCCCATTCAGGATTTTAAATACGGTCTTTTTGGACGTTTCCTTGTATGTAACCAAAGACCAGGCTGCAGGGTCTACAACTGCATTTGTAATTTTCTATTTTTTGTTTGTTATTACAGTTAGTGCATAATGTAACAAATGTGTCAGTCCAGAAGATACAGTACCAACCAATCAGCAAACAGCCTGCCAAAATTAAACATTGGCTTGGTGCTCACATAAGAAACAGATCATTAGTTATAATCTGAGTGCGACCCTTTCCAAGAAAGAGGCCCTTTTGAGACACAAATAGTGTGCATTCTTATCAAAAGAATCTTTTAAAGATTGTGCTAACATTGTAAACTGGCTCATTTGGAAAATGATCCTATCCAATAATGTATTCCAGTGTATATTGCAGTAATAATAAGAATGTTACGCTTCCCTTACTGAGCAAAGCACATTATCAAAATAAACCTAGAATTGACACATACATTTTTTTCCGATAGGTTATAGTGCCAAGGTGGACAGTGTGGGTCACTTCTATTGTACTCTTTCGAAATACACCTATATAAAAGAGGAAAGAGATCAATCCCACCAATGAGGATTTCTGGCTGCTTTGCATGAAACCATATTGCTTTTAGGGAACATAAGAATGAGCACATGTCCTTATAGTTGAATAATATATCATTTATAAAAAAGGGTTTATGGTTGAACCACTAATCACATTATGCGCAATGGATTCTTATTTCAATCACCACCACCCTCACCCTAACACTGAAGTGTTTGTAATCAGTGATCATGTGTGCACATTTGAACTACCTCAGAATGTGTAAGTGAGGGTAGAATGGCTGCAACATCTGTTTTAGGAGTAACATGTGGAAAGTACGTTGTGGACACTACTCACGAGCACTTGGGAAGCTCACAGAATATGACTACGTGGATGCATCAGCAAATTTCACCAGTGCTTAGAACACCTACTACTGAGAGTGATGTCTATGACACACCAGAAATGTCTTACAGGAAATACTAAATCGCAGTGCATCCCTAATGCCACTGGGGGATACACAACGTGGGAAAGGGGGAGACAATATTCTTCTGTAGGAGTTGCTCACCCACAGAGAAAACGAGAGAGGACATTGGACTGAAACATGGCCACAAAAACACAAACACCTGGTACCAAGAGGAGTGTGAAGGACAGGGCAGGTCAAGAACAGACCACAGTGACCAAACAGTACTTGCCTAAAGTTCCCGGCAAAGACGTGTGCTAGGTAGAAGACTTAATACCAGCTGAAAGTGACGGACATCACACCTGTACAGAACACTGTGACTTGTGTGACTAAGTGGACAGTGTGGAAGGAATCTGTGGGAACACCACCCTGGACAAACATCTGACAGGCACGTAAGGTATGTCAGAGGCAGCCGTACGAGCCTGTGAGGAAATCCTACAAGGTGATGTAGGATAGTAAAGGCCCAGTCGGCACATCTCGGGTGGACAAGCAAGTGCAAGGACTCCAGGGTTCGAAGAAAAATTCTCCCCTGGAGGGCGATCGAAGAGCCATCCTCATGGGCGGTCCATAGAGGGGTAAACACGGGCCAAAACCACAGTGAACATCAGAGACATACTCTGTGGAACAGCGGGCAACATGGGCACATGATATGATATGGCATTTATAACGCGCCTATACACAAGAGTTTCAAGGCGCGACGAGGCAAGGGAGGGAACAAAGGGAGGACAGACAACGATCCTATTAGGCCAGGTGTCATTCAGATCGCGCAAGTGCATGGGAAGGGGGGGAAAGGAAAAGTGCATGGGAAGGGGGGAAAGGAAAAGTGTGCAGGGGGAGGGGAGAAGGGAAAGTGCAGTACATGGGAAGTGGAATAATAAGACACATAAAACAGCCAGCTAGTGGCCAGTGCAAGGAAGTGCAGACGTAAGTGCTGGTAAGGGGACTGAAGGGATACAGAAAAACAGTCCCCAGTGCAGAGGTTGCCAGGGAGGCAGTGCAGATGGGTAATTGACAGGGCCTGGGCCAGAGATCGGAAGGGTGGCCAGGTAACCAGTGCAATTTCAGTCAGGAATTCAGCAAGGGAAGGGAGGAGAGAAAGCAGAAGCAAAGAGGAAGGTTTTGAGGTCTTTCTGGAACCAGAGATGGTTCTCCTCGAGTTTCAGGGAGGCAGGAAGGCTGTTCCAGAGAGAGGCCCCTGACGAAGAGAGTGATCTGCCACCAACTTGTTGCTTGGAGAAGCGACTGACCCTAAGGGAGTTGGAGGCAGATGAGCGAAGATATTTAGGAAGGGAGAGTTGAAGGTAGTGTGGCCCCAGACCCCAGAAGGCCTTGTGTATAATGCAGAGGGTTTTGAACTTAATCCTCGCAGCCACTGGGAGCGAGTGCAGAGATTTCAGTCCTGGAGAGATACGATCCCTGGGCTTGAGGCCAAGGTCAAGTGAGACTGTGAGCTTCTGGGGTAAGGAGAGGAAAGGAAGACTACCTCTAAGGAGGTGCAACTGGTAGTGTGACTTCTTAGAGACGTCAGAGATGTGAGAGTGCAGAGTCGAAGATGACCCCATGGTTTTTAGCCTTGCAGGTGGGAGTGGGAGGAGGGTCAAGAGAGGCTGGCCAGAGAGCTTCAGGGAAGGAGGGAGTGGGTGTGCCGATGAGTAGAATCTCAGTCTTACTGGCATTAAGGCAGAGGTCGTGGGCGGCACACCATTCCTGGATGGCAGAAAGACAGTCAGAGATGAGGGAAGGAGAGGAGGAGGACGAGGGTAGCCTGAAAATGAGCTGGGTATCATCCGCATAGCACTGAAAGTTGGAACAGAGAGCGGCGATGCGGTGGGCAAAGAGTGCCAGGTATTGGTTGAACAGCCAGGGAGAGAGGTTAGACCCCTGGTGGACACCACAGGTAGAGAAAAAGATGTCGGAGAGGAAAGACCCTAGTTGGGCCTGGGAGGGTCGGTCAGAGAGGAAAGAAGTCAGCCACGCCAGAGCCTGACCAGTGATACCCGGGTTATCACGGAGACGGTTCAGCAGGATGGCATGGTTGACAGTGTCAAAGGCAGAAGAGAGATCAAGCAAGATAAGAACGCAAGGGGTGTTAGAGTCAAGGTTGGTGAGAAGGTCTTCACGAATGTTCAGGAGAGCAGTTTCTGTGCTTCTGGCAGATCTGAAGCCAGACTGATGGCCATGAAGACAACCAACAGATTCAGTGTGGAGATTGAGCTGGGAGATGGCCAGTTTCTCCAGGAGCTTTCCCAGGAAAGGAGTGATGGAGATTGGGTGATAGCTGGGCAGGAGGGATCAGCGGAGGGTTTCTTAAGAAGAGGGTGCACAAGGGAGTGCTTCAGGGGGGAAGAGAAGACTCCAGTGGCGAATGAATGATTGCAATAATCCGCCAGTGCAGGGGCCATGGAGTCGATGTGATTCTTGATAGTTTTGGAGAAACAGGGGTGAACCTGTTTCGACGAGACTTTCATAGATCGGACTTGTCTAGAAACCTTGTCTGGAGAGAAAAGGGGAAAGGCCGAGAAGGAGGGAGGAGGGGTGGCTGCAGAAGGGCCAGAGGAAGAGCAGGAAATAGAGGGAGTGGGAGAGAGGAGGAGAGTGAGGACAGGATGTCCTGAGTTTTTAAAATGAAGTAAGTAGCCAGTGCCGTGCAGAGGGCCTGGGAAGGGACAGGAGAGGTAGAGACTGTGGCAGGATTGGCCAGTTCCTTGCAGATTTTAAAGAGTTCAGCCGAGTTGTTAGATGCTGCAGAGATGCGGGCTTGGATATGAGCTCTCTTCTTGGTGAGGACGGAGCGCTGGTATTGCCTTTGCAGCAGGCAGCAGGCCAGTTTGTCAGAGGATGAACTTGAAGCATGCCATTTCCTCTCGGCAACCCTACACTTGCGTTTTAGGGTGACGAGGTCAGTCATACCAGGAGTTACACTTGGCTTTGGGCTTCAGGCGGATTCTCATGACAGGGGCAAGGATATCGAGAGTATCAGATATAGAAGAGTGGAGCATGGAGAGGGCTGTGTCAGGGTGAGAGTCAGCCAGGGGTGGAGGAGGGGGTGAGACGGTGGTTGCGAAAGCCTCAGCTGACATGCGCTTCATGGGTCGGGTGACCGAGAAGGTGGGTGGCAGTGATGGAGGTGCCTTGGCCTGCGGGGTAGGAAGGGTGAGGTGGGAGGATAGGAGAAAGTGATCATTCCAGGAGAGAGGAGTGGAGAGAGGGACAGAGAGGGGAAGGTCTGAGGAAATCAGAACATCGAGAGTGTGCCCTGCAGAATTAGTCGGGCCAGAGGGTAGAATGGTGAGTGAGAGAGAGTCGCAGATGTCGCGAAAGAGTTCAGAGGGGGGACAGGAGGCATCCAGGTGGATGTTGAAGTCTCCAAGCAGGAGGAGTTGAGTGGTTGAGGCCGGAGTGAGGAGGAGAGGTCCGCCCACTCAGAGAGGAAGGAGGAAATCTGACCAGGTGGCCGATAGATAGTAGCCACAGTAAGGGAATGGCTAGGCGAGAGAGAGAGCCTGCAGACAAGTCATTCAAAAGAGGAGTAGGCCTGCGTAGGAATGAGAGAGGCAGAAATCCACTCAGGGAAGTGTAACGCTCACCTGACTCCCACGGAGGCGCTGGCCTGGTTCGCGCTGCTGTGACCTCTTCTAAGGTGATGCGCAGGGTTCGGAAGACGGACTGGACCGGGCCCCCAAATCTGGCTTGTCTGGCTCGCAGAAGTATCCATCTGTAGGCGAAAATAGGGGATTAACTGTCTGCGGGGTAATGCAATCAGCCTCCCTTTTTCTCCTCTCACCCTCCTCAAAACCCTTCTGTGATTCCTCGTAGCGTCTCACCTTAGGGTCTGGAAGGACGAGCTCTCCATCCTGCTTCTGATGCAGGGGCGCGTTGGTATCCAGTTACTTCACTGGATTTTCGGATTGGTGAGAACCAAACTTGCTTGGCTTCCAGGTAAGTTTTTTGATAAGAGGTTCCCCTTGTGTCCATGCATTAATGTACTAATGCTAGTGTCTTTTTCCCCATAGGGGCCGGGGTACGGAATGCCGGGGAACAGGCACCGACCCGAGATGAGAGGTGAAATCCTTGTAGAAATCAGGTAAGTCTTTAATGAGCGTTTTTTGGTAATGTCTTTTCATTCGCTCATTAACGCTGATTTTCTCTTTTTCCCCTTAGGGGCTGGGGACCGGAAATGCCAGGATACGGCGCGGACCCGAAATGGAGAGGGAATGCATCAACAGGTAAGTCTTAACATGGAGATTTAGCTTTCCTTATTCCCTTCTCTCTCTCACCTTTTGTTCTGGTCTTTTTCTCCCTAGGCGCTGGGGCGTGACTGCGAATCCGGATGATCGCTGCTGAACATGGAGGCGCCCTGTAAAGGTGAGTGGAATGCGGCGCTGCAGCGATCGACGCGATGAGCTTTTAAATAAAAGTCTTCCTTTTCAGGATTGTCGGCGAGATGTCTCCGGGATGCGGTTTTAGCAGGTAAGGACTTTTCCTTCTTCTGTTCTCTTCTTCTCTTCCTTTGCAGGTGATCCAGGATGCTGGCAGGCGTGGCAGAAGTCAGGATGCAGGAGCAGACACGGTGAGCGTCCAGCTGCTAGATGCAGAACAACGCGAAGCACGTGTGGCTGTTCGGGTGGGGTTTAAATAGCCTTGGAGGAAGTTCCAGGTATGTATCCTTCCTCCAATCAGGTATGTATCCTTCCCCGACCACGCCCGGATGGTAAATTAGTCCCACAGGTAAAGTAGTTCCTTTCAGGCCTCAAGGAGGCCGGGATCCTGCAGCATGGTCTGCATCAGGTAAGTGCACCCAAGCACTTCCATAATGGCGCCAGGACTGATGTCTTTTATGAGCCTGGCGCCATAGGTGCCAGGACACTGTCCAAAGGGCCCCTATATGGGGTTGCTGGGTCCTTCCTTGGGGACTGGATGTCCGCTTTCGGGGACGCAGGGCTTGAACCGGCTCCCCGGGAGCGGGCATCATGACAGGAAGATAAGGGCTACGCCACCACCAGAGCGGTTGGGCCTGGGCTCAGAGAGGATCTTGTAGCCATCAAGTAGGAGAGTGTCAAAGCTGGTGACAGAGCTGGCCGTGAACCATGTCTCAGTGAGACCGAGGACATTGAGGTCAAGTTCTCCAAGAAGGCGGCAGATATCAGGGGAGTGTTTGACAGCGCAGCGGGACTTAAGAATGGCAATGTGGAGAAGGTTGCCCTCCTTGAAGAACTTCCGGGGAGTGGTACAGATCAGAGGTATGCCCTGCGGAAGTGTAGAGAGCACCCGAGAGGGCGCAGAGAGGGAGGGGGAAGGCAAGGTAGCCAGGGAAAGGGGGGAGGGGACAGCAGGAAAAGAAAGGAAGTTGAAGAGGCGTGGAAAGCATCTATCAAAGAGATGAAGGTTGGCCTGAGGGCCTTGGACCAGGACGGTCCCATTAGAGTAGACATTAAAGATGACCTTAGAGGATAGGAAGGAGGCCAGGAGTGCCTCCCAATGGGAACCAACATTAATGGGAGAAGAGGAGAAAGGAGAGAGAACGGAGACCATGTGAGGGGTCCATAGATCAGGTGAAGGAACGACAAAGAGGATGTCGGTGAGAGTTTCCTTGGAGGAGGCACTGATGTAGGTGTCGGCGATAGGGAGGCCTGGGTTGGAGAACAGGATGTCCTTTTGAAACTTTTTCCTACCAGACTTAGTGAGGAGAGCAGGATAGCCAATAGAGAAACAGTCTGACAAGATAGGGGAGACAGAGAGCACCATAGAGTAGGTGGGAGAGGAGGGGGGGTCAAAGGGGTAGACAGACAACATAGGGCGAGGCAAGTGCACAGCAGAGTGGGACAAGATGACGACACTTAGGAGGTGAGCGTAAGAAAGGCACCGGACATTCTAAGACAGGAAAGAGGGCATACCTAAAATAGAGAATCCGAAAGAGGGAGAAAAGTCCTAGGTTTCACAATGCAGATTATAAGGGGTGGTACCAATACAAGCAATTTAACGCCACCTTAATTTGAGAATCCTAAAGAGGGAGAAAAGGCCTAGGTTTCACAATGCAGATTATAAGGGGTGGTACCAATACAAGCAATTTAACGCCACCTTAATTTGAGAATCCTAAAGAGGGAGAAAAGGCCTAGGTTTCACAATGCATATTATGAGGGGTGGTACCAATACAAGCAGTTTAACGCCACCTAAATTTGAGAATCAAATGTAATTGAACATGTAGGCCAACCGCATGAGTTTGGACCACATACATGAGTCATGAGAACCTTCTTGCAAGTGTAGCCAGCACTGTTGATTTTAAAGAAGTGTTGATTTTAAAGAAGTGTTTACGGACGTGGTGTGAATGGGGAAAAATCCAAAATATCCGTGACTCTGTTGCTGGATTTGGGAGAAATGCAGAATTTTAGGAGCGATGGGGCTGAGTGGGGCAGCTGTGAGCATGTGCATTCATCAATTCCAATGCATCTTTACAAATGTATATGTATATATATATATATATATATAGTATAATGTAACAGATATACTATATAAGAGATTCTACTTTTCCTATTTCAAAATCTTCACTATGCAGTCTTTTACCATTCCAGATTCACTTATTCATTTACAGCAATAGTAATTATAGATGCACTCTAAGATAATGTTTTATTGCAGAAGGAGGCCCGTTCATTCATTTTGTTTAATGTAGTGCTGATATGTTGTTTTATAGGCCCTTGGCTGCAGCTGAGAAATAACAATATCCTTAAGGATGGATGTATTTGCTCCACGTACACGATGTAGCTACTGGATTCTGCTTAGTTTCTCTAATGTTGTTTCATGATATATTGTGCTGCATTGCAACTGGCCTAATCCATACTCCCCTTGTAATTAATCAGTAACAGGAAACCTGTTTTCGTTTTTAAATGCCTAAAGAGTGTTGTGTGTTTGGCAATTAATTTTTGGACATTAAAATGATTAATTTCCTAGTTGCATATACTGTTTTGGTTCTGGCTTAGGCAGAGGTGTTGCTAGGTCTGGAAAAGATCCAGGGCTCCGCTAATGTCGGGACTCCGGGCAAGATCAGGGGCAGCAACCAGAAGGGTAGGTAGCCCCGAGTCCCACAGTCCAGACATTAGCGTAGCCCGGAACCAGAAGGCTAGCTAGCCCCGAGTCCCACAGTCCAGACATTAGCGTAGCCCGCAACCAGAAGACTTGCTAGCCCCGAGTCCCACAGTCCAGACATTAGCGTAGCCCGCAACCAGAAGACTTGCTAGCCCCGAGTCCCGACAGTCCAGACATTAGCGTAGCTTCGGACGTAGCAATACCCCTGAAGACTACACAACACTATATGGGTTCAGCCAGCGAGCAGGCCCTATTCAATACAGTTGAATTGCCTATGACTGGAGTGGCATGGAACCAATGGGCAGCGCTAGCCAGCGGCTGTTTTGGGGTGGTGCTGTTTCAGGTAGGGCATTGGTGACAGCAGACTGACCAGGCCCAGCCACCATAGTGTCCAGTACGCCGGGCACCACAGGAGATGGCCAACAAGCTGGCGACCAGGCTCTCTCAGTACTACCATTAAATCACTCAGTAGAGGTGCACGGGCACCCTGGCAAGAGGGTCTTCCTCCATAGATGCCTCATTATAAAGGGGAGCAGAGGAATGGGGGTGGGGTGGACTCACAGAAAAAGACAGGCCTTCTAGCCCCTTGGATCCTGTGGCCGTCTATACATGCAGTTCATTGGCGCAGTGCTCTTAAGCACCCAGTAAAGTCGGATGTAAGAATGAACCCTGATTAATTTTCACCAAAATACACTTTTGTCAAATTGCTTTTTACTGATTTTGCCACTTTTTATTACTGCAAAATGCAGGGGAAGAACCCCTGCCCCTCTCTTTCGACCCCCACCGCCCCTTCTATATCTGTATATTTGTGGTAAAAAAAAGTGTAAAAATTGCGGCAAAATAAATTTGGCAAAGGTGTAATGTGATGAAAGTCGGGAATACCGCGAAGCGACCCATGAATGATCCCCGACCACTAGTTCAACGATTGAAAGAAAGCACTGGTGGAATTGTTTGCAGATTTCTGATGTAGTAATATGGAAATGCAGCAGCACACACTTTTTACAGGATAAAATCACTGAGCTCTTACCATGCTCGAACCTTCACTCTATCACTCACTGTCCCTAATCTTTTGCTCATGTTGTATTCCTTCTCTCAACTTTCCTTGAACACTTGCCCTCTCACCCTTGCTACCTAATGCCTATAAATGCAATAAACACCAGCTGAAGCGAAAATATTTGGCTTTGCCAATGCATGTTCCCATTTTGGCCGTGTTGCATGTGCACTTAGATGACCGAGGGCCCAACAGTGTCCTGCAGAGTGCTGGCCTTAGTCCCATCAGCATACTTTCGCTGTAAGTAACTCCTTCATTCCAAGCCCAGATTTATTCCCATGAATGCTGTTCTGTTAATAAATCTTTTAAGTGAAGCTCATAAAAATATTTGTTGGTCATTGACTGCAATTTTCAAAATCACCAGACACAAAGGAATGTGCAATTATTCTCCGTAAATAGAAAATGCACGTTTCTCCAGCCTCTCACTCCCACAAACACTGGAGCCCCAACACAATTGTTTCCTAAAGGACAGTCAAATTAACCTATTGCTCTCAAATATTATTGCAAGCAAAGTGTTTCGCCATTTTGAATCGTCTTCAAATTGCAGAAACAGACATCTAAGAAAAAATCATCCACTAATACATGGCAGCATCTTACATATATGACTTCTGGATTACTGTGATTGGCTCGCAGAGAGTCATGTGACAAACTGTCTTCCTTATTCAGTCCCCCCTGGGCGTCCAGCCCAGGCGTCTGCAGCAGAAGGCCAAAAGCAGCAACGGGCAAACCTGTGTGTGCCTTTTGTGGCTGGAAAGGGTCTTGGGACAGAACTCTTGCTCAAGCCAGAACTTCACAGAGCTCACCCTTTACCTGGCTCCTGCTTCCACGCCTAGGGACCTTTCCACCCATTACTATTCTTTCACCACAGAACTTCTGTTACCTCACTGCACCAAGGAACATTCCTGTTTTGGAATTGTTAACTGCCTTTTGGCTACCTAACGCCCCATTCTAGTCCAACTCAGAACCTACATCTGCATCTTCTCAGTCAACCATCCACCCTTTCCCTTTCTGCTCACCCTGTACCCTCTCTTTCTTGGGCTATTCTCTTTCTTCATTGTGTTCTCTTGCTTATGTCCCCTACCCTTCATCATGCACGTGACTTTGCTCGATTCCTCCTTCTACTCATTCTTCTCCTTCCCTTATCCCATAGCAATCAGCCACAACTCGGTCTAACTTCAGCATCACTCCCTGGCCTCCCAATCTCCCTCCTTTCCCCCGGAAATGGCACCTCTCATTCAAGACACTCCTGTACTTTCAGGATCGCCAAATGCATCTATCCCACTCACCTACCACACATCACCTGCTCCTCTCCAGCACCTCCTTGTACACTTTCACTTGGCCTCTGGAATGCACACTCTCTCTGCAACCAATCTTCCTAGATCACTGACCATGTCAATTCGCCCTCAACATTCACTTTCACAGAATCCGGGTTCTCCTCTCATGACTCTGCAATGTTAGCAGCTTTCCACATTGGAGTTGCTACCTTCTCCAATCCTCCCCAAACTACTCCTCTCACTGATCTGACTCTTTATCGATCTCCTGATCCTCTTAACTACTTCTTGCCTAATCCAAACATTCTCCTTGAGCTAGTTCATATCGACATCCACATTGTAATGCTGGTAGACTTTAACCTACCGAAGCCCTCTGCAGCTACCTGCCTTGAATTTAAACCCCTTCTTTTTGATCACTCCCTCCATCACCAGCCTACCCACTGTTGTGGGTACACTCTTGAGCTAGTCTTTTTCTCTAATTATCTCTCCTTCTCTGACCTATCCATTGACTACCCACCTGCTGATCACTTAATTGTTCACTTTAACATCTCAGTCCCCCCAGCTTCTACTCCTCTCCAATGACTAAGAGGAAATCCAAGCATGACTCTCTTTCCTCTTACCTTGATGATTTAAGTACCTCTCTTCGTTCTCTCTCCCCTATTCATGCCTCTTCCTTTCACCATGCTTTTTCTGGCTTTCACAATGCACTCATTACTCCATTTGACCATCACAATCCTACTCGCACATTCACACCTTCCTGTTTTCTTCCTCAGCCCTGGATCTCCTCTGAAATTCTGACCATCAAAACAAACCTGCGCTGTGATCTACGATGCTGGCACAAATTAGAGACCCCTACCCTACGCCGATCCTCTGCACTGGACTCCCAAATTAATTCTCCAACTTCAGATATCCAGATCTCCTCACTTCACAACCAATACTGCAAAGTTTACTCTACACGTCAAGCTTTGCTCATGACTTCCAAGCCAATATCCATCGTCTCTTACCCTTCTGCTAATTACTTTGTGCTTTTCCTCTGAAATATCTCAAATGCATGACACAGTCTTCTTCCCTCTTCCTCCTCAATCCTCATCCTGTCTAATACCACCTACCTCTCGACTATTTATCCTCTTCCTTTCATATTGAATTAGCACTCATCATTTGTAGGACTAACCCATTTTGAGCTCCTATCAACCTTTTCCTCACTCATGGTCAAAGAATTAGTCTCAAACACTTGCCGTTATCTCTCTGAGCTCTTTAACCACTCTCTCTCCCCTTGCATGGGAGTATCCGTATTCAAAGGACTTTGAGCGGGTGGTCTTCCAAACTAAACACTCCACCTGAGACTGCATTCATGCATCTCTCCAAATTTCTTTCTGATGCTCACCTCTCCAAACGTTCTCCTATACTTCTGTTACTGACACTGGTGACTACCCATCTCTTCTCCTCACTCTCCCAGACTTTGGGTTTCTCAAATGTACTCTCACATGGATCTACCCCTAGTTGGAAGTCTGATCCTTTAAAATCTCCTGGAACTGGCAAACCTCTGACCCTGTCACTGTCCCACAAGGATCAGTCCTTGGACCTCTCCTTTTCACCCTCTATACCTCTGCCCTGGGAAGATTTACCTCATCCTTTGCCTTTCACTATCAGCTTTTTTCTGATGACACTCCCATTTTTTTCTCCCTTCTCCCCTTCATCCCACCCATCTGCCAACAGATTATAAACTGTCTTACTTCAATTCATCACTGGTTAGCTCTCCGCTGCCTTGTGCTGAACTCTTCATAAATAGAAGTCATCTTTCTCCCGGGTTACAATGCCGTCCCGATCCTCCCTTCTCCTATTTCCTTCCTGGCTGATCTTCTTGCTCCCTTACCCAAAGATCACAATCTTGGGGTCCTCTTTGATAGCGGTATCCAGTGATTTAACAGAAGATTTTTTTATTCAAGGCATTTCTTACCAAAAGATGTTTACTGATAGAATACCGATAAAAAAAAAAAAAAAAAAAAAAATATATATATATATATATATATATTTATATATATATATATATATATATATATATGGGGTGGGGGTAAGGGGTTACAACAGGTGGGCATGGAGTTGGAGGGGTTAAAAACATGAGGAATCAGGAGGCTTAGGGGGAGGGGGAGCCCCCCAAATAAAAGAAAAGAAAAATAGTTTGGTATTTTTTTGGTAAAAACGTTTCCGTAAAAAATGCCTCGAATAAAGAGTCTTCAGAAAAGTCACATAGAACCCTTGATAGCAACCTCTGACAGCAACAATTCATCACTCCCACCACTTCTGCTGTTCGTATAAACCTCCTCAACCTTCGGAAAACATGTCATTTTATTACTAACCACTGAACAACATCTCTAATCTTCATCCTCATGCTCAGTAAACTAGACTACTGATCAAGCGGACTCCTTGAGCTTGGTTTCTAATCCTTCCTCCCTCTAACCAAAGTCCACAACTTTGCAATCCACGTGTTCTACAACCTACTTAGATACTCCCCCACTTCTACTTACAGACAACATGTGGGTGGCTCTCCATGTACAACCGCGCCCTCCTTTTCAAGTTCCTTCCTCTCTACAAAGCTGTCAATAGGCTTGCTCTTCAATATCTGCCTGATTGTATCTCTGTTTACCCACCATCTCATTCCTTGCAACCCCCCTCTGCACTGAATCTCACTGTTCCATGCCCATCCTGGGCCTCCACCCGCCTCTGCTCCCTCCCTATACTCAACCCGCTCTACTCTACTGGAACCCACAGCACATCACTGCCCAACTCTGTATCTCTTTAAAGTTCGACTTAAACTTCACTTCCTTGCTAATGAGGGAGTGCCCCATGCCCACTCTCCCTACCTGACCCCACCACGCCCTCAGGTGAAGCTTAAAAATGTATTATTTTATATTTATATAATACTCCTCTTTAGTTTGAAACACGTGCCCCCTTAGGTTCATGCTACCTTTGTAAGTCAACTGTTTTCTTATACACATTTTATTTCTGTTTGTTTTGTTTTATCCCTGGTATATGCACCACTTTTTACACCCTCACAAACTGACTCCCCACCTGTTCTCATCTTTGTGCTACTGTATAGGCACCCTTTATGGGAATGCCTCTGCCATCTGTTAATGTGTTATTGTAAGTCATTTCTGCTTGAAATTGACATAACTGCTCTTCAAATAAATACAAATATAAAAACATTGTATATTCTTCATATACCGGGATTTCTACAGCTTCTAAGAGCTGTAATAAAGGCTGTTTCTACCCAATTTAACAGTACTTCATTTATCGACCTCAACAGGATGTAGGCTTGAGTCGAAGGTGCATGGATTCTAACCTATGAATTCAGGTCACACACAGATATCCAACGTAAAGATAACTTACTGAGCTATCACTTCAGGAATAGCAATGCTGATATAATATTAATAAACACTGAATATAGCCACCTGGGTGTGAGAACTCTGAACTCAATGACAGAGAGAAAACTAAACTCTCTTTTCCATTTATAGCCAATTAGAACTTTTTTGAAAATCTATCTGGCTTATTTTGTGAATTTCTTTTCTACAATAATGATCAATTAACTCACAGAACGCATATTTGTGTCGTTTTAAAATAGCATACATTCCCCAACTCTGACATTAAAAAAATTGCATCTCTTAGACAAGCTGTCACATAAAAATAACATTAGTAGTGCAAATTCAAAGCAGCCAGCCTACCCCAGAATCCCATCGTCCAAAGGAGTGGCAGATGGAAGTCACCTACATAGTTTGACTGTGGATTCAGGATCTCTGGACAAGCTTTTTAGCCTAACCTGCCTTCATAATTCAGTTTTCTTATTTTGTAACTTTTACTATATTAACAAATAGCTTTTTAAAACCAAACTATTTTTGCATTACAAGACCTTTTTCTTCATCTGCTTCTGGATCAATATGTCTGCATTGCTTGACAAATGTTGCTCTTGTGGATGGTGTGATGAATCGCAGTTTCAGTCACTTCCCCCGAAGGGGGGAGCCTGTCCTTGTGAGTCTATGGAGGTGAACCCGCTACTCAAACATTTCTGTAGGGGTGGCGGCATGCAGGACCTCACAGGGAGAAACTCCCCTCTGGGGGAAACAGACTCCCGTTCCACAGAGGAACTCCCTAGAGACCTCTCTTCTAGAACAACAGCAACATCAGAACTCCAGAGGGAACCATCAAACCAAGCCACTATTTTGTATTGTGACATAACACCCAATATCCAAACTGAGGATATATGTAGTAAAACTTCAGTGAAAAAGAATGCTGAGCGAGTAATATTGATTACTCAATGGTTGGAAACCAACACTACTGTGACAAAGAAGAATGAACAAAGAATGAAGAGTGATCAACTAAAAGAGAGCACATACTATAATCTTCTGCTGGGGGGGGCACAGCAGCCGATCATAAAAAGAGAAGATAGACTATTCTCGTGGAGGATCGAAACCCAGGTGTTTCAAACCAGCTGAGTTGTGAGTGCTCAGAGTGACTGGAGATCCTCCATCGGGAGGAAACCAGAAGGTGCTGTGGGCAAGTAGCACTGAAGCAGCAGAAAGCCAGAAAGAAAATGGGGCAAAAAGCCCAAGAGAAAGTGCGAGTCGAGAGCAGTGGCGTGACCTGAAAGAGGTGGACTGTTCAGTCTGGCAACAATGTTGAGACCATTGGGGCACTAATGCCGCAGAGCTGCAGAGAAGAAACTGAAGGAGTTGGAACGAGAACCGAAGCTATCCTTACTACGAAAGAAATTCCTATTCTGCAAACAGGCCCGGTGATGCCAACGTGTAGAAAGCGAGGTAATAGGAATGGGGTGAGACCTGGAAGGGAAGGCGGGGATAGAAAGTACCCTCAGCCTTCTCGTCCCAGTGAGTGGCCCAAAAAAATGAGGAGTGAGAAACACTCTGAGACTCCCAGTGAGTGGCACAAGACTAAGAAAAGTGAGAAACAGTATGAATCTTCTTTTACTCATCTCAGTAATATAAGAAATTGACAAGAGAATAAAAATAACTATCTATTGTGTCTGCAATGAATATCTCAAGGAGAAAGAGATAGAAACAGAGGAGGAGGAACAAGATGCTAAATGTCTTAGCCACAAGGATTTAAAGAACTACAGAAACACAGAGGATCACATAAAGAGGTATTTAGTATCCCTAGTAACCCCAGAGAAGGAGAGACTTTCAGAGACACTTAATAAAGACATTGGGTCTCATTACGAGTTTGGAGGTAGCCATGCCATTTTTAGCGGCATGGCTACCCCCAATCTCGGGTCCCGCAAAATGGGAATCACCGGGCCATTCTGACCTTTGCGGGCCTGGTAATTCTCATTCACGGGACCCGGACCCGGTACGTCCCCATTCTCATTTGAGTCCCCATAGGGCTCGATGGGAATGGGGAGGATGCAAACAACGGACCCGTTAATGACGGGTCCGTTGTTAGCATCCTATTCTGCTAGCGGGTGCCACTCTCCACGTCTGATCTGACCAGGCGTACAGAGCGGGACCCGCTGCAGAACTCGTAATGTGGTGGCCTAGTATGAACGGTGCCAGTCCCTTAACGGCACCGTTCATACCGTGGCCGCCACAGTCGTAATGAGACCCATTGTACAAGTATTTCCGAAACCCATAACATTGAGGCAGAAAACCCTACAAAGAGAACGAATAGGGGAGCCAAAGACTTGGAAAGGTCCCTTAGAGAAACTAATTCATAGATTTCAGCGCAGAGGCAGCACACGCGAGCAGCGCAGAGAGAGAGCGTGTGCCAGCGTGCACCAGCCGGGTGCGCTAAACAGCATTCTGGCGCACCGTGTATTCATGGAATTTCCAAGCTATTTTGAGCGCTGGCTCAGAGAACATCCCGCAGCACCAGTTACGCCCCCAAGAACGCCCCTTGCGCAAGGAAAAGGCATTGAAATCCACAATGCAGAGCAAAGGGCTGCGCCAACCCTGCACCAGTTTACAGGGCTGGTACACTGTAATCGCGTGAAAATACTACGCATACCCCGTTCATGGCAGCCAAAAGTGTGAAAATGTACTGGCGCACCCCTCGGAATACGCGTACCCCGCTCGCGCCGGGTATATAGCGTAGAAAAAGCATCCCCCTGTGGCGTGGGCTGCCTGTGGGGCATGCCCAGGGTGGATGGCCTGCCTGTGGGGCATGGGGACAGTGAGTGGGCTGCCTGACATGCGATAGGCCTTGGGCAAGCGGGGTACATGTATTTCGGGGGTGCACGGGAAGTTTCACACGCGATAGGCCTTGTGCGAGTTGGGTACGTGTATTTCGGGGGTGCGCAGGGAGTTTCACATGCGATAGGTCTTGTGCAAGCGGGATACGTGTATTTCGGGGGTGCGCGGGGAGTTTCACACGCGATAGGCCTTGTGCGAGCGGGGTATGTGTATTTCTGGGGTGCGTGGGAAGTTTCACACGCGGTAGGCCTTGTGCGAGCGGGGTACGTTTATTTCGGGGGTGTGTGGGGAGTTTCACACGCGATAGGCCTTGTGTTAGCGGGGTACGTGTATTTCGTGGGTGCGCAGGAATTTTCACATGCGATTTGGCATTGTGGCCCCTCTCGGGTGTGGCCTTACCCCCCCATTCCCTGCATGCAGCCCACACCAGAGGGGACTACCCTACAACCCTCACCATGCCCTGCAGGCAGCCCACACAACAGGGGACTACCCTACAACCCTCACCATGCCCTGCAGGCAGCCCACATGGCACCATGCACTTGTGAGCGCACTTTTGAGCCCCGACTCATGTCCCCCACCCACCCCCAGTGACGGACACCTGCCAGCAGGCCCCGATTCATGTCCCCCACCCACCCCCAGTGACGGGCACCTGCCAGCAGGCCCCGACTCATGTCCCCCACCGACCCCCAGTGACGGGCACCTGCCAGCAGGCCCCGACTCATGTCCCCACCCACCCCCAGTGACGGGCACCTGCCAGCAGGCCCCGACTCATGTCCCCCACTCACCCCCAGTGACTGGCACCTGCCAGCAGGCCCGGACTTATGTCCCCCACCCAACACATCATCACAATCCAGATCCATGTGCCTTATGACCACCCAAATCCCACCCCATGCCGCCCCAGTCCAAACACCCAACCAAGCATTCCATCCACTCCAAATTTAAATACCCATGTCACGATAGATCCCAAATAACCAGTATGCGCTGAGTACAAGTCTGTCAGACCCACACAATGGCGACACATGACTGAGAAAACCCACATTGTGACATGCACGAAACCAATGAGAGAAGACCACACAAATGAAGTAAAATATAAAAATGTATTATATACAAAAACAAATGAATGAAATTAAATTACACAAGAATAAAATGATAAATAAAAGGATGTCCGAAATCAAGGAAAAATTATTAATGGCGAAATGAATAACATGCAAACAAAAATGCCTCCAAAGTGTCCGTCCATAATACCAAATCCAAAGTCAAAATAAAAACAAAAGCATTACTCCATGGTAAAAAAAATATGTAAAATCAGGACCATAACTAGATACAATGTAAAAATCAAGGGTCCATGTGCCCAACAATCGAAAGGAAACCTAAGAAAAAACGAATCTAATTGATCTAATGATTAACAACTAACAAAACGGGGGGGCATAGTCCATGCGCCCCAAGGAAAAAAAAAATAAAGGAAACCTACAACTACATAACTATTTACAACGGCGGCAGGCTAGTCCCACGGCTCACTGTTTGATATTCTGGGCCAGGGCATCATTGAACCCCATGTCGATGTTCCGGAGGAGGGCCTGTTCCCGGGACTCGAGGTCTCGCAGGGAGGCAGCCATGGAATCCCTCAACTCCCTGCGAGTTTCTTTGAGGCCCTCTGCCCGCCTCAAAGCCCAGTGCATGGAGTTCTCCGCCCTGACCATACTGAGCCGTGCCCTGCCCACCCACCTCCTCTCCGCATCTATTTGCCGGCCCAACCGCTGCCACATGGAAGACATTCCAGTCCGGGGTCCTCCTGCCCCTCGGCTGATGCCTGCCCCCGGGGTGTTGATGGCCCCGAGCCATGATGCCTACCACGCTGAGCCTGCTGCTGCCTCCCACGCAACTGCCTCTGCCACCACGAAGGCATCCGGGCTGATGGAATCCCCTGGCACTGTCGTGCACGTGCCCTGCCCGATGATGCCGGCACATCCTCCATCCGCTGGGGTCCAGTTGGTGGGGTGGCCACCCCTGCTGGACCTCCGACTCCCGACTGCAGCAGGGATGGGATCTGCACCTGGCTGGCTGCATTGGTTGGGGCAGATCCCGGAAGACGGCACGGAGAACGACTGGCGTATAGTGTGCACAGAGGAGGAGAGGGCCGCAAGACTGGTCGACACATGGAGGAAACCACCGACCATGGCCCCTTCCAACTGGGTCATGTTGGCACACAGCTCTTCGTGATGACATGCGTGGTCCGCAGGTAGAGGAGTGCCAGGTGACATGGACCTCCCCCTACCTGCGGACGGGCCTGGGACGGGGCATCCCTGCTGGTGCATGGTGATGCAGTCACAGTGTCAGGGACAGAGACATGCACATGCACCTCCGCAGTGACCTGTGCTGCCTCCGGCCCCTGGAATTTCCATGGAGGGTGACTGGGCCTTGAGTCGCAGGCTGGTGGAGGCATCCTTGCCGCTTTCCTCCACAGCGCCGTCTCCGCCCTCTTCTTCAATCACCACTTTGTAAAGGGAGACATTGAACACAAGCATCAGGGTACTGTACAATAGTCCCCTAGACAGAAAGCAACAGCACATGAGTGGCACTGTCAAACATCACTTCCATCATGTCTCCCAACAACACATGGGTCAGTGAAGGCAACACACATGCAGGAACCGGCATGGCACATGCATCAAAAACTTGCATCCATGTCCACCGCACCGTGGATACATCCAATGGTGGGCTGAAACTCATATGCATCATGGGACATGCTGATCACATGCACACGCATCACCGGAGGGTCATGCATCTGGCCCCGTATGCCCGCAGACACAGTGGATACAAGGATGAGTAGGCTGTATCAGTGATTCAACACATCGTCACGGACATGTGTCATGCATCCATGGCACACACACTACTCTGACACATGGACATGTACATCATGCATGTCCAGGACAGCAGTACACATCTATCACACAACAAACATGTCAAGGTACAGGCACAGGTATGCATACATTTGTGCATTTTGCATGCTGCTCAGCATGATGCATTGTAACACATACACCATCCATGTGGGTCATGCCTGCCTAGACTCACATGCAGCACCGTCATTTCCCTGCACACACACATCCAGTCACACATGCAGCCGAGTAGCTAACTACCACCACGCTTCAACATGCACGTGAATGCATGGGCACTTACCGCTCGACTCCAGACGGGCCTGCATCCTGAGGATCTGGTGGTGAAGCACTGGGCGAATGCACTCCAGGACCCTCATCTGCTGGGTGGTAAGATGGGCCCGGTGCCCCACTGCATCTGCTGCCTCCAAGAGACACCGGGCCTTCTTGAGGGTCCTGGATTTGTAGTCCTCCCAGCACTTCCGGACATTTTTGATGTCGCGGGGTGCCACCCCCTCTGCGTTGAAGGAACCCACTATGTTCCGCCAGATCCTCTCCCATCCTTCCTTGTCGGCGCGCAATGGTGTGAAGAGGGCATCATAATGCCCCAGAACTTGCTCCACCAGGATACCAACTTCCTTGTCACTAAAGCTGGTAGCCCTCTGCCTCTCTGGCTGGGGGTCGCCAGTGGTCTCTGACGGTGTTTTCCCTGACATGGCGACCCCCGAGGCAGGTGTGGGTGGGCAACTGAGTCCTGGGGCTGGGCTGTGGAGTGATGGAACACCAGACGGGAGTCTTCTGTTCCAGCAGGGGTGGTCACAGCAACTGGACCCCTGCAGATGGCAGATGTGCAGGCGCCAAATGGCAGGGCACGGTGGCAGCAGGCAGGCAGGCAGCAGCAGTTGGCTTGTGGGAGACTGCTCGCGGCTCTGGGGGCAGTGATTCGGCTTTCTGGGCAGGAGCGTGGTCTTCCATGTGTTGTCCCGTGGCCAGCTTGATACGGAGTAATTTGGCACGTCAAACAACTGCATGTCAGCGTGTAATTCGAGGAAAGGCCCTTAGCGCGTAAGCGCATCTGTGACGTGACATGCACAGGCGTTCCCCTGGCGCAGGTTGAAGGTCCCACGTGGGTTTCCATCGCTCTGTATGTGCTTTTCGTGGAAAGCGCTGCATGTATTTTCCAGGCGTTGGGGTTCACACGTGATTACTTCACCGTGGGTGGGTGTTGGCTACACGTTCTTCTTCTACACACAAGGCAGACGGTGAGTCGCACACGCTATTTTTCCCACTGCGGGTGTCCCTGTTTGTCGCATACCCCTTTTTATCCGGCCATACTAGTCTGCGTGTTGATCACGTACGTATTTTGTGGGTTCCTGGCTGCCACAGCATACTGCGTGTGATTTTATACATGCACGTGGGCTACAGGGGTCGCTTATCTCTTTTTCTTGCTTTTATGGGATGCCGGTGCGTTGCGTGACATGTCATTTCTCCTAGGGGGATACAGAATGGGACATTCATCTTAGCTGTGTATACGTGTTTGTTGTTTGCGCACACTTTTGTAATGTGCAGGGCGCTACCGCCTTCCTTCGTGTGGCGGACGTGTTTAGGCCTGTGCGCGTCTTTTTTGGTGCACACGTTTCCCCTGTTCGATTCCATGAATATGTGTTCTTAGCGCGCGTGTATGCTTTGCGAGCATTTACCTCCGGTACTTCCCCCGTAACGCCCACATTTTCATGCGTTGTTCCCCATTCCGCGTGTTACGCCCCATGTACCGCCCACTTTTCTTGTTTGCGCTACACGTTGCACGCGCTCCCTGTGTGCGTCGCATACAGCGTTTAGTGACGTGTGCGCCTTCTTGCACCACCCACGAATTTAGTGCACATCCCAGGGTTTAAACACGCAGTGCATTCCATGAATCGATGAATGGCTGCGTGCACGGCTTTAGCACGCGTGCGCTGCGATTTTCACGCTTGCGCTTCCCCTTTTCGGTGCACATTTATTCCATGAATTACCCTGTAAATGTATAAATCCATGAGATAGCTAAAAAGTATCTAAAATTGTCTACCAAAGCTGAGCTAGCCAATCCAGAAAAGGAGGTCACTCTCCTGGTCTTTTGTTATTTGTGTCTTAGTGGAAGGGACAGAGCAGCTTAGCTTTGGACGGAGGACAGACTGTTTACTTTGGACTCCACAACAGACGGCCACCACCTCAGTAAGGTTGGTTAGATAGAGAAATCTACATATTAGGGATGGTGAGGCCTTTTTACTTATTATCTTAGTAAAAGAAAGTAAAGAATGCAAAAACTGGTCTATCTCCTTTTTCTGACGTACCACAATGGACATATCATGAAACGATGGGAATACTGTGGGTATAGCAGTCTATCTGGTAATCATTCAATAGACGAGTTGTAACATTTGTGAGAAAATATCTTACAGGAGACTCAAGGACAGGGAAGTATTAAGACTAAGTGGGACTCTGTAGGCATTCTTAGGGCCAGGTTCTCTATCTTCAGCTTAATAGCCCTAGCTGTCTGAAAGACCAAGCATGGCTTACTCACATTCCTCTTGAATCACTGTGGTCAGCTCTGACATCCCAAGAAAGTGGGAGGCATCACAACTGCCACTGCAAGCACTTCTCAAAATGGACAACGATCACGATAAAAGCCAGTTGGACAATGTCCTGACTGTTAGAACATCAGTCACCTTTGAGATCGCTTATATAAGGTCTTATTTGTGTTATCACAGTCTTGATAACAAGGTCATGTTTTGAATGTCATAGGCCACAGAAGGTCTTACAGAATGTAGTAGCTTATCTAGAAGATATGCGACCTTCTACGACTGTGAAAGGAGCTCCATCACTTTTGGCTAAAGCTAAATTCTTAAACCAGTGTCCCATTGGTCAAGTGCAAGAGTCCAACTGAGACCAAAACACCACCAACACCCTGTACCCCCCATGACTGACAAATCTCTATACAGCTATCACAAATTCTATGATTCCTTGATAAATGATCTCTTTTCTTTTTCAGATGAACTTTGAAGCGCTGCAGTAAAGCTTAAGATTTCTACATCAGTCTCCACCCAAAAGGTGACAAATTTTAATACAATCCCATAGCATGTGCTCCATGGTCTCTGTACAGTGATTACAGCCACAGCACCCATCAGTGCCACCATTCCACATTCAGCCATTCTCTTTAGTGTCCAGTTGTTTCATTTCTCTGGCTCGCTCGCCTTGGTTCAGGAAAATCAGCTTTATGTTGTCACTGATGCCCTTTCACAATGCCTCAATGATGCCTGTCCTCAATGCTTGCGATTCTTCCGTTAGCAGTTTTTGCATCTGCCCCAGCACTTTATAATTCGTCATACAACGTCGCGGCAGAATATTACTCATCAATTTGTTTCCTGAAGCCCTCCTATCTGGTCTTTCCATTGCCCTCCCAACAGTAAATCTGAGAGTGTGGCACTTACTGTAAGCACAACACTCCAAGCCTTTAGTTGCTTGCAGTCTCTCAAATGGGATCACTTCTCCACGATTCATGAAGTCATCAACACATTTTCTTCCACTTATCTAGAAAGACAGGCAGAAGAATTGTCTCTTTCTCAACTTGACCTTAGTATTGAACTACATTGTGGCCCTTCTGAGTGGTTGCTAAGTGTGGTGCAGTGTGTGTTGGAGACTTGCTGTTTCTGGGTCTTTCCTCACTGCCACTAGATTTCTGCAGCTCCTCCTACTATCCAGCTCTAGTTTAAAACTGCATGCCGCAAAGCGGACGGCGAATTGTGGTTTGTAAGTGCGGTGCAGTCTGCATTGGAGTCTCACTATCTCGCTGTTTCGGGATCTTTCCTCACTGCCACTGGATTTCTGCAGCCCCTCCTACTATCTAGCTCTATTTTAAAACGGTCTACAAGCCGCTAAGTGGCCGCAAAGTGCGGTTGCTAAATGTGGTGCAGTCTGTGTTGGAGTCTCACTGTTTCTGGGTCTTTGCTCGCAGACCCTGGATTTCTGCAGCTCCTCCTACTATCCAGCTCTAGTTTGAAACTGTCTACACGCTCTGAAGCAGGCCGCAAAGAGTATTAGTTACCGAATACATAGTACTCAGTCACTGAAACAACGAAGTAAATCGGTAGCGGACCAGATGAATCTCAGATTGCACTTTAATGAAACAGAAGTACCTTCGTCATCCTCCTCCAATCGGGCCGTGGTATGTGACAGATGGAAACATAATGCTACGAAAGAGGCGACCCTGATGATGTTGAGTTGTAGCCCCCTCTCAGATGTGGAATTACTGAAAAACAGTGACACCCTTGTGCCAAGGTCAAAAAAAGCTGTGCCATGTGAAACCTCAATGGTGATGGTTAGTGAAAGTGAGACCGCACCAAACTTGGGCATGAGCTTGAGAGAACGATCACCAGCTCTGAAAAGGAAAATGTTTCACTCACAAATATAAGAACCACTACAACCTGCTCTGAATCAGTCATAGGGTGCATCCTGCCAAGTTTGACTGCACTTAACCCTAGCATGAACATGAGAGAAACGTTCACCTGTTCTGCAAATGTCTTACTCAAAAATGTATGCACCACTGTAATCTGCTCAGAGTCGGCCCTAGGGTGCACCTTGTCTAATATAAAACCTAGATAGTTACATACAAACCAGTTGGAGGCTAATAATTTGACAATGCACTGTCAGGCTTGATTATCTTGCATATGGTTTTGTCCGCGGAAGCTGCTGAACCCCCACAATCCCCTGGAGGTGCAGCCCTCTAAACTGAATGTAAACAGCTAAGCTGGATGCAACCCCAAGGGAAAGGGGGAAATGGGACAAAATAATAAAGGTCAGATCTGGAATCACTTTCTGAAATCTCAACCTATATAAGAAAAGAAATAATAATTTTGTATCACTAACCTTTCACTCTTCTTATCATTTGATACCAATAATAAATTAAATCACCATACCTGACTCTCCTCTTCTGATTTCCTAGAGGAATTTTCTATATTGGAGGTTTTAACAGGAAATAAGTGTCTTACTACTATGCTTGAACTTCATGTAACAGATGACTACTCTTTTCACTCCTTTGTAATTCTCTTCCGTTCTTTTACACGAAGAAAATCCTTTTTAAAATGTATTTACTTTAAGAGGTCACTTCTGCGCTTGCGCGCTCATAGTTTTTAAGGAAGGCTTGTCATTTTAACCAATCAATCTCCTCTGCACATGCACGAAAGAATTCTGCTTCTCAATTCTTACTGTGCATGCTCTTTACAAGCTCCAGACGGTCTTTTCTCTGAACACGCATATAAAAAATATTAATGGGTTAGTACGCGATGGATTAAAAACATGGAAATGTATCCGTTAAAATCCGCGACTATTTTAGTCATAAGAGTAGCACCTAACCAGTTCGACACGTTCCATGTAAACTGTTATACACATAAACGAACAAAGCGAAATAACGCGTGCCTCACTCAGCAAACTTACCTTGACACACTGACACTTGTGCAGTGTAAAACTTCTACCGGCGAAATGAGTACTCGTATAATGAGGTCTCAGAAAAGGCTTGAGCCCGAACCGTACACCAGCGAAACGCGTCTCTGCAATCAGCTGCTCTGAAGGAGTTGCAGTCACCTAGCAACAGGACACGCAGATTCTCTCTCTCACAACGGATTTGAATGAAGAAATGACATTTTAAACAATTCTTCTTCTCTTTAGTAAAATTGAATATACTAAGCTCCAGTATTAAGAATAATGTGAATCAAACTGAAGCTTTCTTAACCAAAGTTTCTTAACCTTTAAAAAATGAAAACTATTTTCTTATAATAAAAATGGATTGCTAGTACTTAGTTTCTAAATTGAAGTTTATACAACTTAGATTTCTTTTCCTTTTGGATCTCCTGACTTCTTCCTGTAATTCCTATATCCAAGATAAAGTGTGAAGGCCCAATCCAGATTAAAGTTCACTGGAGCTCTTGACAAAGGTGTCATGAATCGCAGGGTGCGCCCCTTTTGGGCCTCATGGTCCTTGTCATAACGGATTTATACACATTAATACCTCCAATATGGCCGTCCAACGCATTCCCTTCTCGCTCCATGCGTTGGACGTAACTTCTCTATTTCTAGACCACGCCTTCCGCGGCTCCGCGCGTCTCATTGCTATAGCGACTAGCGACCAGACGTGTGCTCCGTAGCTCGCGGTTCTTCTCCTTTCCACTCCGCTATCCCTTCCTCGAACCCCCTGTGTTCTGTCGTGTTTTCCGCGCAGGAGTTCATGTGGGACTCCTGGCGGTTCAGCTCTCTTTCTTTTAGTTTGGTGAACGGACCGTGGGATACCCTTATGGCACCCATGGGTGGGGGTACAACCCTGTGCCCCTAGTGTATGCTTTTGGGCACCTGTGAGTGGCCCACAGAGCAGGGTATGGGCTGGTGGCAGCTCCATGCTGAATTTGACAGGTGCGCCGAGTATCCTCCATTTTGGGATACCCCGGCCCTGCCATTGGGATCAGTTGATTCCTGATGGAAAACAAGATGGCCCCGGTGGCCTCTTGCTTTCTATTACCCATTACCTTGTTTTCCCAAAGTCCTGGGAAGCCCTGACTCTGTCCCTTCCCCCTGACTGGCTGTTGGGTGGAAGTCCCATATATGATGTTGTTGTGAAGGCCCAGTCAGACTATCTTGAGCCTTCCCGGTGATGTATGTTATGGGTACCTCCTGTGGGTGGGACCTGGGTGAATAGAGTGTGTGACGAATATGCATTCTGTGTTGTGGGTGTCTAGTATCTGGTGGTTGACACAATGACTGAGACAACCCTGCCCGAAACTGGTATGAATGCAGCTTGGAGTTTTGAATGGCTCGGTACTTGTCCCAATACACATAACTTGTTGTGAGTGTCTGGAGAGAAGTGAATGGCCTGAATACCTCATGTGCCTGATTGGCTGCCTGCCTGCATGAATGCCCGTAGGCGTGATTGGATGCTTGAGTGTGACCCAGCGGAATGAATGGGAGATCAACAGTATATCTGGGGACCTCTCACTGCTAGGAATCTTGTTCAGAAGCCGAAGTCCACTATGACGAGTAACTGGATTAACTGACGCTTGACCTTGAAGCCCTGCTGGACGAGAAGAATTGCTGTTGTTCTCCTTCACAATCTGAAAGCTGCTGTGCCTCCAAGGACTGACCCAGAGAGGACCTGGTAAGGCGCCCTCTTCCCGAGCTACGAGGGACCATCGTGCACAGCTGATCTTTGCCAACGCTCCCTGGTAGACAGACCTACGACAGGCTGCCGACCCGATACGGGGACTGCTGCGGAACTCCAAGGAGAAGCACTCGGACTGTTGTCCGCCAATGTCGACGACCGCCATCGCCGACCGGAGCCGCCATGCTCCCGTTTGCCTAAGAACTTCCATTGATCATCGGACGCTCTCGTCTGCATCGTCATCCGCTTGTCTTCCGCTGGAGAAGGCCCGACCATCGACGTGCCGAGGAGCATCCACTGGTGGGTTTACCGCCACCTACAGACCGCAGAGACGCCGACGACTCGATGCCCTTGCTGGGCCACAGTTCTTCATCATCTCTTTGCGGTCCAGAACTATGTCACAGAGGTGCCCTGCACGCCTCTTCCTTGCAGGACGCCAACGCTCTGTCGTCGACGAGCACCGCTAGGAACGAAGCTGCCACTTCCCTGCCGTAGTTCACCCTGTTCACCGTCGGACGTTCGACGACCCGTGACTCCCGCCTTCAAGGGAGGGCACTCACGAAGGGCCGTCGATTCCCCGACACCGAACGCCAAGTTCCCCGACACTTCTCGACGATCCGTGGCTCACGCATGAAAGGGAGGCACTCAAGAAGGATCCGTCGACGCATCGTCAGAGAACTCTACTCCACCAGGTACATTGGGGGGGGGTTAAAACCTTAATAGGAAGAAGTAAGACTATCAGACAATATATGGACTGGGCTTGATCTATATATCTTTATTTACAGGTTGCCCAGGTGGGGGGATCTCCACACAGAACTGTGCCTAGTGGTAGGGGTCAGCATTCTGCCTATTGTTTCAACCATCTTACGTTCCTGCCTATCTCTATTGCTGGTTTACTCGTTATTGATCTGTGTGACATTTTAACCATACAGTTGATGCACTTTAATGAGATTTGATAACATTAGTGGTACCACTCTAGAGGTGTATATATTTATCATTATTGACTTTCAAGTACAAAGTGCGTTATTGTGATCGTGTACATACCTTTTAATATTAATTATATAAAGACTGTGTTTTCAGTAATATAGTGTGCGGACATTCCTTTGTGGGGGTTCGGGGACTACATTGTACTTAAGAACCAGCCCGCATCACCTCCTGAGAAGCTAGGCCTTGATTGCTCGTCCATTGCTACCTTATAGAGAATCTTGGCTGGGGTCTTCTGTGCCTCTCCTCTACCATATAGAGAGCAGATGTACAGACACCTCCTACCGGTCTTTACACCCCCCCCCTTCTTATTCTTCCTGGATTCTAGTTCTAGCGAACTTACCTTGCCTCCTGGATTCCTGGATTCGACCTCCTGGAAAACTGGACGCATTCTGGATTCGGCAGAGACACGGGCCGCCTTCTTCAAAACCCGATCCATCCGAAAGAAGGAAGCCTCCAAGGACACTGGTAAAGTACGGATTCAGGTGAGAAGGGGGGAACTCCTTGACAGTTTGAGATGCCACCCAATCGAAAGCGATATCGACATGGAGGCTGCCGTGCAGGACTTGATGCGTCGTATGCAGGAACTATCAACCGAGGTACAGAATCTGAAAGCAGAGAACGCCGCTCTCAAACAATTGGTCCTATCCCGGGATTCTGCTACAAAAGAGAGTGTTATACTGGGCGGAGTCGTGGATAAATACGACGGCTCAACAAAGACCCTTCGTGCATTCCTGGATTCGTGCTTGGTTCACTTTACCTTCAAGCCTTACTATTTTGCGACCCCCAGGGCCAAGGTGGGTTTTATAATCTCTCACCTTTCCGGGAATGCCTTGACTTGGGCCACTCCCCTCGTTAACTCTAGTGATGCCCTCCTGGACAATTATGATGGGTTTACACGGGCCCTAAAAGACATGTTTGACCGCCCTGAGCAGGTCTATAGCGCACAAGAATGCTTGTTAGACTTTCAGCAAGGGGCCCAGGATATGCTCACGTACGTGACCCGATTTAAACAACTGGCAAAGGATGCCGACTGGTCCACTGAGGCGAGTTTTACCCTGTTCAGGAGAGGATTGAACGAAGAAATTAAGGATGAGCTGGCCAGAGTGGCATGACCAAGCTCGTTCCAGGCGTTAATGGATCTTGCCATGCAGATTGACTTCCGTATCCAGGAAAGGAAGTCAGAAAGGAAGAAATCCAGGGGAACTCCTTCCAAGGTATCATTTGAGGGTACCCCCAGACCGGAAATCAACCCATGCCCAGTTTCAGAATCCAAGCCCATGCAGATTGGGGCCTTTCAAGGACCCATATCTCCACAAGAGAGAATGAGGAGAATTCATACGGGCCTGTGCATGTACTGCGCCTCAGATAAGCATTTGGTTAGGGAGTGTCCTTTAGCACCCCCTCGGCGTTCGGGAAATGCCAGCTCCCGATCCTAGATGGAGCAGAGCTTCGGGAGAGAGATGTTTGCTCCACATCCATTCCATCCTTGAACTCTCCTGGACAAAACAATTTGGTGGTACTGCAGGCCTTTTATCACCATCCAAGAATACGAACTATTCCATTTTGGCCCTGGTAGACTGCGGAGCTATGGGAATTTTCATTGATCATGAGTGGGTTGATAAACATCAGATTCCCTACGAGTCACAAAGCACCATGCAGCCTGTGGAGACTATTGACGGAAGATCCCTCACATCAGGACCCATAAGCTTTCAGACCAAGGAGATCCAGCTTTCTATAAATCACCATCGTTAGCTGATCAGGTTTGACATCATTAAGTCAGCTCATTACCCCTTGGTATTGGGCATGCCCTGGCTACAGAAACACAACCCATATATCAACTGGTCTGCGGGTTCCCTATTCCTAGGCTCAGAGTTTTGCATGTCTCATTGTCTATCCCTAGAACCTCCATTAACACACCCAAAGGAACAAACAAAGGAACAACAGACACCACTAATGGTATCCAATGTCGTGCAAGTTCCTGAAGTCTACTAAGCTTATGCTGATGTGTTTTCGACTGCCATTGTCCAGGCCTTACCCCCACACAGACCTGAAGACTGCGCAATAGATACGGAACCCTCTGCAGAGATTCCCTTCGGCAGGATGTTCATTCTTTCCGAACCCGAGAAGAAAGCCCTAAGAGAATACTTGGATACCAACCTTCAAAATGGCACCATAAGACCTTCGAAAATCTCCTGCTGGTGCTTCTCTATTCTTTGTTCCCAAGAAGGATACCAAGGAACTCAGACCCTGCCTTGATTATCGCGGGCTAAATCAATGTACCCTCAAGGATCGGTACCCATTACCCCTGATTTCGGATATCCTGGAAGCCGTGAGAGGCGCAGTGATATTCAGCAAGTTGGATCTCAGGGGCGCCTATCATTTGATCCGTGTCAGGGAAGGAGACGAATGGAAGACCGCCTTCAGAACACCCTTTGGCCATTTTGAATACCTAGTCATGCCCTTCGGATTGGCTAACGCCCCGGCAATTTTCCAACGCTTTATGGATAGGGTGTTCTCTGACATGCTGTTTCTCTATGTTATTGTATATCTGGATGACATACTGATCTTTTCCAAGGATCCTAAACAACATGAAGAGCATGTGAAGGCAGTGTTGCAGAGACTCCGAGATCATAAACTCCTGGCCAAACCTGAAAAATGTTTGTTTCATGTGACCTCCGTTCACTACCTAGGGTTTATTCTTACCCCAGAAGGAATCGGTATGGACCTTTCAAAGGTAAAAGCCATATTGACCATGCCCGCTCCTACTTCCGTGAAACAAATGCAATCTTTCCTGGGACTCGCCAATTTGTACCGGAAATTCATATCTAATTTATCCGAGATAGTTCAACCGATTGTTGCTCTACTGAAGAAAGACACTCCTTTTGTCTGGTCAACACTACAAGATATGGCGTTCCAGCGTTTAAAGACAGAGTTTACGCAAGCTCCTATCTTGGCTCAACCCGATACTAGTCGTCCTTTCCTGGTAGAAACGGACGCTTCAAATTATGCCATTGGTGCAGTCCTGAAACAAGAATTAGGAGATAAATTGTAACACCCAATTGCTTACCTCTCACGAACTCTGACTCCTAGTGAAACACATTATTCAGTCCTGGAAAAAGAATTGTTAGCCATCCGCCAAGCCTTCACTGAATGGCAACATCTACTTTTGGGAGCTAAACATCCAGTTCAGGTCCGTACTGACCACCGAAACCTCCAGATTCTACAGTCTTTGGAGTGTAGGAACAGTCGTCAGGCGCGCTGGGCATACTTATTTGCCCAGTACCAGTTCCATATCACTCACGTTCCTGGATCACAAAACTTGATCGCCGACGCCTTATCTCGAAGACCTGACTACGAGCCCACTGAAGACAAGGCATATCCTCAGATGTTTTCCCCCACGATCTTTGTGGCCCAGGCAGTCAACCTCCTCGAAGAAATCCAAGCCCAAACCCAATCCTCTGATCTGTGGAAGGACAAATCCAAAACAAATCCTTGGAATGTAAAGGTCCGGGAAGGTTATTTGTTCAAAGACAATCTGTTGGTCATCCCTACAAAAAGACTACAACAGAGAATAATGAATCTCTGCCACGATACCCTACACTCCGGACATCGTGGTGTCACCAATACCCTCTGTCTGATACAAAGGCAATTCTGGTGGCCTAGGATGAGACCCGAAGTACAGCAGTACATTCAATCCTGTGTTGTCTGCAGTCAAAATAAACACAATACCAAGAAACCAGCGGGCCTTTTACTACAACCTACATTGCCAAATAGGCCTTGGGAGATTATCACTACGGACTTCATTGTGGAAATGCCCCCATCCCATGGGTATACCACCATCATGGTTACCATAGACCTGTTCACTCATATGGCTCATTTTACGCCCCTGCGTAAATTACCATAATCTTCTGAACTAGCAGGAATCTTCCTGGAACACATATTCCGTTTGCATGGACTCCCTTCCAAGATCATTTCGGATCGCGGACCTCAATACATCTCACAATTCTGGAAACATCTCTGTCAATGCTTAGGGATCCAACGTGCCCTTTCGTCAGGTTACCACCCTCAAACCAACAGAATCACAGAACGTGTCAAACAAACCCTGGAACAGTATCTTCGATGCTTCGCCACCAAGGTCCAGGATGACTGGTCGCTCCTGATACCCATGGCTGAATTTGCTTACAATAATTCTGACCATTCGGCACTTAAGATCCGCCCCTTTCATTGCAGTCAAGGATTTCATTCGTCGGTCCTACCTTCTGTTCTTCCCCAATCTACACCAGTACCTACAGTTGACTCGTGGATCGAAACCCTTGTCAACATACATAAAGAAGCCAAGGAATTTTTGGAGAAGGCCAGGAAAAAGACCAAGAAATTTGCAGATTCCAGAAGGAGACCTGGCCCTTCTTATGCAGTCGGTGTTCAGATCTGGATGTCCTCCAAATTACTACCCCGACATCTACGGCCTAGTAAACTGGCCCCTCGGTACAATGGTCCATTTTCCATTAAAGAAATTATAAATCCTGTTTCTTATCGGATCGAGTTGCCTGAATCCTGGAAGAAGATACACCCAGTATTTCACACATCTTTATTAAAACCCTACTATCCATCCTCCCAAAAACCCTCCAGACCTCCTCCTATACTGGTCGATGACCAATTGGAATATGAGGTATCTCGGATTTGTGACTCCAGGTATAGAAGGGGCCAGCTTCAATACCTGGTTGAATGGAAAGGATATCCTCCTAGCGAAAGAACCTGGGAACCTCTCTCAAACATCAAGGCCCCACGGCTGCTCAGAAGGTTCCACCTCATCCACCCGGGAAAACCAGGAGGGAAGGGTCTTCGGAGGAGGCATGCTGTCATGAATTAGCAGGGTGCGCCCCTTTTGGGCCTCATAGTCCTTGTCACATCGGATTTATACACATTAATACCTCCAATATGGCTGTCCAACGCATTCCCTTCTCGCTCCATGCGTTGGACGTAACCTTCTCTATTTCTAGACCACGCCTTCCACGGCTCTGCACGTCTCAATGCTATAGCGACTAGCGACCAGACGTGTGCTCCGTAGCTCGCGGTTCTTCTCCTTTCCACTCCGCTATCCCTTCCTCGAACCCCCCCCCTTCTTCTTCTTCCTGGATTCTAGTTCTAGCAAACTTACCTTGCCTCCTGGATTCCTGGATTCGACCTCTTGGAAAACTGAACGCATTCTGGAATCGGCAGAAACACAGGCCGCCTTCTTCAAAATCCGATCCATCTGAAAGAAGGCAGCCTCCAAGGACACCGGTAAAGAACGGATTCAGGTGAGAAGGGGGGAACTCCTTGACAAAAGGTCCCATCTGCTGGGCTGCTGACAATGAAAGGCAGTTTAGAATGTTTGGATTCTGCCTTTCATTCACTCCCATCCAATCAGAGAGACAGCTGAGAACCTCCATCTTGGCCAGGGAAACTTCCAACACTCTGAACAATAAAGTTAAGGCCCAACCAATTACATAGGGGAACATTCATTCTTGCAACACTCATTCGACCTGTCTAGCAAAACCTGACAGTATTCCCCCCTTAACACCCTGCCCCAGGGCTAGCCTTAAATGGATATTTCTTATGAAATCTTGCCACCAGAAGTGGAGCATGCACATCACATTCATCTTCCCATGAACGCTCCTCAGGTCCAAAACCTTCCCAATTGATAAGATACTGCAACCTTCCTCTAACCCTTCTTGAGTCAGCAGTTCTTCTCACCACAAATTCCTCCAAAATCACTGTGATGGAGACGACAACAATCTGCTTCCCTGATTCACAGGCTTCAAAATACTAATATGAAAAGTGGGATGTACCTTCAAATTACTAGGTAAATGCAATCACACAGCCACCGGATTAATCACCTCCTCCACCTCAAATGGACCAACAAAACGAGGACTAAATGTATTTATTCCCTTGATCCTTAAATGTTTTGTTGCGAGCCACACCAAATCTCCCACTTTAATCTCCGGACTAGACTTTCTTTTCCGATCTGCAAATTTCTTATATTTCAACTTATTATCCAACAACACCTTTTTTGCTTTTTCCAAATTGTCTCTCATTACTTGCAAACAAACCTCTACTCCAGGATTCTCAGATACCTCAGATAAATCAAACCTCAAAAAGCGTGGATGGAAACCTCTCCCTAAATAAAACAGAGTCATGGAAGTGGAATCTTTAGCACAATTATTATAAGCAAATTCTGCTAACCAAATCAAATCTACCCATTCTTCTCCCGCTTGCAAATAACATCTGAGATATTTCTCCAGTTCCTGGTTAACCCTCTCAACTTGCCCAATGGTCTCAAGGATGGTAACCTGAAGTTAAACTCACCTCCACCCCCAGTCTCCTGCAAAAAGCTTTCCAAAATTGCAAAACAAATTGAGATCCTCTGTCTGAGATGACCTGACTGGGAAGACCATGTAACCTGACAATTCCCTGCAGAACAATACGTGGCAGACAATCCGCAGTAACCTCTCCCTCAATTGGACAAAATGGGCTTCCTTTGTGAACAAATCGACCACTACCAAGATAGACGTGCATAAAATTGATCTAGGTGCCTCAACCAAATGCCTAGAAGAAAGAGAAAAGGAAGAACTTAACTTAGTGAAAGAAGGTCCAAAAACAATATAGTTCAATCTAGCTTGAGAACTATTTATTTATATTGTGACTTGGTATAGTATAGTTGACTCTAGCTTCAGAACTATTTATTTACATTGTGACTTGGTATAGTATAGTTGACTCTAGCTTGAGAACTATTTATTTACATTGTGACTTGGTATAGTATGGTTGACTCTAGCTTGAGAACTATTTATTTACATTGTGACTTGGTATAGTATGGTTGACTCTAGCTTGAGAACTATTTATTTACATTGTGACTTGGTATAGTATGGTTGACTCTAGCTTGAGAACTATTTATTTACATTGTGACTTGGTATAGTATAGTTGACTCTAGCTCGAGAACTATATATTTATATTGTGACTTAGTATAGTATACGTTTTAAAATGCAATGCCTGCTACTTTAAGACTATTGGAAGAAGCAGGTGCCCACTTTCAGTTAATTCCAGCTTTTTCCAGCACTAGCATATATTTCAAAAGAAAAGTAATATTACTAGCCATGTGGTATATTGTGGCCTTGCTTCCTGTCCTATCTGCTCATGTAACATGGAATTAACTCTGGAGAGGACTCCGCGACTTTATAACACTGGTTGGTGCTCTTTGAACCCACCTTTACAAAAATGGAGGGCTGAGTGTACAAAGCCTCATCTGATTTGATTGCATTAAATAGCTGCAGGACTTTTAATACCTTCATTGGGTGCAAATGTTAACTGCAAGTAGTTTTGTCTACACGTTATATGATAGAGTGTCTACCATCTATTCTCCAGCCGGACACAATTATGCTCTTCCTGATGCAGTGTCTTTCTAATAAGCTACATACATTGGACAGGAAATGCAGCCAATTCCCACAAGGGGCCCGCTGGACTTCTTGACAAGCCTGAGATGGTGAAAGTGTTTGCAATGTCCAGTGGATCATAGCTACCGATGCTTTGTGGCAGCAGCGCAGTTACGTTTCTTTGAAAGATAGTAATTGACTTGCATGATCGTTAAGACACCACTCTCTTGCTGCCTTTGCCCAAGCACACATAGGCAGACCCAGGCCCAGTTGAAAAGTACTTGCCCTTTGCATGGCAGAGCACAATCATTAGTCTGTCGTGAATTCTGGCAATTTATGTTGCTAGGCGGCATTCAGCTCTCAAGTGGTCAGTCGTGTAATGACTGACATGCTTCAAACTTTATGTTTTCCTGTGGGGGAGGGGTACGCATTCCAGTTTAGTGTATACCCTGTTAAATTTCGGTTCCTGCGACATTTGACAATTCTTTCTACTGGAGCACTACTTGCTCAATGCTCATACATTTATTTGAATCCCTGCTAGCATGTTCATTGGTGGCTGAAAGATGAGAGATCTAACTTTGCCAAAGTATTAATATGCATCTGGGCTTTTAGATTCATGCAAGGATCACACTTTGCTGTTCTACTTGCTCTTTACATCCTGGAGAGCATTTTCCAATCAGGTTTGTGCCTCACCCGTACAAGAGGCACTCCCTCATCGGACGACTGCTCCCGTTTCTACAATCACTAGCTCCCTGCCTGGGGAAAAAGTGCTCCAGGATATTATACACCTTCCTGTATCCAACTTCCCATGCCTGTTCAAGGCAAGCCATTCATCCAGGGGCTGCTGGAACTTCAGCATTAATATTGTTTTGTAAATGCGTGCAGCAGGAGCTCTTGCGCATCTCAGCACCAGACCGGTGCTGCTCACTGCAGCCCAGTGTGTTGCTGTTGCTAGGCACCCAAGTCCCCGCCCACCCCCCCTTCCCTTGCGGTTGTGCTTTCTATTCCAGGTGTGCCGCCTTATTTTCCTGAAGGCCATCTGTGATGACTCCTGATGCACCTGTTCCCCGCCGGTCCTGCGAGAATGTAAGTTTTTAAAATTCAGCTTACCGAAAATTAGTTCTGATGCGTCAAGGAGAAAACATACATTCAAAGTGGTGTAATGTGTACATCAATGTGCATTTCGAATTGTATGCAGTATGAATTTGTCTGTGTGACTGTGTGCATGCATGTTTAAATGAGTATGCTTGTGTTTGAGTGTGTGTATACATGCTTGCATGTATGAATATGAGTCCGAGTGTGCCTGTGTATGTGTGTCTGTGTGTGTGTGTGCGGGTGTGCATAAGCATGTGTGAAAGTGTAATGCCTTTGTCGGGTAAGTAGGCTGCACTGGCATTATAAGTGTGATATACAGTCACTATTCTGGCATATAGTGTGGCTGTGGGAGCACGAAATACATTTTACAGTGGAAATGCTACAATATATTGTGGCAGCAACATCATCAAGTGATTTATTGCGGGAATGCCTACCTGCTACATTTATGAGACTAATTAACAGAGTTAATACTTGCGTGTTTTGTGGCTGCATGATCATGAAAGTGATTTAATGGGCAATGTTTGCATATATTGTTGGTGCAACCTCATGTATGTGCATAATAATGTATGTAAATATGTTCTATGTAAAGCGCTTTGGATAAATATAAATAACAAATAAATAAGTTATTGTATACAGTAGCAGTTCTGGCATATATTCTGGGAACAACATCAACATGTTTTACATTCATCATGCATGCATATGTTGTGCGCGCAGCATCATGAAAGTGATTTAGAGGGGCAACATCTACATATATATTTGGTGCAGCAACATGACCTTGAGTTACAGTGGTAATTCCTGCATATATTGTACGCGCAGCAACATTAGCGTGATATTCAGTTTGAATGCTGCCATGTATTCTGTTGTGCAGCATTATGAAAGCAGTTTACAGTATGAATTCTGCCAAAAACAGTTTTTTACAGTGGCAGTTCATGCCCATAAGATGGGCATGAAAATGGTTTACAGTGGAAATGCTGCCATAGATTGTGGGTGCAATTTTAACTAAGTGATATAAAGTGGCAATACCTGCATATATTGTGGGCATAGCATCATGAAAGTGATTTACGATGGGAATGATGATTTATATTGGTGCCACAGCAGCATCAACATGATTTTTAACAGCAGCATATCCAAACTTTGTCTCCCCTGCTGCTGCTTTATTTTTTATGTTCCTCGTACTGTAGTGCTAGGACCAGGTGATCATGACCTCTTCATTTCAAGAACCCTTGTGTTTTATTAAGTTTGTGAGATGTTAAAATGTTTACTACCCACATCGCCCTCGCATTCTACACTTGGTGTCTTCTGTCTCTTTGGCCTGATTTTGACGTTTGCAACTACATTCCCCTTAAATCGCAGCAGGTTTGATAGCGTGATTGAATCTTTTTCTTGTGGCTGCAGACTGAAAAGCATTGCGTCACTGCAGAGCCCTGAGACAATGCCTGTTTAGGTCTGGACACTAGGATATGCTGTTGGATTTCACACCCATACAGGCAAAGGATGCTCTTTCTCTTTTAGACCTTAGATCCCTGTTTCATTCTATTTGTCGACCACATTGGTGCATTATTACAGCACACAGAATGTTTTATTCTTCAGCCAATTAAACACTCCTAACACCAATAAGTGTCCCATTATGGTTACAACTCTAAATAAAATTCGATTGCATAATATTTTTCTAATGTGCATATGAACAACAAATGGAGTGTTAAATCCACTGCTTGCTGTCCCTTGCCAGAGAATCAGATAGACTTGATATGTGCTCTGATTAACACTAGTTCAGGCAATAATATAGCGTTAACCCGCCTGTTCTAAGGGCTGGAACTGGATTAACGGCCCGGCAGCCCAAGTTATTGAGGGCTACGGGTTGTTACCCCTGTTCCAGCCCTTGGAACAGGGGCTTAACGCTATTAGCACCCCGGGCCAAAGAAGTAACCCGGGGTGCTGGAAAAAAGTATTTGTATTCAATAATACACGTCCCGTTGAATGGACGAAAGCATTTAACCAAAATGACCACCATGATTATAGAAGGCTGGCTCCGTACGGAGCCCGTCTTCTAGGACCATGGCAGCCGGAAAAGGGAAGGTGCTGGGTAAGTGGGTTTGGGGATGGGGATGGGGAGAAGGGTTGGAATTTGTCTTACCAATAAAAAAGTAAAGGGAGGGCTGGGGGAAAGATGGCGGCCCACAGGGTCCATGGAATGCAGGCTTAGATTACAGGTTTCAGCCCGCGATCCGCAGAACCTGATTGGCTGCACCACCCCACCCCCGGTGCTAATAAAAATTGTATCCACTCCGAGCTGATTTCCGGAACGTTAGTTAGACATCTTGCTCATCAATGAAACTTGCTTTTCAGACACTTCTCAATCTCTCAATCAAATTTCCGTCTGTTCGTGCCCGATAAGAACGCCATTCAATGGGTGTGTTCACATGAAGGGTGGGATATCAATAAGTTTCAGATCTCATCTTACAATTGCTAATTTTACATCAAGAGGTGGGATGAAGCCTTGCATATATGTTCTTTATTTTGAAACTTGTCTCATCTATTGCTTTCAAACCCTCGTTTGTTTATCAACCTTCAGGTGCAGCCAGTGAATGTTTGCCTCTTCGGGATGATTACCTGTCATCAGCAGCCTTCTGTAGCAATAGGATCTGCATGATATTTTCGTCGCGGAAAAGTCCTCGACGGAAATGTTTGCATGGGAAATGCACGCACTACAAATGTTTGTACATTTCCCATGCGAACATCCAATAGAAAACTGAAATAAAGCCGTATCCACTCTTGCTTTGGTTGCTTCTTAAAGCAGTATCCACTCTTGCTTTGGTTGCTTCTTAAAGCAGTATCCACACTTGCTTTGGTTGCTTCTTAAAGCCGTATCCACTCTTGCTTTGGTTGCTTCTTAAAGCAGTATCCACACTTGCTTTGGTTGCTTCTTAAAGCCGTATCCACTCTTGCTTTGGTTGCTTCTTAAAGCCGTATCCACTCTTGCTTTGGTTGCTTCTTAATAAGTTTACTTCCAGTTCTTAAGTTACAAGACTAAGACATCAGGTATGAGACATATAACACCGGCACCCATCACCCAGGGAGGGAGGGACCAACTGACTTAATACAAAACACTCAGCACAGCATTCTCTCACTCATACATCAACATTCCACCTGACACTCACATGACATCACCAAGCACATGACAAGCTACAGCAGACTCAGACAAGCACTTCACAACACATCTCCCTCCTTACCGAACACATACACAGATCACAAGCACTTCACATACAGGCAGGTCACAACACATCTCCCTCCTTAACACACACATAAACAGCATGTACTTACACGAACACCTGCAAGCATCACAACCAGTCCACACCACCGTGCAAGTTTCACAAGATACTCCCACAGCTTCCGTCTGTCCCTGCCACGAACAAACTCTAGACTCGCGCTCTAGACACATACCAGTCCAGATTCAAGGCTAAACCTACCCTACAAACCAATCACTCACTAAAATTACTTTGACCCTTCCGCCCGCCCCCGCCACAAGCGAGCCTTCAGTCTGCCACCCTGAAGCACAGCTTGACATCCTGACGCATTACTAGGCTTCCAGGTTGACAACAGAATCACCATAGCTAGAAAGAGACAACACAGCGAAACACTAAAATCATCCCCGGAAATATCCATCAATATGCATGCATCACAAACACACGCAAATACATCAATGGACTAAGCCAATTGAGCACACCTAACCACACCAAAAAATATCAATCCTCCAACAACTTGAAAATGCTGGCCAGCCATCTCCAAGACCTCCGTCAAAATATAGGGTTGACCTAACGACTATCTCAATGGCAGCACTAACAAGTCCCAAAATCGAACCTTGACCTCAAAACACAATGGCCAGGATTGACAGATAACACACAAAGAAAAATAAATCACCAGACGACTCATCAACTTGGACAGCTTCTTTCTCTTTCGCCATTATGTTCACTGGAGGGCGTCCCCAACCAGTACCACAACTTCATCCAAACAGATTCACCAAGATAAGAGTCGACATCTCCTAACAGTGAACTACTACCACTCCTAAAATCACCGGACATACAACTCCCATTCTCCTTAGTGCACCTCTCAAATACCACTCACTCATACACCTGACAGGGGCGCTACCCCCAGCACTTACCTCACTCAACACTGTAAACAAGAGAGGCGCTACCTCACCATGGTTAACTCATACAGAGGCGCTACCTCCATAAACACGGTAGTGCATACCACACTTAAACCCAAAACTACTATAGGGGTGCTACCATCCTGCAACAAATACCCACCATAATGGAAGCGCCACCTCCTGTTAACTTCAAGGGAAGTGCACCCAGCCACACCAATCAACCAGAATGGAGGCGCTACCTCCTAACACTAGTGGACCCTATCACCCACTAACCAATTGCATACTGCATGCAAATTCTCCTCACACTACACACTGTATCATAATCCCTTCATAGGCACGCCTAACTTCACACAAATAACTCGCGCATATCTTCTGTACCTGTCACACACATAAGGCCAAAAATGTTCTCACATATATTTCTTAACTATGTACATGCAACACTTCTTCAACATTTAAAGTTGTAACTGTAATTTCACATCTAACACAGTTCATGTCCATTTCCATGGCCTATACCAGAGCTACATGCATACAATGTCATGTTTTTAATTAACTACCTAACACCTAAAAATCCTCAGTAGATTAAGCTAGCTCAATCACACTCAAATTTGCTCCACACCTGAGCACATTCTGCACCTGTACTACCGCCATAATCCTTCGCATTCAGCTATGGACAATTCACAAAAATGACCAATAAGTCCTTATACCTACAAATCCTTAAAATATGTTAAGTCCCTAACACATTGTATATATTTACTTAACACTCATGCCAAAAAATAACCCTACCAATACTGTCGCATATGCAATGTGTAGAAACACCTATCTCTCGCTAGCGCTCTCACAGACTACAATCAACCTTACGAGCATTGTACCCACTCGCCAAACACGTTACATTTCTTCAAAAATATATTTGACAAGCACATCATTAATTTTACAATGACTTGATGCACCAGTAAAAATCAACGTTTTGACATTATAACGTTGCATCAATACAATGCTTCACAATGCACGTTATCTATTGAGACAGCGCCAGCTTGGAACGCTATCCCTACCAAGCCATGCCCGGTACTACCGCCGTTGGCCGCAACCATACGCCCATAACTAACGGGCGGAGCAGCTTTGCAGCACATAAACCTTCCAACCACTAATTGAGACGGAGTGACATATACTCATCAGGAATCAGGAACTGCCACAACATGTCTCTCTTCCTGAAGCGCTGCAGCCTTGGGGAGCGGCGCAGAATTACTTCACTTACTTCTGCATACAACACGTGACATTGCCGCTTCGCACACACCAAACAAGGTCCTTGAAGTCAGGCGGAAATCTTTCCACTGGACTTTCCCTTCTATGAACTGCTCTCGCACATTGAATTCTGGAACACAACACTTAAAGTTCCATAACATCACCAACTCCGCTCGTCTATGTTGTGACATCATCATTCACAACAGATCAGCAGAGCAGTTCTGTACTCCATAAACCAAAGATAAGCCTTTATTACTTGCGCCGTTAGCCCTGCCCAAGCAGCTACTCTTCATTTGAAAGTCAATATAGACGTAACTCACAGTCCATCTCATTTCCTGGTGTAAAACACAGATCCCAGCTTTCTCCTTGCACCGATCTAACATAGGCGTTTTACAACGAGCACCCCGGACCGCTTCTGGTTCCTGGCATGCCCGGAGCCAGCACTCCCAAAGCTTATGGGTTACTAGTCCGTCGCAATGAGCTCACGGGCCCCCTTCTCGGATGGACCGCTTCCAGATCTTTACGCCCTTTGGGAGCCCCCCTAGCGTAGCACTCCCAATAACCTACGGGCTGCTGTCTGCTGACTCAGTGTACTACGGGGCTCTTAGCCTCCTCCCTTATCCGCCCTGGGTGATGGGTATCCTTACTTGGGGACAGTGTTGTCCTTTTCTTTATTTCTGGTCCTGATGTTCCTGCATCCCCCGCAGCAGTCCTCCTCAGTCTCTGTCTTTTCTTTTTCAGCTTTCCTTGCACCAGGGTTCTTCTTTCCAGAGATCCTCGTCGCCAATCTAATAAAGCAGTATCCACACTTGCTTTGATTGCTTCTTAAAGCAGTATCCACTCTTGCTTTGATTGCTTCTTAAAGCAGTATCCACACTTGCTTTGATTGCTTCTTAAAGCAGAATCCACTCTTGCTTTGATTGCTTCTTAAAGCAGTATCCACACTTGCTTTGATTGCTTCTTAAAGCAGAATCCACTCTTGCTTTGATTGCTTCTTAAAGCAGTATCCACACTTGCTTTGATTGCTTCTTAAAGCAGTATCCACACTTGCTTTGATTGCTTCTTAAAGCAGTATCCACACTTGCTTTGATTGCTTCTTAAAGCAGTATCCACACTTGCTTTGATTCCTTCTTAAAGCAGTATCCACACTTGCTTTGATTGCTTCTTAAAGCAGTATCCACACTTGCTTTGATTGCTTCTTAAAGCAGTATCCACACTTGCTTTGATTGCTTCTAAATATGTTTACTTCCAGTTCTTAAGTTACAAGTTACAAGACTAAGGGCCTCATTACACGGATGGCGGAGAACCATGGCGCTATTAGCGCCATGGTTCATGCCGGTAAAATACCGGCACCGCCTTGGCGGAAAGGGGAATTAACGCCCCATTCCAAGGTTGGCGGGGCGGTAATTCCCCCTTCCACCATTGCCCTTCCCCATTCCCATTTTTTCCCCATAGGGCTCAATGGGAATGGGGAAGGTGCTAATTAAGGTACCGCAAATTGCGGTACCGTAATTAGCTCCCTGGGTCCCTTTGCGGGTTGGTTTTTAACGCCTGCAAAAAGCAGCCTTTAAATCCCCCAACCCGCAAAGGGACCTCGTAGTAAGGCGGTAAGGATTTACCGGTACCGGTATTTTACCGGTACCGGTAAATCCTTACCGCCATCGGTGTAATGAGGCCCTAAGACATCAGCAGGGTAATTCATAGAAATTCGCACAAAAGTGGAGCACGCGACTGGCGCACAGCATGCCCGTGCGAATGTCTGCGCCAGCCGCGTGCGCTAAAATCGATTTCCGCGCACAGCGTATTCATGGATTTTCGCATCCAAAACCAGCCGTGGCGCAGCGTGGCGCAGCGACCCTGCAGCAGCGCCAGTTACGCCCCCAAGAACGCCCTTGCGCAAGGAAAAGCCTTCAAAATCCCCAAATAATCGCAAAGAGCTGCGCTAACCCCGGACCAGTTCACAGGGCTGGCAAACAGCAAACGCCAAGCGGGGAACGTGTATTTCAGTGGTTCGCGGGAAGTTCCACACGCGATTGTCCTATGTACGTGTGCATCAGGGGTGCGCGGGAAGTATCACACACAAAATCAGCAGGGTACGTGTATTTCAGGGGTGCCCGGGAATTACCACACGCGATTTCAGCAGGGTACGTGTATTTCAGGGGTGCGCGGGAAGTTCCACACGCGATTGGCCCCGTGCAAGCAGGGTACGTATATTTCAGGGGTGCGCGGGAAGTTCCACACGCGATTGGCCCCGTGCGAGCAGGGTACGTGTATTCCAGGGGTGCGCGGGAAGTTCCACACGCGATTCCAGCAGGGTACGTGTATTTCATTGGTGCGCGGGAAGTCTCACACGCGATTCCAGCAGGGTACGTGTATTACAGGGGTGCGCGTGAAGTTCCACACGCGATTTCAGCAGGGTACGTGTATTTCAGGGGTGCGCAGGAAGTTCCACACGCGATTTCAGCAGGGTACGTGTATATCAGGGGTTCTGGGGAGTACTACACGTGAATTGGCATTGTGGGTCCACCCAGGTGTTCGCTCTACAACCTCCACGGCCCCTGCAGCCAGCCCACACCACGGGGGACCCTGGGCATGCCCCCCAGCCAACCCACATGTCACCTTGCACTACTGATCAACAATGCATGTCTCCCACCACCCCCACCCCCCAGCAGTGCAGGGTCACCCTCCACCAGGCCCCCACCCATGTCTCCCACCACCCCCTACCCCCCAGCAGTCAGGGGCACCCTCCACCAGGCCCCCACTCATGTCTACCACCACCCCCATCCCCCAGCCACCAGGGGCAGATTCCACCAGGCCCCCACTCATGTCTCCCACCACCCCCACCCCCCAGCCACCAGGGGCAGATTCCACCAGGCCCCCACTCATGTCTCCCACCACCCCCACCCGCCAGCAGTGCAGGGGCAGCCTCCACCAGGCCCCCACTCATGTCTCCCACCACCCCCACCCCCCAGCACTGTGGGGCACCTGCCAGCAGGCCCCCACTCATGTCCAACTCATGTACCCCTGCACCCCCACCCCCCAGCACTGTGGGGCACCTGCCAGCAGGCCCCCACTCATGTCCAACTTATGTACCCCTGCACCCCCACCCCCCAGCACTGTGGGGCACCTGCCAGCAGGCCCCCACCCATGTCTCCCACCACCCCCACCCCCAGCGGTGCAGGGTCACCCTCCACCAGGCCCCACCCATGACTCCCACCCCTCCCACCCCCCAGCACTGTGGGGAACCTGCCAGCAGGCCCCCACCCATGTCTCCCACCACCCCCACCCCCAGCAGTGCAGGGGCAGCCTCCACCAGGCCCCCACTCATGTCCCCCTGCACCCCCACCTCCCAACAGTGCAGGGACAGCCTCCACCAGGCCCCCACCCATGTCTACCACCACCCCCACCCCCCAGCCACCAGGGGCAGCCTCCACCAGGCCCCCACTCATGTCTCCCACCACCCCCTACCCCCCAGCAGTCAGGGCACCCTCCACCAGGCCCCCACTCATGTCTACCACCACCCCCATCCCCCAGCCACCAGGGGCAGATTCCACCAGGCCCCCACTCATGTCTCCCACCACCCCCACCCCCCAGCAGTGCAGGGGCAGCCTCCAACAGGCCCCCACCCATGTCTCCCACCCCCCAACCCCCCAGCACTGTGGGGCACCTGCCAGCAGGCCCCCACCCATGTCCAACTCATGTTCCCCAGCCAACATGTCATCACAATCTAGATCCCTGGTCCCTATGGTCAGCCTCCAAATGCAAAACACCCACCCGAGTATTGCATCCACCCACTCATAATTGGCAATTACATGACAGAACACCAATTGCAAGTTCCGAAACAAACACATTTCCCTCACATACACCCAATGGGTGTCAGTGAATCTCAAAAGCCATATCATGATATGCATGAAACCAATGAGATGATACTACACATTGAAGTTTGATAAAAAATATGTATTAAAGGAAACATAAATAGAACCAAAAATAAAGAAACAGAAATGGGAATGTACAAAAATGAAAAGAAGCATGTCCGTGAAAAAAAGCAAAACCAAAAATCTTAATCCAAAGTAATGGTGTCCAAAGTCACTTTCCAGAAAACAAAATGCAATGGGAAATAAAATTGAAAGCCATTGCTCCATGGTTAAAATGTGAAAGAAAAATACAATCCAACAGTGAACTATGTACATACGAACAAGCCAGGGTCAATTATCCCAACAAAAGAAAGGAAACCTATCTAACTACACTAACTAATAAAATAAACTATATACAAAAATGTGGCCAATGTCCGAAAGGTCCAAAATAAATTTAAAAATAAATGAAACCTAACACTACCTACATAACTATGTACAAGGGCAGCGGGCTAGTTTGACGGCTCACTTGTGGATGTCTCGGGCCAGGGCATCATCGAACTCCTGCTCAATGTCCCGGAGGCGGTCCACCTCCATGGCCCCGAGGGTCCGCAGGGTCATCGACGTGTCCACCTCCAAACCCCTGCGGATTGCCTCGAGGCACTCGGCCCGCCTCAGGGCCCTCCGCATGGAGTTCTCCGCCCTGACCATTGTGAGCCGTGCCTCTTCCGCCCGCTGACGCTCCGCATCTATGGCTTGGCCCAACCGCTGCCACACGGAAGACACTCTCTGTCCTGGGTCCTCCTGCCCTCCGGCCGATGCCTGCCCCTCCGATGTTGAAGTCCCCGAGCCTTCATGGCTCCCACCACGTTGCTGCTGCTGCTGTGCCTCTGCCCGTGCCCTGCCTCCTGCTGCCTGCACATCCTCCGCCGGCGGGGGTGCAGTTGTTGATGTGGCCACCCCTGCTGGACGTCCGACTCCCAACTGTGGCAGGGATGCCTCCTCCACCAGCCTGGCCACACCGTCAGAGGCAGCTCCACAGGGCACCCAGGTGACTGATGGGTGGGAAGATGGCACGGAGGACGACTGGCGTGTAGGGGGTTCAGTTGAGGAGGGGGTCGTAGCAAGTCCCATCATACGGAGGAATCCGGCCTGGGAGACCTGTCCCAGCAGGCTGACGTGGTCAACGAGCCATTCGAGATGACGTGCAGTCTCCTCATGAAAAGACTGCAGGTCACCTCGCATGGCCCGTTGACGCAACGCCACACCACTCAGAACAGGCTCAACCCGAACCCGGATAGCCACGTCCGCAGGCAGAGGAAGGCCAGTTGTCGTGAGCTCATCCCCTGCCTGAAAACGGGTCTGGACGTAGGCATCCCTGCTGGTGCAAGATGATGCAGGGACAGGATCAGGGACAGGATTGCACACAGGCACCTCTGCGGTGGCCTGTGCTGCCTCCTGTCCCTGGTCCTGCACTGCACCACTAGCATCAGTGGGATCCCCACCTCCAGACCCCGTCTCTGTTGCTTGCACTGCCTCCTCCTCCACCAAACCCCCCACCAACCTGGATGACTCCGTGCCATCTTCCCCCGTTGGGCCCTGTGGGGTCCCAGCTGCCTCTTCTGCTGCCGAGGAGTCCAACTCCAACCTCCGCCTCGTGGACCTCCCCCCGGCAGCTGCGGCCTGGGACGCGGCACCGGACTCCTCACTCCCCGACGAGATGACAACATGGGAGGGGAGCCGGGCCTTGCGTCTCCGGCTGGCGGTGGGATCCCCGCCGCTGTGCTCCACAGCACCTTCTCCGCCCTCTTCATCAGTTGACGCTGCAGACAGGGAGAAATAAAACACAGGCATCAGGGCACTGTACAATGGACACATACACACATGACAGTTGTACATGAGTGGCATTGGCAAACCTCAGACATGTCATCACAATCCCCAACACACATGTCATTTCAACTCGCACACATGAGCCATACCACAGCCATATCGCAACTGCCAGCACCATCCATACACATACAACAGCATGAGCAGGCAAAGGTGAGCCAGACATCACATGCAACACAGGAAGTGCACCACACATGTACACACACCACCACACTTGCATGCATGTGTACACCTCTGCCAAGTGTCGCAGTGTTCAGATGGGCATCCATGTCACATCTGCCCATCAGGATTCCACATACCGCTGTCACATGCATCCATGTTGCATCACTGTTGCACCCTTGTCAAATACACACAGATGCACATGTACACAGTGCTGATACATGCAGCTGAAAACAACATACATGCGTGACATCACAGACATTTCTACTTACATACACATTCATCCAAACATGTGTGCCCACACAACTGCATTTGGCATGCAAGCCTACACACACAAACACCATCCATGTCTCATTCCAGCCCTCGCATGTGTTAGCCCCACGGCCCTGTACACCCCCACCCATACTCGACCCCAACAAACAGATGTGCAACCTGCACACTACTGAAAAATCACCACACGCACAGCTCACAATCAGGATGCATGTACACTTACCGCTCGACTCCAGACGGGTCTGCCTCTCACGGACCTGGACGTGGAGCGCTGGGGATATGCATTCCAGGACCCTCATCTGTTCTTCCGACAAGTGGCCCCGGCGCCCCTTGGCATTCGCTGCCTTCAAGAGGCGCTGGGCCTTGTTCAGGGTCCTGGACCTGAAGTCCTCCCAGCGCTTCTTGACATGTTGGAAGTCGCGGACTGCCACCCCCTCCTCATTGATGGCAGTCACGATGTCAGTCCAGATCCGAGTCCGTCCTTCTTGTCGGCGCGGGAACTTCCGAAGAGGGCATCATACTGCCGGAGGACTTGCTCCACCAGGACACCAACTTCGGTGGCACTGAAGCTGGTGCCCCTCTGCCTCTCTGGCCGGGGGTTGTCAGTGGTCTCAGATGGTGTTTGCCCCGCCATGAGAACCCCAGAGGCAGGAGTGGGTGGGCAACTGGGTCCTGGGGCTGGGCTGTGGAGCGATGGAATCCCAGTCGGGAGTCTTCGGTTTCAGCAGGGGTGGTCACAGCAACAGCACCCCTGGCTGATGTGCAGGCAGCAAATGGCATGGCACGTGGGCAGCAGGCAGTCAGGCAGCAGCAGATGGCAGGTGGGAGTGTGCCCGGGGCTCTGGGGGGCAGTAGTTCGGCCTTCTGGGCAGGAGCGTGGTCTTCCGTGTGCTTACGCATGGCCAGCTTGATACGGAGTAATTTGGCACGTGAAAATCCCGCACGTCTGCGTGTAAATCGAGGAAAGGCCCATAGCGCGTATGCACGTCAGCACGCATATGCGATTTCATTGGACCAAAGGCCCTTAGCGCGTGAGCACGTCTGTGACGTGAGGCGCGCGGGTGTTTCCCTCATTACACGTGGTGACAGACCACACGTGGATTTCCACCAATCCCGTGTGGAACTTCCTGCACACCCCAGAAATACACGTACCCAGGCCAATCGCGTGTATGCTCACTTCCCTCCGATTACACGCGATGACACTCGGACGTGCAGTTTTACCACGTGTGCTCGCATATGCGATTTCATTGGCCCAAAGGCCACCATGCGCAGCTGTGACGTCACGCGCATGGCCGTAGAGAATGGCGCGTGTAAAAATGAAGAGATACACGTCCGAGTGTCAAAGCGCGTAATTGGTAGAAATGGCCTCATTGCGTATGCGCGTCTGTGACGTGTGTATAAAAGGTACGTGTAGAACGCCATTTCCTTGTACGTGCTTTTTGTGGAGAGTGAGTGGGTGAAATCTGTACTTCTTGTCGGTTCACACGCGATTTACTTCACGGCGTTTCCAGTTCGTACTCCCTGTTACCTCTGACAGCTTTTTCTCTTTTCCTCTTTTTCCTGGGCCTGTTTCCTCAAACAGCGTTCCCTACTACTGTTGTCCTGTCTCCTCAGACAGCGTACAATTCTTCTTTTGGCGGGGGTGTTGCCAACGCGCACACGGGCATATTTTTCACGCTTTTGTTCCTGGCGGACGGTGAGTCGCGCACGTATTTAACATCTGTGCTTGCCCCGTGTGTCGCATACCCCTTCAGAGGTCATTCTAGGCTGCATGTGACACGCATACGTTCATTTTTGTGTTCCTGGGTGCCACAGCATAGTGCAGGTTTATTTTTCCACGCACGTGGTCTAGGAGGGGTTGTGTGCACCTTACTTCGCTTTTTTGGGGTGCCTGTGCGTTGCGTGACCCGTTATCTTTCCCCAGGGGTGACATACAGCCTTGCTAGAGCACTAGGGTACGATTACCATCTGGTACCCAACCCCTTTGACCCCCAATTGCCCAGGACAATAGTTCACATCGACTCCCATACGCACAATAACATCAGTGCCATGGCTGGGAGGCGAACAAGCCGTAAGGGTGGCATAGGTGGCCGAACCCCAAGTGGTGGCCGTGGTGGATCCGGTAGGGGACGTGGCCGTGTCTTGCAGGGTGCCACTAGCCCCCCATGTGTGGAGGAGCAGTCAGGGACACCCATGCCCCCCCCCCTGGTTGAGGTTACCGTGGCTAACACCATCCATGCTCAGCCCTTGTTGGACCAGCCCACTGTGGAACCAGACCTGGCACAGGGGGACTCCATGGCTGACTTCCAGGTCAGCAGGTCTAGGCCACGTGCGCCGGTGAACTTTGGTGTCATCAGGCCACGTGGATCAGGGGCAGCTAGGTCATCTGCTGCCCCGCGTAGGCAGGCTGGGGAGGCTGCAGGGGCAGCTGCGGCTCCATCCACCCCACCTCTCACACACCCATCCAGGACAGTGTCGGTCCAAGTCCATCATGCTGACATTCCCCCTGACACCATCACACTTGAGATAATGCCTGCACCAACTCCCATGCTGAGTGTGCAATCCCACGCTCCTGCCCCTGGTGTCCAGAGCGGCGCAGGACACTCCGGATCCCCACCACCTTCCAAGCGGAAGAGGAAGAGTGCTCGTCCAGTAGAGGCTGATGCCCCAGGCACGGCTACACAGTCCGGCCTGTCAAGGAAGCCCAGCTTCAATGAGGCCGAACTGAATGCTCTTGTAGAGTATGTGCCGCACATGACCGCGAAATGGTGATTGTTGCAGGATCCAAGACCACACCTGCACAACGTCAGGCACACTGGCAGACCATTGCGGACATCATAAGTGCCCTTGGAATCGTGAGGCGCACAGCTAATGAATGCTACAAGCGCTGGAATGACCTGAAGCGCAGGGCAAAGAATAAGCTGGCCTCAAGTCATTCCGCAACTCTAGTGACTGGAGGTGGGTCTCCAGCAGACGACATAGAACTCACTCCACATGAGCAGGTTGCTGGGACCTACGTCACGGAGGAACAGATCCAAGGCGTGGGAGAAGTGGCAGATTATGAGGCATTGTCCGGTGAGTGCACATGCATGTGTGTGTCATCCATGTGCATGGTGTGTGTCGGAGGGCTTCTGTTTGGGTGCCATGGGAGGGTGTGTGTGCCTGAGTGGTTCGGTTCACCCATGTGCCTCTTCCTAAACATTCTTGGCAACAGCATTTGGGTATAGCAGCATCCCTTCAGCCAACATTAGACATCCAGCCAAACACCACGCCAGTTGCCCTTGGAGTGTCATCTTGCCACTACACTGTTGCTTATTTACCTCTGTTTATTCAGGCAGATTGTTTGCATACCACCACTTTTACTCGGAATTTGCCACTCCTATTGTCACATGTCTGATATGGCTATGGTACAGTGGACTGGCTCAGTTTCGTGGACATTAGTTTGGACATGTCCCTGTGCTATAGGACCATTTTTGACTGGCAGCTGCATGTTAAACATTTGAACCATTACAATGAAAATAATCAATCATATGAACAAACTGGACTGAATGAACAATTGGTGACCTCCTCTCCCTCTTCACTTCATGGCTAGGGTACATGCCATCTGTGTGATGGCATGTGTATTTGACCTGCCAATCACTGGCCAATGTGTGATGCCACTGCTAGGCAGCATGCAGCAAATGTGTTCATCTTCCATCTTGGTGTCATCAATGTGTGCCATCTGCCTCCCTATCACACGCAGTGACGGTGCATGCATGGGAGTGTTTTAGTCATGTGGGACATGTGTCAATCAAGTACTGTTTCTGTAGCCTCTCAGCCCTCATTGTGTGCCATAGTGCTAATGCCTGTTTCCACTTGTTTTCTTTTATGTCTTTGCAGGGAAAGACGCACCTGATACTGCTGGGGTTGTGGAGATGGTGCAGACCCAGGAGGGGTCTGAGGGCCGACCGACCACCAGTGAGGGACGTGGTGTGGTGGTGGGTGAGAACCCACAACTGCTGCAGGTCGTGCTCTCAAGGGGTGTCTCTGGCTGCACCTCCCCCGAGCTGTACTCAGGTGTTGATTCGGATGATGAGACCTACGTGCCGTCGCAGGTGAGTGTTCCTGGGAGGGATTCTGTTCTGTCCGACCCACCTCCACCAGGGTTAGAACCCTCAATGGGGATGTCAGTGTTGGCAGGTACGCCTTTGGTGGTTACGGATGCAGGGTCACACTCCGCGACATCTGATCCTGTTCCTGGGCCAGCAGATCAGAGGGGGAATGCAGTCCTGCAGCCTCAGGCAGTGCCGGCACAGCAAGGCGCTGTTCGCCTTGCCCCAGACAGGTGTGGTACCCGCCGACGTGGTGGCAACCCAACAGGCAGCATCATCAGAGATGATGGCTCAGGCCATGGATAGGGTGGCCACTTCCATTGTCCCCCCCGAAAGGCTGATGGAGCGACTACAGCAGGCAACCGACTCCATCTGCCAGTCACACAGGGAGGACATGTTGGCGTCCGACAGGGACAGGCGGGAGGCACTGGCGACTCTGCAGGAAGCCATCTCCATAGAGTCCCAGGGCCACAGGGAAGCCCTGAGGCTGGAACTCCTTCACCTCAGGACGACTCTTGTTGAGCTTGAGGCTTCAACAAACCGAAGGACAGAACAGCAGCTGGAGCGTCTCACCGGTACGCGCTCAGCTGAGATGCAGGCAACTAGGGCAGAGGTCCGGACATCCCGTGAATTGTTGCATGGGGACCTCCGCACACTTGTCCTCCAGAACGAGACCTACCACACCCGCATGCTTGCAGCCATGGAGGAACAGACTAGGGCTTTGCGTGGGCTGCCTCCTATAGTGCCACCACCTCCGGATGCAGCTGCAGAGGCTGAGTATATCGACAGCAGTGATACTCCCACAATAGGGTAGCCGTGTAGGCCATGAGCCCATGGCGGTGTTTTTTTTTTCGCAAGATCCACACAGGTGGGTTTTGGTGTGCATCCTGTCCTCGGACTTCCTGGGTGGCCTCCCCAACCCCCCCGGGCCCATTAATGGCCATTTTTGATTTTTCTTTTTCTTTTTTTTTTTTTGGGACAGTGTGTTGCCTTGTGTGGCTCCCGTGGGCATACACTGCATTGTGGCTGGGCACATGCAGGCTTGTCATGGATTTGGTTCAGATGCTTGGGTTTTTGTCACACACACCCCTCCTGCTTCCCGTTTCCATGGGCTTGCAAAGGGTGTGCCCAAGTGACATTGACGTACATGGTGACATTGGACTCCCATGAGCTGTGTGGGCAGTCTGTAGTCAATACTGTGTATACATTCATAGTGCATATTGTTGTTGTATTGTACACTGATTGGTGTATTGATATGTGCCTCTGCATCCATCTCATCCTCCATATTTGCAGGTCCATTCCTCATGTCTTCACAATGCGGTCCACCTTGGAACTGGAGTCCATGTTGTAAGCAGTGCACCTACACTCTTGCTTGGCGCTAACACTGTATACTTGGAAGTGTTCGGAGGGCTGTCATCATCAGGTGGTGAGGCTAGCTATTTTTTAAGTCTATAATGTCATGTTTAAGGTAGGTTGGAGGTTGTGTAGGTGATTGGTATTCTTGGTAAGTATTTGGTAATGTGGGTTGTAGGTCCTGCATTACTGTTTGCATTTCATGTGTGGATATGTTTCCATTAGGGACACTGTAGCTGCTGACACTTGGGGCATGTTGTGGGGATTCATTTCTTTCCTCTCACATTGCATGACATGCCATGGTGTGTTGTGTGGCCGTGCCGAGGAGGGGGTGGGTGACATGGCACTGTTTTCATGTAGTATTTTGCAAGTGGCTATTCATTTCTGCAGCATGGAAGTGTCTTTTCATGACACTGCATTGGTGGTGTTTGTGTAGGTAGGGATGCACACATTGTGACACTTCCACATGAACAATCTCAGGCTGCTATGGTTCTGACAGTTGACAGTCCCTTTGTTCGTCTTAATTGTCAGGTCGAGTCATCATTGCTTATCAGATGGTATGTGCCAGGCCTGTGTGCACTCCACTGGGGTGTGATTTCTATGTGAAGTAATTAGCCACCAGCTGCGTACGGGCTGCCTTACCCTGTGCCCTCTCCCCTCCCATGCGCAGCGGGCGTGCATGTGGTTGGGGATGTGGGGGCACCACCATGTCCACGGCCAGGCCCCGGCGTGTTGCAACATTGTGCAGGACACATGCTGCCACTATGATCCTGCACACTACTGGGTGCGCATATAACAGCTGCCCGCCAGAACAGTCAAGGGAGCGAAAGCGTGACTTGAGCACTCCGAATGTGCGCTCCACTATGCCCCGGGTTGCAATATGGGCTGTGTTGTATCTTACCTCTGGAGGCGTGATGGGGTTCCGAATTGGCGTCATCATGTGGGTGCTCAGAGGGTAGGCACTGTCCCCTGGTGAGGAGGTGATGGGTATCATTAGTGGGGTAGTGACATAACTCTGCATCTGACATGCATGCATGTGCAGTGGCATTCATAATCACCAAGCAGCCATGTATCACCATGCCGCCCAGCTTCTAGGTCCCGGCTTAGGGTAGACATTCGGTAAATGAAGCTGTCGTGGGTGGACCCTGGATAGTTGGCATATACTGAGGTGATGATTCCCTTAGCATTACATACTACCTGCACGTTGATGGAATGCCAGTGCTTGCGGTTCCTATAGATGTGCTCAGATGCCCTGGGGGGATGTAGTGCCACATGGGTGCAGTCAATGGCACCTAGCACTTTTGGGAATTGTGCCACACCGTAGAAATCGAGGGTGGCAGCCTGCCTTTCTGCAGGTGTCCTGGGCAGGTATATGTGCCTACGGACTGATGGGCGTGCAGTGATGATGTTCAAGACCTGGTGTAGGCAGCGTGACTGCGTGGCCTGTGACACCCCACCCACTATGGCACTTGTCCGCTGAAATGATCCTGTGGCCAAGAAGTGCAGTACATTGAGGACCTTCTCCAGGGGGCTGAGTGCTTGGGAGCACAGGGTGGGTGATGTGAGTTCATCCTCCCACTCACTGACCAGGTCCAGTATTATGTGTGGGGGAAACCTGTACCTCCCATACACCTGGTCATCAGGCATCCCAAAAAGGCTCGTTCTGGGAGTGAAAATTCGGATCCTCACTATCCTCCTCCTCCTTTGGTAACCCACGGCCACTGCTGCTAGGAATGGTATATTCATCCTGGCGTATGTGCTTGTTTGTTGTTTGCGCGCACTTTTATGCTGCGCGGGTCGACGTACGCCTGCTTCATGCTGGCGTACGTGTCTCAGGATTGGACCATTTTTCGGCACGTCGTAGGCGAACGTGTGAATCTTCCCGCCCACCCCAGGAATACACGTAGCACGCTCTCACAGGCACAGTCGCGGGTAAATATTCCCGCCCACCCCTGGAATACATGTAACCCACTCTCACAGGCCCAATCGCGTGTGGAAGTTCACGCGCACCCCGTAGTACACGTACCCAGGCCAATCGCGTGTGGAACTTCCCACGCACCCCCACCTACTCAGGCCAATCGCGTGTGGAACTTCCCGCGCACCCCGAAGTACACATACCCAGGCAAATCGCACGGCTGGGGGGTGGGGGTGGTGGGAGAAATGAGTTGGACATGAGTGGGGGCTGGTGGAGGCTGCCCCTGCACTGCTGGGGGGTGGGGGTAATAGGGGACATGAGTGGGGGCCTGGTGGAGGCTGCCCCTGGTGGCTGGGGGGTGGTGGTGGTGGGAGACATGAGTGGGGGCCTGGTGGAGGGTGCCCCTGCACTGCTGGGGGGTGGGGGTAATAGGGGACATGAGTGGGGGCCTGGTGGAGGCTGACCCTGCACTGCTGGGGGGTGGGGGTGGTGGGAGACATGAGTGGGGGCCTGGTGGAGACTGCCCCTGGTGGCTGGGGGGTGGGGGTGGTGGGAGACATGAGTGGGGGCCTGGTGGAGGCTGCCCCTGCACTGCTGGGGGGTGGGGGTAATAGGGGACATGAGTGGGGGCCTGGTGGAGGCTGCCACTGGTGGCTGGGGGTGGGGGTGGTGGGAGACATGAGTGGGGGCTTGGTGGAGGCTGCCCCTGGTGGCAGGGGGGTGAGGGTGGTGGGAGACATGAGTGGGGGCCTGGTGGAGGGTGCCCCTGCACTGCTGGGGGGTGGGGGTAATAGGGGACATGAGGGGGGCCTGGTGGAGGCTGACCCTGCACTGCTGGGGGGTTGGGGGTGGTGGGAGACATGAGTGGGGGCTTGGTGGAGGCTGCCCCTGGTGGCTGGGGGGTGAGGGTGGTGGGTGACATGAGTTGGACATGAGTGGGGGCCTGGTGGAGGGTGCCCCTGGTGGCTGGGGGGTGGGGGTGGTGGGAGACATGAGTGGGGGCTTGGTGGAGGCTGCCCCTGGTGGCTGGGGGGTGAGGGTGTGGGAGACATGAGTGGGGGCCTGGTGGAGGGTGCCCCTGCACTGCTGGGGGGTGGGGGTAATAGGGGACATGAGTGGGGGCCTGGTGGAGGCTGACCCTGGACTGCTGGGGGGTGGGGGTGGTGGGAGACATGAGTGGGGGCCTGGTGGAGGCTGCCCCTGGTGGCTGGGGGTGGTGGGAGACATGAGTGGGGGCCTGGTGGAGGCTGCCCCTGCACTGATGGGGAGTGGGGGTGGTGGGAGACATGAGTGGGGGCCTGGTGCAGGCTGCCCCTGCACTGCCGGGGGGTGGGGGTAATAGGGGACATGATTGGGGGCCTGGTGGAGGCTGCCCCTGGTGGCTGGGGGTTGGGGGTGGTGGGAGACATGAGTGGGGGCCTGGTGGAGGCTGCCCCTGCACTGCTGGGGGGTGGGGGTAATAGGGGACATGAGTGGGGGCCTGGCGGAGGCTGCCCCTGGTGGCTGGGGGATGGGGGTGGTGGGAGACCTGAGTGGGGGCTTGGTGGAGGCTGCCCCTGGTGGCTGGGGGGTGAGGGCGGTGGGAGACATGAGTGGGGGCCTGGTGGAGGGTGCCCCTGCACTGCTGGGGGGTGGGGGTAATAGGGGACATGAGTGGGGGCCTGGTGGAGGCTGACCATGCACTGCTGGGGGGTGGGGGTGGTGGGAGACATGAGTGGGGGCCTGGTGGAGGCTGCCCCTGGTGGCTGGGGGGTGGGGGTGGTGGGAGACATGAGTGGGGGCCTGGTGGAGGCTGCCCCTGCACTGCTGGGGAGTGGGGGTGGTGGGAGACATGAGTGGGGGCCTGGTGGAGGCTGCCCCTGCACTGCTGGGGGGTGGGGGTAATAGGGGACATGAGTGGGGGCCTGGTGGAGGCTGCCCCTGGTGGCTGGGGGGTGGGGGTGGTGGGAGACATGAGTGGGGGCTTGGTGGAGGCTGCCCCTGGTGGCTGGGGGGAGAGGGTGGTGGGAGACATGAGTGCGGCCTGGTGGAGGGTGCCCCTGCACTGCTGGGGGGTGGGGGTAATACGGGACATGAGTGGGGGCCTGGTGGAGGCTGACCCTGCACTGCTGGGGGGTGGGGTGGTGGGAGACATGAGTGGGGGCCTGGTGGAGGCTGCCCCTGGTGGCTGGGGGGTGGGGGTGGTGGGAGACATGAGTGGGGGCCTGGTGGAGGCTGCCCCTGCACTGCTGGGGAGTGGGGGTGGTGGGAGACATGAGTGGGGCCTGGTGGAGGCTGCCCCTGCACTGCTGGGGGGTGGGGGTAATAGGGGACATGAGTGGGGGCCTGGTGGAGGCTGCCCCTGGTGGCTGGGGGGTGGGGGTGGTGGTAGACATGAGTGGGGGCCTGGTGGAGGCTGCCCCTGCACTGCTGGGGAGTGGGGGTGGTGGGAGACATGAGTGGGGGCTTGGTGGAGGCTGACCCTGGTGGCTGGGGGGTGAGGGTGGTGGGAGACATGAGTGGGGGCCTGGTGGAGGATGCCCCTGGTGGCTGTGGGATGGGGGTGGTGGGAGACATGAGTGGGGGCCTGGTGGAGGCTGCCCCTGGTGGCTGGGGGGTGGGGGTGGTGGTAGACATGGGTGGGGGCCTGGTGGAGGCTGTCCCTGCACTGTTGGGGGGTGGGGGTGCAGGGGGACATGTGTTGGTGATCAGTAGTGCAAGGTGACATGTGGGTTGGCTGGTGGGCATGGCCATGGTGGATGGGTTGCCTGTGGGGCATGAGCAGGGGTGCAGGGTAGTACCCTGTGGTGTGGGCTGCCTGCAGGGGCCGTGGAGGGTGTAGAGGGAACACCTGGGGGACCCACATGACCAAATCACGTGTAGCATTCCCCGGCACCACCGAAATACACGTACCCTGCAGAAATCGTGTGTGAATCTTCCACGCACATCGGAATACACGTACCCAGGCCAATCACGTGTGGAACTTTCGGCGCACCCCTACCTAGCCAGGCCAATCGCGTGTGGATCTTCCTGCGCACCCTGTAGTACACGTACCCAGGCCAATCGCGTGTGGAACTTCCTGCGCACCCAGGAACACGCGCACACGCTATTTTTCACACAGCGGGTGTCCGTGTTTGTCGGGGCCCCTTTGCACCTCATTTGTCCTAGAGGGCCACTGTATGGGCCATTCATCATGGCTGTATATGGGTGCTTTTTGTTAGCGCACATTTTGGCGCACATTTTTTTCTGTCGCAGGGGCGCTACCGCCTGCTTTCTTGTGGCGTACTTTTTTTGGCCCTGTGCGCATCTTTGACCGTGCGCTGGTTTGCCCTATTCGATTCCATGAATACGGGTTGTAGGCGAGCGTGTGGGCGTTCCGCGCACTTGCCTCCTGTACTTCCCCCGTGACGCCCATATTTTCACGCGTTGCTCCCCATTCCGAGTGTTACGCCCCGTGTTCCGCCTACTTTTGTGATGTGCGCCGCGCTATGTGCGATTTCGCAGTGGCCGTGGCGCACGCTGTTGGATGACCTGTGCGCCGGCGTGCGCGGCGCACATTTTTAGCGCACATCCAATGTTTTTCTCGCGCACGGGCTTCCATGAATCGCTGTGTGTTGGTTTTCCAGCGATTTTCGCACTTGCACTGCGATTTTCGCACTTTTCCTGCGATTCGCACGTTTTGGCACCTCTGCGCTGGAATTTTCGGCGCACATTAATTCCATGAATCGACCCTAGGTATGAGACATATAACACCGGCACCCATCACCCAGGGAGGGAGGGACCAACTGACTTAATACAGAATACTCAGCACAGCATTCTCTCACTCATACATCAACATTCCACCTGACACTCACATGACATCACCAAGCACATGACAAGCTACAGCAGACTCAGACAAGCACTTCACAACAAAACCCAATCCACAACACACCCACAACATACCCACAACACACTCCCACCACACACTCCCACCACTATACTTACCTTTCCTTCCTTCTCGCTGTGTCCCTGCAGAGCCGGTTCCCTTTCACTTCCATGATCGGGAACCGGCGCCGCAGGATCATTTTCTTTTTTTTTTCTTTTTGGGCAGCTGCAGGGGTTTCCCCTGCAACTCCCGCTCACTATATTGTATAGTATAGTGACCTGGATGTTGCAGGGGCCACCCCCACAGCCACTGGCTTTTTTTTATGCTCGGGTGAGCAGCGGGGGTTTCTCCCGCAACACTCCGCTCACTATACTGTACAGTATAGTGAGCGGGGTGTTGAGGGGCACACCCCTGCAGCCCCATACCGACAACACCTAAACACATACCAAGAAAAGTTCGAACTTTTGGTAGTTAGAACTTTTCGTGGTGTATGTTTTAGGTCTTTTGTTGCGGTCAGTAATTTTTATTCAGACTTTTCGTCCGAAACCGTAGCAATAGACTATTAATAGATGCCAACTTCAATATTTGTGCCATGGCCTAAGATCCAACTTTCAGAGTTGCTGTTTCATCATTCCCTTGTTTCTTTCACGCCTCCACCTCACATATTGGGGGTTACTGTCCGGATTTGATGATCATTCGAAAGCTTGATATCAGATCAAGCACTAGGTTTCCAGTTTCCTGGAGTGATTGTTTTGTGAGGAAACTCACTCTTATGCTTATTGAGCCATCCAATGATTATTTCTTTCCACCTACCCAATCCTTTCAATTTAAATGGGCTTTTAGGAACATATCCTAGATAATTATTTTTCTGCCTCACCTATGTGTGAGCTAGGCACACAATGAGAAAATGTTTTAGATCCATGGTTGTCAGCATTTCAATTTATAGTTGATCGCCATGTTGCTTTAATTCATTCCAAACTAAGAAAATGGTTGAACTCCTGATACTCTTCAGATCTACAAACCTTTACAGGGGAGGTTTTGAAAAAGGAAAGATGGTGGAGACTAGTTAGGGAGGCTTGTATATTATCTCTAACTGAGGAGGCATTACAACGATATGAAAAGGCCTATGCGAAGGATAATAGGGGGTTTATAGTGGGAGTGAAAGGGTGAAAGGGAGGGAGGATAAAGAGAGGCTGGAGGTATGAAATGGAGGAAAGGGGCCTGAAAGGAAGAGTGAGGACCGCGAGGGCCGAAAAGGGGGCATTTCATAATGCAGCTCCTAAGACATGGATCGACTTGCAAACATCATGTAATTCGATGGAAATTGCCGGCTCTGGGTTTCTGGAGTCTCCCTTACAAGAAGAAGAAGAAGACTTGCCTCTGGAACTTAGATGCCAGAAGTCATTAGATCTCTTTAAGTAGAAATTAAAAACGCAATTAAAAACGCTTCTGTTTGCATAAATGTACAAGTATGAATCTAAACAAATTAGTAGGTTACTGATTAGCTCTGGGTTAATGTTCTGTTCTTTTTTTGTTTGTTGCGCCCTGATCCCTATGGGTCCATGGTCTGCGCATTATAAATATATTAAAGTAAAGTAAAAAGAGGAGCGTAAGAAGGAGCAAAAAGCAAAAGCAAGGAGAGGGAAGAAGGCTCTAGGAGAAGGGGAGAGGAGCAAGGAGGGTGGAAGGGAGACAGGGTAAAACAATGAGGTAGGGGAGGAGAAGCGTTGTGGCGTTATTAACTATGTCTGCTTGATGAGACGTGTGTCAAAGGTAGGTACCCGAGAGTCTTATGGTGTGTACCAATGGATGGTAATAAAAGGGAGAACTATGCTGTTGATGACGTATAATACAATGGACATAAAATACACAGACTCGTTTCTTGGCCCAAGCAGAGGGCACAGCTAAATAACTCAGGGGGTGGGCGCATGAAGGGGCCCACCCAGAAAACTGCCTCTGAGCTTTTTGAAGAAAAGATTGTGCTTGGACCCGCAATTTATTTATTTATTTATTTTATTTATTGCATTTATTACTCGCCCAAACCCTTGGGTACCACAGCGATGTTACAGACAGCTTGGTTAAAACATTTCTTAGAAATTGCCAATCGGGCGCAGTGCATGTGAATACACAATAATCATACACGAAGACATTTAATGCAGGGCTTCAGTACAGTGATATTTCCTGAAGCATGGAAGGGGATTTTAGTCTTGGTTAAATAGCCACGTTTTCAGGGATTTCTTGAAGCCTGAGAATGTTTGCTCATTGTTGATGGGGAGGGGAAGAGTGTTCCAATATGTGGGTGCGAGGTATTGGAAACTACTGCCTCCTGCCTTGGTTGTCTTGTAGCGGGGGATGGCTAGGAGTAGTTGACTGTTAGATCTGAGGGGCCTCTTTGATACTTTTTTGGTGATGGCGTGGTTGAGGTAGATGGGTAGATGGGGACACAAGAGTGGATGCATTTGAATGTGACGCACAGGGCTTTGAATGTGACCCTGGCTTTGATGGGGAGCCAGTGATGGTTTCTTCTAATATTTGAGATGTGATCTGACTTCCTTAATCCAAGGGCCGCCCGAAGGGCTTTATTTTGAATAAGCTGTAGTTTGTTTAGATTGTCTTTTGAGGTACCCAGGTAGAGTACGTTGCACTAGTCGAGCCTGGATAAGATTAAAGCTCTTGCCAGCGTGATACAGTTGGTGGGTGTCAAGAATTGGCGACTGAGAGCAATAAGTTTTGCGGTGTAGGAGGTAGAGGAAGAGAGGGCGTTAATGTGCTTGGTCATGGTGAGGTTGGCATCTAGGTAGACACCTAGTGTTTTTACTTGTTTGAGTACTGATATGTTTGTGCCATCGATGTTGATGGATGAGTAATCAGCATGTAATGCTTCTATTTTGGATTGGGAGCCCACAATGAGAACCTCAGTCTTCTCATCATTGAGACAGAGGCTATTTAGTGCCATCCAATTTTGGATTATGGCATATATTTTGTTGATAGTGTCTGTGTCTTGAGTGTAGTCTCCCGATAAAGGGATGAGGATCTGGGTGTCATCTGCAAAGTTGGTGTAGATGACACCCATGTCGTCTAGCGCTGAGAAGAGGAGTTTAGTGTATGCATTGTATAATGTTGGTGAGAGACAGGAACCTTGGGGGACACCAATGGGTACTGTGATGGGGTTGGCGGCTTCTTTACCTATGGCGACCCTGGAGGTGCGGTCAGCAAGAAAAGATTTGATCCAGGTAGTAGCTTCGGTGGAGAAGTTGAAGTCTTTCGCTAGTGTGGCGCACAGTTTATTATGGTCTACTAAATCAAACGCTGCGGAGAGATCGAGTAGGAGGAGGATGCAGAGTTTTCCTGAATCTCTGATGGTATCCATCTGGATTTTTAAGTCAAGGAGCGCCGTTTCTGTGCTATGGTTGGGGCGGAAGCCTGATTGCCTCGTGCCAAGGAGGTGGTTTTGTTCAAGGTGAGTTTGGACTTGGTTGTATGCTAATTTATCCAATATTTTGAGGAGAAATGGGACAGTTGTTATTGGCCTGTAATTAGTGGGCACAGTAGGGTCTAGGGTAGGTTTTTTCAGGAGAGGGGTGACCCAGGCTTCTTTGATGCTAGCTGGTACTAGGTTAGTATTGAAGGATGCGTTCACGAAGTTGGTGATAATGGGGGTGAGGGTGTGGGCGCAGGATTTGACTACTGATACGGGGACAGAATCTCCTTTGCAGTTGGAGGCTTTAAGTTTGGCGATGGTGTCAAACACTACATTTTGGGATACTGGTGTGAAGTGGAATGGGGAGCTGGTGAATTCCTGATGTGGTCGATTTAGATTAAGGAGGGCAGGTTTGTTGGCTAGTGATTGTTTTTTGGATGTGATTTTTATTTGGAGTAGTTCAATTTTGGCTGTTAGTGCGTCTTGAATAGTGGTGCACCATTCCTTGCTGGGGATGGTTGGGTTTATGGCTGGGGTAGGGTTTTCCAATTCTTTTAGAATGGCAAATAGTTCCTTGGTATCTGAGGTCGCATTGCTGATCCTATTATTATACGCATTAGATTTGTAGGTGATAGTAGCTGTTTTATAGGTTTTGTTTATTTCTTGGTAGGCTTTTTCTGCCTCTGCAGTAGGATGCTTTCTGTAGGCATGTTCACACGCGCGTTTGGTTCTTCTGAGGGCGATAAGATCATCATTGAACCAGAAGCTAGATCGCTTGCCTGAGCGTTTTGCCTTGGTGGTGAGCGGTGCTATAGCATTAATGGTTGCAGTGAGGCAGTTGTGATATATGTCTGCTAGGAGACAGGGGTTGTCACTAGTGATCGAGGTAGAATCGAGGATTTTTGAAAGAGGAGGCGTGAGGTTTTCTGGCGTGAGTTTGCGGGCGTTTCTAGTTTCATAGGTAATCATGGTTTTAGGTTTCTTTTGTGTGGGTTCGGAGGGATTGATTGTAAATACAATGTTATGGTGATCGGTCCAAGTAAGAGGGGAGATGGCCTCAATGGTTATGGGGGTATTAAGGGAGAGGATCCAGTCAAGAGTCCTGCCTTTGATATGTGTGGGTGCATTAACTAGTTGGCTGAAGCCCATGTCCTTCAGGGCGGAGTGAAGTGATTCTGCTTTGGCATCTTGGCTGTCATTGAAAACCTAGGTTAAGGTCACCCAGGATGATGTATTTTGAGCTAGGTTTTATTAGTGGAGCTAATAGCAACGGAATTTCAGTCTCTGGGTGGTTGTTGGGGCTAGGTGCTCTATAAATTACTATTAAATTAATCGTAGTTTTAGCATTTATGGGAAATTTTACGAGTAATGTTTCATACCCTTCAATACTTTCGATGGGACAAGATCTAAGCTGTAATTTAGTCTTGACTATTATAGCAACACCGCCTCCTTGTGAGTGGGTCCTATCTGTTCTAAATATGGTGTAGTCGGATGGGATTGCCAGAGTTAGTAGTGGACCTGATGCTTGATGGAGCCAGGACTCTGTGACTACTAGTATGTCGAGCTGTGATTCCATAATGAGGTCGTGAACTTCTATAGCATGCGCCCCTAAGGAGCGGGCATTGATAAGCGCTCCTTTAAAGGTGGATAGTAATTTATTGGGGGTGTCCGGGGCTGGTTTGGAAGTAGTGTTGCGTTTCTGGCTAGGAGTATGGTTTTGATGAGGGGGAAGTACTCAAAGCCAAATGACCACAAAGCCATGAAGATTGAGGTTCAAGGAGGATAAGCAAGGGAGACAGGCAGGGTAACTTTGGCGGCCTGGTAGATGCTTGCAGTGAGGGCTGGACAAAAGGCTGCTAGCGCTTTTTCACCAGCACGAGGGACACCGCCCGCATACCCCTTCACCGAGGCATGAAAGGGATGCTGCCAGGACACGCTAATGGGGGGTGTCCTCTCAAGAAAGGATAGGGGGGATGGCAGTGCAGCGACGCTGGCCGCTCCTGGACTGGCTGCCAAAATCTAATACATAGAGACCAAACCGGCCTGGTCTCAGGTGTTTCTGGGGAGATATAAGGCAGTTACCTGCCTTGATAGCCAGCAGTTATTCAGCAGTGCCGATGACAGTGGCAAGCTCAACAAGACTGGAGCTCTTCTTGCCCGCCCTCCTCTCTCGTCATGCAAGTGAGTGGCTCAAAACAAAATGACCAATGGAATGAGAGGGGAAATTGGCGAAAACAAACAGCCGGCAAACCTAGATAACCTGGTGCGAGGCCTCAGGACAAAAGAGAGTAACACGTTTAAAAATAAATTCACTATCAACAGAAATGAAAAGAATAAAAACATAACATGTCCGAATGAGTATGTATGGTTCATGGTTACAAACATTTTAATGTTAGGGTGAGTGTTGTGAACTGTGATATGAGCACCAAGCCATGTGTCTGTTATGAATTTAGAGATTCACACATACAATCCTTTTATCACAGACTTGTTTATCAACTATAGACATCTCTGATCACTATTAAATTCCTGAAATTGTCTGTTATTTAATGCAAAGCATACAGGAACTCTCATTGGTGCTATTTGTCCCCTTTCCCACTATCACAGAGGTATTTTGAAAGAGTACAATAAGAGTGTACCAGACTGTCCATCTTGGAATGATAATCTTCTATCAGATAATAATTCATATGGTCAGTCTAGTATTGCTCCTTGCGAAATATAATTGAGGTAATACAAACAGAATTCCTGCAACACAGGGCCAGTGGTCAGTGTGCCCTCAGACACCGTAAGGCTGGTCATACCGCAGTGTGTCAGTACAGACAGTTTGAAATTGCATTCAGACAAGGCCTTCCCTAAGAGCAGGTGACAGAAACACAACAGCTGTGTTTTTACATTAGATTTCCTGGTATCCAGTGATAATAGAGAATACAACTACAGAGAATACTTTAACAGAGAAAGAAACATCGAACATTTTTAAAAATAGATATGGGTTGGGGCAAGGGCGTAAAACGGGTGGGAATGGGGTTGGGGTTGGGTTAAACACATAGAGAAACTGTGAGTTTGGGGTGTACCCCCCCAACAAAAAGATTAGATATTTTTTCACTGTTATTGTTTTTCACAGAAAAAGCATTCCTGTTATGTATTCTCTGTAATAACACATAACCAATTTCTTCTGTGAAGTACTTGAATTAAAATGTAATGAAACCAGCTTAATTTATGTAGCAATTATTTATTGACATTGAGGAGTGGTTTTGTTCCAGGACACAGAGGTGTAGTTTGGGAGTGACGTGTGGCAGTTGGTGGTTTGGGGCGGTTGAGGGTGTGGCGCATTCTAGTGTTTTGCCCTGGGCACCAAGTTGGCTAGAAACTACCCGAATAATACCTTTCTCCTTACTTAGACTCGGCTAGCAGTGATGGCTGCTCCTAATAAAGGACTTACAGGACTGTTTCCCCTTTGTCACATACGGTGTTCAGGATCAGTATATGGTCATTATTGTGTCTGTACTCATCTCTGTGTTTTGGTACAAGATTGACATCTCCACTTTCATGACTAGGCGGTCAAAAAGCCTTACTCCTTAGAAATCATAGTGTGGAACAACACTATCGCCCTGATTCACAGAACCTTTTCCTATGGGATTGCGCCATTATAACACGCTTCTGTGAATCACGCCATGTGAATCACGCCCTATATCTTGTGACACATGCTGGTAAATCCTGATTTCTTTTGTTTTGGGATTATATAGTGATCTCCTTCATCCTCTGAGTGGAACTCTCAAGGGAGCTCACCTTCCTCGGTTTTGTCCTCAGGCCGTGTGTTATTGCCTTCTGAGTACTGCTTGTATTGGTCATCTTGAGGGTGTTTCCAAGTGTATAGATCTCCCTGTTCTTCCTCGTCATGTGAGGTGTGCAGTGGCAGGGCGAATTGTATCCCCCCACCATAGAAATGTGTGCCAGTGTAGATGCTTTGAACCTTGGTTGCACATGCTTCTCGGGCATGGCAACACACATACTCTTAGAGGATTCGATACTAGAATGGTCTTTTCTGTACAAGACTCCAAATTATGTGTGGCCTTTGGAACTCAGCCACAATGCCTTGTATTGAATGTATCAGCAAAATGTAAAAATGGTCGTTAGGGGCTCCTTCAGCCGCCTGTCACACTGAACAATCTCTGTGATGAAATGACTACTGCTCTGCAGGACTCCAAGAATGAGTAGTGTCTAAAATGCCTTTTCAAAACCTCACTACTACTAAACCAGCAGTAACCCCAATCATAAATTTGAGATAATCACAGCCCAATTGGTATAACTCCTGCACCTCTTTTGGTAACGTGGGCCGAGTTCAGGCTTTACTCTTCAGGAGGGGTGTGAGCTTGCACAAATGCAACACAAACAACCATTGTACGATGGTGTCAAAATAAAAGAATGTCCAGCGAAGGTTTTATGACAATAGGAATTTTAACAAAAAAACAACAAGGCACACAAATAATTAAAAACACTAACTACCCACCCCTGCAAAGCACACACAGAGAATTCAGACTTTGAGAGCAAAGAGGGCACTCCGGGTGAAGACATGGCAATTGATTTCAGCAGAAAATGTCATAAGTACCAAAAAGTGTAATTAAAAGACAAAGAGTGTGATCTTATATGTCACTTGTGCCCTTCTAGGCAGATCAGGGGCATACGGTCAATGCAAGTATCCTTATGAGTTGTCTTTTGGTTCAAAAGCATCAAGACTGGCTTTCTGGTGCTTTTCTGCAGTTGAGCCGGTGTTGAAATGGTCTTGGATCAAGTCGCAAATGGAGGCAGGTTGACTCGTTGGCTCCCAACAGGTTGAATCGGCTTGAGAAGATGATTCTGCGCGGTCAAGTCTGTGTTCAATATGGGCAAGTAGACTGCTTCCTGCGAGTTGACTAGTCTATCAAGTCTGGTCAAGATGATGCGAGTCAGCACTCGGAATTCGGATAGTTGGGTGCTTCCACAGTGGAGAGCCAGCAGTCGAGTCAGGATGGCAATGTGCTTTACTGGTTTAAGTAGGCGGCAAGACTGCTCGAAGAAGCAAGTAAGTGGTTTGAAGTTCTTTGAGTGCCAAATGTGGCACCACAAGAACTGTGTCGGCTCTAAATGAGTTGAGGATGGTCAAACTGGCTTGAAGATGTCTTGAGATGGAAAAAAGGGCTCTGAGCTGCTTCAGTGCTTCTGAGTTGCTAGGAGACACAGCCCAGGGTGAAGGTGATTCATTTGACTTGCACTTTCACTGCAGGATGATTTGCTGGCACTTGCAGGGGACTTCATCCCCCAGTGAACAGGACCCTGGTTATAGTGCGCAGGCCGCAGAGACTCCTTGGTCCTCAGTGGATTAACCCCAAATGTGCTCTTTAGGTGTGTAGGGAGAAGAGTGTTCCTTTTCCTTGGAACCTTTTTCTTTATCTCTAAGGTAGAGGAATTTTGGAATTCACTGTATCCCCTACAGAGTTCCAGGTGAATCCTCCCTGTCTAAGTGGAGAATTCTCCTTGCTTATTTAGGCAAGATGCAACAGCGGATTCGTTTGTGCCAAGCCTGTATTCAGGGGTTCAATGCAGGTTGCTATAACATGTGTGCTTTGCCTTCTGATGTCATACCCAGAGTGTCTTTTCTGCAGGAAGTTGGGTGGAAAGCAGGAAGGCTATGTTAGCCCTTGCAGAATCCTACATGGTGGAACCCCTCTCTGGGCTGTACCGCAAAACTCTAACCCCATATGTGGGAGGACCTCTATCGTGTCAGGACTGTCTGAAAAACCTCTCGCATCAAGGGTTCCTGTCTCCTTTACCAGGATGTCACCTTTTGAGGAATCAAAAGAGAAGCTTCCTGGGCAGGGTCCTACTTGATTGTTGAGGGTACACCCAGGCCAGAAAGTTAATATACAACCAGCCCTGTCACCAGCTAACAATAGTACAACATACAAATGCCTGTAGCTTTATAATTGTGTGATCTAAGTAGCCACCAAGTCATAAAAGACATGGCTAATATTTAAATAGTAACGTGCCACCAGGCTGTTGGATATAAATTTATAGTCGGTAGGATACCTCAGCAGGTTGAGCGCTTGCTGCAATCTGTGTGCGACATGCAGATTGCAGGTTCAAATCCCGGCAAGGCCAACTCAGTCTTTCACCCTTCCGAGGTCGATAAATGAGTACCAACTTCAGTTGGGTGATATTGTATGTATATATGTTCTCTGTAAAGCATTTTGGCAAAAGCACTATATAAATAACACATTATCATTATAAGAATTCCAGACCAGAGGTTCTTTTGGTACACTGTGTTGCAGAAGCTGTTCCATGAATGCCAAGGTGATCTTGAGCCTGCCCAGTTGCAACTGCAGGGCAGCTGCTGGAGATGTCAGTAGACTGTTGCAGCAAGGTACATGGTTGGTAGTTTGTTTGGCATGAGCATTCAAAAACTGGGGTCTGAATAGCAGATTTTGCTTCGAGAAACAGAATTACCCACATCATTTTATTGCAAAAAATCAAAATGTTAAGGCTATACCGCCCTAACCAGATAGAATTCTGTCACACTCTGGTCTCCACCCTAGCAGGAATCTGTTGCTTATTATTTTATGCATATTCTGGCAGGGGAAATTATGAATCTTCTTGCTAAATAACATATGTCAAGTCTGTCGATCCTATGATAGGCATTATTGCAATTATATGTAAAGCCATTCACTAGAGCTCTGTCTCTAGTCCCATTGATGTGGATGTTCTTCATAAAAGCTGCTGTCCCATGGACAGATCGGTGATGGTAAGGCACTTATCAACAATGTTTCTACAGTGGGTGGGATAACCATCATAGAGGGAGGATTCTTTATTGATGAGTGGATCCTGCTCGTCAACAGGGGATTGCCTGTGAATAGGTGCTCATCCAATGATGTGGACTTCACTGTGATTGGCTTTGCTGTGGGTGGAGAAATCTTTCGTGATGAGGGTCCCACCTAGGCCAGTATTGCAATGCCTAGATTTATGTTCTGAGAGCATGTCTTTCTTCTGCCATTCCCGGAGAAGGACAACAGAGCCGTTCTCCTTTGGGACCTGTGTTTTAGTGGAGGTATCTGCCCTGCCCATGAAAGACGCTCTCCCTTCTGAGGAGCTAGAAATACAAATATAATTCCTGTTGGGTGATATTTAAGGACAGAATAACATGTTAATGGATTTGTCTTAGTAGTGTGAGTGCCACACCTAGTGACATCAAAACAACACTGAATGTTGGAAATTGCTTTGACTAAAAACTTTTTTAGATTCACAGAAGCATATTATATGCAGATCAAGGGAACTGCAATGGGAGCAGTATTTTCTCCGAATTATGCTAGCCTGCATATGTGTTAATTTGAGCTATTGTATGTGTTGACTGACACCAAGCCATTTAAGCCAGCCATTACATTTTATAAAAGACACATCAATGATGTTTTCATCATTCTGGGACACCACCAATGGAGCGATGAATGAATTTCATGGTTGTATTAATTCCTTGAATATAAATGTAAAGTTTTCTATGCAGTTTGACACATGCCATATCCCTTTTCTCGATTTAATGGTGAACGGGAGTGTGGTCATTTGGCGGTATATCTGTTCCGAAAGGAAACTCATAGAAACACAATCCTCCACTATAGCAGTTTTCATCCGCTGGCTCTGTGCAATAACATTCCATATGGACAATTTTTGTGATCCAGGGCAACTGCACTAATGTTAATGACTTTGCCATCCAATCAGAACAAACCAGAGAACGTCTGTCCAAAAGGGGATAACCGACTCGATGGTTGAACGAGTCATGCAAGAGAGCCAAAATTCAGATCAGATCTTCCATTCTGACTAAAAATCCTAAGAAAAGTATGGATAACCGTCTAGCATGTGCCATCAAATTTAACACCCATCAGAATGAGATAAAGAAATCTATTTGCAAAAACGCCCATGTTTTACAACTTGATCATCCTACACAGCCACGTCCTCTTTTTGTCTACACGAAAGGAAGAAATCTGAAAGACTGGCCCTTGTGCACCGGCAGAACTTCCAAATCCCGGCCACAGACCATATCCAGTATGTGGGATTGTACCCCTAGAAGGACATTTTCCATGTGGGAGGTGCAGCACTTGTAGATTTCCTTCGTCGTGTACTTCCCTTTACATCAACAATCGGGTCTGCACTCTCAAAGGACACACCACATGTAACAGTAGTAATGTTTGCTATGTTGTGGAATGTCCATGTAAAAAAGTATACATAGTTAAGAATTCCAGACCAGTAAGAACCAGGATCATAGAGCACAGATCCCCTATTAGGACTAGGCATCTAACAGGCCCCTTGGTGGCACACTACCAGACTGAACAACATGGACCAGATGGCCTTAAATGGTGGGCCATTGACAAAGTGTCAGGCAAAGACAGTCACAGCATAGCCAACAGACTTGCGCAGAGAGAATAATGGTGGATGTACCACACAGATAGCCATTTAAGTGTATTCAATAGCCAGGAAGAATGGAACCAATTGGGATGTGTATTCTAGTACATCAGAGCACGCCCCACTAGCCAGCCCTGATTGTAGACAGTTAGAGCTCTTGATTTCTGGAGTATCCATAACTTTGGAACACTTGAATTTTGGAAGTGGTGAAATTGTAGGTTTTCTATTACCATTTACATTCTTTCTAGTTTTGGACTACGGACCTGTTATACCTTGTTGTGGGAATAAGAGATACGCAGACGATAAGCTTGGTTACAAGCCAACTTTTGTTCATTATAAAAGAAAGAAAAAAATATGAAGGAGCTGGAAAAGGATACTGTAGTGTGGGAGATTCTTCATGTTGGAGGAATACGACTCCTTATGAATATGAGTCTTGTGTTGTTGGTTTCATACGTTAAAAAAAACAACTCTTCATGGCACTGCAACAAACAAAAGAAAGGTTTGTTCTTTTACCACCAGATCGTAGTAACACTCCAATAGTTCATGGTAAGAAGGTAACTTTCCGTGATGTAACTTTGGTCTTTTTAGTTCACGTATGTTAAAAGTCTTTTGTAAATCCCACGGTGCCGATTATGTGGGTTTCATACCTTTAGTCCGGATTCCTTCCCAGCCTGAAGGAAATGTTCTTCTTGTAACTCACTATTGTTAAGCAATAACAATATAGCAGTAACACCCATTTTTTAAGCAAGTTTATATGGTAAGTCTGTAATGGAATTTTCTTCTAGGGTTGTCTCACTTTGCACGTCAGTGGGCCCAAAACCTCTTCGATTTTGTAAGGTCCCCTCCACGCTGCCAGCATCTTATTTCCGGAGGTAGGCAACAGCACCAAAACCTGATCGCCCACTTTAAAGCTTCTGAGATGAGTGTTTTGATTATAATATATTTCTTGCTTCCCTTGTGCCTGGAGTAGATTATCTTTGGCTATTGCTTGTAACTTCTCGACTCTCTCCTGCAATTGGTATACGTATTCAGTGAGAGAGATCTCTTGTGAAGGTTGTTCCTCCCAACTTTCCTTTAATATGTCTAGTAAAGTTCGTACAGTTCTACCAAAAAGGAGCTCAAAAGGATAAAAAACCAGGTGAAGATTGAGGGGTGTTCCGAAGGGTTAGTTGTATCCAGGGAAGGACTCTATCCCAATCTCTCTTTTCTGGTGTAGAAGTCTTTCTTAACATCTGCTTAATAGTCTGGTTGTATCTTTCTACTAAGCCATCGGTTTGAGGATGATATGCTGCTGTTTTCAGATGTTCAATTTTCAATGTCTCACACACTTGTTTAAGGACATTGGAAAGGAAATTTGTCCTGCAATCTGTTACAATTTCTTTAGGAATTCCTACATGACTTATAAAAGGAATTAGGACATCACAGATCTGCTGTGTTGTGGTTGACCTCAGTGGAAGGGCTTCAGGATATCGAGTGGCGTAATCTACTATTACTAGAATGTACCTACGGCCTCCTGCCGAAGGATCCAAGGGACCTACCATATCCATGCCTATGCGACTAAATGGTTCCAGAACTAAAGGCATAGATTGTAAGGGAGCTTTTCCTACGTTAGCTCTATTCTTTTTTGACATTCCCCACAACCTTGACAGAATTTGACAACCTGATTATAGACTCCCGGCCAGAAAAATCTTGATCAAATCTTTTGGGTCGTTTTTTTGGTCCCCAAATGTCCTTCCCCAACTTACAAATGTGCTACTCCCAAGACAGTTTTGCATAATTTATTCGGTACTAGCAACTGTTTAAGAGTCTCATCATCTTGACTCTTTGTTACTCGATAGTAAAGACCATTCTCTTTTATGAAGTGAGGACCTTTTCCTGTTGGCTTCTCCAAGGCACGCTCTCGGGCATAACTTAAGAGTGGATCCAACTCCTATGCCATCCGAAAGCTGTCTCCTTCCTCATCCGACTTCCAATCTACAGCTAATGGTAAGACATTTTTCGGTCTCCATTCTCTCTTTAGATTTCTCTTGTATGTCTTACTCTTTTGCTGCCTTTCCGGAGGACTATTGATTTCTGGGTCGTAAAATGGGGCAGTTTCCAACTAGCTCTTCTCTACATTCTTAACTTACTGCAAAAAATTAGGCACATCGGATCCAACTAGCAAGGGTTCGGGTAATACTGGTAACACAGCAGCCCTTATCCCTATTCTCTCCCCAGCCACCTTTATCTGTGTCTCTTTCGATGGATAGGACTTCACATCTCCATGTACACACCTAATCTTTCTATTGGAACTGGAAATTTCACCTACCAGATCTGATGAGACAGCCGTTTGGAGGCTACCAGAGTCAATCAAGGCACAGGTAGTTTTCCATCTACCTCCGCATCACAGGTATACACATATTGGGATTTGTTCAATGGACGCTGTTCTTGGTTTTCACTTTCATTCAGGGCATCGAACATACCCACATCCATCTGTTCACTTTTACCCCTTTTGGGACAGAGTCTGGCGAGGTGGCCCCAGTCTCCACACTCAAAACATTTTGGTCCTCTAACATTCACAGGCATATGTCTCAGATTGGAAGGACTTTCACTGCTGGGTCGGGACCGGTTAATCTCCGAATTTGGTTTTCTCATCATGGAGTTCGGTCATCTTGGTTGATTCGTTGGCCTGTTAGTGGAGCCGGAGGGGCCGACATTGGTTCGGACGTTACTAGTGTTCGTTAGCAATCGACCCTGCCCCGCTTCCTGGTAGGCGGAGGCAATGCCAAGGGCTTCCAACAAACAGAGTCAATGGTATTGTCTGACCCAACGTTGTACCGGTATGGGGAGTGCCTCCACAAAGTGTTCTAGAACAATCTTCTCTGTCATTTCTTGTGGGGAGGATGTTGTTGTTTGCAACTACTTCTCCGCAAGTTCTTTTACTCTGTAGAATAGCTGTCTGGGAGTTTCTGCTGGTAGTAGTCTTATCTCACTATACTTTATTCTATAGGTTTCTTCATCATGACCCAGCCTTTCCAACACCACTCTCTTCATATCTCTGTAATTGGTATCACCGGTAGGGTTTGCAGCTTGGTATGCGCTTTGCATTTCTCCTGTCATTAAGGGGGCAATATAGTGACACCATCTTTTTGTAGGCCACTGGGAATTCCATGCTACACGTTCAAAATTCACAAAAAAAAGTGCGGGGTATTTCTGAAGTATCGAAGCAGGTACTTGTGAACTGTTCCTCAAATTCGTGGCTTCCAACAGTTGTGCTTGTTGAACTTGTAAGGCTTGTTGGAAGGCCAGCCTATCTGCCTGCGCTTGTTGGCTATGCAACGGTAGTGCTTGTTGTAGCAGGTGCTGTCCTTCACTTAGAGTCTTAATGAGTTCCTCCATGGCATACTCTTATCCCACCGCTGCCACCAAATGTTATAACTTGTTATTAGGAATAAGAGATGTGCAGACGATAAGCTTGGTTACAAGCCAACTTTTATTAACTATAAAAGAAAGAAAAAAATATGAAGGAACCGGAAAAGGATACTGTAGCGTAGGAGATTCATCAGGTTGGAGGAATACGACTCCTTATGAATATGAGTCTTGTGTTGTTGGTTTCATACGTAAAAAAAACAACTCTTCATGGCACTTCAACAAACAAAAGAAAAGTTTGTTCTTTTACCACCAGATAGTAGTAACACTCCAATAGTTCATGGTAAGAAGGTAACTTTCCGTGATGCAACTTTGGTCTTTTTAGTTCATGCATGTTAAATGTCTTTTGTAAATCCCACGGTGCTGATTATGTGGGTTTCATACCTTTGGTTCCCTCGCAAGACTCTTGAACAGTCCTTTCATTACTAAACTAACTTCCTTTTAAAGATTCCTTTTCATAAATAATTCGTAATATTTGTTTGGGAGAGGGATTACTCCTCTTAGAACGTTCAAACTGTGAGCAAAATGACTTCTCATTGACACAGCGTTAGTTCAATTCTGCCATCGCTGCTTCTATACTGCGGATTCGTTCATTACCTTCTTCCGCCTCGTTGGAAGGCTTTGTTGGCGGCCCGCCTCTCTGCTTCCTTTCGTTTCGCTGCAGAACCTTGCTGAATAGAGCTGCATTGGTCAGTCAGCTGTTTGGCTTGGCCCCTCCTGTCTTTTCCGTAGCTTCTGGTACGTGGTGACTTGGCAGCTGGCAGGCCGGAAAAGATAAACTGTCGAGGCACGCCCCTTTCGCTCCTTCTCGTTTCGCGATGAAGGCAGCAGTTAGACTGTACGCGATCCACTGTCCAGGCCACTCCGTCTCATTCGCTCGTAGCCTCTTTCAACCTCGGATCTTCTGCTGATTCAAGACACAATTGAAGCGGAATACTCTGCGCAACCAGCTCAACTTGACTTTTTAATTAAAAAGCACTCTAAAGAGGCGCAACGGCACAATTAACTTCGTTTTGCTTTTCAGGAATCTCCTAATACGCCCACTGGTAATGGAGGTCTTTCTCCTTCTCGTCATCCGGAGTCTCCTAGCAACCAAAAAAAAAGCAACTCTTTATTGAAGAAAAGCACCTTAACGCCTTCTTCTTTTGTAATTACTAGGTCATATTAATAAGGCCCGCCAATTACCATCAACCCTTTGATATTTCCTTGAAATTAGACCCCATTACAGGACCATTATTGACTTGAGGGTCAACTTTATGTCTGGCATGCATCTACGTCCCTCAAGGGTCCCTCACCCCATTCTCCCCCCCTGGGTGACTCTCACCTTGACACAGCCTTCTCCACGCTCCACTCTGCTATATCTGATACTCTTTTTTTTTTTAAATATGTTTATTTTTGAACAAGGCAGGAAAGCATTACAATCACTTGAAATCAACATTTAGTATGCATTATTACACGAGAATATGATTTCCTCCCCCCTCCCCGAGTTCATCCCCGAATTCAAGTCTCCCTCTTCTTGTTCCTGTCCCTGTGGGGGGGCCAGCTCTCTAGGACCCTTCTGGCCAGCTGGGGTTTGTATGTTAATGCTGGGAAGTCTCGATCAAATTCGAGGACCGGGTTCCAAGTGTTCTGGAAGCGGTGGAGACCTGCTCTGGCCGCGGTTGCCTTCTCTGCGATGAGCTCATCCCATAGTTCCTCCCACCACAAGGGCAGGAGTGGGCCCTCTGTCAATGTCCATGTGCGGGTCACCACTATTCTACCCGCCAACAGACAGTGGGACAACAGTTTAGCTTTGGGGTCTGTGCGCGGATAAATCCCCGGGACCGGGGCACCCAAGAGAATAGGTTCGGGCTCTAATGGGAGCGTAATGTGCGTGAGTTCTGCAATGACCGCCAGGCATTCCTTCCAAAAGTTCCGGACCTTGGGACAGGTCCACCACATGTGGAAGAAGGATCCCACCTGGCCGCATCGTCTCCAGCAGGCCGAGTCCACTGAATGATTCATGTGGTGCAGTCTTAAGGGGTGGTAGTACCAGCGTAGTCAAATTTTGTGGGCGCATTCTCTATTCGTAACACAGGTGGATTCTGATTGGGTGCGAGTCCAGATAACTACCCAAGCTTGGGCCTCTATAGGGTGTCCCAAGTCTGCCTTCCATTGTGCCCTGGCCCGAGATTTGGAGGTGAGAAAGTCCTTTTGGAGGAGCTTATATAATGTGGAGATCTTACCTCGTAGTGGAAGGTCTTTGAGCGTCAGTTCTAAGGGCGTGGGAAGGCGGGTTGCTGCTCGGCGTGTCTGTACACCAGTGCTGTAATTGGAGGTAAATGAACCTGTCCATCTCTTGCAGGTGGAACCTTTCTTTACATTGTTCATAAGAGAGTGGTTGTCCTTTGAAGTTTTTGAGAGCTGTCCCCGGGGTAAAAGCCGGGTTCAGAAAGACCGGAGATGAGGGGTTAAGTCCCCTTGGGATCTTCTTCAGCTTCAGTGTTTTATCCCATATGACGATAGTATGCCTGGTGGTCAATAACAGCTCCTGCCATGGTCGTCTGGTTGCCGGTGGGATGTGGGGAAGAAAGTGTAGGGGAAGAGCTAGGCGTGATTGTTCCATGTCCATCCATCTAGGACGATTATTGATTATTTGCCATGCTTGGGTGCACGCTAGTTGGGCCAAGTTTTGCGTTCCCCATCATCGAGTCTCTTGGTATTCTGGCTTTTTTCCCCCTCCAGATGAATTTCAGCATTTTCCTCTGTAAATTCCGAAGTGCAGGGGTCAGGATCATCACCGGGAGGGCGGAACATGCATACAAAAATCTTGGGAGCAGGTTCATCTTGCATGCTGTGATCCTGCCCATCAGGGAGATCTCCTGGGATGCCCAGCGTTTCAGGTCGGTCTTCAGTTCTTGGAAGAGCAGAGGGAAGTTCCTGCGGTAGACTTCTGTCGGTTTGGCCAGTATCTGGACCCCCAGGTAATTGATAGCCTACGTTTTCCACTGGATCGGGCACATTGAGATGAGGTCTTCTCGCTCTCTCAGTGAAATCTTTATTCCCAGCGCTGCTGATTTATTGAAGTTAATAGTGAAGCCTGTAACCTTACCGTAGTTGCTTAGTTCAGTCAAGGCGTGTGCCAATGAACTGCGGGGGTCAGTGATGGTCAGGAGGACGTCTTCCACGTAGAGGGCCAGTTTATGGTGTGTGGGGCCTACCTGGAGCCCCTTAATGGAATGGTTCAGTCTGATCAGTTGGGCGAAGGGCTCCATGATCAAGGCAAATAGGAGTGGGGACAGTGGACATCCCTGTCTTGTTCTGCAGGTTAGCGTGATAGGGGCCGTGAGATTGCCATTTGTCCTCAGTAGGGTTCTGGGCGCTTTATAGTTGTCTAGGAATTCCAGCCCAAATCCAAAGGACTCCAGGGTAAGCCTCATAAATGTCTGTATTGCTCTCCCCAGAGTGCATGGAAAATCATAAATCACCAATGCAATTATAGAGCCAATACTTTGAACGCAAAAAGACTCAATAACTTGCAACCACACACTCTTAGAGAAATAATGAGCACTTATACGGCTATTTATTCAAAGCTTAGAAGCAACCAGTGATAACATAGAAATAACTCACAAAAGTAACATAGACATAAATCACAGAAGAAGCAAAGAATTCAAAAGGAAATACATCACTGTGAGCGTAACTGGATTCCTCATCTCGCCCAGAAGCGGCTGGAAGACCACGGGAACATCCAGTCCGATAGCACCACAGCTCACAGGAATGCCGGACGTAAGCGTCCTCCTCCGGCTGAAGTCTCACCTGACCACCCCCGGTGCCCCGCATATATGCACACTTCGAAAAGGGGTGGAGATTCTCGAACCTTTTGGAAATGGCACTTGCGCATTGATGAGCAGCCGTTGGTTGCCTGCTGGGTCAATCCACAGCCACCCTCAAGGAGCAGAGTGCCTCCCTCCTCTAAAAACACTCTCATAACAAACCATAACAAAGTTAGCTTTCCCAGCAGAAATGTCCTTGACCGCATACCAGGTTTGGAAAGCATGTTTTCCTCAGCACCGTGAATCTAACACTCAGCAAAATGTGTGCAGCTTTTCACTGCGGCATGAAGTAAATATTCATCATGGCTCCGAGCGCTCCCAGAATGCACTGCGCACCAGCGCCATTTTATTTCAAGCATAACAATTCCACCCTTGGATATTTACCTTCCATAGCCCTGTGGCAAAGGAGCCGGTCTCTGAAACATACGAAACATTAAAACTAAATTGGGAATACATTGAATACAACAACAACAAGCTATCATGATAGCTAATATAATGCAAATGCAAGCAAAAGGTATCCATGAAAATAACCAATCCCACCAATTCCCACTACAATCTTGAGACACTTGAGAAGTGAGATCCCTCAACCCTCGAATGTGACTTTCAATGGATCGTGAATGGTCACTTAGATTGAAACAACACATACCTTCAAATGCGTTACACCCTAAATTATGCTTTAGCAATAGATAATCAACAGCAGCTCTGTTCTGCAAAGTTGCTTTTCTAATAACTTGACTATCAAGGAGTAATTCTTCTAATGCCTGAGGAGTATGATTAAGGCTTTTGACTGCTAAAAATGCTAACTTCATTAAAGATTTGTAAGCCCCAGCAGCTAAACCCCAAACTCCCACTAATGAAAGGGTTAATGCTAGAACCTCAGCTTCTGATAACAAGTGTACATGTGAATCACAATCAGGAAATAGACCCACAGATTCGAAAGTTGACCTTTTACCTCGAGTTATAGCTGGGTGTAAAGGAAACATCATTAGTCCTAATCGAGTTAAAGCACATGGACTTCCGGAAATGTTAGCTGGAATATAAGTGTATGTGAAGTTGCCACCTGAAAAGAGCCATCGTGTTGGAAGTTTCACATGATTCAAATGACTCGCCGCTATCACTGTATGATTACAAGACATAGGGCCTCATTACACGGTAGGCGGTAGGGATTTACCGGCACCGGTAAAATACCGGTACCGGTAAATCCCTGCCGCCTTACTACGAGGTCCCTTAGCGGGTTGGAGTTTTAACGCCTGCTTTTAGCAGGCGTTAAATACCAACCCGCTAAGGGACCTCGGAGCTAATTACGGCACCGCAAAATTGCGGTGCCGTAATTAGCGCCTTCCCCATTCCCATAGAGCCCTATGGGGCAGAAATGGGAATGGGGAAGGGCAATGGCGGAAAGGGGATTTACCGCCCCTCCAACCTTGGAATGGGGCGGTAAATCCCCTTTCCGCCAAGGCGGTGCCGGTATTTTACCGGCATGAGCCATGGCGCTAATAGCGCCATGGCTCACCGCCTACCGTGTAATGAGGCCCAGAGTATTATTTACACTGGTGCATGTGCGTGGCACTCGTGAACACAGTCGTCTCTCAAACATTGTGTGATTGTGCTGTTTGGTTAAATCGATCTGTTGGCATTTGCCAATTTCTTGTGCGTTGCAAGTCATAAAATGACATACATCACCTTGGGTTATATTATAGGTAATAACATGTGTCAAATTTCTCCATTTGCGATCGGTTTCTTGGCAAAACCTACAATACTCATAAACGGAAAAAGATTGCCTAATATCAGAATCTTGAACCAAAGAATCATTGTGTGTGATGCCGAAGATATGCTTTAAAACTGGAACAGGCGTCGGCACTGCTACTAAGCACGTAGTCAGTAAAGCTTCAGCATTGGGCACATCAGTAAGACAGAAGTGCGATATGTTAAGCACCTGCTGTGCCAGATACATCCACATATTCTCCGTCTGGGTGATCATAGGAGAATGTTTTTGCCGTTCTGAAAATGCTTCTCACATGACTGGCATCAAGGTTGTTTTTACTTGCTCCTGACGTGTTCGCCGCATTTCACAAATCCATGTCTTCGGTCTGGCTGGCTTTTCGGCATCGGCATAAGGCTGCTTCGGGACAACATTATTCATCACTATCAGTATCCCCTTGATCACTGGCACAGATGTGACATTTTTCGTTGGTAGCAGCAGGCTGTTTAACTCACCCAAAAGGAGTCCATTTAGTACCACAATTACACCAGCCAGACACAGGATCTACAAGGCAAACCCAGAAAAGAGATATCAGTGTTGTACATCACTCTCTCAGGTAACAGTTGTCTGCGGGTACATATTGCCATTTCTTTCTACCAGGCTCCATGACTAGAACTACTTCATCTTTGCCTGATGCAATGACATCTGCGGGCACTGGCGGGCCACTGGACTTTCCACCCACACCTTTGCACCCGGTACCATACTGTCTGAAGAGCCAAATCCGCGATCCCCACGGGTAGTTAACACTGTAGGAGGCTCCCCCTTCTTAATCATGGACAACTTAACGGGAATAAGGATCAATTGGGCCACTCGATCACCCTTGTGGATTGATAACAATAGGTCCCCACTATTCATTAGGATGACTTTAATCTCGCCTTGGTAATCAGCATCAATTACCCCTCCCAACACTTGAACTCCCTTCAATGCTAGGCCAGATCTAGGGGCAATCGATCCCATATGCTCTGGGGGAATTTGTACTCCAATCCCTGTTTCAATTACAACCATCCCTCTCGGGTCTAATCTGATTTCTTCAAGGGAATGTAAGTCTACCCCTGCTAACTCTGGAGTTGCTCGATAGGGAGCTAAAGAGCCCGGAGTAATTTCCCAGTACAATAGTGTTTCCCTGACTGAATTGGGTTGAACCTGTAAAGTAGGAGTCATTAATCGCATCAAAGGAGTTTCATGCTCATTCACAGGTCTATTGTTTAATACTTGCACCGGATCAAACACACGATCACGCCAGCCTGCCAAACTGCCATCTCCAGATTTGCTCAACTAATCTTTCAATAACCCATTCATTCGTTCGTTCAATTAACCTGGAAGCAGCTGGATAATAAGGTACGTGATACAACCACTCAATGCTCTTTTCCTGACAGTACTCCTGAATTAATTTGCCTTTGAAATGTGACCAATTGTCACCTTGAATCTGCAAAGGCACTCCATAATGTAGTATGATCTGATCTAACAACCTGATGGTGTTCAGTTGTGTTGCACGTTTGCACGGCAAAACCATCAAATATCCTGGGTATGTATCCACAATAGTGCATGCATACTGACAACCTTTACTGATTGGCATGGGACCGATATGATCAATCTGCCAAGTTTGACCTGGTAATTTTCCTCTTCGCAATGTACCTCGAACAATCTGAGGGATAGGTCTATGCAGTTGGTGTTGGCACACTGGACATTGCAAAATGATCGTTTTCACTACTTCTAAAGGAAGACTAATTCCTCGAGCTTGTGCCCACCTGATAGTAGCCTTTTCTACTAGGTGCCCACATTTCTGATGAGCCCATTTGGCCAAACCCTCCAAATCGTCTTCCTGAGCCTCTGCATCCACAGATAAAATATTGGTGTGTTTGTCTGCAACAGAATTAAACCAACGTTCTAATGAGTCTGTGGCACAATGCACGTCCACCTGATATACAGTGACTTCACTTTGTGATAACATTTCTGCAATATCTTGCCACAGTTCTTTCCCCCACAACTCTTTTGAACGAATCTTCCACCCATTCTTTTGCCAAGTTGGCAACCACACTGCCAATCCATTCGCCATTGACCATGAATCTGTGTACACATAACATTGACCAGGGGTTTCTTGTTTCAATGCTTGGTAAACTGCGTAAAGCTCTGCAAACTGACTGCTCTTCCCTTTCCCTGACGTTGTCAACATCTTTTTTGTCTTGGGATTGTACGACACTGCTTTCCAGTACCGCTCAGTTCCCACATATCGAGCTGAGCCATCCGTGAACCAAGCATGCTCTGTTTGCTCCACGGTCAGATCGCTGTAAGGTACTCCCCATTTCACGGGGGACTCACGTTTTTCAGGAACTTCTGGTGGTATGTAATCTTAGGGTGGTATGTTGGCTACTTGCTCATGTAATTTTGCAACTCCACCCTTCCCTGATTTGGCTCTGTCTTGAATATACCATTTCCATTTAATTATGCTGGCTTCTTGAGCATGTCCTATTCTATGAGTTTTAGGAGAGCTCAGTACCCATTGCATGATTGGTATTTCTGGTCTCATTAATACATCATGGCCCACCGTCATTTGCTCGGTATCAACAAGGGCCCAATAACACGCCAGCAATTGCTTCTCAAACGGAGTGTATGAGTTACGAGCATCGGGCAACTTACGACTCCAAAACCCCAATGGCACACGTTTCCTGTCTTGTCTCTGCCACACACTTCAATTAGCATAATTGTCTTGTACAGACACATTTAATTCCACTTTGCCTTCCTTCAATGGCCATAAATCAAACACCTACTGCACGGTTGTAACGCTCACCTGATTCCCGTAGAGGCGCCGGTCTTGACTGTGCGTATACCGTATCTTCAAAGGTGATGTGTAACACACGGCTGGCTCTTTGGGCTGGACTTCTGTGCACTGTATGTCTGACTCGAAGGGTAAGATGTCTGCAGATAGAAAATATGGGATTAAGGAACTGGGTTATTGAATGTCTCTCTCTTCTTCCCTTTCTCTTCTCCTGTAGAACCCCAAAGGTTAACGCTCTCACCTTAGGTAAGTGAACGCCGTGCTCTCCATCTGCCTCGGGGCAGGGTGCTGTAACCAGTTTCTTCACTGGATAAGGGGAGCAGGCCTCTTGACTTCAGAGGACTGCTCTCCGTCGTTTACTGCACAAACGGTAAGTTTCGAGTAATTCTAATGTCTTTAAAGTCTTTAGTAATGATGTTTCTTGTTTTGCAGGGTTCCGGCGATGGCGGATGACGGGCTGAAGTGAGTTGAAGATGGAGCCCGTGTGATGAATAGAAGCGCCTGGAAGCACGTAAGTAAGCGCTTGTTGCCTGCTTCACGATGCGCTCTAACTGTCTTTTTATTTTGCAGGTACAAGTTCGGAGCGGCTGCAGGGTGCCGGAATACCCACTGGGTTAGATGTGGAAAGGAGTAATGGCACGTGAGTATTAAAGTTCCCCAATGTCTTTAAACGCACCTTGTTTTGTCTTTCAGATGCGGGATGCAGCGCCGAAGGCCTCCGGAGCGTGCGAAGAGTTGGTAAGCTTTTGTCTTTCAGATGCCGGAATGCAGTGTGAAGACCTCCGGAGCGCACGAAGAGTAGGTAAGCCTTTGTCTTTCAGATGCAGGAATGCAGCGCGAGGCGTTGGTGACAGCCGATGGACCAGGTAAGTGAAGAGCTGTCACTGAAGACCGTAATGCTAACCTGTTCTTTCTTGTCTTTATAGGTGTTGCTGAAGACTGGATTCAGGATGGTAAGCCTTTTTCCTTAGGCCCAGGATCAGATGCAGAAGACACGATGAGCGTTCTGCTGCAGAGGATGCAGAATAACGCAAAGCAAGATTCATCCATCGGGTGTGGTTTAAATAGCCTCCTGTAGTGCTTAGGTGTCTCCTTCCACAGCCACACCTAGGTAAGAAAAGAGTTCCTGCTTTCCAGAAGAGTTCCAGTGTTCTGAATCTAGGGAGTGGCTCCTGCCCCACCCAACAGGAAAAGTAGTTCCAAACAGAAGAGGATCAGAGGCTCAACTGGCAGGCAAGTAAGCAGCATGGTCTGCTGCAGGTAAGTCCACCCAAGCATTATGAGCCCAGCGCTTCCAGCACTGGGACTGGGCATATTTATGAGCCTGGTGCCACTGGCGCCAGGACTGGGTTCAAAAGGTCCCAATTGGGACTGGTTGGCACTCGGAACCTGGGTTATGGACCTGCTTCCAAGGGAGTTGGGAAAACCCTGACCTTTTGGAAGCAGAGATCATGACAACAGTGTCTTTCGCCAGCTCAAAGGCTTTCTGCTGCTCTTCCCCCCACTGAAACTCATATTTCTTTCGTGTCACTTTGTAAAGGGGGGCAAATATCTGCCCTAAATGGGGAATGTGCTGTCTCCAAAACCAAAACAGCTTTATAAATTGCTGAGCTTGCTTTTTGTTCATTGGAGTGGTGAATTCAAGTATTTTCTGTCAGGCTTTTGGCACCATTTCTCGATGCCCATGATGCCACTGAATCCCTAGGAATATCACTGTTTCAGCTGGACCTTGAATTTTTACTCGGGTTAATCTCCCACCCTTGCTTCAGATAGTCGGGCTATGTATGTGCCCCATAGGTAGCCTTGTGAAAGTATACTGACGTCCACTCCACGAAAATGCAAACTGCTCTTGACACTCTTCAGCAATTGGCACAGAGAAAAATGCATTGGCTAAATCGATCACTGCATACCAAGTCCCCTCAAACGTTTGGACATTCTCAATCAAGGTAATGGCATCTGGGACTGCGGGCACTAAGGGAGGAGTGTGTATATTCAACTCCCGGTAATCCACCGTCATCCTCCATGACCCATCCCCCTTTTTAATAGGCCAGAGAGGATTGTTCCATGCAGTGGTAATAGGGCGTAATACACCCGCCTCCACGTACTCTTTGATGGTGTCTGAAATGTCCTTGTGTCCCCCAGGAATGCAGTATTGTTTCATTGCTACCCGCTTGGTTGCCACCGGCACTTGCACTGGGGGCATCTTCAATTTGCCTACGGTAATGGGTGTACAGATCAATGCACTCACCCCAAACTGGTACGTTTTACCGGCAAGTCCCAAGGTTAACCCTTCCAAAATGTCAAAGCTGATTATATATTCAGGTATCGGGACAATCAACACTTGGTATTTCTGCCGATTTAAATTGCCTATTTTCATCTCCACCTTCGTTTGTACTGCGGGGGTCTCCTTTCACCCTAGACCTGTAATAGTAAACTGTTTGCCTTTAAATCGTGTTGGATTGCCATGAATCAAAGAGGCCTCCGCCCCGGTGTCTATCAATGCTCGCACCCCTTGTGCATTTCCTGGCCCCCAAAAAATCTTAACATCAACATGAGGCCGCCTATCAACTTTTAAGCGGGCAGATGCAGCCGGAGCTTGGCCGAAGCCCTAGTCAAACTTCGAATGAGTGTGACTCGACTCCGCCTCTAACATCGCACTCACCACCTTTCTCAAATCAGCGTATGCTGGCTGGTACGGGGAAGGTGTCCCCATAGACCCTTCTTCTTGTTCTTCCGCAGGGGGAGCAGAAGGTGAGGTATCCCCCTGTGGCGTGGTGACTACCTGTTTCTTAACCTGTTTATACCACTCTTTGGCTGCAAGTCCTCGTTTTTTGTATAATTCATACATTACTCTGGTTTCAATGCCATCAATTTCTTCGTGTGGCACACCATCTTTTAACAAAGCCAAAAACATGTATTTTCGAGACACTCGGGAGTCTCTGCTATCTTGCCCCCTGCCTTCGGTTCTTCTCTCACTACGCCCCTCTCTCTCCCGTGGCTTGTTATCGCTCTTATCCCACTCCCCTAAATGTGCAAGTTGCCGAATGGCATCCGCTACCTCATCAGTAGCTTTGCCCGTCATACCTACGAGCAAAGTCATAATGCCACTTTTGTATGCGGATGGCGCGGTTCTAATCACCATGTTTCGAGTTGAAACTGAGAGCGGCACGGCTCCCATGTGATCAGGAGCATCTATGTGAATAGCCTCTTTCATAGCATGCTCTCTGACTTTTTGAATTGCCTCTCTCAACGTATACCACTTTGTTTCTTTGCTAGGCCAATCTGTGGTAATGGGGTATTTACGGTTACATGCTTGGGCTATCAGGTGCAACAAAGACACCTGTGTATCTTGACCATTTCCGTCAGGGGACGGTCCTGCCCTTAAGACCTCCTGTACATTGGTGTCAATTGATAGGGGTAAAAAACGCGGTAAATCCGTAGAATCTACCAACAACCCTGCAGCACCCCCATCTAGCAATCTCACCATCCCTGTCAATAAAGCTTCCCCTGATTTTTGCCTCAAACGGGTAATAATTTCCCCAACCTCCTGCTGTGTGTAATCCTCCAGCGTGGTTAAATCCGCCATTCCGCCAGCAGGATTCTGTGGGTGGGGTCCGGCTCGCCGTCTTCTAACGGGCTTAGCCGCCACTGTTTTCTGTTTCACTTCCATTTTGGGGTCAGACTCATTTGCGGAACTACTTTCTAGACTGGTTGAATCAAAAATATCACCATCCCATTTATCCGGATCCCAGTCCACACCAGCGGTAGCGATTACAGTTGCCACCTTTCTTTTGTTGACCCCTCCCTGTCTTTTCCTATACTTATACCGGGCTACTCTGACTGCTGCCCTCTCGGCCACAGCCTGATATGTGTCAGCCTTATCTTTAAACAGTTTCATTTGAATCTGCTGCATTAATGCAGTCTGCCTTTCTGCAGCTAGCTCTCTCTCTAATTGCAAAACTTCATTTTTCATTTCCACCTTCATTTGATGTATTTTCCTATAAGCATGCAAAAGAACCCAACCTCGCCTACCTAATTCTGCACATTCTCTGCCACGTTCTACTGGAACTTGTTGCAAGCATACCATTACATCAGCCGGATCAGCATCTCTCAATCCCTGATCCCATGTTTCACTTAGCCCTGCACCACATGCCCATGCCTGGGCCAACTTATCATATGGACTCTTAGTCCAGCCTGGAATAACAACATCAGAACAGTCACCGCCAGCGGTAACGCTCTTCTTCCTGAACAAACTACCCATTATCGCAAACAAGATAAAACCTCTTTATATCTATATTTTTTCTCTCCATACTGCAATCACTCCCACAAGCACGCACACACCGGCAAAGGAAAAAAACAACTTCACTACCCACTTACTTTCACTTGCAAGACAATGGAATCCTATCTACGTTCAAACAGATTCTTGAATACTTGGAACAACTCATCACAAGTATCCTGTTCGTGACGCCAAACATGTATTGCTCTCCCCAGAGTGCACAGAAAATCATAAATCACCAATGCAATTATAGAGACAATACTTTGAACGCAGAAAGACTCAATAACTTGCAACCACACACTCTTAGAGAAATAATGAGCACTAATACGGCTATTTATTCAAAACTTAGAAGCAACCAGTGATAACATAGAAATAACTCACAAAAGTAACATAGACATAAATCACAGAAGGAGCAAAGAATTCAAAAGGAAATACATCACCGTGAGCGTAACTGGATTCCTCATCTCACCCAGAAGCGGCTGGAAGACCCCAGGAACAGCCAGGCTGAGAGCACCACAGCTCACAGGAATGCCGGACGTAAGCGTCCTCCTCCGGCTGAAGTCTCATCTGACCACCCCCGGTGCCCCGCATATATGCACACTCCGAAAAGGGGTGACGATTCTCGAACCTTCTGGAAATGGCACTTGCGCATTGATGAGCCGCCGTTGGTTGCCAGCTGGGTCAATCGACAGCCACCCTCAAGGAGCAGAGTGCCTCCCTCCTCTAAAAACACGCTCATAACAAAGCATAACAAAGTTAGCTTTCCCAGCAGAAATGTCCTTGACCGCATACCAGGTTTGGAAAGCATGTTTTCCTCAGCACCGTGAATCTAACACTCATCAAAATGTGGGCAGCTTTTCACTGTGGCATGAAGTAAATATCCATCATGGCTCCGAGCACTCCCAGAATGCACTGCGCACAAGCACCATTTTAGTTCAAGCATAACAATGTCCAATCAACCTTGTCAAACGCCTTGGTTGCGTCCAAAGCCATAAGCACCATCCCTCTTTCTCCACGTGTGGCTAGATCCACTAAATTCAAAGCTCTGCGAATATTGTCCGCTGTAGATCAGTTTTTCAGAAAGCCGCACTGGTCGGGCTGGATGATATCTGGGAGGGTGTGGGCTAGCCGAGTCGCCAGAACCTTAGAGTAGATATTGGCGTCAATGTTGAGGAGGGCGATAGTTCTATAGGAGGCTGGACATTTCGGGTCGCCTCCAGGTTTGGGGAGCAAGACGGTGATCGACTCTTGCATGGAAAGGGTTATCACGCCAATCTCTCTAAAGGAGTTGAACAGCTGGGCGAGTGGGGTGAGTAGTTGGTACTTGAAAACCCTGTAGAACCTGGTCGTATAGCCAATCCGGACCTGGCGCACGGGATTTAAGTGCTTTTATGGCTTCATCTACCTCCTCAGTGGAGATTGGTGCGTCCAGGAGGTCTCGTGTAGAGTCTGGGATTCGAGGGAGGGCTGCTTTGCAAAGGTATTCCCTTTGTTCGCCCACATCCCGTGGTGGAGCAGTCATTATTTGCTTCAGATGTTCAGCTGCCAGGCGTTGTTTGTCCTGTTCTGCGTATTGGATTCGACCATGCGTGTCCCGGAGCCCAATAATTGTGTTGTTTTGTTTTGCTTTGGCTAGTTTGGCCACCAGTAGTTTATTTGCTTTGTTGTTTTTGGCATAATAAAATTGCTTGGCCTTTGCCATTTGGTGTGCTGTGTGTTCGGCGTAGTGGGGCTCAACCTTTTTTCTGTGCCGTGCAAATGGCTCGTTGAGTTCTTGGGGACCATCCTTTTTCTTTATTAATTTGCTCTGCTTTCCTGAGGTCGTCTTCGAGGGACAAGCGGGTTTGACGTCTGGCTTTGTGGAAGGCAACTCCCTGCGCTATTAATTCCCCCCTCACTACCGCTTTCATGGCGTCCCAAGTGGTGGCAGGTGATGTGTCAGTTACAGGGATTTCCCCAAAAAAATTCTTGATCGTGGTGGCAATCGAGTCCCTAAGCGGCATTTCATTGAGAATTGGATCATAGAGTGTCAATCTACGTTGGGCCGGGTGAGGAGGGTCCTGGATTCGGATTTCCTGGACACTGGGCCATGGGCCGATAGAATCCGTGGGCCTATGGAGACCTCGTTGGTGAATGAGAGAATTCGAGGGGAGACCAAAAGGAGATCAATTCTAGAGAATGTTCTGTGGACGTAGGAGTAGAAAGAAAAATCTTTTTCGGCCATGTGAAGAACCCTCCACGCGTCCACCACTTCCAGGGTCCTGAATAGCCGAAGAAGCGCTAAAGCTAGGGTGAAGTCACCGGGTGATGAGGGGTGGGATTTGTCTATCGTAGGGTCCGGCAATCCATTGAAGTCGCCACCAATGATAACTTGGCCCTCTAGAAAAGAGGGGAGAGCGGCGCATAGGGAGTCGTAGAAGGCGGCTTGAGCCAAATTGGGAGCATATATCGACACAAAGGAGTATAGTTCCCCAAGTAGTAGGCATTTCAACGCAACAAACCGGCCCTCCGGGCAAAGCTTTGTGTCGAGGATCTGGGGGGTCACCCCCTTCCCGAAGAGAATGGCTGTGCCCCCTTTTTTGGAGTTTCCAGATGCAATAAATTATTTCGGGAAGAGACAGGAGCGTAGATGTCCAAAATTAGCAGGTAGTAAGTGTGTTTCCTGCAGAATGGCTACTGCGGCCCCTTCGTTTTGAAGTTTTTGCAATATTGACTTGAGTTTGGCTGGGGAGTTTAGACCTCAAACATTCAGTGAGACGAAATTCAGGATGGAGTGATCTGGGGTGCTAGGCGAGGGAGTCACTATGCCTGGAGGGGGCACGGGGAACGGGTTGGGTCAGCCAGCATCTCGTGGGTATTGCGGATGCGTGCTTTCCTGCCATTGAGATTTTTGCTCCAGCCTCCAGCAGGGAGGCGGAGATTTAACTGAAGGGGGGGCAGGTTTGTATGTCCAGCACCCCCCTTGGCCAACATGGCCACACAACTGTTCATAGCCAACATGGCCAAACTTGTAGTTATCGCCTTCCAAGGACTTAGATGGGTTGTTCCTCGTAAGCGGGCATGAGCCGTGGGTGATGCCCGCCACCCCGACCGTCGGGGACTTCTTTCATTTCTTAAGGACTATGGGGTTCCTTTATGTATGGCTATTTCTTTCTTCTGAACCTCGGGACTATGGACCAGGAATTTCCCTTAGCGATGGGCCATTTTGGAAGGTCGTAGTCCGAGGCCCTCTTAGAGTTCATGGGTGACCGCGCTTCAGAGGCTGTCGGGTTCATGATCTTTTCGCGTCTTCCAGGTGGCTGATTCTTCATTGGGTGCCTTTGTAGGAGAATTGAAGGGCCGTGGGGAAGAGCCAGCGATAACGAATTTGTTGGTCTTGTAAAAAGAGAGCCAGGGGTCGAAGGGCTCGTCTTTTCTGGAGGGTGAAGATAGATAAATCTTGGTAGATTTGGATGGCGGTGCTCTGGAAGCTTATTATATCACAAGAGCGACTGATTGCAGAAATGGCTTCCTTTGTCGTAAAGAAATGCACTCTGGTGATGACATCTGGTGGGGAGTCCGCATCCACTCCCCGGCGAGGGCGCATCCTGTGAGTGCGGTCCAGGAGGAGTTGTGACTTTTCAAAAACTGGGAGGAGAGCTTGGAACAGGTCCCCCACGTATTCCGCCAGGTTTCTGTCCAAAACTGAGGTTGGGACCCCTCAGATGCGCAGGTTGTTGCATCGGGCCCTGTTTTCTAGATCTTCTTGTTTGAGTTCTAATATTTTACATTTATCTTGGAGGAATTTGACTGAACGCTGAACCTCCGCCAGGGTAGACGCTTGGTCCTGTGTCCGATCTTCTATTTCTCCCAGCCTCTGTTCGGCGTCTGTTACCCTCTGGTCGGTGTTTTCCAATTTGGTAGATAGTTCCAACATGCATGATCTGAATTCTGATTTAATGTCCGCCATGAAGGCCTTGATATTGTTTTTCGTGGTGAGGGTAATAATAATAATAATTGGGCATTTATATAGCCCTACAAACCCTCAGGTATCTGAGCGCTGCTTATTAATACCCACGGTGTGTGGTGCTCATTTATCGACCTCGGAAGGATGAAAGGCTGAGTTTGGCCCTGCCGGGATTCGAACCTGCGTTAACAGGCTCTGCACGGATGTCAAAGCGAGCGCTCTACTCGCTGTGCCACTTGACCGGCTTGTCTTCAGGGGCTTTTAGAGAGGTGGAACCTTGGGGTTCCTGTTTTTTAGCTTTATCTGTCGACATCAGCATTGTTGCAATGTCTGTGGTTTTGCTGGATTTGGTTTGTTTAGACATCACGTACCCCCAGGCGACGTGGAGCTCCTGGCTCCTGTATATCTTGGAGTCGAGGGGAGGATTGCTGCGATGCTGGGGACCAGAGAGACACAGTGGTCAGATAGGGGGTTTCAGAAGGTGGGACGGGGCGCCCCGGGCAGATGGAGGATCACTGCGGGTGACCGGTAGGTAAGGATCGTGCCTGGTTATCCCCTCCTGTTTGCTGATGGGAGCTCACCAGGCCCGTTCAGGACTCGATGTGTAACTCTTAGCTTGTTTTTAAACTGTAGCTTGTCTCTCTCGGGAGCTGATCGGAGCTGCAGCAGGGGGAGAGCGGGGGAATCCGATTTTACCCCCCTCCCCCAGCTCACCTTCTTTCCAGGCCGGGGCTTCTTCGTCCGTTCTTGGCACAGCAAGCCACATCTGAAATGGGGTCCTCCCAGTCACTTTGTGTCTGTTCGGAAGGGTGGACCGCCGTCAGTATCCTGCAGCCGGAGCCAGGGGGAGGGCCTGCGTGCTTCGGCCAGGCTGCACGGGCCGCGTTGGGATGCTGAATCGTGGCCCACAAGCCGGGCAAGGGGGAGGAAAGGGAGGCAATCCCCGGCGAGGGAAGTTGTATGTGCGGGCCCATGTAGTGGGGGAGATCACAGTGGAGATATCCCGGGAGCAGGAGTTCCTCCCCCTCTCTACGCCGCTCCCCGGCTTCTGCGATCCTCTGGGCCCCTGTCCACCATCTTGAAGGAAGTTGCGGGCAGAGAGATTCAAGCCTCGTATTTCCGCGGCAGGACTTCGGAAGCCTCCCGGAGCGCGGCCACCGCTGCAGCAGGCTTTCAGCAAGCCTTGGTCATGTTATGGTCCATCGTGCCAGCCTAATATTGGCCCCAATTCATCGTGGCAGCGGGCACCCCATGGAGACGATCATAGGAGCGACCGCATCGACGGCTCTCAAGGACAAGCCCCCTATATCTGATACTCTTGATATCATTGCCCATGTCATGAGAATCCGTCTGAAGCCCAAAGCCAAGTGCAACTCCTGGTATGACTCAGACCTGGTCACCCTAAAACGCAAGTGTAGGGTTGCAGAGAGGAAAAGGCATGCTTCAAGTTCATCCTCTGACAAACTGGCCTGCCGCCTGCTGCAAAGGCAATACCGGCTCTCTGTCCTCACCAAGAAGAGAGCTCATATCCAAACCCGGGTCTCTGCGGCATCTAACAACTAGGCTGAACTCTTTAAAATCTGCAAGGAACTGGCCAATCCTGCCGCAGCCTCTATCTCTCCTGTCCCTTCGCAGGCCCTCTGCACGGCACTGGCTTCTCACTTCATTTCTAAAACTCAGGACATCCTGTCCTCACTCGCCTCCTATAATCCCCCTCCCGCTTTTCTCTGCTCTTCCTCTGGCACTTCTGCAGCCACCCCTCCTCCCTCCTTCTCTACCTTTCCTCTTTTCTCTCCAGATGAGGTTTCTAGACAAGCCTGATCTATGAAAGTCTCGTCGAAACAGGTTCACCCCTGTTCCTCCAAAACTATGAAGGATCACATTGACTCCCTGGCTCCTGCCCTGGCGGATTTCTGCAATCACTCCTTCCCCACTGGTGTCTTCCCATCCCCCCTGAAGCACTCCCTTGTGCACTCTCTTCTTAAGAAACCCTCTGCCGACCCCTCCTGCATGGCTAACTATCGCTCAATCTCCATAACTCCCTTCCTGGGCAAGCTCCTGGAGAAACTGGCCATCTCCCAGCTCAATCTCCACACTGAATCTGTTGGTTGTCTTCATGACCATCAGTCTGGCTTCAGAGCTGCTAGAAGCATGGAAACTGCTCTCCTGAACATCCGTGAAGACCCACTCTCTAACCTCGACTCTAACACCCCTTGCGTTCTTATCCTGCTTGATCTCTCTTCTGCCTTTGACACTGTCAACCATGCCATCTTGCTCAACCGTCTCCGTGATAACCTGGGTATCAATGGTCAGGCTCTGCCGTGGCTGACTTCTTTCCTCTCCGACCGACCCTCCCAGGTCCAACTTGGGTCCTTCCTCTCCGACATCTTTTTCTCTACCTTTGGTGTCCCCCAGGGATCTAACCGCTCTCCCTGGCTTTTCAACCAATACCTAGCACTCCTTGCCCACTGCATCGCTGCTCTCTGTCCCAACTTTCAGTGCTATGCGGATGATACCCAGTTCATTTTAAGGCTACCCTCGGCCTCCTCCTCCTCCTCTCCTTCCCTCATCACTGACCGTCTGTCTGCCATCCAGGAATGATGTGCCACCAACAACCTCTGCCTTAATGCCAGCAAGACTGAGATTCTACTCATCGGCACACCCACTCCCTCCTTCCTGGCAGCTCTCTGGCCGGCCTCTCTGGGCCCTCCTCCTACTTCTAACTGCAAGGCTAAAAACCTCAGGGTCATCTTTGACTCTACACTCTCCTTCTCCCCTCACATATCTGACGTCTCTAAGAAGTCACACTACCAGCTGCACCTCTTTAGAGGTATTCTTCCTTTCCTCTCCTTCCCCCAGAAGCTCACTGTCTCCAGAGCCCTGGTCCTCTCCAAGCTGGACTACTGTAACAGCCTCTATCTAAATCTTTCTGCCTCCACTCTCCGCCCTCTGCAACTTATCCAGAACAGGACTGCGAGACTTGTCCTTGGCCTCAAGCCCAGGGATCGTATCTCTCCAGGACTGAAATCTCTGCACTGGCTCCCAGTGGTTGCGAGGATTAAATTCAAAGCCCTCTGCATTGTACAAAAAGCCTTCTGGGGCCTGGGGCCGAAATACCTTCAACTCTCTGTTCCTAAATATCTTCCTTCTCGAGCTCTTCGCTCATCTCCCTCCAACTCCCTCAGGGTCAGTCGCTTCTCCAAGCAACGAGTTGGTGGCAGATCACTCTCTTCGGCAGGGGCCTCTCTCTGGAACAGCCTTCCTGCCTCTCTGAAACTCGAGGAGAACCATCTCCAGTTCCGGAAACACCTCAAAACCTTCCTCTTTGCTTCTGCTTTCTCTCCTCCCCTCCCTTGATGAATTCCTGACTGAAATTGCACTGGTTACCTGGCCACCCTTTTCTGATCTCTGGCCCAGGCCCCGTCAACCGCCCACCTGCACTACCTCCCTGGCAACCCCTGCACTTGGGGATCTTTTTTCTGTATCCCTTCAGTCCCCCTTCCAGCACTTATGTCTGCACTTCCTTGCACTTGCCACCAGCTGGCTATTTTATGTGTTTTATTTATCTTATTTATTCTACTTCCCATGTACTGCACTTTTCCCCTCTCCCTTCCCCCACGCACTTTTCCTTTCCCCCCTTCCCATGCACTTGCGCGATCTGAATGACAGCTGGCCTAGTAGGATCGTTTTCTGTCCTCCCTCCCCCCCCCTTGCCTCGTCGCGCCTTGAAACACTTGTGTATAGGCGCGTTATAAATGCCTTATCATATCATATCATATATCATAAGGATCTATTTTGTGAACATTCATGGCACACGTATCAGTTAACATGTGACATTTTATAGAGAGCAGCTGTATAATGGATATATATATATATATATATATATATATATGATGCCACATGGGACAGGGCAGTGCGTGCCCATCCAATATTCTACCTTGTAGTACCCTTAATTAATGGATGGCTTTTGTTCCACTGAGTGTAGCAGTGACCATCACCCCTAAGCACTTGGAATGAGTTCCAATTTTATTTAATTGATGGGTCATTTTGCACCACCACCCCAATATGGCGGAACCATTACATGGCACATGGTAGTCTACTTTATTGAGATTATGGGTATATTTTGTAGAGCAACAGGGCCTCTCAAGCACCTGTTTATTAATCCACCAGGATGTGGGCTGAACTCATTTGATGCATTTAGTGTATCAGTGTTCTTGGTTCTTACCCTCCTGGGATACGGTTCTGCCTATTTGAGTTTCTTCTCCACTCTAATATAGCAGACCCTCTTACCATACACCGGCGGGCATCTGTTTTGCGGACAGCTGACCCAGAGCGTGATGCGTCACCTCTTTGAGACACTCCATGTAGTGTATAACAGGATCCCTGTGTGCCCGATCAACAATCCTTGCTTGATGCTGTTTTAAATTACACCTGATTCATTCAGCACAATATTGAACAGTGTGTTTTTGACAATTCGGGAAGTGGTCCCTCCATTTTCCATGTCTGAAATTATTTCTTGTTCTGCTCATTGATGGCAGACCCTTTTCAACAGCATTCTCATGCGCTTGTTTCGCGCACTACCTATGGACGCCAGCTCTTAGTAGCTTGTTTGCTTCTGCGGAGATGATAGACACGGGCCCTCATTACGACCCTGGCGGAAAGGGGTTTACGCCGGCGTAAACCATGGCGCCCCTTTCCGCCTGACTACGAGTTCCCGTAGCGCCATGGTGATTTTTACGCCTGCTTTTTGCAGGCGGAAAAATCCATGGCGCTACGGGACTTGTTGTTAATTACGCCACCGTAATTTACGGTGGCGTAATTAACGCCTTCCCCACTCCCATTATACCCTATGGGGCAAAAATGGGAATGGGGAAGGGTAAATGGGGATTGGGGACTTACCGCCCCGCCAAGGTCGGAATGGGGCGGTAAGTCCGCCAACCACCATGGCGGAGTTGGCAGCTTAGCGCCATGGACCATGGTGCAAATTGCACCATGGTTCTCCGCCAGGGTCGTAATGAGGCCCACAGTGTATAGGCACGCTTTAAGTACAATATCATATTATATCATACACGCAGAAGCTGTGTTAAGCGCCAAGAGCTGGGGTGTTCTGTTATTCCTCTTAGTGACTCCGCCATATAATGAGTTTCAGAGTTGTTCATATGCTTATAGATGCTACCACACAGCTAATTTTGAATCAATGGGAAATTCCTTTGAGGACCCCTTACAGCTGTTTATTACCATGTACCGCCCCCTGACAATTCATCTCTCCGAGTAACATGTGTTCTATTTTTAAACGATAAGACAACTTGAGGGTGTTCACTCGAGTTGTGTGTTGTGTTTTACAGGAGATTTCTGTTCCTGGACATCTAAATGAATATTTGAGTTGGTAGCGGCTCGTTTATTTCTTATTGAGCAGCAATGAATTACCCTCTCTTCAAAAAAGGTATGAAACAGTAGGTTGGTGGCAAAGAACTGACACAGTTTAGGAGGAATTTAAACAGTTCCAATTAAAGTTTTTGCTTGTTTTGTTGTAGATCCAGTGAGGAACAGTAGAGAAGCAAAAGATGAGGCAACAACCACTGATGCAGAAATGAAGGGCAGTTGGCTTTAGGGTCTATAGGTTCTGATGAAGTCAGCCAATTTTGTCTTAGATGTTTCATGTTCTGTTGAAACTAGTACAAGGGAAGATAGTATCCACTCAATTGGAGGAAACCATTGAGATTGTGTAGTGTTGTGTTTTCCTCTATCACCCTCTAGTTGACCACTCGCCACTATGAATGGTCTGCTATTAGACTGTGTGCTGTAGTGTATGGTCCAATGTGATCACTGACATAATCTTTGGTTTGTAATGTATTTTACATATGAATAATGTATATGTAGGTAGGGTGTAACATGTGTTGAACACTTTTTGTTTATATTGATGTCAGTAAGGTGAACTGGTGTGTTGCATGGGTCTGCAACTGATGTGCACGTGGGAGTCTGCTATAGTCTTCTGTATGTTTTATTGTGTCATAACTTCCTATTTTTGAAAAATCACAAAATCGGCAATCTCCCGAAATCACATATACTGATAGCACAGGGCCGGACCTCGCTCCACCCATGTGCGGAGTGCATGGGTGGAGTTGGTCACATTTCACCATCATCTGTACACCGCAGAATGGTAAGTCGACCTTATGTCCTAACTTCCTATCTTTGAATAAGTCACAAAATCGGAAATCTCCCAAAATCGCCCTCTGCTGGGTGAATGGGTGGGGTTGGTCAGTTTCACTATCACCAGTACACCCCAGACTGGTATGCCGACCTTGGGCCATAATTTCAGCCCACCAACTGTTATGGGGCTGGTGCCAACCCCCGAACATTCAAACAAACGTTCACAAATATATATATATAGATGTATGTTAGTAGTGTCTGTAGTATGATGTGTTCACACTACTTTATTGACCGATGAGGATTGTATATCTGTTTTTTGATTTATGTCTTATAATACACACGGCAGGTGTGCCTGTGCTTCACACAGTAATTTGTACTAAATGATATGAATTAGATCAAAATATATTTATATTATAATGTGATGAGGAGGGCGAGAGATGGTTGTGTTTTCTGGAAAGATGGGATCTTGAAGTCATTAATGGGCGTACTCTAAGTGACCGTCCTGGGAAATTCACCTGGAGGGTGGGGGAAGTGCGTTTGTTTGTTTGTTTGTTTATTACATTTATAAGGCGCACCAGACCCGAGAGTAGCAGGGCGCCGAAGGATATGCAAAGCTTACAATTGTTACAAAATATACAGGCAATAAATGAAAAATCACAGTACACAGGAAATAATACAATATTACGGAAACAAGCACGGTTAAATATATCTTAGTATCTATGGATGTACACAATTGACAAATATACAGTTTAGGAGCAAGTCAGACTGGCCTAAGACAGTTTCAGAGGAAGGCTAGTTTTCAGTCAGGTAGGGATGAATGACAAGGTTTTTTCTGAAGAAGGAGTAGGGGAGGTCAGCTCTCAGCTGGTGTGGTAGGGAGTTCCACAGCTTGGCGGCCTTGACAGGGAAGCTGTTGCCACCAATCTTGGCGGATTTAAATCTGGGTACTACCAGGCAGTTTGTATTAATGGTTCTAGTCGGTCTACTAGTGGTTCTTCTAGCTATTCTTTCAATAAGGTAGCTTGGTGCCATGTTGTGTAGTGCCTTATAAGTCAGGGAGGTGATTTTTAGTTCAATTTTGTTGTGGGTAGATAGCCATTTGTGGTGACGTCTGATAGCAGAGATATGCGCTCTTTTGTTAATGCCTAGGGCGGCTCTAATGGCATTATTTTGTAAGATTTGGAGTTTTTGGATGATGGTTTTATTAGCACTACTGTAGAGGGCGTTGCAATAGTCTAGTCTTGACAGAATTAAAGCTCTGGCCAGTATGAGGCAATTGTCATTATAAAGGAAGGGTCTACCTGCTCTGATCAGCTTGCATGTGTATGCTGTGGTAGACGCCAAGGAGTTAACAGGGTAATTCATAGAATTTCGCACAAAAGTGGTGCACGCGGCTGGCGCACAGTGTGCGCGTGCGAATGTCTGCGCCAGCCGCGTGCGCTAATTTCCGCGCACAGCGTATTCACCGATTTTAGCCTCCAAAACCAGCCGTGGCGCAGAGTGGCGCAGCGACCCTGCAGCAGCGCCAGTTACGCCCCCAAGAACGCCATCGCGCAAGGAAAAGCCATCAAAATTCCCAATTCAGCGCAAAGGACTGCGCTAACCCTGGACCAGTTTACAGGGCTGCCAAACAGCAAACGCCAAGCGGGGAACGTGTATTACTGGGGTGCGCGTGAAGTTTCACACGCAAAAGGGCCTGTGTGAGTGGGGTACGTGTATTACTGGGGTTCGTGGGAGGTTTCACACGCGATTTCAGCAGGGTACGTGTATTACGGGGTTCGTGGGAACTTTCACACACGAAAGGTCTTGTGCGAGTGGGGTACATGTATTACGGGGATGCGTGGGAAGTTTCACATGCGATTGGCCTGGGTACGTGTATTTCAGGGGTACGTGTGAAGTTTCACACGTGATTGGGCTGGGGACGTGTATTTCAGCGGTGCGCGGGAAGTTTCACACACGATTGGGCTGGGTACATGTATTTCAGGGGTGCGCGGGAAGTTTCACACGTGATTGGCCTGCGTACGTGTATTTCAGGGGTGCGCAGGAAGTTTCACACGCGATTGGCCTGGGTACGTGTATTTCAGGGGTGTGCAGGAAGATTCACACGCGATTGGGCTGGGTACGTGTATTTCAGGGGTGCGCGGGAAGTTTCACACGCGATTGGTCTGGGTACGTGTATTTCAGGGGTGCGCGGGAAGTTTCACACGCGATTGGCCTGGGTACGTGTATTTCAGGGGTGCGCAGGAAGTTTCACACGCGATTGGCCTGGGTAAGTGTATTTCAGGGGTGCACAGGAATTTCACACGCGATAGGCCTGGGTACGTGTATTTCCGGGGTGCGTGGGAAGTTTCACATGCGATTGGCCTGGGTATGTGTATTTCAGGGGTGCGCAGGAAGTTTCACACGCGATTGGCCTGGGTACGTGTATTTTGGGGGTGCACGGGAAGTTTCACATGCGATTGGGCTTGGTACGTGTATTTCAGGGGTGCGCAGGAAGTTTCACACGCGATTGGGCTGGGTACGTGTATTTCAGGGGTGCGGGAAGTTTGTCACGCGATTGGGCTGGGTACATGTATTTCAGGGGTGCGCGGGAAGTTTCACACGCGATTGGCCTGGGTACGTGTATTTCAGGCGTGCGCGGGAAGTTTCACACGCGATTGGCCTGGGTACGTGTATTTCGGGGGTGCGCGGGAAGTTTCACACGCGATTGGGCTTGGTACGTGTATTTCAGGGGTGCGCCAGAAGTTTCACACGCGATTGGCCTGGGTACGTGTATTTGAGGGGTGCGCGGGAAGTTTCACACGCGATTGGGATGGGTATGTGTATTTCAGGGGTGCGCGGGAAGTTTCACACACGATTGGCCTGGGTATGTGTATTTCAGTGGTGCGCGGGAAGTTTCACACGCGATTGGGCTTGGTATGTGTATTTCAGGGGTGCGCGGGAAGTTTCACATGCGATTGGCCTGGGTACGTGTATTTCAGGGGTGCACGGGAAGTTTCACACGCGATTGGGCTGGGTACGTGTATTTCAGGGGTGCATGGGAAGTTTCACGCGCGATTGGTCTGGGTACGTGTATTTCAGGGGTGCGCGGGAAGTTTCACACGCGATTGGCCTGGGTACGTGTATTTCAGGGGTGCGCAGGAAGTTTCACACGCGATTGGCCTGGGTAAGTGTATTTCAGGGGTGCACAGGAATTTCACACGCGATTGGCCTGGGTACGTGTATTTCCGGGGTGCGTGGGAAGTTTCACATGCGATTGGCCTGGGTATGTGTATTTCAGGGGTGCGCAGGAAGTTTCACATGCGATTGGCCTGGGTACGTGTATTTTGGGGGTGCACGGGAAGTTTCACATGCGATTGGGCTTGGTACGTGTATTTCAGGGGTGCGCAGGAAGTTTCACACGCGATTGGGCTGGGTACGTGTATTTCAGGGGTGCGGGAAGTTTCACACGCGATTGGGCTGGGTACATGTACTTCAGGGGTGCGCGGGAAGTTTCACACGCGATTGGCCTGGGTACGTGTATTTCAGGCGTGCGCGGGAAGTTTCACACGCGATTGGCCTGGGTACGTGTATTTCGGGGGTGCGCGGGAAGTTTCACACGCGATTGGGCTTGGTACGTGTATTTCAGGGGTGCGCCAGAAGTTTCACACGCGATTGGCCTGGGTACGTGTATTTGAGGGGTGCGCGGGAAGTTTCACACGCGATTGGGATGGGTATGTGTATTTCAGGGGTGCGCGGGAAGTTTCACACACGATTGGCCTGGGTATGTGTATTTCAGTGGTGCGCGGAAAGTTTCACACGCGATTGGGCTTGGTATGTGTATTTCAGGGGTGCGTGGGAAGTTTCACATGCGATTGGCCTGGGTACGTGTATTTCAGGGGTGCACGGGAAGTTTCACACGCGATTGGGCTGGGTACGTGTATTTCAGGGGTGCATGGGAAGTTTCACGCGCGATTGGCCTGGGTACGTGTATTTCAGGGGTGCGCGGGAAGTTTCACACGCGATTGGGCTTGGTATGTGTATTTCAGGGGTGCGCGGGAAGTTTCACATGCGATTGGCCTGGGTACGTGTATTTCAGGGGTACGCGTGAAGTTTCACACGTGATTGGGCTGGGGACGTGTATTTCAGCGGTGCGCGGGAAGTTTCACACACGATTGGGCTGGGTACATGTATTTCAGGGGTGCGCGGGAAGTTTCACACGTGATTGGCCTGGGTACGTGTATTTCAGGGGTGCGCAGGAAGTTTCACACGCGATTGGCCTGGGTACGTGTATTTCAGGGGTGTGCAGGAAGATTCACACGCGATTGGGCTGGGTATGTGTATTTCAGGGGTGCGCGGGAAGTTTCACACGCGATTGGTCTGGGTACGTGTATTTCAGGGGTGCGCGGGAAGTTTCACACGCGATTGGCCTGGGTACGTGTATTTCAGGGGTGCGCAGGAAGTTTCACACGCGATTGGCCTGGGTAAGTGTATTTCAGGGGTGCACAGGAATTTCACACGCGATTGGCCTGGGTACGTGTATTTCCGGGGTGCGTGGGAAGTTTCACATGCGATTGGCCTGGGTATGTGTATTTCAGGGGTGCGCAGGAAGTTTCACACGCGATTGGCCTGGGTACGTGTATTTTGGGGGTGCACGGGAAGTTTCACATGCGATTGGGCTTGGTACGTGTATTTCAGGGGTGCGCAGGAAGTTTCACACGCGATTGGACTGGGTACGTGTATTTCAGGGGTGCGGGAAGTTTAACACGCGATTGGGCTGGGTACATGTATTTCAGGGGTGCGCGGGAAGTTTCACACGCGATTGGCCTGGGTACGTGTATTTCAGGCGTGCGCGGGAAGTTTCACACGCGATTGGCCTGGGTACGTGTATTTCGGGGGTGCGCGGGAAGTTTCACACGCGATTGGGCTTGGTACGTGTATTTCAGGGGTGCGCCAGAAGTTTCACACGCGATTGGCCTGGGTACGTGTATTTGAGGGGTGCGCGGGAAGTTTCACACGCGATTGGGCTGGGTATGTGTATTTCAGGGGTGCGCGGGAAGTTTCACACACGATTGGCCTGGGTATGTGTATTTCAGTGGTGCGCGGGAAGTTTCACACGCGATTGGGCTTGGTATGTGTATTTCAGGGGTGCGCGGGAAGTTTCACATGCGATTGGCCTGGGTACGTGTATTTCAGGGGTGCGCGGGAAGTTTCACACGCGATTGGACTTGGTACGTGTATTTCAGGGGTGCGCGGGAAGTTTCACACGCGATTGGAGTAGGGTATGTGTATTACCGGGCTGCGCATGAAGTTTCACACGCAATTTTGCTGTCAGAGCGGGGAACGTGTATTGCGGGGGTGCGCGGGGAGTTCTACACGTGAATTGGCAGTGTGGGTCCTCCCAGATGTCCCCTCTACCCCCTCCACGGCCCCTGCAGGCAGCCCACACCACAGGGGACTACCCTGCACCCCTGGTCTTGTCCCGCAGGCAGCCCATCCACCATGGGCATGCCCCCCAGCCAAGCCACATGTCACGTTGCAATATGATCACCAACTCATGTCTCCCAGCACCACCACCCCCCAGCAGTGCAGGGCACCTGCCAGCAGGCCACCACATATGTCCCCCAGCACCCCCACCCCCCAGCAGTCAGGGGCACCTGCCAGCAGGCCCCCACACGTGTCCCACACATGTCCCCCTGAACCCCCACCCCCCAGCAGTCAGGGGCCCCTGCCAGCAGGCCCCCACTCATGTCCCACACATGTCTCCCTGCACCCCCACCCCCCAGCAGTGCAGGGCACCTGCCAGCAGGCCCCCACACATGTCCCCCAGCACCCCCACCCCCCAGAAGTCAGGGGCACCTGCCAGCAGGCCCCCACACATGTCCCCCTGCACGCCCACACCCTAGCAGTGCAGGGCACCTGCCAGCAGGCCCCCACACATGTCCCCCAGCATCCTCACCCCCCAGCAGTCAGGGGAACCTGCCAGCAGGCCTCCACACATGTCCCCTGCACCCCCACCCCACAGCAGTGCAGGGCACCTACCAGCTGGCCCCCACACATGTCCCCCAGCACCCCCACCCCCCAGCAGTGCAGGGCACCTGCCAGCAGGCCCCCACTCATGTCCCACTCATGTCCCCCAGCACCCCCACCCCCCAGCAGTGCAGGGCACCTGCCAGCAGGCCCCCACACATGTACCCCTGCACCCCCACCCCCCAGCAGTCAGGGGCACCTGCCAGCAGGCCCCCACACATGTCCCCCAGCACCCCCGACCCCCAGCAGTCAGGACACCTACCAGCAGGCCCCCACACATGTCCACCTGCACCCCCACCCCCCAGCAGTCAGGGGCACCAGCCAGCAGGCCCCCACACGTGTCCCACACATGTCCCCCTGAACCCCCACCCCCCAGCAGTCAGGGGCCCCTGCCAGCAGGCCCCCACTCATGTCCCACACATGTCTCCCTGCACCCACACCCCCCAGCAGTGCAGGGCACCTGCCAGCAGGCCCCCACACATGTCCCCCAGCACCCCCACCCCGCAGAAGTCAGGGGCACCTGCCAGCAGGCCCCCACACATGTCCCCCTGCATGCCCACACCCTAGCAGTGCAGGGCACCTGCCAGCAGGCCCCCACACATGTCCCCCAGCACCCCCACCCCCCAGCAGTCAGGGGCACCTGCCAGCAGGCCTCCACACATGTCCCCCTGCACCCCCACCCCACAGCAGTGCAGGGCACCTACCAGCTGGCCCCCACACATGTCCCCCAGCACCCCCACCCCCCCAGCAGTGCAGGGCACCTGCCAGCAGGCCCCCACTCATGTCCCACTCATGTCCCCCAGCACCCCCACCCCCCAGCAGTGCAGGGCACCTGCCAGCAGGCCCCTACACATGTCCCCCTGCACCCCCACCCCCCAGCAGTCAGGGGCACCTGCCAGCAGGCCCCACACATGTCCCCCAGCACCCCCGACCCCCAGCAGTCAGGACACCTGCCAGCAGGCCCCCACACATGTCCCCCTGCACCCCCACCCCCCAGCAGTCAGGGGCACCTGCCAGCAGGCCCCCACACGTGTCCCACACATGTCCCCCTGAACCCCCACCCCCCAGCAGTCAGGGGCCCCTGCCAGCAGGCCCCCACTCATGTCCTACACATGTCTCCCTGCACCCCCACCCCCCAGCAGTGCAGGGCACCTGCCAGCAGGCCCCCACACATGTCCCCCAGCACCCCCACCCCCCAGAAGTCAGGGGCACCTGCCAGCAGGCCCCCACCCATGTCCCCCTGCATGCCCACACCCTAGCAGTGCAGGGCACCTGCCAGCAGGCCCCCACACATGTCCCCCAGCACCCCCACTCCCCAGCAGTCAGGGGCACCTGCCAGCAGGCCTCCACACATGTCCCCCTGCACCCCCACCCCACAGCAGTGCAGGGCACCTACCAGCTGGCCCCCACACATGTCCCCCAGCACCCACACCCCCCAGCAGTGCAGGGCACCTGCCAGCAGGCCCCCACTCATGTCCCACTCATGTCCCCCAGCACCCCACCCCCCAGCAGTGCAGGGCACCTGCCAGCAGGCCCCCACACATGTCACCCTGCACCCCCAGCCCCCAGCAGTCAGGGGCACCTGCCAGCAGGCCCCCACACATGTCCCCCTGCACCCCCACCCCCCAGCAGTCAGGGGCACCTGCCAGCAGGCTCCCACACATGTCCCCCTGCACCCCACCCCCCCAGCAGTCAGGGGCACCAGCCAGCAGGCCCCCACACTGACTGCTGGGGGGTAGGGGGTGCTGGGGGACATGTGTGGTCGGCCTGCTGGCAGGTGCCCTGCACTGCTGGGGGGAGGGTGCAGGGGGACATGTGTGGGACATGAATGGGGGCCTGCTGGCAGGTGCCCCTGACTGCTGGCGGGTGGGGGCAGGGGGACATGAGTGGGACATGAGTGGGGGCCTGCTGGCAGGTGCCCCTGACTGCTGGGGGGGTGGGGGTGCAGGGGGACATGAGAGGGACATGAGTGGGGGCCTGCTGGCAGGTGCCCCTGACTGCTGGGGGGTGGGCGTGCTGGGGGACATTTGCAGGGGGCCTGCTGGCAGGTGCCCCTGACTGCTGGGGGTTGGGGGTGCTGGGGGACATGTGTGGGGGCCTGCTGGCAGGTGCCCTGCACTGCTGGGGGGTGGGTATGCCGGAGGTCATGCTTGGTGATCAATAGTGCAAGGTGACATGTGGCTTGGCTGGGGGACATGCCCATTGTGGATGGGCTGCCTGCGGGACATGACCAGTGGTGCCGGGTAGTCCCCTGTGGTGTGGGCTGCCTGCAGGGGCCGTGGAGGGTGTAGAGGGAACACCTGGAAGGACCCACACTGCCAATTCACGTGTAGGACTCCCCGGCATCCCCGAAATACATGTACCCTGCTGAAATCGCGTGTGAGACTTCCCTGAACCCCGGGAATACACGTACCCCATTCGCACAGGCCCTTTCGCGTGTGAACCTTCCCGCGCACCTCAGACATACACGTACCCGGATCCAATCGCGTATGAAACTCCACACGAACCCCAGTTATACACGTACCCCACTCGCCCAAGGCCTATTGTGTGTGAAACTTCCAAGGCATCCCCGAAATACACGCACACGCTATTTTTCACACAGCGGGTGTCCGTGTTTGTCGCGTACCCCTTTGCACGTCATTTGTCCTAGAGGGACACAGTATGGGACATTCATCATAGCTGTATGTACGTTCTTTTTGTTAGCGCACATTTTTTTCATGCGCAGGGACGCTACCGCCTGCCTTCGTGTGGCGGACGTGTTTAGGCCTGTGCGCGTCTTTGCCTGTGCGCTGGTTTGCCCTATTCGATTCCATGAATACGTGTTGTAGGCGAGCGTGTAGGCGTTCCGTGCACTTGCCTCCTGTACTTGCCCCGTGACGCCCACATTTTCACGCGTTGTTCCCCATTCTGCGTGTCACGCCTCGTGTTACGCCTACTTTTGTTGTGGGCGCCGCGCTATGTGCGCTTTCGCTGTGCGCTTAGCGGACGCTGTTTGAAGGCATGTGCGCCAGCGTGCGCCGGACAGGATTTCAGTGCACATCCATGGATTTCCACGCGCACGGACTTCCATGAATCGCTGTGCGCGGTTTTCGCTGCGATTTTCGCACTGGCACTGCGATTTGCACGCTTTCGCATGATTGCGCTGAAAATTTCAGCGCACATTAATTCCATGAATAGGCCTCTTAGTTGTTTGGTAAAGGACATAGTTGCATCAAGATAGAAACCCAATGTTTTTACCTCCTTAGAGACAATGATATTGTTACCGTCAATGATGAAGGAGGCATATTCATGCCCTAGTTTGGTAATGTTGGAAGGAGAACCGAGGATTATCAACTTTGTCTTGCCATCATTCAGGCAGAGGCCGTGTGTAGCCATCCATGCCTGAATGATGAGATAAACTCTATTCACCAAGGCCAGGTCACTGCCATGATCCCCAGAAAGAGGGAGGAGAATCTGGGTGTCATCTGCATAATTAGTGTAGGAGACACCTAGAAGGTCCAGATCATCGAACAATGGCTTGGTGAATATATTGTAGAGAGTAGGGGACAGGCAAGAGCCCTGTGGAACCCCGCACATAATGGGGGTGGGATCCTCAGCTGAGGAGGGTGAGAATACTCTACTAGTTCTATCGCTCAAAAATGATTCTATCCACTTAACAGCACCTGTGGAAAAGTGGGCTGCTGTAACTAGATGCCTACAGAGGACCTTGTGGTCGACCAGGTCGAATGCAGCTGAAAGATCAAGTAGCAAAAATAGTGCTGTTTTCCCTTGATCCCTCAGTTCATCGATCTGAGTCTTCAAGTCTATCAGTGCGGTCTCCGTCCCATGCAATGGTCGGAATCCTGACTGTCGGGCTCTGAGAAGTTTGTGCTTTTCGAGGTGTTTCTGGATCTGTAAATAGGCAATTTTATCTAGGATCTTAAGCAAAAATGGTACCGTTGTGATAGGGCGGTAATTGGTAGCGGTGAGAGGGTCTAATGTTTGCTTCTTGAGAAGCGGGAGCACCCAAGATTGTTTGAGATTATCTGGGACGGTGCCGGAAGTGAAGGAGGCATTAATCAATTTGGAGATAAAGGGAGAGAGGTCTCTAGCAGCCTCTTTAAGATGTGCGCTGGACAGATGCCTCCTTTACAATTAGAAGGTTTTAGAGAAAGGATGGTTTTTTCCACTTCCAAGATTGTTGTTTTGGTGAAACAAAAGGTAGTATTTGGGTCAGAGATATTTGCATTTGGTGGAGAGTGGTGTTTGTCAATTTGAGGTAAGTTCAGAGAATCTTTCTTGTTTTTTATTTTAATTTGGAGAGTGTTAATTTTATTAGTTAATGCTTGTTGAATTTCTGAGCACCAATTCTTGTCTTTGATACAGATATCGGGAGGAGAGATAGGGGACTCTAGTTCTTTGAGGATTGTAAATAATTCCTTCATACTAGAATTAGAGTTTGCTATTCGTTCATTGTAAGAATTTCTTTTGGCCTGGCATATTTCTTTTTTATAAGGTGATGCAGTGGTTGATAGCTTCTTTTTGTTCTCATGGGACGGGCAGGCACGCCAATCAGTTTTGCATTTTCTTTTTAAGAGTCGCATGTCCTTTAGTTGTGGGGTGAACCATTTATTGAGATGTAGTTTAGCTTTGCTGGCTCTTAGTTTGAGGGGTGCGAATTTGTGCAAGGTGGAGAGCATGATCTTATTTTATTCTTGTACCATGGTGCTTGGGTCAAGGTTATTTGGCAGGGAGTTTAGGGTAGGTAGAATGTTGGGGATCACACTGTCCACTGTGAAGTTTTTTTTTAACCTAGTTAGACAAGGTGGAGCTACTTGGGGTGCTGTAAGTTTCTGTTTTATAGTGGAAAGTGTCAAGGACACAAGGAAATGATCGGTCCAAGATAGTGGGGTGATAGAGGAGATGGTGGCAGTACAGTTGTGGTCGGCCACCCAGTCCAAGGTTCTACCCTTGATGTGGGTGGGTGTGTTCACCTTTTGAGTTAGTCCTAATGCGTTAAGGGAATTGGCTATTTGCACAGCCTGTTTATCCGAAGGATCATTCAGGCCTAGATTGAAGTCCCCGAGAAGCAGTACTTGCGAGGTGTGTTTGAGATTACCAGCAATTATGTTATGCAGGTCCTCTTCGAAGGTGCCAATGGGGACAGGGGGTCTGTAGACTATATGCATGGTGAGTGATTCAGAGTTCTTTAATGGCAGTTTGATAGAGAGGGATTCGCAAGATTGTAGGTTGTGTGGGTCTGTTAGTCTAAGAGATAAACTATCTGTGGCAATGATGGCTATCCCACCGCCTCGGGAGCCAGTTCTGTCTTGTCTAATGATAGTATATCCTTCTGGGATGGCTAGCGAAAGTGCTGGACCTGCGGCCTTGTGTAACCATGATTCTGTTATGGCAATGAAATCTAAACTGTCATCTGAGATTAGATCAGCTATATCGATAGCGTGGGCCACCAGCAACCTAGCATTCAGGAGAGCTCCTTTAAGGGGTTGATTGTCTGTTTTGGTTGTGGCAGGGCTCTTGGGGGCTGTGGCCTTGGCGAAGGGAATGGGAGACTGAGTGTTAGGAGTACTGCCGGTAGGTAGGGTGGTGGACTGTTTGGCATTGGTAGTGGCCATAGTAAGGTGGAAGCAATCTGGTCAGTGGTTCATACATTTTGGGAAGTCTACTACGTAATTTAAGATTTCTGTTGTACGTGGTACATGGGATCATAGTATAGTCTCCTGTATGTTGGTAGATTGGCTGGACAGGATTGCTAGGATTAGGTGCCATGTTAAAGGGAGTATAAAAGAGTAATTTCTTCTCAACTGGGCCGGAAGTGTTAGAATAAGATATTACGCTAATGACCAGTTGAATAGTGACCAACTAGAAAGCACTATGAGCCCAGCTCCAGTGATCCCAACCGGTATTACTCTAGTTAACCACGCAGCCACACGATTAGTCTGGTCAGAAAAGAATATAATAAGAGCGGGCCAAGATAGTGAAGACTGGGAGACATGGCACCTTAACGTATTTAATTCCATGACCCCAGAGGACACGGAGGAGTGGATTTATGCCTTTACGGGCAAATATGCCACCAAAAACATACTTTGCCCTATTAGGGAGGAAGGTTCTATTCCTGTCTATGATCGAGTAATTAGAGATGCCAAACGTCAACTTAGAAGTGGAATACGCAAAATAAAGATCACGATTAGCTCTATGATTGTGGCCCAAAGTAAAATTAGAGAACTAAAGAATCAATATAGATCCTGGTCCAAACAATGGAAAAGAACAAAAAAACTGAAATGCTGGCAAAGTTATTTGTTCAAGAAATACCTGTAATATCTGGGCTCTACTTGGTGAAGCGAGGGGGAGTAGGTTAACATCTCTGATTAATCCCATAAGTGCTGAAGAATAGGTGAGATTTCTTGAACAACGTAATGGGAACATGGTTGAGTCTACGGCACAGCCATTCATTGATAAGCACATCCCCCCACCTTTCACAGTAAGTGTGGCTGAACTTCAGGACAAAATTCTGAACCTTAATGCTTCCCGTGCACCAGGACCTAATGGTCTTGCAAATATAGTCATGAAAAATAATCCTACCTTCTGAGCAAACTTATTAAAAATCTTAACTGAAAAGGTACTTATGGAAGGTAGAATCCCGGAAACCTGGCAGACTGCAATACTGGTTCCTGTATTCAAAAAGGGGAACAGATTTAACCCAGGCAATTATAGATTATTACCTATGTTATATTGCTCTGTGAAAATGTTTGCCTCCTTGTTATTACAGAAACTTCAAATATGGGCTCAAGGAACAGGGGTGTTAGACTGTTTTCAAAGCGGTTTTAGGACCGGATTTTCCACTACTCACAATCTTTTTATTATGAATAGTTTAAGGGACAAAGCCTTATCTCCGAATAATCCCCTGCTGTACGCTCTATATGTCGATTTTAAGGCGGCCTTTGATGTTGTTAACAGAGAGAAGCTGTGGAATAAGCTGAGAAGAAGGGCCTGCCCTGCGGAATTGCTTTATTACTTACAGCTTCTTCATTGTAACACCTCAGTCCAACTTAGACTGGACGGCAGTGGAACTACGACCAGACGTATTAAACAACTTCGGAGGGTAAAACAGGGTTGTGTTACTGCTCCCACCTTATAAAATGTATTTGTATCTGACATCCCTGAGTTCATTAATGGTGTTCATAACTGTCCTCCGAAAGTAGGTTCTAAGCACTGTCTGGTGATGGCCTACGCGGATGACTTGGTCATTTTTGAGCATGCATTCAGCGGTCTTTCACGGTCGGCAGTGAGGCTTTGGGAATATGCAGAACTGATTGAATTGGTAATAAATCAGAACAAGACATAACTAATTCTCTATTCTTATGGGAAAATCAGCCACCCACGTTTGCTTGTTGGTAGTTATGAAATGCTATGTGCCCCCTCTTATTGGTATTTAGGAGTAGAATTTGACTCCAAAAATAAGTATGTTCCCAAAATCGTAAAACTAAAGCTGCCCAATTAACTGCCATGATCTGCCAGTTCACCCGTAACCAAAGCGGGTACTCTATTTGGGCCGCTCGCCAATTATATATTCAATGCCTGGTCCCCATGGTAATATATGGATTAGAGACCTTGGTAAATATGAATTTAGATTGGCTGCAGGTAATAGAGGGTAAGTTCTGGCGTAAGCTACTGGGTTTATCGCAAGGGATTCCAATGGCAGTACTGAGACTTGAACTTGAGTTGTTCTCACTGAAATCTATGGTACTTAAAAAAAGAGCGGAAGTCTTTGTTAAAATTCAAGTGAATACTACTAACCTGCTAATGAAATCATTGAGAGAAGATATCAGTGGGAACAAACAGGCTAAGCTCATGGACGAAATGACTACCCTCTTTAGGAACATAGGGTGGAAGCCACAGTGGGGTAAAGATTTTGAAGTTTTGAAATTCAAATTGGGGGGGCGATTAAAGTTATGGGACTGGCAAAACAACTTTAAACATCTAGAAAGTCTGAGAAGTTATGGATTTATTTCACATATCCTATATACTTATAAGAAACCTCAACGATATTTAAATTTGCGTCCATCTGATAATCTCAGACGTTTCCTATTACTACTGCGTATTAATCATTTTCCGGTGTTAATGGTGAATGGTTGTGAATGTGCAATCCCTAGAGCTGAACAATTCTGCCGGATCTGCAAAAGGAGAACTGCTCCAGAAACTGCCAGACATGTTCTAATGCTATGCCCAAAATGAGGCTCATTATATATTAAACATTATGGCAGTTACGTTCATCACCTGAGTTACATCAAGGAAAAGGAATTTTGGTACATGTGTTTAAACACCTTGAATGCCAGTCTACACTTAGCGCTATATAGAGTTTGGTGCAATGTTGATAAATGCCTGAGTAACAACTATGTATGAATACTATGAGGCCTGAATAGTCGTCCAGTACAAGCGGATGAGGATAATCGACTGAGTAACAACTAACTAACCAGGATCATCATGAGGTCTAAACTGTCCCCCAGTACAGAACTGTTTATATCCACGGGGGGTGGATCCCTGTTAATTTTCTGCGGGAAAGCACTGAAAGACATCTGTTAGTGATGAATATGTGAATACATGTATTACATCTTTGACATGTACAGATTTGATCTATTGATGGATATGTACATATATTTTTACGTAGATTTTTATGTTGATTTGTTTTGTTTTGTTTTGCTTAAATAGTTTCTGTCTCCTTTGACAATTTTTTCTTTTGACTATAGATAGTATGATCATTTATATAGAACAGTAATATGTTCTTTTATGTAATTACTTAAAGATAATGAATTCGGATTTTAAGGAATGATTTTATTGTTTGTTGAAATATATGTGTAAAGGTTTTGTTTATAAAACTATATCACATTAAATGTAATAATAATATTTATATTCATTACTTTTTAAAATGTCTATACCATGGAACCTAACCACATGCCATATTTCAGGTTTGTAGCATGTTGGGAAATATGCTGAACATTTCAAACAGACACACACACAAATCCACAAATGTACCCCTCAAAAAATTATTAGATAAAGGTATATTCATATTTTATACTTTTTACATTGCCTACACCATGGAACCTACCCACATGCCAGATTTCAGGTTTATAGCATGGTGGGAAGTATGCTGAATATTTCAAACAGACACACACACCCCCAACTATTGCAAATTGCTTAAAAAAACAAAACAAAATATTTACATTTTAGACTTTTTACATTGTCTGCACCATGGAACCTACCCACTTGCCAAATTTCATGTTTGTAGCATGTTAGGAAGTAGAGCTGACCATTTCGAACACACACACACATTTCCACAAATTTGCCGTTTATATATATTTAGAGAAGAGATTAATTATTTGAAATCTTTTTGACAAATGTATGTTGCTACTGCTATTTTTCCACTGTACTTTCATATGGTTGTATAGAGGTTTTTTGGAACTGTATCATTTGTGTAATAAATTTTGCTCCCTTGAGATTTTACCAATGTTGTTTACACTGGAAGTATATGCATATTTCTTCCTACACTTTTTTAAAAGTTTTAAACTACGATTTCTTGATTCTAGAGCTATCTCCACACTACATTCCTCAGCACACATTTTAGCAGAGGTGTGAGGGCTGTGGCATCAAATGCAATTCGAATTGCGGGGTAAGTGCAGGGGTAGGAGGGCAGGAGTTTGCAAGAGTTTGCTGCTCCACTCCAGCTCCAGCAGGAAGCTCGCCGAAGCCATGACCCGCACTCTACAATTGTTCCGGCCTCCCACCGCAGGGTGAAGCCTGCGTGGGTAAGAGCGCAGGTGTTTGCGGAAGATTGCGGCTCCATTCCCCTTCCAGCAGGAAGCAAATTTAGGCCATGCCCCCCACTCTACAATTGTGCCGGCCTCGGCCGGCAGGGTAAAGCATGCAGGGGTAAGGGTGCAGGAGTTTGCGGCTCCACTACCGCTCCAGCAGTAAGTTCTCCGAGACCATGCCCCCACTTTACAATTGTATTGGCCTCAGCCCACAGGGTGAAGCCCGTCGGGGTAAGGGTGCAGGAGTTTGACGTCCCGAAGGGAGTTCAGCTGAACAAAGAGGCCATTCCATTGGACTAGTTATGTGTTCGGAATTTAAATCTGCATCAGGAGAAATGGATTTACAGGTGAGTAGCTCCAATCGCTGCAGCACGATTTATGATTAAAATGCCCCCAATCCACTACGCAGCAGCACTACCATGGGGGATGAACAAGAAGGCCACAAACGTAAAATACTGTTAGTCAAACGCAAGTTTGTGGCGTGCCCAGATGCATGCACCGGAGAGAAACACCTTCCAAGGCTCCACGGAAATTACAGTTGAAGCATAATCTCTGATTAATGAAATCAATATTTTTCTGGGCATGGATCCCATGATATACAAAATTTCCGGGGGCAAATCTACAACGGTCCTAATGAACATAATCAGCCCAGTGCCTGAGACTGAATTAGAGCATGTTGTAGAACCAGGATCCTTGGATTATTACAGTACTAGCATCTGCACTGTTACTCCAAACTCTGACTTAATTTTGTGGCAGGGGAAGTCGCCAAGGAATACTTGGATGATTGACTTAAAAGCCCAACTGACCCCAATGGCTAATGACACAATGATCTTATCTACAACGTGACCCAGCTTAAAGATGAACTGGTGGACTCCACTGGGCACGGACCCGGAGCTCATCCAGCCCAAAACGGGCATGCATCTTGACCATGAAATTCCCAAAACGGGGGAGTTTAAAACAGTGTTACGTAATTTATATAGCACCTAAAGCCAGCCCTAACTCACAGCTTCTGGCCAAAGTATGAACAATCTCAAAAATATTCTTCTCCAGGACCCCAGCCATCGTTGCACCCCAATGATTTCTGACGTACCTACTCTGCCCACCAACAGCCTAGCTGACAAGGCAGCATGCAAATCTTGTGCTTGTGATTGTCGAACTGTCTTGACAGAACTCTCTGAAGTAAAGAGGCTATTACTGATCCTTATTCAAGCCCAAGAGAAAGGGGGAGTCTTCTGGGGCCTTCAAGGGTAAAAGAAGGTAGCAGGGAAGGTACGGGGAACTCCTCTCCAATGGAGGTGCCCACATTGTCTAACCTGGACATTGTCAGAAGTGTTACCAACCTGCGTGGGATGGGGACGTGGACAGGTTGTGTAAGTGGAGAACTCATCGGGATTGCTTGGTCCATGACCAAGTAGGCTATGGACCTACATTAGATCGAGTGCCTGGGGTTGACCGTATCAACTTTGAGTAAAGAAGTACAAAGGTCTGAGCAGCTTATGCGTAGGGAAATAGTTGAGGGCCCAAGAATTCAATTACAGTTAACAAACCGTGGGTTGGATCTGACCGTGTGGCACAAAACAACCCTATTTATGTGACTCGCCATAGGGCACGCCGAAGACATTCTGAGCTTGGCCCAAGGAGAGGCACACTGTATTTACATCAAGTTCCAAAAATCTCCAACAACCAACAAGAATCCAGAGAGGTGCTGCTAAATAAATGCCTGCATTAGTTGCGTACTGTATGGAGCAGTTTTTTGTTTCTCGGGAGAGTATCTTGAACTCTGCAAGGCTTTACTAGCAGGGGGAGATTGCTCACAATCTCATCCAGGTAGATTTCTGGGATGATGATAGTTCGTAGCATTCTGGGCATTAATACGAAAAGCGCCCCATTAACCAGCAGCTCAATTCATATTAGCCCTTACTCTGATCCCAAAATAGGTTCTTGGATTGCATATAGGTCCTGCAACCCTGTGTTATATGGGGCAAATGTGTGGCGATTGGGGAGACAGCCCCAGAGGAGTTGCAATAGAACTGGGCCAAAAGAACTATACAAGACTGTTGGTAGTTGGCCGCTGCAGGGCCAGTGATCTGGAGAAGAGACTCTGGGCCAATTTTAATTGTGATTCTCTATCGGCAAGAGACAGTATTGTCGACAATTAATGTAGTTACTTATTTGTAAACTTTTGAATTTTTTTGTTTATGTTATTATGTGTTTCATGTACTTTCATGGCCTTATGGCTGAATAAAGTTGTTGATGATGATAATGATGCTATTCGAATTTAGTAGGAACATGAAGCAAAATGTTTACAGAGTCAACAGCTGGGGATTTGCAGCAGATCACACAGCCAGCTAAAAAATAAATTACTCAAAACACAGCACATGTGTGTAACAAAGCTGAAAAATCTCAGAGAGCTTAAGAAGTCCTTTGGCACATGACGTGCAGTGATGAATTTGGGGATAGTTCCACTGGGAGGAGCCTAAGCCCACGCACTCCATAAGACATAAGAGTTGCAAGGTCCAAAAATGGGGCTGATATGCTATAATATAAAAGCCTTTCGATATGGTTATGTTATTTTAACATACTACAATGACATTACTGTATACCGGTGAATGCCAGCCTGACGACGAGAATTATTCAGTCATGTGAATCTATGAAAGATCCTGTGCTGGAGAAGGACTAGCTACTTGCCTTTACCTGTAGTTCTTCACAATGACCTTTCTTAGATATTGCTTAATTCATCTTCTATTTATTTCCCAGTATTTTCAGAAGAGTTGAAAGGGTATTTCATTGTAGAATCCCCTGCTTATGCTTAAGGTCTTAAGTTGGGGCCCACTGTCATTTTATTAAGAAAAAGTCATATTTCTGGTCAGTATTACTTTTTTTGAATGTTTCACAAATACAAATTATTTCGACGGATCTGCTGTTCACACTCTTTTTTTCGGCTGGAGCCTGCTTCCTTTTTCTAATGAACTGAACAATCAGTTTGCTGATCTTTTCGTAAGTGTCTTATTTACTGTCTCATTAGTTCCACTTGATTTTATAAGCAATGTATGCGTCCTCACATCTGTTACTTGCACTGAGTTCCTATTAAAAACAAGCTCTGTCAAAGCCCACAGTTTTGGCTCTTATATACGCACTAGATAGGCATTTCCGAGGCTTTGCCATAATATGCTCACGTATGTTTGCCGTAAGTTAACATATTATGATCAAGTGATAGCATCGTGGCCATACCTGTCCCTTCCCTACAAAACAGCCAGCACTGTTGACTTTGACAATGATAGTTATTTTGCATTACTTTGTCATCAAAATTTGATTTAAAAACCAAACACGTCAAAGCCTGCCATACAATTTTATAGTGCATAGAAACTGTCTTGCAAATGACCCTTTCTTCAAATAGAGAACTGCTCAGTAGATCGTGACGTGCGTAGTATTGCTTCAAGTTTAAAGCAGGTCTCTCAGATGTCACCCTGGTAAAGATTAGGTATAAATCTCTTCACACGTTCTGTATACTTCGTGAACCATGCTTTGATTCTTCAGCAGATGTGCAGCTTGATCCCCCTTGTGACTGTGTTTTTTTAATATAATGGTTTTGAAATCTGTTTTCATCAACTTGTAATTTTACTTCAAAAGCGCTCCTCCCAGAAGGTGCTTTATTCTTGGCAGTCTATATTCTAAAGTTTATAAATCTAAAGCGGGCGTCACTGTCTCTGGGGGAGTAGAGGATAATTTTCTGTTACAGTACCGGACTGGCCTGCGGGGGATACACCTCGGCATTTTGTCCTGTCTAGACTTTGTTTAAAGTCAATTAATGGACCAGCTCCCTCAGTGTAATGTTTTCTCCCTGCAACAGCAACACTTACTAGTTTTGTTCAGATGGAAAGCAATTGATTCTGCAGCCCCACTACCCTGAATCAGCTATTTCAGGTCTTCTTTTATGTTCATTGACCTCGTGGAAATAGAAGAGGGACTACCATAAATCAATGGGCTGGGTCTGCTTCTCTTCTCCACACTGGACCGGGGAAGAGAAGTCAGCTGCAGAAGGGGAGCAGTAGAGCAGGGGTCAGGATCTTGAGGGCACTACATTTCTCATCAAAATAAGAGTCATGCACCCACGTGCTGCACCAAAGTCGTATTCAGGCAACCAGCCTTGAGGAATAGAGGCAGGATCCTCAATGGGGAAGGAGAGGAGAGCCAGTACCGTGGTATATTGAGCCACATATATATCAGCATCCTGGCAGGTTGACAGTCACTCTGGCATATTGGCTAGGATCCTTGCATATTGGGAGACCCTCTCATATTGGGAAGCACCTCGGCATATTGGGAAGCATCTGCTCATATTCGAAGAAATTAGGGCACAGCCCTGGTATGTTGCAGCATCAAGGTTTGAACAATGCACCCCATCATATTGAGCAGCAATGGCATGCTGAACGGTAGCACTCTATCATATGTGTCACCACCCTGACATATTAAGCAACACCTTGCCATAACTGGCACCACACAGACATATTGAGCCACACTTCTTTGACATAGTGAGGAGTATCAATCTTACACATTGATCAAACACACTCTGGTATACTCATTATTGAACTGTGTCAATGAACATCACTTTTGGCAAATATTGCGGACTGTTGATGATTGTAAGAGGACATCATGTGGTAGGACTGCTGTCCGTTTCTGTTCCTGCTCTTGAAATCTTCTTGCCACTAGCTGGACCAGGATAGGTCCCTCAAAAATATACAAATGCATTTTCTCCTCAAAACAGCAAGGCGTCAGAATTTTTCTTATCTATTTAATTTTCTCCAAACCTTTTCTAATGCGCTTCAACTAAGCAGGGATGTCTTTATATTGGGGACTGGGCATGTGCACAAATATCCTTAACCCGAGACTCTAATTATCCCTCGCAGCTTTGCACCGAAATTCTGTCAGAACATGAGCAGAGAGTGATTAAAAGTCTCCCGGTTATAGGGTAAATGCCCTCCAACTGAATCTATCCCGAACCACTGTTTTAGTATTTCTGTACTGACCACTATACTGGTCAGTTAGTTGGTCGTCAATACACCATGATGTTTAAATCCTTTCGTTAGTGCCTCACCCATGCCAACCTGTTTGTGCTAGTCCCTCTCCATGAACATCTGTCATTATGTCTTGACCTACATATTGTCAGTATTCATTGTACCCTCCCCACTTCCCATTATTGTTGAAGTTTTCAATTTAGTTGTGTTTGCTATCAGTGGCGTTGCCAGGACAGGTGAAGAGTGGCTGGGCACGAGGCCTCAGTCCCCTCCTTTGTATGCTTGGTTCATGCGCCCATCTCCTGAATTGCTAGTGTGCTCACCTGTTGTGGCCTTGAAGGACGACAGGACGCTGTAGTGAATCTACTCTACTTTATTAAATAGCAACTGGTGTGGACTGGTATATGTCCAAGTTCTCATCAAGCACATACTTACAGTTCAGTTACGTTCAGGACTTCCCCAGTTGAGTCTCTGAGGGAAGTGGGTGCACTAGGGTGGCACGCTGTAAGCTTCTAGGGCCCCCAGGTAACCTCCTGTGGCTGTGGTGTTACACCCTAGAAGCTGGGCTGTACGGCTGCTGGAAGTTCTTGCCTTCTCGGCTCCTCATCAGGAGCAGCGCTGTGGTGCGACCGCTTCATCTGGCGGGCTGCCAGCTCTCAAGCGGGAAACGTTTTCCCGCGGAGCGTGGGCTCGCAAGATCTCGTTAAGTGCGATCTCGCGAGAACACGCTCCCGCGATCGAGTGATATCCCCACACACCTCCTTTGCTGGGAAAAAGGATGCATGGTCATTCCATGACAAAGTCTGCAAACTTGCTGGGTTTTCTTCTCTCTCTTTGAGGTCTGCTTAGATCGGTATATGGGGCAGGCTTGCTGGAGTGCCCTTGAGAAAATGCGGGTGATTCAAGTTCTTCTTCCCTTGCTCTTCGCTGTGACTCCCTGGGTGTAGTTGGAGAGTCGGGGCTTGAGTACTCGTTGCCCTGGTGTGGCTCCAAGACACCTCTTTCTGAGCGGCGAGGGTTTTCGGATGTCCCTTGGCGGTCTTGATCTTCTCCGGTGTCCCAGTGTGGTTGTTCCACGTCTTCCCTCCTGCGGTACATGGCCACCCTCTCCAGATTCCATTTAATTCCGTCGCTGGTGCAGATGTGGTTTGACCCTCTCTCCATGACTTCTATGGGACTGCTGTACTTGTGCCGGTCTCATTGTCTTTGTGGGGAAGGCGTATTTTCACCAGGTCACCTCTGTTAATTGCTGTGGGTCGAGCGGCTCGACGCAAGTCCCCTTGGGCCTTCATGGCTTCTTTGTAGCGCCGCATGCGAAACGCTACGTCGTCCATGTTCACGTCTTTGTCAGCCCTCACTTGATGGAGCCAGGGTGGTACCAGTCAGGATGCGGCCCTTCTCCCCCTCAGCAGATGGAATGGGGAGAAGCCAGTGACGGCGTTGGGGGTGAGGCGGTGTGCCGCTACTGCTTCCTTGACCGTCTTGTACGGGTCAGAGCCCGAGGCATGAGCCAGTTGTAGTGCCCCTTTGATGAAGCGGCATGCTCGCTCAACCAGGCCATTGGCCTGTGGGTGGTACAGGCTTGCTCTCCGTTGTCGAATGTTGTTGAGCTTGAGAAACTTCTCCATTTCTCGGGAGACTAACTGGACTCTGTTGTCTGTGACGAGTTCTTCTGGTAGACCTTCCCACTGGAATACGGCGGTGAGTGTTTCAATGACTGTGCTTGTGGTGATGTCTGACGTGAAGTCAGCTTCTACCCATTTGGAGAAGTAATCAACCATGACTATCCCATATCTGTGCTCTGGGGGCATGTTGTCCAGGGGCCCAATGAAATCCAAACCTAGTTTTCGCCACACCCCTTTGGGCACTTCGGTGGGCAGCATGGGGGCTTGCCTCACGGTTAGGCGCTTGTCACTGTTGGTGCACTCGTGGCACCTTTTGACCATTTGTCTTATGTCCTGGTCCATGCCTGGCCACCAGTAGGCGTCACGTATCCTGCGTCTGGTCATGTTGCACCCCAGGTGGCCTGAATGTGCCCTGCACATTATCACTTTGCGGATGCCGCTGGGCGGGATGATTTGATCGCCTCTGAAGATGAGACCGTTCATGGTGGAGATTTCCTCGTTCACTTTCCAGTAGGGACGGAGGCCTTCGGGGATCGCTCTCTCGTTGGGCCATCCCTCGCGAACCCAGGTGTTGACGTGCCATAGGGCCTCGTCCTGTTCGAACTACTCCCGCCAGTGGCGCTCACTCAGGTCCATGTATTCGCCGTTCCTCAAGTCACTGATGGAGGCTACGACACACTCATCCTCCAGGAACGTGGTGTCGGGTGCTCTCTGGCTCAGGAGTCTGGACATGCAGTCCGCTTGTGCATTTTTCTACCCCGCAATGTGTGCTATTTCGTACGTGTATTCTTGAAGCTTTGCGGCGATCCTGGCCAGCCTCGGGGTGGCCGTCTTGGTGCCGCCCGGGCTCAACATGTGGATGAGGGGTTTGTGGTCGGTGACCAGCTTGAATCTCGTCCCCCATACGTACGATCTGAAGTAGTCGACGGCCCATGCACATGCCAACATTTCCTTCTCGACCGTGGAGTAATTCTTCTCCGATGCGGATAACGCTTTGGATGCAAACGCCACAATGTTCTCAGCGTCTCCCTTCTTCTCGGTCAGGGTGGCCCCCAGGCCATACGCGCTGGCGTCTGTGGTAATGCAGGTGTCCCATTCAGGGTTGTATGGTTTCAGGCACGGCGCGTGGAGGATTCTCTTTTTGATTTCCCGGAACGCCTCGTTCTGTTCCGGACCCCACGAGTAGGCTGCCCCCTTCTTCAGAAGCTCCCTCATGGGAGACGTGGTCTCGGAGAATCTGGGGACGAATTTGGCATAGTACTCCGCTAGGCCCAGGAATGAGCATAGCTCCTCTTTGGACACCGGAGCCGGGGCTTCTGTTATTGCCTGCATGAGGTCCTTCTTGGGACTAACGCCGTCACTTGAAATGCAGTACCCAAGGTATTCTACCTTGTTCACTCCGAAGACGCACTTTTCATGGCGTAGGTGAATGCCCTCCTCTTGAAGCCTGCTCAAGACAGCCTTGAGTGCCTTGTCATGGGTCTCGTTGTCTCTGGCATACACAAGGATATCATCTTGAAAGAAGGAAACATTTGTGAGTCCCGTGAGTAAGGAGTTCATCATTCTCTGAAATGCGGATGCCGCCGATGACAACCCGAATGGCATGCGGGTATACTGAAAGGTGCCGAAGGGCGTGATGAACGCTGTAAGGGGGCGAGAGGCTTTGTGCAGGGGAATCTGGTGATAGGCATCACGCATGTCCAGCTTAGTGAAGATTGCCGCCTCTTTCATCATGAGGACGATCTCATTGATACTGGGGAGTGGAAAGCTATCTGTGATCACCTCTAGATTGAGGCTTCTTAGGTCGATGCAGATCCTAAGGTTGTTGCTGGATTTCTTTTTGATCAAAACTACTGGACTCAACCACTGTGAGGATTCCACGGTCTCGATGGTTCCTTCTTCGACCATCTTCCGAAGGTGGGCCTCCAATGCGGGTCTTGCTGTGGCAGTAACTGCCCTGACTTTGTGTTTCACCGGTATGGCGTTGGGTTTTAGGCGAATCCTGTGGACATAGTTTCTCACCTTCCCTGGGTTCTCGGAGAACAGGTCTGGGAACATCTCCTTGAAGTTCAGCGCTGATCCTGAGGAGACCATGAGAACCTGTTCCGGAGTGCTGGGATCCAGTTTCATGCTGAGTTTGTGTTGATCGTCCCATCCCAGTACAGCTGGGCCTTTGGGTGAAAAATACACTTTGGTGGTGGTGGTCCTCCCTTTGAATTCGATCCGGGCTTTGATGTAGCCTAAAAGGTCGACAGTTGCACCACCGAACACCGTCGGCTTTTGCCTGGTCGTTCTGATCTCTACTTGCGCTCGACCCATCATCTCCTTGTACGTGTTGATGGGGAGGATTGTGAGGTCGGATCCCGAGTCTGCCATGACGCGCGTTTCCATTCCGTCAACTTTAATGGTGCAGTGGGGCTTTTCCCTCCTGGCCTGGGGAGCGTTGACCATGACCACCATGGGTCTGTCCTGCTGGTCGTCATCGTCGCTTGAAACGCAGTCACCATCGACACGGGAAACCATCTTCTCCCGCCACGTGCATGCCTGAGCCACGTGGCCGATGCGTCCGCACTTAGAGCACTCCTTATTCCTGGTGGGGCAGTCGCGATCATTCGCCATGTGCTTGGTGCTGGCACATCTATTTGGGTGCCTCCTTTTGCCTGGGACCTTTGTCTCTGGGGCCTTCGCGGGACTGCTTGTCTCTGCGCCCTCTCCATTGTAGTGCCGCAAGTTCGAGCGCGGGCAGGTGACTTCCCGCCTCTTTGCGTCTGCTGGAGGTTTCCTCCTCCGCCCTAGCAATTTGGATGGCCTTGTCAAAGGTGACCTCCTTTTCTTGTATGAACTTGTCCTGCACTTTCCTAGAGTTGGTGTGAACGACGAGCATGTCGCAGATGACCTGTTCTGCGTTTTCGCCAACGGCGCAAAGAGAGGCCAGCTCCCTCATCCTGGTGATGTAGTCGTCCACGGGTTCGCTCCCTTCTTGTTTGCGGGTGTAGAACCTGAGTCTGTGCAGTACAACATTCTCCTTATTGGTGAACCTCTTCACAAAGCGACGGGTCGCTTCCTTGTAGACGTCGTCGTCGTCATCATCGGCCGCAGGTATCTCCTTCAACCCAGCAAAAATGCGCTGTCCTTCAACCCCCAACGCATTTAACAGCATTGCCTTCTTCCTCACGGGGCATACCGCGTGCCGCCTATCGCTTCCAGATAGGTGGAGAACAGGGGCTCCCACTGCATCCATGGAATTGCTGGTGTCCCCGGTGATGGGAGAAAGGCAGGGGGCGGCGTGGCGCCTTGCATGGTGAGGCCGTGGGGTCTTTGGTATCCTCGTCGCCAATTATGTTGTGGCCTTGAAGGACGACAGGACGCTGTAGTGAATCTACTCTACTTTATTAAATAGCAACTGGTGTGGACTGGTATATGTCCAAGTTCTCATCAAGCACGTACATCAAGCACGTACTTACAGTTCAGTTAAGTTCAGGACTTCCCCAGTTGAGTCTCTGAGGGAAGTGGGTGCACTAGGGTGGCACGCTGTAAGCTTCTAGGGCCCCCAGGTAACCTCCTGTGGCTGTGGTGTTACACCCTAGAAGCTGGGCTGTATGGCTGCTGGAAGTTCTTGCCTTCTCGGCTCCTCATCAGGAGCAGCGCTGTGGTGCGACCGCTTCATCTGGCGGGCTGCCAGCTCTCAAGCGGGAAACGTTTTCCCGTGGAGCGTGGGCTCGCGAGATCTCGTTAAGTGCGATCTCGCGAGAACACGCTCCCGCGATCGAGTGATATCCCCACATCACCACCCTAATATTTGTAATATTTTCATTTAAAAACCAAAGTTTTAAAAAAGCACGAGCTCCTGTGTGTTTTCGTGGCACCAAGCATGCATCTTCCAGATCGGTAATTCACCACGTTGTTAATCAGATTTGCTTTCCCCTTGTCTTCTTGCCATTCTGGGTAGGTAAGTCTTTTCTAATGTATGCATGTGTGTATGTTTGGTTGGGATGCATGCTGCATGTCTGTGCATGTGCAACAGTTGTATGAGTCTATAGCTATGTGCGTGGCGGAGCAGAGTCGGGCCGAGTCGAGCAGTCTCTGCAGTGAATTCTGTTTGGAAATAGATGCTGGTGGAATTGATTACTTTCCCTGGATAATCTGTGCTCAATAAGTTTTGCCTGATAACATCCATAAAAGGAGGAAGACAGTGTGTGCGCGCGCATGACAGAGTAGAGTCAGAACAAGTCAGGCAGTTTCTGAAGTCAACTCTGTTTGGAAGCGTATGTTGGTGGAAGTGATTACTTTCCCACGGTAATCTGTGCTCAACAAGTTTTGCTTGGTAACATCCATAAAAGGAGGAAGACAGAGCGTGAGCACGTGCGTGGCGGATGAAAGTCAGAATTAGTTGGGCAGTCTCTGCAGTCTGTATGGACTAAGGACTAAGATAAAAGCTTTCTTGTTCTTGTTTGATACTCCTCCTGTAACCCGCTAATAGTTCTCTTCACCAGAGTCGGATCAAAATGGGCACTCAGGCCTTGCGAGGGAACGGAAAAAGAATGTTACCAAAACCTCCTTGCAGCGATTGCCAGTGTTGCATAAGCGCAAGGGGCGCTCGGCGGCTGTAGTGTAGTCTGGGAAATTTTTGCCACCAGGCCTGACGACCCAGGGGAAATAATTCTTTGATCAACATCAAGCACAAAGTACTAGGAAAAGACACTGCAGCAGAATATACGCGTGCGAGGAAAGCCTAAGCTGCTAAAGCATCTTGTAGCATGCTGAATACTAATACAAATGCGAATGCACATGCGGCTGAAAAAATTAAGGACTCACGCTGTGCCAATAATAGCATGTTTTTTTTTACAGCCATGTCTAAAAAAACTATTGGTGAGTTCAAGCCATGAGTCAGTGCCTTTAACAGCTCTACGAGCAGCGACAACATCTCTCACGGCGTCTATCAACATAGACAATAATAATACTCTATTGAATCTTTGCTTAAATTTACATTGTGACACAAGTAAATTGCCAAATTAGACTATGATTGAGACTTCAATCACAAACCTTTCTGCCACACCACACCTAATAGGCTTGCAGCCATCGTCATCAGAGGATTTGTACTTTAGGGACACAACAGCAATCTCTAAGGAAAGCAGTTGAATTAACGAGTCTGCTTCTGATTCCACTGTGCCTAACTGGTCTGCTCTATTTGCTACCGCTGGATGCCACTTTTCCAATGTGCTCTACGCTTGTTCAGGAGCAAAGAAACATCATATTCATACTGACAAGGGTCCTGGATATTATCCTGACCACCAGCTAGACTATGCCCATACCTGCAGTAATTAGCTGCATATGTGTGACTTAGCTTCATTTTCTGACTTTAGCACTTGACTGACTTTGGGGTGAAAATACAGCCCCAGAGTGAAAGAGATGGAGAGGCCATGCTAGGCCCCTATTGTGAGAGTGAAGCTTGCTAATGTTGAGTTCCATTGAAATATAAAAGCCAGTACAAAACAGTGATTTCCAACATAAAGCCTAGTGAAATGGAAAGAAATGCGTGGCCATGCTAGGCCCCTATTGTGATAGTGAAGCTGGCTAATGTGGAGTTCCATTGAAATATAAAAGCCAGTACAAAACAGTGATTTCCGACATAAATCCTAGTGAAATGGAAAGAAATGGGCCTAGACAACTCCACTAAAATGGACGTGCTTAAGTGAAGGGAAATCTACCTGAGACCTTAAAACTGATGGATATGCCCAATGAATAAGAAATAACATGTGGTGCTGCAGATGCTGACTTTGTGTAAACTGGGAAAAGGCATTTTTTTGACAAATTCAAAACTGCAGCAGTACACATGGGACAATATACATTGAAATTATAGGCATATGAAAAATACCAAAGTAGGAATTGTGCCTACATTTTAAAAATGAAGCCAACTGACATATTTCAGAGAAAGACACTTACTTTTCACAAATAAACTAACATTCGAGTGGATTGTGTCCTCTAACGTATTCCTCATTTTAGATGTATTCCATCCAGCTTTGCTGCTCTTCGAAAAAAAAAATTCGGCAGATGGCGCCGTGCGTCGATGTCTTCGAGTCGATGGTCCCTCGAAGGCCTCCATCGAGGGTGATGTCATAGGGTGTATAAGTAGCACGCGCGGCGCCCGTTGGCCTCAGTCCCGTTTTTCCGCAGTTACGTTGCTTCGGACATTCGGCGCGCCTCGAGTTCTGTGAAGAAATATAATATAACAAGAAGAATTATGTCCTCGTCATCGACGCCGACCACGACCCCGAGATCGGGTTTTAAGAAATGCAAGTCGTGCGGCTCAAAAATGTCGGACCCGCACCACGAGTGATTGTGGTGCCTCGGAGAAGGCCACGACATGGAGGCCTGTTGGAAGTGTCAGGCGATGACGGGGAAGGCCTTGCGAGAAAGGAGAGGAAAGCTACAGGTAGGTCGGAAGGATTGAAAAGCCTCTAGCGTCGAGCCGAGACCCCATGAGGAAAAATCTCCTCGACGCGAAAGGCATCGATCTAGATCCCGAAGCGATTCTCATCGCTCGTCGTCTTCGTCAAAAAAATCGAAGAAACAACGCCATAGGTCTCCCTCCACCTCGTCGTCAGACGAGTCTGTGAAAAAAATGAAATGCCCCACGAAACATTCGTCTTCCGAAGAGTGGGAAGCATTCAGGGTCAAAATGATGGAGGTGTTTGAGAAGGCGAAGCCTCAGTCCGCGCGTTCTTCGGAAGCCGGCCGGGAGCATCATCGCTCCAACACTCGCGCACCCTTGAGCCTGGGTGATTGTAAAAGGAAGGATAGGGAACCTTCCAGGATGTAGAGCGATAAACGCTTGAGTCGAGTCGACCGCTCGAGGTCACCAACGCCGTCCGAGACCTGTCACAACTCGAAGGGAAAATCGTCGAAGACTGCCTCGACGCCCTCAAAGCAGACCCTGTCGACGACCACTATGTCGTCGACGCCGTTGACGCCTTTATCGACGTCGACGCCGAAACCTTCGGTGCCAAAGGCTCCAACCAAGCCAGGGCCGCCAGAAAAAGAGAAGGAGAAAGTTACAAAACATGTATTTTCTTCAGAACCTGCTACTACACCTCTTCCTCCTACTCTCCCAGAAAAGGTTTTCAAGCCTCTCCCTAGGAAGGAGTTTTTCAAATCCTTGACCTCAATTTTTGAGGAACAGGAGAGATCTGAGGAGGAAAATGTACCTTTTGGACTGGACTATGGCACCCCAAATGTCCCAGAATTCTTGATCTCAGAGGAAAGCAGAATGAGGGATTTGGTGGAGTCTTTGCATAATGCAAGTGGCATTGGCATTTCTCCTGAGAATGACTTTGGTAGAACAAATCCAGGAGAGCATGCCAGTCCATCTTACCCTCAGTTAATGACCTAGGTGGTAGATTACTTGGGATGGGCTAGACCACCAGCCCAATTCGTCCAAGACGATTTAACAGACATATTGGACCATGGTCCCATTGAAGACCCAGTACTACCTTTTCATGTAGCCTTACAAAACAGGGTGGCCAAGAATTGGTAAACTCCGGATTCTATTCCTCCAGCAAATAAGTCCCTCGCATCAAAATACCGCCCAGCCAGTAGCGACCCCGGCTATCTGTCAAAACATCCAACTCCCGAGAGTCTGGTCATACAGGCAGCCACAGCTTCCAACAAACTTGCGTACCCGTCTATCCCTCCAGACAGGGACGATAAGCGTGTGGATGGTTGGGCACGGAAGGTATTTTCAGTGGGGAGCATGGCATTAAAATCTGCCAACTCCACATGTGCCTTGGCAAAATTTCCGTACACTCTGTTGGAGTGCATCGCAATGGCGGCGGAGCACATACCAGAAGGGGAAGAAAGGGAAGGTTTCCAAGCCATCGTTAGAGATGGAAAGGAGGCCATGCAGGAATCCCTTCAATCTGGATTGGACACTGCGGATAGTGTAAGCAGGTCCATGGGCACTAGCACGGTAATGCGCAGGTTTGCGTGGTTACGGAAGTCGGGTTTTGCACCGGACGTACAGAACCGCCTTCTGAACATGCCTTTTGACGGGTCTCACCTTTTTGGCAACAAGGCTGACGAGAGCCTTGGGAGGTTGCAGACATGAAAAGCAGCGGCCAAATCTTTAGGAGCTGCTATTAGGCAACCTCAGCCTTTTCGAGCACAAGGGCAATCATGGAGGAGACGATCCTATCGTTATTACACCTCATATGGAAAGACGAGAGGAATGGCCAGTCAAAGGGGCCAAAGAAAGGCCACTCGTGGTGGACGAGGAAAACGTGCTAAGCCAGCTCCAGCTGCAGCCTCTTTGCCATCAGCAGCTGCAACATCCGCCACAAAACCACTTTGAGGACTTGCACCACAAAGCACCTGTAGGAGGCAGGCTGTCGCAGCATCTGCAAGAATGGCGAGCCATTACTTCAGATGTTTGGGCTCTAGAAATAATAGCCCAAGGCTACTGCCTTCCTTTTCTAAAGCAACCTCAAAGCAATCCACCAGGGAGACACCCGTTGAAGTTTTCAAACCCGCTCCTACAGCAGGAAGTTCTAACCCTGCTGGAGAAAGGTGCTATAGAACCAGTACCTGCAGCGGAGAGAAACAAGGGTTGGTACTCCCCGTATTTTTTGATCCCCAAAAAGGACGGAGGACTGAGACCCATTTTGGACATAAGAAACTTGAACAAGTTCCTCAGGAAAGACAAATTCAAGATGGTTACCCTTTCTCAGATCCTTCAGGCCCTTCAACTCCAGGACTGGTTGGTGTCATTGGACCTCCAGGATGCTTATTTTCATGTGCCGATTCATCTCAAACACAGAAAATACCTGAGGTTCATAGTTGGCAACTCACACTATCAGTTTCGAGTTCTGCCATTCGGGTTGACCTCCGCCCAAGGGTCTTCACCAAGTTAATGGTAGTGGTGGCAGTGCACCTCAGGAGAGGGGGGGATTCATGTCTACCCCTACCTGGACGATTGGTTGATCAGAGCGCGCTCTGCCGAGCAAGCACTGGATTATCTGAAAGTCACCTGCCACTTCCTCCACAAACTGGGCTTCTCCCTCAATTGAAAGAAGTCTGAAATGACACCTTCCCAACAGCTTCAGTACATAGGAGCTGAACTAGACACATCCTTGGGAAAGAGCTCGCCTCCCAAGTCAAGGGCTCAAGACATTCTTCAGATGGTTTCCAAATTCCAAAATGCCCAAAATCTCCAGGCTTACAACTTTTTAAGGTTGCTCGGCCTCATGGCATCCTGCATCTTTCTGGTGCCAGAGGCACGCTTGAGGATGAGATCCCTTCAATGGGCCCTAAAGACTCAGTGGTCCCAGTTCTCGGGTCAAATGACGGATCTTCTTCAGACTCCGAACAAGGTCAGACAAGACCTTCTATGGTGGACCTGTACAGAGAACATCCTAAAAGGAGAACCTTTTTGGCAACCATGGCCGGAGATTACAGTAGTGACGGACGCCTCACTCCTGGGGTGGGGAGCACATGCCAACGATTTGACAATCAACAGTCGCTGGTCTCCATCGGAGTCCAAACTACATATCAACCTTTTAGAGCTGAGGGCAATCAGACTAGCACTGAAGGCCTTCCTGCCATCTTTCAGGGGAAAGAATGTCCTGATAATGATGGACAACACAGTGGCCATGCACTACCTAAACAAAAGAGGAGGTGTGGGGTCACTACCCCTGTGCAGAGAGGCAATGCAGCTCTGGTATTGGGCGATTCAGGAGGGAATCTCTTAACAGCAATTCATCTAGCCGGGGATGAGAATATGATGGCAGATGGTCTGAGCAGGCAGAGCACGGTGTCCCACGAATGGGAATTAGCTCAGGAAGTCATTCAAGAGATCTTCGCCCTCAGGTAGACCTATTCGCAACCAGTACCAACCAAAAATGCAAAAGGTATTGCAAAAGGGAATTTCCCCCGAGAGGAGCCCTGGGGGACGCGTTCGTGGTGGGTTGGAATTTCCCACTATTGTACGCGTTCCCTCCGATTCCTGTCATTCCTCAGGTCATGAGGAGGCTGAGACGCTTCGGGAACCGCATGATCCTAATTGCTCCGGATTGGGCCAGGAAAACGTGGTGTCCAGACCTTCTAGATATGTCCATCTGTCCTCCAGTACGTCTTCCTCGGAGAGAGAACCTTCTCTCTCAAATGGAAGGTCAGGTTCTCCACCCAGAGGTCAGAACACTCAACCTTCATGCTTGGTATCTGAAAGGCTGAGATACAGGGATTGGAACCTTCCAGATGATGTTATAGAGGTGTTGCTTTCAGCAAGAAGGCCAGCAACAAAGTCTCTATACCGTTGCCGTTGGAAAAAGTTTTGCAACTGGTGCAGGGAAAAGAATGTCGATCCTTTTCGATGTTCTATTCCGGAAGTACTATCTTTCCTTCTGACCCTAGCACATAGAGGTCTGAATATCAGAACAATAAAAGGTTACTTTCCATTTTCAAGCGCTCATCGGATGAATGCTCCTACTTCAAAATTCCTTTGATAACACAATTCTTAAAAGGTCTCACTAATGTGTTTCCTCCTCACCCATTTCAAGTACCGATTTGGGATCTAAATTTAGTCCTAAAATTCTTAATGTGTGCCCCTTTTGAGCCTATACACACGTGTCCATTAAGATTACTAACATCGAAAACGCCCTTTTTAGTTGCTCGAACATCAGCAAGAAGAGTGAACGAATTGCAGGCACTGTCTTCTGGGCTACCCTATACTGTGTTCCATAAGGACAGAGTTGTATTGAGGGTTAAACCATCATTTTTACCAAAAGTAATGTCTGATTTTCATTTAAGTCAGAAAATTGTTTTACCCTCATTCTATCCTCCACCTCATCCTTCTAAGGAGGAAGAAAGATTACAGAGACTGGATCCAAAAAGAGCTTTAAGCTTTTACATCTCTAGACTGTCTAGGCTTAGAGTGGACAACCAGTTGTTTATAGGCTACACAGGAAGGAAACTGGGTCAATCGGTAACAAAACAAACAATTTCACGCTGGATCGTGCTTTGCATTTCAGAATGCTACAGACTAGCACAAAAAGACCCACCAGACGGGTTAAGGTATCATTCCACCAGAGGCATCACCTCTTCCACGGCCCTTCAAAGAGGTATCCCAATAAGGTCCATTTGCAAAGCAGCAACTTGGTCTTCACTTCACACCTTCTCAAAATTCTATAGCCTGGATGCTTCCCATTCTAGGGAGCTGACTTTTGGAAAAGCAGTGCTTTATTCCTCCATCTAAGGGCATTGGTGTAGAAAAAATCTGACCCCTCCTCCAGAGAAAGTATGCAAAATACTGCTTTGGGAGTCTATCTAAGATGAGGAATACGTTAGAGGACACAATCCACTCGAAGGACAAGTTACTTACCAACTGGTAACGTTCTTTCGATTGGATGTTCCTCCAACGTATTCCTCATCGCCCTCCCAGCCTACCCCTCTGTAGATTTTTCCGGGTTATTGCCATCTCAAATCTCGCAAGGCTGATACCTGTTTGCCGGCACAATCTACACAGTACAAGATCACAGATAAAAAAGAGGGGAAAAACAGAACTGAGGCCAACGGGCGCCGCGCGTACTACTTATACACCCGATGACGTCACCCTCGACGGAGGCCTTCGAGGGACCATCGACTCAACGACATCGACGCACGGCGCCCTCTGCCGAAAAAAAAAATTCCGAAGAGCAGTAAAGCTGGATGGAATACATCTAAGATGAGAAATACGTTGGAGGAACATCCAATCGAAAGAACGTTACCAGTTGGTAAGTAACTGTAACGCTCACCTGATTCCCGTAGAGGCGCCGGTCTTGACTGGGCGTATACCGTATCTTCAAAGGTGATGTGTAACACACGGCTGGCTCTTTGGGCTGGACCTCTGTGCACTGTATGTCTGACTCGAAGGGTAAGATGTCTGCAGATAGAAAATATGGGATTAAGGAACTGGGTTATTGAATGTCTCTCTCTTCTTCCCTTTCTCTTCTCCTGTAGAACCCCAAAGGTTAACGCTCTCACCTTAGGTAAGTGAACGCCGTGCTCTCCATCTGCCTCGGGGCAGGGTGCTGTAACCAGTTTCTTCACTGGATAAGGGGAGCAGGCCTCTTGACTTCAGAGGACTGCTGTCCGTCGTTTACTGCACGAACGGTAAGTTTCGAGTAATTCTAATGTCTTTAAAGTCTTTAGTAATGATGTTTCTTGTTTTGCAGGGTTCCGGCGATGGCGGATGACGGGCTGAAGTGAGTTGAAGATGGAGCCCGTGTGATGAATAGAAGCGCCTGGAAGCACGTAAGTAAGTGCTTGTTGCCTGCTTCACGATGCGCTCTAACTGTCTTTTTATTTTGCAGGTACAAGTTCGGAGCGGCTGCAGGGTGCCGGAATACCCACTGGGTTAGATGTGGAAAGGAGTAATGGCACGTGAGTATTAAAGTTCCCCAATGTCTTTGAACGCACCTTGTTTTGTCTTTCAGATGCGGGATGCAGCGCCGAAGGCCTCCGGAGCGTGCGAAGAGTTGGTAAGCTTTTGTCTTTCAGATGCCGGAATGCAGTGTGAAGACCTCCGGAGCGCACGAAGAGTAGGTAAGCCTTTGTCTTTCAGATGCCGGAATGCAGCGCGAGGCGTTGGTGACAGCCGATGGACCAGGTAAGTGAAGAACTGTCACTGAAGACCGTAATGCTAACCTGTTCTTTCTTGTCTTTATAGGTGTTGCTGAAGACTGGATTCAGGATGGTAAGCCTTTTTCCTTAGGCCCAGGATCAGATGCAGAAGACACGATGAGCGTTCTGCTGCAGAGGATGCAGAATAATGCAAAGCAAGATTCATCCATCGGGTGTGGTTTAAATAGCCTCCTGTAGTGCTTAGGTGTCTCCTTCCACAGCCACGCCTAGGTAAGAAAAGAGTTCCTGCTTTCCAGAAGAGTTCCAGTGTTCTGAATCTAGGGAGTGGCTCCTGCCCCACCCAACAGGAAAAGTAGTTCCAAACAGAAGAGGATCAGAGGCTCAACTGGCAGGCAAGTAAGCAGCATGGTCTGCTGCAGGTAAGTCCACCCAAGCATTATGAGCCCGGCGCTTCCAGCGCTGGGACTGGGCATATTTATGAGCCTGGTGCCACTGGCGCCAGGACTGGGTCCAAAAGGTCCCAATTGGGACTGGTTGGCACTCGGAACCTGGGTTATGGATCTGCTTCCAAGGGAGTTGGGAAAACCCTGACCTTTTGGAAGCAGAGATCATGACAGTAACTTATTCTTCAAATGGGAAGGCCCACATGTTGGATTTTCTATGTAACTGTGGCCTATGTGTGAATAATGTCTAAAGTGAACTTGTATCTGTCCAAACCATTTGTAAAGAAATATTGTATGATAAACAACATGCCCAGATATAATGTTAAATATTAAATGTAAGTACATCTTGCCGCTTTAAAGCTGTATTTTCTGAACTATGGATGCAGCTGGTATTTTCCCCACTGAACTGAAAGGTCTGTGCTTTTGAAAATTTGGACTCAAGACCTGGGCTGGGCTCCCCAGGAAAAGCAGGCCTGGTTCAGTTAGAAATACAAAGAAATAACAGAGAATTAGATCCAGATTGCTGGAGTTGTAGATTACACAGCCAGCAGAAATGAACTTTAAGGTTAGGTCTCCCCTTTAACTGTGCATTAATGGCCAACAGAAATGACCTTTTCAGGGCTGACTCGACCACAAGAAATGGCTTCAGAGCCACTAATGGATGATCAAACATTGTGTATGAAACAAAGAAGCAGATGTTCGTGTCAGGTGACGATGGAGAAACGAAACTTAGGAATAGGTGGGGGCTATGTGAAATTGAGGGACACATGTGATGCCTTGCCATTGATTAACGTGGTACTCCTTTTTCCTGAATACAAAGAAAGACGTGTGTCCCAGTGAGCTCATCCCAGACTCATATTAAAGGCGACCAGAAGCCCGTAGCTATCATGTAAATATGATTCTTGTGTGACATATACAATTTGAGTTATGAAGACAATTATGATTGCGGCCTTTTCATAATTTTGAGGGAATGGAAATTTGGTGTGGTGATAGGTTATGGAATTAAGGTTTGAATCATGAAGGGTCAGAGTTGTGACTATCTCGGCTCAGGAGTAGATCAATAAAAACAGTAGCTCCTCCCAGGAAGGTCGTGCTGTGATATGATTAGTATTTTCTGTCTCGCCATATAGAACTCAAATATATACATGTGCCTGCAGTTATCTGAAAAAATAGGGTAGCTGCAATGTTGTTAAATTTTTCAGAATACTAAAGGTTAAACCCACTTGTAACTTTGAGATGATGAATCTTTCTCCTCCCTCAGCCTCCATCATCCACACCTCCCAACTCCTTGTTCAATCAACAGGCAGTGGGGTATTGGGGTAGGGGAAGGGAGAGAGCTGGCCAATCCGTAGCATGTGAATTATGATAATAATGGAGTGTCACCAGCCCTATTAGAGATCAGTTTTCAATCTGAGAGGGATCTTTCTTTGACTTTTTGACTCATGGGACCTTTCTTTGGACTTGTGATTTTTCCCTTGACTTTCCCACTGTATTATTGGACGTAGTCTACTTCTGGACTCTTGCCAGGAATAACTAGCAGGGAGACAGGGAGCTATCAAGGCCTTAAACCTTGCATGCGAGGCAGAAACTGGGAAATCTAGAAGCTATCTGAGCCTTCCATTTGAGGAGCCAGAGAAAGTCTGGGTGCTGGGGACTACCCTTGACCAAATCCTTTGACCAGATCTGTGCGGTCCTCAAAGGAGTCTTGCTGTTTTCCTGGATGCCCCATAACCAAAGTCTCCCATATAAGTAGATTCATCCAAATGCCAACATAAGTGTTGGGGGGAATCTGCCAGCCCTAATCTCAATCTCACATTTCGGGTAGGGGGTGGAACTGTGGAGACCCTTGGCACATTTTATTAAATCTAACTCAAATTAGTTATACTATAGAAAATCACCCTATCCATTTAAATGGAATTGTGTTGGGAGCTGCCTGCCTTATTCGTTTCCATTAAATTGTGGGGAGAGGGAGAGCTGTGTAGATCCTTAGCGCATTGAATTGAAGTTAAATCAATTAATTCCCATATAGAAAATCACAGGAGGAGTGTTTTGGGATTCAAAACTAACAAAGTTGACTGGCCACCAGGGGGCGCACGAATGTGGAAGCTCTCTGTGTGAGCTCCCGTTACGCAGCCCCAAGAAGTGTGTTGAGCCCCCACTTTTGGCCCCCCGTGCGTACAAATTGGAACCTGGCAGTGAGACACGGCTCCCCGCCGGTTGCTTGAAAACCCGCTGAAAAACGGACCTTCCTTCGCAGAGAAACAGCGTGTGCACAGAGACCCCCCTCTCCCTCGCAAAAGTGAGGAGTATGGAGAGGCCCCGCGGAGCAACGAGGAACCCGGTCGCGGAAGCGTTTGAACTGCCGCCTGTGCTCCATTGCGAGCCCGCTCCCCGCCCCACGGCAGCTCCGGGAGCACAGTTGTTGTAATAAGGTGAGAGGCAACGTGTGGACAGACGCTTGCCCCCTGCAGCCCCCGGGCCACGTTGGAGACGGGTCACGGGCCCATTCCCTAAGCCTACTCCAGACCCCGGCACCCCATCTCAGCTTGACCCTGCGGCGTGGACTCGCCTTGGTTTAGGCACCCGCGGAGGTCCGGGGCCCCCAGTGAGGGGGCGGGAGCAGAGCGGAGCGCAAGGAACGCTGCGCTGATCCAAGTAGAGGCCCTCCTCACTGGAACTCGGCAGGCCACATAATGAACACCCGCCTCGGACACAGAGCGGGCCCGTGGTAACTGGGAGCGTGGATGTGCATGTCCAAACCTTGTGCCCCCTCTACACTACCCCTCACGGACCCACGAGTGAGGCATCCACGAGGCCCCAGAGAACCCCCAGGCACTTTCCAATGGCCCACGTGTAGAGATTATCCACACGGCAGCAGTGACTAAGGAAGCCTGGAAAACTAGATAGTGCCCTAAAACTACGAACACTAAAGGCCTCCCACTATAGCCTGGCACGAAGGGCCCCGCGTGAGACACCCCGACGGCATACACGCATTTTGAGATTTTGAGAAAGGGGGGCCCCCGCAACACCGGAGGCAAACCAGGAGGCGAGACCCAGAACGCCTACCATACACAGGCAGCAAACCGCTAACTGAACAGCACCGCGCCCCCCGAGAACACACAAAGGACGCTCTGAGCTCGGTGGTGCCTCTGGAAGGACACCCCACTTGTTGAAATAGGAACCACAACAAACGGAGGGTACGGCCCCTGGAAACAGGGCGAGTGCCTCCTCCTAGCACATGGACTACGGTTATCACTGCCCTCGACACCTTGGCAGCATATTCCTGACACTTTAGCTCGGCGCTGAAGTTGTTTTGCCGCAACTGAGGAGGTACAAGTCTGAGAATCCTCACGATGGACTAGCGCGGAGGGTAAGGTGTGCCTCCTCTGCCTAGCCTGTCGGGACAAGGAACCCACGAATCCGACCAGAACAACTGGCAAGTTGATCACGCTGCTGGAAGATTACATGGACATTAGGCACAAGTTGGCCTCCTTTGCCTACACCTCCACTCCACAGATACCAACTGGGTCTACGATAGCAAATAACGTTACCATGGCAAATGACTTGGCCGCAGCAACAAAAAGTGACATCGCTGCCTTGCTAGGAGAAATTAAAAATCTGGGCGCCAACATAGGGGGTAAGATAGATAAAATCACCCAAAGGCTGAACAATATGGAAGACAGGCTCGAAGGGTTAGAGAACAATCAGGCCTCCATTGACACCCTCGAGGTCCAACTCGATCAGAGACTATCTGAACTGGAGCACAAGGAAGAAGAGTTTAAACTCAAACTCGATGATTTGAAAAACAGAGAGCGCCGTAATAATCTATGCATCTTCGGATCCTGGAAAGAGAGGGCGAAACAGAGGCGGACCTGAGGGAAACCCTCCACAATATCATCAAACTTCTTGTAGCTGATGACGTGGTGGATGCACCAATGACGGAAAGGATCCTTAGAGCCGGTGGCCCTCCGGGGGGGTCCACGATCAGTCCTCGCCCGGTTCCACCGATTCAGAGACAAGGCCTGAATCCTCGAAAAAGCAAGGGAAAGCGATGTGATCACGCTGGGAGGGGCCCGGATCTCGATATATCAAGACCTCTCCTCCTTAACATTGGCCCTCAGGAAAATGTGCGGCCCCCTCACGAGGAAACTCAAGGAGAAGAATGTCCGATATAGATGGGGTTACCCTTTCTCTCTCACATTTGAATACGAGGGAACCAAATTTAGATTGCGATCCGAAAAAGAAATAAAGAAATGCATCTCAGACCTTCTCGGACCCCGACCAGACGGGGAAAGCCAGGGGGAGGTGAAAAAAGGAGAACGCGAATGGCAGATTCAAGGAGCCAGGAGGAAGAAAGTAAAAGGATCTCGAAAGTTCCGACGAGGTAACCTCTCTCCAGATGGAGACAATTGAAACTGATCGAATCTGGTAAGATGAACACACATATTTCACCTGCCAATGCTACGATGAGACGTTACCGTGTATATAGTTCCAAGATGAGAATGGAGAAAATTAGGGGGAAACCAAGAAGGGGCTCAACTCAGTTAAGAGGAGTAGCATGTGAATGCGGGGCGTGAAGTAACGGCTCCTACAGGTGGTTCGATGCCGACTCAGTGCTGTCAACTGAGTTCACTCGAACGCCTTCAACAAGGGAAAGGGGAGGGGTGGGGGGAGGGTCGGGAGGGGTCGAAAGGAGGGAAATGGGTCAGAGCAATATTAAACGTACTTCAGAACAATCGATGCAGCTTACAATCTGAGACAGACGAACGTTGTCGATCACATGGCAAATGTTAATATACGGGAGCTTGCCTCCCTAAGAATCGGGACACTCAATGTCAAAGGGCTCAATTCACCGACAAAACGTTCCCTTGTGGCCAGGGAATTTCGTAGAAGTGGTCTAGACATCCTACTACTGCAGGAAACAAAATACATAAAAGGAGAGGAACGGCAGATCCTGGGGAAACGAGTCGGGATCGAGTTCTGGGGTTCGGACCTGTTCAGGAGGGGAGGAGTGGGAATTCTCATTAGAAAAGGTATAGACTTCACACTAACCAAGACATGGTCGGATGTAGAAGGATGAGCAATGCTGGTTAACGGTCAATTGGGCAAGCCGAGTGTCACCATTGCTACCCTGTGTTCTCCAAACACAGCCCAATCTAGATTTCTTTCCAGAACGATCCCTAAAATACTACTCGAAGCCACAGGGCACATTATCCTGGGAGGGGATTTCAACCAATGGGCGAATCCGGCGAAAGATCGAAAGCCTGGGAACCCTGATACGGTGCAACAAGACAGGCCCAAACTGTCTGAACTGGCTCAGATGATGGACTTGTATAACATGATAGATGCATGGAGGGTCCGCCATCCGGAAGAACAGGGCTACACCTTCTATTCAGCTCCCCATAATACATTTACCCGTATCGATTATATATATCGCTCCAGGGAACTCTCTGAGGTAATATCACAGGCACAGATCACGCCGATCACCTGGTCTGACCATGACATGGTCCTCACAGACATCCAGTGGGCTGATTTGCCAAAAAACAATGGAAAATGGCAGTGTAATGAGAGCCTCTGGAGGGATCTTGTCTTCAGAACAGAAATGGAGACAGAAATCTCCAAATTTTTTAAAATAAACGACAATGGTGAAGTGTCCAGACAAACGGTGTGGGAAGCGGGGAAGGCCACCTGGAGAGGGATTCTGATAAGGGAGGGTGCATCGAAAAAGAGAGAACGTGCCCTTATCGAACAAAGGCTACGAACTGAAATCTGTCAGAAAGCAAACCCAAACTGGGTGAAGAATTAGACCTGCAGAAAATAAATAAGGCCAAAGAGAAAAGAAGCGAACTGAAACTCCTAGAGTATGAACAGGTTGTGCGCAAACTGAGACTGTTAAAACAGAAATTTTATGAAAAGGGCGATAAGGCTGATGCACTTCTCGCCGCCAGGCTGCGTGAGCAAAGGGCTGAACGTAGAGTAATAGAGATTAAGGACGATTCCTCCCCTACACCATACGCCCACGCCACTATTCCGGAATGCTTTGCCAACTTTTGTGAAACACTATGCTCCTCCGAGGTGGACTCAGAGCCATCAGAGATCGAGTCTTACCTGTCCTCAATAGATGTACCCCCCATTCCTGACATAGTTGCCGAATCCCTAGAATCTCCAATCACGGAACTGGAGGTCCAGGCTGCCATAAAGAGGTTAACTTTGGGTAAGTCCCCGGGCGAAGACGGCTATACCGCCGGCTTTTATAAAACTTTCATATCCACACTAGCCCCCTTTCTAACACTCCTCTTCAACGAAATAATGGACACAGGAAAGCCCCTGGATTCTTTCACCAGGGCACTGATTACTGTCATCCCCAAGGTTGGGAGGGACCCCACGAATTGCGCCTCATATCGCCCCATCTTACTACTTAACCTTGATGCAAAGATATATACCAGAGTCTTGGCGGCACGACTCGAATCCCTTGTTCCTCAACTCATACACTCTGATCAAGTTGGGTTCATATTAGGAAGACAGGGGGCAGACACGATCCGCAAAACCCTCCACCTAATCCATGCGTCCCAGTCTATGGAGAATGACCCGATCTTACTCTCCGTCGACGCAGAAAAAGCTTTCGACAGGGTGGAGTGGGAGTTCCTAAAGGCAGTACTACGAAAGGTGGGATTGGCCGCTAAATTCAGGCAAGCAATACATGCGGTGTATACGGACCCCAAAGCATCTATATTTGTGAACGGTGAATACTCACGGTGGTTCAATCTCCAACGTGGGACCCGACAAGGGTGCCCCCTTTCGGCGATTCTATTCGCCCTCTCCCTGGAGCCCCTGGCGATAACGATGAAAGCGGACCCCATGCTTGAGGGTATCCGACTGGGGACAACAGAATATAAAATTGCCCTCTATGCCGGTGACATCCTCCTTCATATCACGAACCCCTCCTCTTCTGTCCCCAGAGCTCTATCCATTATAGAGGAATACGGTAAACTCTCTGGGTTTAAAGTAAATAGAACAAAGTCGACACTCTTTCCTCTCCAGGGCCAGAAAGATGACAATACCACCAAATTTTCTTCACTCGGCCTACATATTGAGCATTCAAAACTACAATACCTGGGGATACAAATAACGGGAAATTTGAAGGACCTATTTGAAGCGAACTTTCCCCCTCTACTGAAACAATTTAAGTTAGATTTGATCAGATTGGATACACTCACAATCTCCTGGCTAGGTCGGCTAAACGCAATAAAGATGGTTTCACTTCCCCGCTTCTTATACCCCTTCCAGACAATACCCATTAGAATTCCGAAAAGCTTCTTTACTGAAATCAAGAAGGCCATGCTCCACTTTCTATGGCAGGGGAAGAAAGCGAGGATCCCATATAAGACTCTAATACATTACAAAGACAACGAAGGGGTGGGTATTCCAAACCTCCAAAAATACTATGAAGCCGCCCAACTCAGAGTATTGATCCCACACCTGCGCGACCAGACAAACATCCAGTGGGTCAATATGGACAACCATTACTTTTCCCCAGCCACAGTATCTGAATGGCTCTGGGCACCCAAGAAACGGATCTGTCGAAAACTCAAAAATCACCCGATACTGATGACCATCTGGGACATTTGGACATATGGCACGAACATGCAAGACATTACCACCTGGCCGAGCCCCTTGAGCCACTTATGGTCCCCAGGAATCAACAACCACATTCTAGATATACGATGGTTCCAAAGCTGGTACGAGGCCGGTTTAGAGAGAGTAGGCCAACTACAAAGGAAAGACGCCTTCATCTCACTCCCTGAGCTGACCGAGGCCCTAGGGATAGGCCCATTATCCACATTTCAATACCTACAAATTAAAGGGGTCTTGACAAGAGCCATGTGGAGACCAAACTGATGAGAGAACTCACCCCCTTTGAGAAAATACTAGACTCTAGAACTGTAATGAAGGGTCTAATATCAGATATGTACAGGGCATTGATAGAGGGAGAAGGGGTGAACACGGATGCACTAAAAAGCAGATGGGAAAAAGACTTTGCTGAACAGTTCACACCCGAACTTTGGGACACCATATGTCAAGCAGCCACACGGATATCCATTTCAAATCAGTACAACCTTCATGCAATCAAATTATTACACATATGGCAATATGACCCCATCAGACTATCCAAAAAGTTTCAGACCGCAAGCCCGGAATGCTGGCGTGGATGCGGACTACTGGCATATGTGGTGGGGATGTCCCCGGATACAAGTATTTTGGTCGGAAGTTCTAGGCTGGATCAAAGAGGTTGACGGCATTGGCAGAACATCTACCCCCTACCTCATACTTTTTGGCCACGAGAAAGATGAAGACGACTGGGTCAAAATCAAAGACATAGCCCCACGACTGCTTCTAGCTGCTAGGGCAACGTTGGTTATGAGGTGGAAGGCTCCCACAAGCCCTATGAAAAATGAATGGATCCATGTATCCACTAACATTTGTATAATGGAACATATAACAGCATCGCTTCATGGTAAACTGTCACAGAATGAAACCTTGTGGATGGAATATAAAAGGATATACCTACCAGACGGCCTGTCCTGTAACAAAGCTCTCACTTTGATGGCAGTGGACCAACGAACGAACTAGACAATGCTTAAATTGAACTCTTTGACGGGCACTCTTACGAATAATGTGATCCCGACAGCGAACACTGATTCTGATCGTTACACGATGAATGCTGCGTGATCTGTGATAAAGGCTTTGATCATGAGGGGAGGGGGTGGGAAATGGGAAGGGGGAAAAAGTTATGTTGTTGCGCGAACATTATGCTTGCAGAAGGTTGCCAAGAGACTGACGCAAAATACAAGGGATTCTGGGGGTATGCTTAGTATAGTACGATTTTTAATTGTGTAACTATTGTATACTTTTTCTGCATAATCTGTATTCGCGAAACCAATAAAACCAAATTTACAAAAAAAGAAAAAACTAACAAAGTTCATGACCAGTGTGTTAGAGCCGGTATAGACAATAAAGTACTTGGGTGACTCTACCTTTCTAAATCCCCGGTCTTCTGTACCGAAGGGGGGTGTCAATAATCCCAAAATAAGTAACCCTAAAACGCTCTACATTTTACCTGTGTGTTGTAGTATCTGTAAGTTCATTAGAAATACAAGTCAGTCAATTTGTGCACGTAATTTAAATTAGCGATATTGTGTTGTGCCACAATATTGGTGGCTGATGTTTTTGTCTTCAATAAATATATATTCTTACTATACATCGGCCTGGTTCCTAGCTCATTGGTGGTACAGAGGGTATTTACTGGGATGGTGCAAGATAGGTTAGAGATCTCACTAAAGTTGAATCTGTATAAGCGCTTTGGGTGCGCGCCACCTTGCTTGGGTGGGGGGGGACTCCCTGAGGTAAGGGTGACCGCCTAATAAATCCCGACATGACCCTCACTCCAAAATCTCTGACCAGGAATACAGGCAATGGAAGAAATCTCACTGGATTCAACACATGTGCATGGAAACAAGCATAAACCAAAACAAAGAAGACGAAGAAAGAAACAGCCTAAACTTAGCACAAAGAAGAGTTGCAGGAAACCGCTACAACTGGGAAAAAACAGACCACATTCAGTCATTGGCCATGTGTAAACAAACATCCTTCTCTTGTGTTGAAGAAAAAGATTGCTACATATTGTCACAAACAGCAGCAGATAGGAATGGGCAAAAGGAGAAACAGCAATGAGTACAGCAGACACAAGGCCTCATTCCGAGTATGGCGGTAAGGGATAGCGGCCACCGGTAACGAGACCGGTGGCGGTAATCCCTTACCGCCATACTCCGAGTTCCCTTTGCGCCCTCGCCCTTAACGCCTGCTTTGAGCAGGTGTTAAAGTCGAGGGCGCAAAGGGGCCTCCAAGCCAATAACGGTGACCGTAATGAACGGTCACCGTTATTTGCATCTTCCCCATTCCCATTGAGCCCTATGGGGGCTCATTTGGGAATGGGGAAGAGCCTTGGTGAATGGGGAATTACCGCCCCGACAACCTTGGAATGGGGCGGTAATTTCGCCATCCACCAAGGCGCTGCCGGTCCGGGTACGGCGTCAACCAAGGCGTTAATAGCGCCATTGGTTAGCGCCGTACTCGGAATGAGGCCCACAGACTTTTGGAAAAGTGGTTTTGACCACAGAAGGCAGCCCCACACATGTAGTCTGATGCAGTGGTCCATGAAAATGATATTAACTTTAACTCTGACACTGTACCCATTCTCAACCTGTAAAAGTTTCAGAACAAACTTCAATGGGCTCTGTAAGGGAGGCCTCTGTAGTAACTGAACACAAACAGCAGGGAATAGCTGTAAATCCTAAGGGTGAAAGGTTTCCCAGGAAAGAAGAGCAAAGATACTCCCCTTCGTCTGATAGTTGGCATAGAAAGATAGAAGGAGGGTCTCGAAAGGTGGTATCATATCTGCAGCAGAATACATTTTTGCCATCTAATTCTATTCTTTTTATTGATTTACTGAAATTATTACTTCTAGCTGCAGTCCCTTTCTAAATCGGTCGCCATTTTTACAATTGATGCACTTAATTCCAGACCTGCAAATAATCACGACGGGTGATTTTATGAAGGTGGTCTTACCAGAACTGGGAAGCAGCAGTAACTGTGTGATTGCCACCTTTGTTTCACCCGTGATTGTTCAACATATCAGTGCATACATTGATCAATTCTCGTACTTGGGTTTTGAATTACAGGTTAATTCATGCACAGGGTCCAGGTTCAGCATTGATGTGGAAGTCTAAGCTACCTAGTCTTAATGGTATGTTGGTTGAGGGATATCCTCAGCAGCAGGTCTCTGGGCAAAGTGGTATATTAATGGGCGGCACACCATGTGGTGCCTATGATAATTACACAGAATTTGATTCTGGTGTGCATGTGAGCTATCCACAAAGTGCGATATATTGACCAGCTAACTTTTGCAATGAAATTAAAACTAAAGAAATCAAGGTAATGTCATGGAACACGCAGGGATACAATTCCTTTATGTCAAACAAGGAGGGCAGGAATTTAACAAATATAGTGGATATGTTTTCATTTTACGGGAAACGTCGGCGAGAGGGCTGGATACACAGTGGTAGGTTGTCAAGCATGTAGAGGCAAAGAAGCACGTACATGTGGTGGCCTTTGTATAGGGGTAAGAACCTAATTTGAGGTAGCCCCATACAAACTGGTCACTAATTCAGCAAACATAATGTGTGTGGTCATTCGTGACTTCCCCACTCCAAAAATTAGGACACTGGTTGTGACACTGCATGACCCGCCGGATGGTTCTACCATGGGCAAGTTGTTAGAAAACTTGTTACACATAATGATGTATTGGTTCTCTGACGAGGAGAAGGGGGACCAAACCGGAATTGTGGCAGATGACTTTAATGTCTGTCCATGGAAGAAATGGTTCTCAATGGATTTGACATGGACAGAAAATGTACTGGGGAGACTCAAGTGAATAAACATCAGAATCTCCTTTTAGAGAAGGGAAATAAATAGTCAGAAACCTTGAATGACTTCACTATGTATCAGCGACTGATGAAACTGATTTGATAGGCTTCATAAAATGGCATGGTAGAAGGAAGGTATTATGCCTAGGTGCAATTTTTGTAACAGAGGACCTTGGTATGGGAATGGTAAAATATCAGGGTAATAGTGAATTTGGACAAAACACACCAGCATATTGAGTCACCATGAGACGTTTGTATCACTTGGTAGTACAATTTATAAATAATCACAAAACACATCCCCACGTAACATGGCATGGTCTTGGCTAGCATATGTGCAAATCAGAATACATTTCAGGGTTCTTGTATTCTGATTTGCTCTTATGCTAGCCAAGACGATGCCATGTTACGTGGGGATGTGTTTTGTGATTATTTATAAATTGTACTACCAAATGATACAGCTAGATATTCTTCTGTTTCTTTCTCTTCTCCTTTTCTGGTCTCTTTTCAACTTTCTTTCTTCTTCTACTTTTTCTTCTTATTTATGTTGTGTTATGCATTATGAGATGTTTTTTTCTACTTTTTCTTCTCTTTTAGACTCAATCTTGTGACCAGGTTTGTCATTTTATGAAGCTTGTTTATTTCGGATTGTATTGCAAACTTTATTGGTGAAAATAAAAAATGATAATCTTTAAAAGCAAAAAAAAAAGAGAGAATGGTCAAATATAAGGCAAAGTTTAATGACCAAAGTGATCACGCTTCCTTGTTGGTCGCATTTGCATATCGGGCGGTTATTCCTGAAAAGACTCTACCTGCTCTGGCCACAGTAAATCCCAAGAGTAATCGCATAAGGTGGTCAGTTGCAAACATTAACCAAGTTAATGCGACACTGTCCCAGATGGATCACCGGGGTGTTCTTTGTCATTCTAAATCTGTGTATAGAACAGCCGAGGCGGTCCCAAAGATTATTCAAACTCTGGAGCAGGACAAGATGTACGCACTATTCTATAGACCATAAGGGATGCCTGTATTATATTGAAATATATACAATCAAAAAGCAGTTTCTGAAATGCTTCCCAACTAATAAAGCATTCCAAAATGTATACAATATGAGGGGAAGAGAATTGACCTGAATAAGTTGACAGCTAAATACAAGCCACATATACAACAACATAGGTTAAATAGGAATCCTATAAATGGAAATTGGTACATAGACATATTAGGGCCCAAGATGCCAAAACATTCTGGCAACTCCATCGTATATATATATATATATATATATATATAGCCCAACGTGAACCTTAGGAAATGACTAGTGTACCTGAGGCCACCTGGGTACATCACATTACAAAATTATTCTGTAAGGAAAAGGGAGGGACATATGAAGCCAATCATGAAAAAGGAAGGAAGTCATTGGCCAAAATAGATTTCGATGAGGATACCATCTATCAGAATATTATAAAACCCAAGAGGAATAGCTCACCGGGGATTGACAACCTCCCTAATATAGTGATAAAAAAGAATCATGTTCTTTGGGTGAGAATATTGATCCAGGACTTTAAGATCATTGTTTGTTTGTTTGTTTGTTTTATTACTTGTATTGCACACCAGACCCATAGGTATCAAGGCGCATTGCATAAGATAACTCACAGCTTAGTTGCACATATCATAATAACATTTACATAAATGAATTGTACATCAAAAATACATAAGGTAACATTTACATAATGCAGTTAATTATGCATCAAAGATAAATTGAAGAAGTCATCTGTCAGTATCCAAGGACAAGGATATTGCAAACACAAATATGTACAAAGTATGGCGGTAGTGAAGGTGAGCCAGATGTTGGTAGGACTAATTGGAAGAACATGGCTTTGGCCTTACTTGTCAGAGTCTTTAAGCAATCTTGGTAGATTTTGATGGAATTTTAGGTAGGGTTGATCCTCACGTAGAGGAGGGGGTAGCGAGTTCCAGAGTTGGGCATCCTTGACCGTAAAGCTGCGGCCCCCTACTCTGGAGAGTTTAAATCTAGGGACTAATAGGCAATTAGTACTAGAGAGTCTGGTGGGGACTTTCCTGGTGAATCTCTCCATGAGGTAGCAAGGAGCAGCATTGTGCAAGCATTTGTAAGTGAGTGAAGCAGTTTTAAGTTGGATTTTATCATGTGTTGTCAACCAATTATTTAGTCTTCTAGTTTATTCCCAGAGCGGCTCTAACAGCATTATTCTGGAGGGATTGGATTTTTTGATGATCTCCTTATTTGTAAAGAGAATTGCAATAATCCAATTTCGACAAAACGAGTGCTCTGGCTAAGGTCAAGCAGCTTTGGTTGGACAGGAAGGGTTTACCTGCTCTGATCAATTTGCAAGTGTATGCAGTGGTGGATGCCATCGCATTAACCGGCTTCTTGAAAGAGAGAGTAGAATCCAGATAGAAGCCCAATGTTTTCACCTCGCTAGCAACTGTGATAGAGTTATTATCAATGTTAAAAGTAGAGTATTTGGGTCCCAATTTATTGAGGGTTGAGGGGGTCCCCAGAATGATGATCTCGGTCTTGTCGTCATTCAGGCATAGTCCATGGATGGCCATCCATGCCTGGATGATGAGATAAACCTTGTTCACCAAGGCCAAATCCTTTTCGTAATCCCCAGTAAGTGGTATGAGAATCTGGGTATCATCAGCATAATTAGTGTAGTTGATACCAAGATTATCCAGATCATCGAAAAGCGGCTTTGTGAAGATGTTGTATAGGGTGGGTGAGACGCATGATCCCTGGGGCATCCCGCAAGTAATGGGGATCGGGTCTGCTGCCATCATGGTGGAAAAGACCCTCATGGTCCTATTGTTGAGAAAGGACTGTATCCAAGTTATGGCTTCTTCAGAGAAGTGAGCCGCCGAGTCCAGGTGGCTGCAAATGACCTTGTGGTCCACAAGGTCAAATGCAGCTGAAAGGTCCAAGAGGAGGAGTAAGGCTGAGTTCCCCTTGTCCCTGAGCTCATCGGTCTGGGCCTTAAAATCTATTAAGGCAGTTTTGGTGCCATGCTTGGGCCGAAAGCCAGATTGGCATACTCCTAACAGGAGGTTGGATTCCAGATTTTTCTGTATTTGGAGGTAGGACATTTTATCTCTAATTTTTAGAAGAAATGACACTGTTGTGATTGGTCGGTAGTTTGTGGGTATGGCCGGATCTAGAGTCTATTTTTTTAGTAGAGGAAGCACCCAAGATTCTTTGAGATTACTTGGTATAGTGCCCAAGGAGAATGAGGCATTCATAAGTTTTGAAATGAAGGGGGCTAAGTCTCTAGCTGCATCCTTTATTAGTTGGGCTGGGCATTGGTCGCCCTTACAAATAGATGGCTTGAGCGAGAGTATGATCTTTTCCGTCTCAATGATGGAGACTTTGGAGAACATGAAGCGGGGTGGGCCTAAGGTGTTCTTAGGTGGTGTGGTACTTTCTGAGACTTTCGAGGGTGTTGTTTTGGTTAATGATACTGTTTTTGGCAATTTTGTCTTGTAGGTTTATGACTTTATTAGTTAAAGCTTGCTGTATATTGGAACACCAATGTTTATCTTTCACACAATTGTCTGGCACTGGGATGGGGGTTTCTAGTTCTTTCAAGATGACGAAAAGTTCCTTCGTGCTCGAGTTGGCTTGTGCTATTCTGTTGTTATAAGTTTCACGTTTGCCCAAGAGTATTTCGCGCTTATAGAGTGCAGTTATAGTACTAAGGTTAGATTTATTTTCCTCCGAAAGTGATGGTCTCCAGGATACCTCACATTGTCTGTTTTTGGTGCATAGTGTTTTCAGGTGTGGTGTGTATCAGGAGTTGAGATGCGCTTTGGGCTTGCTTTTTCTCATTTTGTATGGCGCGATTAGGTCAAGGGAGGTGGATATAATTTTATTGTATTCATTCACTAATGTCTCCGGTCCCAGGTTTTCTGGCAGAGAGTTGAGTGTAGGGAGAATCAGAGGGATTCAATTGTCAGGGGTAAGGTACTTTTTATTCCTAGTTTGTACGGATGGGTCCACCTGGCTAGGTATAGTGGCCGGTTTGTTGTTTTCTAAGGAAAATGCCACAAGGTGGTGGTCTGTCCATAGCTGGGGGGAGATTGACGAGATAGAGATGTTACAATTATAATCTGCCACCGAGTCAAGTTTTCTCCCTTTGATATAGGTTGGGTGGAGCACTCTCTGGGTAAACCCGAGTTTGGTTACAGTATTGGCCACGTTAGAGGCATGCAAGTCTTTAGGATCATTAAATCCCAGGTTAATGTCCCCTAAAAGGATGACTTGTGAGGAGATTTTTAGGTTATCTATCTATCTATCTATCTATATTTTTGTATTGCGCCACCAACCCATAGGCCTCAGGGCGCTCACAAGAGGAGGAAAGGGACAAAAACAACAGAAAACAATATCAGACAAGGAGAACGAAAAGACATGAAAACTGGTGAAATCTAAACCTCATAAAGACCAGCAGAATGAGGAAGAAGATAACGGAGAACTGATTTCAAGTACCGAGAGAGCTACGCTAAGAGGACAGAAGAGGACCTATCCTTTATCAAACAGGAAGGTCTTCAATTTCTTTTTGAAGATAGGCAGAGACTCACTATTAGAGAGGTATTTAGGGAGAGCATTCCAGAGAGCTGGAGCCCAAGAGTCAAAGCTAATATCCCCAAATCTTTTCAGGATAGATGGGGGCTTATTCGACAGGATGGTAGAGATATCCTCCTTGAAGGAACCCATAGAGCCTGGAGGTCTGTATAGCAAATGGATTGTAAGAGTCTGAGAGTTGTTGATAGAAAGCTTTGCTGTGAGACCTTCGCAACATTTGATGTCAAGGGTAGGAGCTAGTCCGATTGAGAGATTGTATTTGAGAAAGTGGTATCTTCCTAGAAAGGTGGCGATCTTCCATCCTCATCCCAGTGCATAAAAGGGGCCCAAAAACAGACCCAAAAAATGTTAGGCTGCTGGCGATGTTAGGATTCGAACTTGTTTATTCCTGGATACCTTGTGCTTGAAATAACTCCTTACGCTTCACATCTTTGGTTGCAGCAGGTTGTGTACATTTTATTAGGGTGATTTTGGTGGTCAGCCGACAGGTGTTTTGACCTCTCAGTGTCTTTATTGGAGCTGAGTTTGTACATTTTAAAACATTTTGCGCAACATTTTGTGATATATTGTGTTAGTTGTTAGTATATCCAGTGGTTGGTATGTTTTAACATTTTGGGTAAAAACATGTATGTTACCTTTTGTTTACAATGGCATAATGATTTCCACATTATTTTAAAGTAATCGAGAAGTAAAGAGGAGAGGGAGGAAACGAGACAACATTGTTAATATGACCTGATGGTACACTGTTTTCCTATTTGTAGTACCTTAAGATATAGGCTAATGAGTTGTTTGGCCTGACACAGTAGACCTTGGGCTGGTTGGTGTTGATTGCTTTCACTGTTAGTCCTGTTTGGCTGTTGGGATGTGAGCCCGGCTGGGCATTGAGTCTGAGGATAAGAGAGTAGATTGGGATTAGCTGCTGTGGTGGGACCGGCTCCTGGTGTATGGTATAGTTCGGCAATTCCCATTTAAACTTTCAATGGTGAGCTAACAGCATGTGCATGTCATGAACGGACACTGGTGTGAGTGCCTGCTCTTCAATGGAATGTGGTTTTGAAACTAAAGGTTGTGCACATTTCAATCTTGACCCCATTGGGGCTAGTCCTCCTATGTGGTAGTGGAACCTGAGGCAGGGGGTGCCATCGAGGTGGGTGCACTCGATGGTCGTGCTCGTGGTGCATGCGTGGTTGCATAAAATGCCTGCTCCAAGTTGGAGGCATTGTGCATATTGATTAGGTGCAATTTAGGCTCTTGTGAACTTACATGACAATTCATGGTGCTGGACCCAGTATTATGAGTAATTGGGGGACGCGTTTTTTTTGTAGGTGGTGTCAATTGGTGAGCTTCCTGGGGATGAGAATGCATTGGGATTACCCATTTAAGAAAGCAGTGCACTTTGATATATGGAGCTTGCTATAGAGCCTCTGCTGTTTTACTTGCCTGGCAGGTTTGCCTGGTGATGCTTTCACGATTGCGTCTGGTTGACAATTGTGGGGTTTGAGCTGCTGGCAGATACAAAAAGTAATGTTCCAGCCAATGGGGACGTTAGGTTCAGACACTAACTCTTTGCGCATGTGCGCAAGTCTGTATTGTGCAAGGCATGGTGACTTGTGATCAATGGTTGCTATTCCCTTTTGGCCATACGCGGTAGTGTCCTAGTGAATCGGACACTACTCCTGGCTGTGCACGCTCCTTATTTAATCATGTCCGCGTTCACAGTAAATCCAGTTGTAATCATATTCTTGTCCTTGGTAATGGTGAGACCGGCGCAGGGGATGTCATTTCCAGGTGACAGTAATGTGAAGCTTATTTGTTAGCAAACAGATGGTCGATATTGTCCAGGGCTAATTGGTGGTCAATCTAGGTATATAATGTTTTTACACAAAGCTTTTCCAGTAGGAAGTTTGTTTCCCACTTAATTCATTCCAAGATTTGCAACGTGTGCACTGCATCATGTAGGTAGGATGGCATGGTGGGTACCTCCTTCCCAATTACGTTGTTGATATATCTGGAAAGGGTTCTGTAATTCCCTCTATGCCACTCATGATCGGTCTCCCCTCTGGTACTAAGTCAAAGCATTTGTGCACCTTTGGTAGGAAGTACAATGTTGGCATTATGGGATGTGTTACACTTAGATATTGAGTTTCATCATTCGTCAATAATCCTTTGTTGTAAAAATGTTTTGATGTTGTGTTGTAATCGCCTAGTATGATTTTTGTGGTATTGTTGCTTAGTTTGGTTTAGCATCCTGGTGTATTTAGATGATTAGTTGCCATTTGTATGCAGTCTTTCTTGTCCATCATCACAATATTGCCCCCCTTGTCGGCTTCCTTGATCACAAGGTCCGTGTCCATCTGTAGGTTGTGTATGGCCTGAAGTTCTAGTTGCTTTAGGTTGTGCCTGATCCCATAATCTTGTTGGTTACTGTCCTCAGGTCCATCGAGATCTTTTATTACTGCTTGCTGGAAAGTGTTTATGTTGTTTTCCATAGTAGTTGTGGTGTGAATTTAGACACCAGTAGCAGAATGTTTGGGAACATATTATTGAAACAGCTAAACAAATGGTGTGAGGGAGGGAGATTGCTGGACCCGACCCAGACTGGTTTTTGCAGTGGGTGTAGTACCACACAATGTATTTGGACATTGCAGTGGCTGCTGTCAGAGAACAGGAAGACAAATAGTCGACTATATATCTGCTACGTGGACTATAGCTGTGCCTTTGACAGCGTCAGCAGAACTCGACTATGGGAGAAATTAAATTCCTGGGGCATTGACCAGACATTACTATACTTCATAAGGGAGTTATACACTGGTACTAATGTTACAGTTAGAACATCACAAGCAGGTCACAGACTCAATCCTCAGATACACATCTGGGATTAAAGGAAGGATGTGCACTTGCACCCGCCTTGTACAAATGATATGTTACCGACCTGCACAAGGCACTTGAGAACTGGGTCAAATTGACCCCCAAAATTGGCATGCACCCCAGTTAGTTGTCTCTGTACACAGATGACACGATCCTAATGGATCAAACACCTCCGGAATTACAGAGATCTCTGTCCTGCTTTGAGAAATATGCAGAGGGAAATGGACTTCAGATAAACAAAAGCCAAACAAAGATCATGATTCTGGGAGGAAAACCATGCCGCAGTCTCCAGTTCTGTGTTGTCTTGGTGGGGGAAAAACTTTCCTGCATATATCTGGGAATCCCTATTTTCTCCAGGCCCAATGGTAAATCATAAAAGGGGTTGGCACATATGAAGATACCGGGCAGGTGACAAGTTATTAAAGAGTTTGTCAATCAAAGATGTGGGGCCTCAATTGAGAGAGTTATGTGAAAAGTATAGTGCCGGCTCTATTATACACTCTGGAAACTCTTCCTGAGAAACATGTAGCGTGGTTAAGCTCGCTTGAGGGACGAATACTTCGTTCTCTCTTAAGTGTTCCCAAGTATAGCATTGACTGAGATTAAAGACACTTAGCACTTGAAAACAATTTTTAAATGAAATCTGCACATAGGGACAAGGGGGATAATATAGATGAATTGATTAGGAAAGAAAGATATGGCGACAATGCAAGAAAGGGCTTTCCATTGAATTACCCTTCTAGTTATCTGGTTAAATGGTGCAGCATAAAGCTGCACAGATTTATGTTATATTTGCGCATTCATATTTTGCCAGTACTAGAGTATACTGGAGCTTGGGAAGGGGTACCGAGGGAAAAACGACAGTGTAGACTATGTTTGATACACATCCCCCCTCAAGCACTCCCTTGTGCACCCTCTTCTTAAGAAACCCTCTTCCGACCCCTCCTGCCCGGCTAACTATCGCCCAATCTCCATCACTCCCTTCCTGGGCAAGCTCCTGGAGAAACTTGCCATCTCCCAGCTTAACCTCCATGCTGAAACTGTTGGTAGTCTCCATGACCATCAATCTGGCTTCAGAGCGGCCAGAAGCACGGAAACTGCTCTCCTGAACATCCGTGAGGACCTGCTCTTGAACCTCGACTCCAACACTCCGTGTGTTCTCATTCTGCTCGATCTCTCTTCTGCCTTTGACACTGTCAACCATGCCATCCTGCTCAACCGTCTCCGTGATAACCTGGGTATCACTGGTCAGGCTCTGGCGTGGCTGACCTCTTTCCTTTCCAATCGACCCTCCCAGGTCCAACTTGGGTCCTTGGGCGCTCTGAGCGCGTTGTTGTGCCTGCTTACCCCCTCCCACTTCCTGGTCCTCCTCTCCCTTCCCGCCTCCCTGCCCGCCCACACCCCCCTCTGATTGGCTGACTGGTCTGCCTCCCTCTGGCCTACTCGACGGCTGCTCCTCCCGCTCGCTTCTTTGTTCATCCGAGCGTGGGAGAGCAGTCACTGGTAGCCTGAGGGATCTGCGGGCTAAGGGAAGCCCTGCCTGGCCCTTGCGGGCCTCCGTGAGTCCATTTGTTTGGTGAAATAGTTTTTTGCATTCGCTCTCTGAGCGCGTTGTTGTGCCTGCTTACCCCCTCCCACTTCCTGGTCCTCCTCTCCCTTCCCGACTCCCTGCCCGCCCACACCCCCCTCCCCTTCCCCTCCTCCCTCTGCCTATATCCATCCCCTTCCTGGGCAGCCCCCCTGCCCGGCAGCCCCCTCGGCTAAGGGCCCCTTAGGCAAAGGGCGGCTCCTACGGTTGCGGCTCCCTGTGTGTCTGCAGGTGTCCGCAGGGGACGCCAGGCGCCTTTACTTCTATCTCCACCTTCTCCCAGCCCACCCCATCTTTTCCTGGTCACTTCGTTCGCATGGTGTCTTCACCTCACTGTGTCCCACAGTTGTGGTAAACTAGGGATTTTTACCCCCCTCGCAGGATTCTCAAACTTAGGTGGCCTCTGTACCTAATACGCACTCACTGTTCTGAAATGTGGTAAACTAGGGATTTTTCTCCCCTCGCAGGATTCTCAAACTTAGGTGGCCTCTGTACCTAATACGCACTCACTGTTCTGAAATGTGGTAAACTAGGGATTTTTCCCCCCTCGCAGGATTCTCAAACTTAGGTGGCCTCTGTACCTAATACGCACTCACTGTTCTGAAAAGTGGTAAACTAGGGATTTTTCCCCCCTCGCAGGATTCTCAAATTTAGGTGGCCTCTGTACCTAATACGCACTCATTGTTCTGAAATGTGGTAAACTTGGGCCTGCCGCTCACTTCCTGCCTGCGTGCTCTCATTTCGTCTGTCTCCCCCCCCACTCCCTCCTACTCCATGGTGCTCTCTATCTCGCCTATCTTCTCTAACTGCTTCTCTATTGACTATCCTGCTCTCCTCACTAAATCTGGTAGGAAAAAGTTTAAAAAGGACATCCTTGTCTCCAACCCAGGCCTCCCTATCGCTGACACCTACACTAGTGCCTGCTCCAAGGAAACTCTTACTGACATCCTCTTTTTCGTGCCTTCGCCTGACCTATGGACCCTTCATATGGTCTCTGTGCTCTGTCCTTTCTCCTCTTCTCCCATTAATGGTGGCACCCGTTGGGACGTCCTCTTGGCCTCCTTCCACTCCTCTAAGGCCATCATTAATGTCTACGCTAATGGGACCGTCTTGGTCCAAGGTCCTCAGGCCAACCTTCACCTCTTTGATAGACGCTTCCCTCGCCCCATCAACTTCCTTTCCTCTCCTGCTGTCTCCCCTCCTCTGTCCTCGGCAACCTTGCCTCTACCCTCCCTCCCTGCCCCCTCTCATGCTCCTTCTTCACCTCCCTCTTCTACACCTCCGCAGGGCGTACCTCTGATCTGTACCCCTCCCCGGAAGTCCTTCAAGGATGGCAACCTTCTCCACATTGCCACTCTTAACTCTCACTCTGCCATCAAGCATTCTTCTGATATCTGTCACCTTCTTGAGGAACTGGACCTTGACGTCCTCGGTCTCACTGAGACATGGTTCACGGCCAGCTCTGTCACCAGCTTTGACACACTCCTACCTGACGGTTACAAGATCCATTCCGTGCCCAGACCCAACCGTGCAGGGGGGGGTGTAGCCCTTATCTTCCCTGAGTGGATTCCTGCCACTGTCACTCCTACGCAGACCTACTCCTCTTTTGAATGCCTTGTCTGCCGTCTCTCTCTCTCTCCTAGCCATTCCCTTACCGTGGCTGCTATCTATCGGCCACCTGGTCAAATCTCCTCCTTCCTCTCTGAGTGGGCTGACCTCTCCTCCTCACTCCTGTCCTCAACCACTCAACTCCTCTTTCTTGGTGACTTCAACATCCACTTGGATGCTTCCTGTCCCCCCACAGGACTCTTTCGTGACCTCTGCGACTCTCTCTCACTCTCTATTCTCCCGTCTGGACCTACTCATTCTGGAGGGCACACTCTTGATGCTCTGATCTCTTCCGACCTTCCCCTCTCCGTCCCTCTCTCCACCCCTCTCTCCTGGAGTGATCACTTTCTCCTATCCTCCCACCTCACCCTCCCTACCCCACAGGCAAAGCCACCCTCATCACTGCCACCCACCTTCTCGGTCATCCGACCCATGAAGCGCGTGTCAGTTGAGGCTTTCGCTGCCACCTTCTCACCCCCACTTCCCCCTTCGGCTGACTCCCACCCTGACACAGCCCTCTCCATGCTCCACTCTGCTATATCTGATACTCTTGATATCCTTGCCCCTGTTATGAGAATCCACCTTAAGCCCAAAACCAAATGTAACTCCTGGTATGACTCGGATCTCGTCACCCTTAAACGCAAGTGCAGGGTGGCAGAGAGGAAATGGCATGCCTCATGTTCATCCTCTGACAAACTCGCCTGCCGCCTGCTCCAAAGGCAATACCGTCTCTCCGTTCTCACCAAGAAGAGAGCCCTTATCCAAGCCCGCATCTCTGCGGCATCTAACAACTCGGCCGAACTCTTTAAAATCTGCAAGGAGCTTGCCAACCCTGCTGCTTTCTCTACCTCTCCTGTCTCCTCCCAGGCCCTCTGCACTGCACTGGCCTCTCACTTCATCTCTAAAACTCAGGACATCCTGTCCTCACTCTCCTCCTATCACCTCCCTCGCTCTCTTCCCGGCTCTTCCTCTGGCCCTTCTGCAGCCACCCCTCCTCCCTCCTTCTCTGCCTTTCCCCTTTTTTCTGCTGACGAGGTTTCCAGACAAGTCCGATCTATGAAAGTCTTGTCTAAACAGGTTCACCCCTGTTCCTCCAAAACTATCAAGGACCACATCGACTCCCTGGCTCCGGCCCTGGATGACTTTTGCAACCACTCCTTCGCCTCTGGAGTCTTCCCATCCCCCCTTAAGCACTCCCTTGTGCACCCTCTTCTTAAGAAACCATCTTCTGACCCCTCCTGCCCAGCTAACTATCGCACAATCTCCATCACTCCCTTCCTGGGCAAGCTCCTGGAGAAACTGGCCATCTCCCAGCTTAACCTCCATGCTGAATCTGTTGGAAGTCTTCATGACCATCAATCTGGCTTCAGAGCCGCCAGAAGCACGGAAACTGCTCTCCTGAACATCCGTGAGGACCTGCTCTTGAATGTTGACTCCAACACTCCATGTGTTCTCATCCTGCTCGATCTCTCTTCTGCCTTTGACACTGTCAACCATGCCATCCTGCTCAACCGTCTCCGTGATAACCTGGGTATCACTGGTCAGGCTCTGGCGTGGCTGACCTCTTTCCTCTCCAATCGACCCTTCCAGGTCCAACTGGGGTCCTTCCTCTCTGACATCTTTTTCTCCACCTGTGGTGTCCCCCAGGGATCTAATCTTTCTCCCTGGCTGTTCAACCAGTATCTGGCACTCCTTGCCCACCGCATCGCTGCTCTCTGCCCCAACTTTCAGTGCTATGCGGACGATACCCAGCTCATTTTCAGGCTACCCTCGGCCTCCTCCTCTCCTTCCCTCATCTCTGACTGTCTGTCTGCTATCCAGGAATGGTGTGCCGCCAATGACCTCTGCCTTAATGCCAGTAAGACTGAGATTCTACTCATCGGCACACCCACCCCCTCCTTCCCTGCAGCTCTCTGGCCGGCCTCTCTTAGCCCTCTTCCTGCTCCTACCTGCAAGGCAAAAAACCTCGGGGTCATCTTCGACTCCACACTCTCCTTCTCTCCTCATATATCTGACGTCTCTAAGAAGTCACACTACCAGCTGCACCTCCTCAGAGGTATTCTTCCCTTCCTCTCCTTCCCCCAGAAGCTCACTGTCTCCCGAGCCCTGGTTCTCTCGAAGCTGGACTACTGTAACAGCCTCTATCTTAATCTGCCTGCCTCCACTCTCTGCCCCCTGCAACTCATCCAGAACAGAACTGCAAGACTTGTCCTTGGCCTCAAGCCCAGGGACCGTATCTCTCCAGGACTGAAATCTCTACACTGGCTCCCAGTGGCTGCGAGGATTAAGTTCAAAACCCTCTGCATTGTCCACAAGGCCTTCTGGGGCCTGGGGCCTAAATACCTTCAACTCTCTCTTCCTAAATATCTTCCTTCCCGAGCCCTTCGCTCATCCATCTCCAACTCCCTCAGGGTCAGCCGCTTCTCGAAGCAACGAGCTGGGGGTAGATCTCTCGCCGTGGCAGGGGCCTCCCTCTGGAACAGCCTTCCTGCCTCCCTGAAACTTGAGGAGAACCATCTCCGGTTCCGGAAGCACCTCAAAACCTTCCTCTTTGCTTCTGCTTTCTCTCTCCCTCTCCCCTGCTAAATTCTCGACTGAATTTGCATCGAATCTGCAACTGGGCCACTCTCACCGACCTCGGTCCTGGGTCCAGCCACTCTCCTCTTGCACTGCCTCCCTGGCAACCCCTGCACTGAGGGACTGTCTCTGTATCCCTACAGCCCCCCCATTCCCAGCACTTGTCTGCACTTACCTTGCACTTGCCACCAGCTGGCCCTATTTATTTACTTTATTCTACTTACTTGTACTGCACTTCCCCCCTCCCCTTCCCCTTGCACTTTTCCCTTCCCCCTACCCCTGCACTTGCGCGGTCTGAATGACACCTGGCCTAGTAGGATCGTTGTCTGTCTTCCCCTTGTTCCCCCCTCCCTGCCTCATCGCGCCTTGAAACACTTGTGTATAGGCGCGTTACAAATGCCATATCATATCATATTATCCTTACTGGCTGTGAGGTCCTGCTTCTCCAGTATAAAAAGGGGTATGCGAACTTCCATAACACTGAACTCGGATGCTGCTCTGACCAATTTTGGTCTACTATCTACTCGAGAATTTACTGGTTATCTCTGCTGCTTCCTTCTACATATGTAAAAACCTCTTAGAATACCTGAAGTCTAAAGTATATGAAAATTCTACTTTTTAAGATGGAAATGCTGCTGTTATCTAATGGATTATAGCTGTGTTGAGACAATAACGTTGCAGGTAGATGTATGTTGGGTTTCTGAATGAGTGGAATTTCAACTAGGTATCTAATTGATCAACTGTCTGTGTTATGTAGGGAAGGAAAAGCAGATATATTAAATGCATGAGGCGTTTTGCAGTGTATTTTAATGTATATTTGTGATTTCAATGTATGATACTTATGTAATTTTAAAGTCATTCTTTTTTGTGTGTTTTTATGAGCGCAAAAGGCATGCAATTTGTCATAAGCACTTGGAAAAAAAATGCTATGTGTCTATATATGTATAAGTCAGTGTCAGACTTTGTATGTGCGTTTGTCTGACTCAGTGTGTGGGAGTTTGGTTCTGAGTGGGCGCATGTATGCAATGCATGCATGTGTGTATCATGGGTATAAAAGGTGGAGGGGCAGTTGCAACACTGTTTTGGGGCTCGGGCTGAGCCACATGTAATTGAATAACAGTGACCATTATTACTGGCATAAAAAGATTGTGGACAGAGCCTAATGCAAGTAATTTACAGTGATCGTTATTACTAGCATAAACAGATCGTGGCTGTAGATACATGCAACTAATTTACATGGCCATTATTATTTCTATAGATTGCGGCTGCAGTCTTGTGCAACTGATTTAAAGTAACTTGCACGGATGGATAGTGGCCACAGGGTCATGCAAGTAATTTACAGTGATCATTATTACTAGCATAGACAGATCGTGGCTGTAGATACATGCAACTAATTTACATGGCCATTATTATTTCTATAGATTGCGGCTGCAGTCTTGTGCAACTGATTTAAAGTAACTTGCACGGATGGATAGTGGCCACAGGGTCATGCAAGTAATTTACAGTGATCATTATTACTAGCATAGACAGATCGTGGCTGTAGATACATGCAACTAATTTACATGGCCATTATTATTTCTATAGATTGTGGCTGCAGTCTTGTGCAACTGATTTAAAGTAACTTGCACGGATGGATAGTGGCCACAGGGTCATGCAAGTAATTTACAGTGATCATTATTACTAGCATACACAGATCGTGGCTGTAGATACATGCAACTAATTTACATGGCCATTATTATTTCTATAGATTGCGGCTGCAGTCTTGTGCAACTGATTTAAAGTAACTTGCACGGATGGCTAGTGGCCACAGGGTCATGCAAGTAATTTACAGTGATCATTATTACTAGCATAGACAGATCGTGGCTGTAGATACATGCAACTAATTTACATGGCCATTATTATTTCTATAGATTGCGGCTGCAGTCTTGTGCAACTGATTTAAAGTAACTTGCACGGATGGCTAGTGGCCACAGGGTCATGCAAGTAATTTACAGTGATCATTATTACTAGCATAGACAGATCGTGGCTGTAGATACATGCAACTAATTTACATGGCCATTATTATTTCTATAGATTGCGGCTGCAGTCTTGTGCAACTGATTTAAAGTAACTTGCACGGATGGATAGTGGCCACAGGGTCATGCAAGTAATTTACAGTGATCATTATTACTAGCATACACAGATCGTGGCTGTAGATACATGCAACTAATTTACATGGCCATTATTATTTCTATAGATTGCGGCTGCAGTCTTGTGCAACTGATTTAAAGTAACTTGCACGGATGGATAGTGGCCACAGGGTCATGCAAGTAATTTACAGTGATCATTATTACTAGCATAGACAGATCGTGGCTGTAGATACATGCAACTAATTTACATGGCCATTATTATTTCTATAGATTGCGGCTGCAGTCTTGTGCAACTGATTTAAAGTAACTTGCACGGATGGATAGTGGCCACAGGGTCATGCAAGTAATTTACAGTGATCATTATTACTAGCATAGACAGAATGTGGCTGCAGCCTCATTGATATGTTATAAAATGCTACTGTGTTCTGTTGGTGACGTGACATTTACTAGATTGTTTCATGTGATACCCTAGAGAAACAAATAGAAATTGAATGGCCTTTCGGTCCTATTTTTCACCAAGTACCCTTTAATCGTTTTGGGCTCCCTCACTATGGGCTCCCAAACTACACTCACTGTAGTTTGTGGAAATATACATGCCCCTTCACTTAAAAAATATTCACCATTCTTGGTTGCCTGTTGCAATCCTAGTCCCCCCCCCCCCCCCCTTAGTAGCCAAAAACCTGCACCCCAACACTCCCCCTCCTCCTGGCACTTCTAAATGTATACGAAACGCTTTTACTGTCGGCCCTCATCGGTTCTGGATTTTACTTATTATTTTAATTAATTACTGGTTCGCCGATTTTAAAAGATGTATGAACTTTGAGAAAGATGACTTTTTCCCAGAAGTGCCACGAGGCCATGCTGTGGACGGCTTAGACGCCATGACGAGGCCAGCAGCCACTTTCCAGCAATTGAAGGAATACTAGGAGAGATTATTAGCAATGATATAGTCTTTCAATCCTATTACTTTGAATTGTTTCATAAAAACGTTAATCATATTTTAGCGCATGCTGTTCGTGGCCTCATATCACGGGGGACGAAGGGGCAGCTGTGTTTTGTCCCAAACATTTTTAAAGTTCCTCGCACCCAAGGCCACGCTCTCGGCGTTAGTGGTTCAAAGAGCGCTTTCTTTCTTTTGCGCAAACCATCGCTTTTGAAGGGAAGACGTGGTGCCCTTCGCCAGGCTCCCGCCCCGTGCCCCCCCCCCCCACCCCCCTGTTCCCACCCAGCCATTTACTCCTCTGGAGCTTGCGCTCATATTGGTCTCATATGTACCCAATCTAAACAAGCCTAACCTTTTTCACTCCTAAACCCTGTCATTAACTCCCCTCTCCTATAAAATGAGTCTGTCAACTTTACACTAATCCAGCTCTAATGTAAACAGGATTAAGTCTCCCTCCACCCCCCTGGCTCCGCATAAACGGTATCGAATTCCTCAAAGCCCGGGTAAATGGCATCACCTTTGCCCTGACTGTAAGTTCAGCCGCGGTGCATTAAACAATTAAAGGCTGGGCAGTTTAATTTGAAGAAAACGATCTGGAAATGTTGCTACTGAGGATCTTCTAATATAATCAAAGAATACACTCAATATTGGGTGGGGAAACGTGTAGACACATCCCAGACCGCGCCGGTGGATAGCCTCGGTCACACGCATTGCCTGCACTGGGGCAGAATATTAAAAAAACTCACCTATGCTTGTAAGCAGGTAGTGGGCATCACCCACTGGTGTGAAGTGGCAGACTAAGGCAAGAAGCCAAACGTCTGGAAAATATTAAGTGAGTACATGCGAGACCATGAACGGCTACATTGTTTTTCTAATAGAGTTTTATTTAAAATACAAATCAGTGGAAAATACTTCAAATCAGCATGAGGCCACTTTCCATGATGCTCCATGGGGCTTATTAATAGGGGCCTGATTTACAAAGCGTTTTTCAATGGGAATGTCTTTGTTTTATGCAAATGTAAAAAGCTCAGTCACTGAGTACCAGTGAGGCAGGACTTTTCCATAATGCCCCTCCCATCCATTTGGAACTGTAATGACATGGCTTGGCAGTCAAATCCATGCCTATTGTACATCATTGTATTTATGGAGTGGCCAGAGCCGGCCTTGGGGGGGGGGGGGGGGGGGGCGAGCCGGGCGACCGCCCGGAGCGCCACGCCCCCCAGGGCGCCTTTTGCCCCTGCCACACCAGCTCAGGGGAGTCTTTCAAGGGCTCCCCCGAGCTGGCGTTGTGGGACAAGGCGCAGCAGGCGGCCTTTTACTGTAAAAGGTGCCCGCGGCGGTGGGTGCATTTAAATGCGCCCCTCTGCCGTGGACACTTTTCACAAGAAAATTCACCATTAGTCCCCTACCACGCCAGCTCCGGGGTGTCTTTCAAGCGCTCCCCAGAGCTGGCGTGGTGGCAGAAGGTGTGGCAGGTGCCACGTTGTCATTGAATGAACCCGCAATGGTGGGCTCATTCATTGACAATGGGGTGCTAACGGCACCTATTTAACCTCCTCGCCTGAGCGAGGAGGGTACAAAAAAAAAGAAAAAGTTGCCCATCCTGGTCACGCTCCCTTCCGCCCCGCCCCCTGTTAACCAGGGGGGCGCGGTGGGCGAGGGGGGGACCGCCAGTTCGCCCAGGGAGCTGCTGGCCTTAAGGCCGGCCCTGGGAGTAGCCCCTGCCTACTTGAAAGAACAAATAACCCTCTATACGCCGGGCCCAACCTTGAGATCCGAGGTTCAAGGTATGATTGTACACTCGGGTGCCAAAAGCGCGAACAGGCGAGGACGCTCTTTTCCCGCAAAAGCGGCACAAACATGGGATAGGCTCCCCTGCTCTTTGACATTAGAGACAAACCATACGATCTTCAGAAATAAATTAAAAACAAGTTTATTTTAGTAAGAGATTAGCCCTTTTTCATAAATAACCCTGCTGTGCCGTTTATTACCTGTCGTCCGCGTCTTGATGTACTCGCCCTGATGCCAGCGGGCTTTGGTGCGATATAAACAAATAAATAAATAGAAAACAAATTAAAATTTGACGCATGGCGCCTCATTACGAGTGCAAAGGTAACAGTAAAAATATGTGGTATTTAAATACTTTCTATTTTTAAAATACCATCTTATTCTCACTTTGGCCCACATGGGTGAAATTAGAAATGGGGTACGTAGAAATTACTGCATGTTAACCAATATCTACCCCATGCAGTGATTGTATTGCTGGAAATGCATCGTAGGGACAGGGCCTCCGAATCCTTGTCCTTTACTGTTTTTTTATCGTGTGTTCTGTCATGTTTTCCACGCAGGAGTTCATGTGGGACTCCTGGCGGTGCAGCTCTCTCTCTTTCGGTTTGGTGAACAGACCCATGGGATACCCTTATGGCACTCATGGGTAGGGGTGCAACCCTGCACCCCTAGTGTATGTTTTTGGACACCTGTGTGTGACCCACAGAGCAGGGTACGGGCTGGTGGCAGCACCGTGCTGAAATGCCCGGTGCCCTGAGCGTCCTCCATTTTGGGATGCCCAGGTCCTGTCATTGGAATCGGTATATTCCGGATGGAGACAAAACTTGCCTTCCATCACCTATTACCTTGATCTTCCCGAAGTCCCGGGAAGCCCTGCCCCTGTCCCTTCCCCCTGACTGGCTGTTGGGTGGAAGTTCCATATATGGTAGTGTGGCTGACCAGACTGGCTGGAGCCTTCTCAACGACTGTATGTTGTGGGTACGCCTGTGGGTGGGACCTGGGTGAATGGACGAATATGCATTCTATTTTGTGGCTGTCTAGTATCTGGTGGTTGACACAATGGTTGAGACAGCCCTGCCCGAAACCGGTATGAATGCAGCTTGGAGTGTTGAATGGCTCGGTACTTGTTCCAATACACATAACTGTTTGTGAGTGTCTGGAGAGAAGTGAATGGCCTGAATGCCCCATGTGCCTGATTGGCTGCCTGCCTGCATGAATGACCGTAGTCGTGTTTGGATGCTTGAGTGTGACCCAGCGGAATGAATGGGAGATCAACAGTATATCTGGGGACCTCTCACTGCTAGGAATCGTGTTCAGAAGCTGAAGTCCACTACGACGAGTAACTGGAGTAACTGAAGCTTGATCTTGAAACCCTGCTAGACAAGAAGAATTGCTGTTGCTCTCCTTCACAATCTGAAAGCTGCTGTGCTTCAATAACTGACCCAGAGAGGACCTGGTAAGGCACCCTCTTCCCGAGCTACGAGGGACCATCGTGCACAGCGGATCTTTGCCTAAGCTTCCTGGTCGACAGACGTTCGACAGGCTGCCGACCCGAGATGGGGATTGCTGCGGAACTCCAAGGAGAAGCGCCCGGACTGTTGTCCACCACTGTCGCCGACCGCCGTCGCCGACTGGAGCTGCCGTGCTCCCATTGCCTAAGAACTTCATTGATCCAAGGACGCTCTCGTCCGCATCGTCGCTGCTGTATCCTGCTCGAGAAGGCCTGACTGTTGACGCGCCGAGGAGCTTCCACCAGTGGGCTTCCCGCCACCCAAAAACCACAGAGACGCCGACGACTCGATGCCCTTGCTGGGCCACAGTTCTTCAACTCTTTGCTGTCCAGAACTATCGACACCGAGGTGCCCCGCATGCCTCTTCCTGGCAGAACGTTTACGCTTCCTGTCAATGAGCAGCACTAGGAACGATGCGGCCACTTCACCGTCGTAGCTCGACCTGTTCTCCGTTGGACGTACGACGACTCGTGACTCCTGCCTAAAAGGGAGGACACTCAAGAAGGGTTGTCGATTTCCCAGACGTGGAATGCTACAACGCCAGGTACTTTGGGGTTGCAGAACTATTGGAAAGTCTAGTGTGAACAATATATGGACTGGGCTTGTATCTTTCTTCTACAGGTTGCCCAGGTGGGGGGATCTCCACACAGAACTGTGTTTAACGGTAGTTACCAGTATTCTGCCTATTGCTCAATCATCTTGCTTTCCTTCCTCTCTCAACTGCTGGTTTCATCTTTATTTTGATCTGTGTGTCATTCTGACCGTATGCACTTTAATGAGATCTAATAACGTTAGTGGTACCACTTTAGAATTGTACATATTTGCCATTGTTGATTTTTGGAGTACAAAGTGAGTTATCGTGATTGTGTATATGACCTTGAATATTAATTATATAAAGACTGTGTTGTAACCAATACAGTGTGTGGACATTCCTTTGTGGGTGTTTGGGGACTACACTGTACTTAAGAACCAGCTTGCATCACCTCCTGAGAAGTTAGGCCTTGATTGCTCGTCCATTGCTACCGTAATAGAGAATCTTGCAGGGGTCTCTGTGCCTCCCCTCTACCATATAGAGAGCGGAAGTGCAGACCCCCCCTCCGGTCTTTACAGTGATGTATGTGTACCCCACGCGGTAAACATCCATTATGAGTTATCCCAACTCATAATGAGATGCTATTTTCAGAATTATAGCATTAAAAATTCTCCAAGTTTCTACTATTAACCCTAAGCACATAATCATGCCAGAGACAATGAAGGGCAATGCACAAAACGTTCTTACAGTTCTTCATTCTGCTGCGAGTCTACTGAGTAGTAGTGGTTTCATTTTGTTCTATAGCAATAACCTGCCTACCAGGAACCAATGTGTTGAGGTCCAGTGGATTCTCAAAACTATGCATAAGGGCAACCCCCTAGAGATGGGTGATCAATAATGTGATATGATATGATAAGGCGTTTATAACGCGCCTATACACAGGTGTTTCAAGGAGGTTCTCCCTCTGCATCTCCAATACACAATTTCAAGTCTCATTCTTTAAAAAAAAAAATCTTTCTCAATAACATCTTTTCAGTTTGCTCAGGTTGCTTTTGTTTCTTTTTGTTACTGCACTCCCCACCCTCATGCCTTCTACCTCCTGCCCTGCGCCCCTTTCCGCTTTGTTTAATATGTTTTTAAGGATGACCTTATTGAGGTAGACGTTATTGAGAATGATGCTCTTCAGAATATGTTTCCACGTCACGCCATTAATAGCACAAGAGTATTGAGGGGAAAGTCTGCTTGCTTCATTTACTTCATTATGCTAAGATCCCTTGGCTCCAAATATCGGGATACGTGAGCAGGACCAGCTGATATCAATCATGGTTGTGATGTCCCTCGCTCTGGCCTATAGATGCAAGCTGAGGTTAACGGCTTTTCTAATGGCGACGCATTGAACACATAGACACTCATGTATAGTTCTGCTCGCACTGCGCCCCTGTTTCCGGGGCGCATGCTACTTTATTAACTTGTTCTTCTCCCCTTCCGCCCACCCTATGGGGCGGGCTCCCCTTGCCTTCGGTTGGGCACATGCTACTACGTGGCACATGTGTTTTCCGTCTCTTGCACGTGTTATTGCTCCTGTTCAGTGCTCAGTATATGACTTCTATGTCAAAAGGCTGCAGTTGTAGCATCCACTTTTCCAATCGGCTTGGTGGGTGCAGTGCTGTTTCCTTGAATATCAGGATCAAAGGTTTATGGTCTGTGAATATTTCGGCTGGCTGACCCAGGAGATACACCTGGAAATGCCGGCAATATTGCCAGGACTTCCTTCTTTATGTGTGCATAGTTTCGTTCCGCTTCGGTGAGCGTTTGTCTGCCGAGCACAATTGGGTATATGGTGCCTTCTTGCTCTACTTGGGTTAACCCTGCACCCAGGCCTATGGGGCTGGAGTTCACCAGCAATTTGGTGCTCTGTTCAGTGCTAAAGAATGCCATCTTTGCTTTTCTTGTTAGTGAGTCTTTGATCTACTGAAAAGCCTTTTCTTGTTCTTCACCCCACTCACAGGGTACTTCTTTGCCGGTTAGCTCTCTCAGCAGTGACGCGACTGTAGCCAGATCTGGAATTAACCTGGCACAGCACGTGGCCATGCCCATGAAGCTTCAGTATAGCGTTCTTTCATCGACAGTTGTAATTTCAATGGTTTTTAATGAGTATTATTTATTGAAAAAACGAAATATATAGGGGTGTTGGGAAAGTGTATATAAGAGGTTGGGGTTTCGAGAATAATTATAAAATAATAATGATTGTGAGTCTGGGGGGGAACCCCCCAAAAATAAAAATAAATCAATTTCGATTAGTTTTTTCAGTAAACAATACTCGTAAAAAAAACTATTGAAATTGCAGCTGTCGATGAAATGACATAGAACCAAAGCTTCTGACTTCGGAGGCTGATGTAGGGGCTTTGACTCCCTTAATGTCTCCGACTTATGCAGGATCGGGCGACACCACTTCAGCATTGAATACATATTCAAAGAAGGTGCGTTTGCTCTTTCAGAATTCGCATTTCTCTGCGTGCAGTGTCAGTCCTGATTCTTCCAATCGCTGTAGTACAGCTCCAGCCAGGAATGGTATTCTTGTGGCATCTTCTTGTAAACTAAGATGTCATTGCTGACATTGGTTGGGCCTGGTTGATCGTGCAGCGCTGTCCAGATCTCATTTTGGAATACCTCGACCTCCGAGGATATCCCAAATTTTAACCTGAGATACCTACGGATGCCGAGATGGGACGAGAATGTCATGATGTATCTTGATTCACGTGCTAGACGTATCTGGTGGTACCCAAAATGTAGGTCTAGTTTACTCCAGTCAGATCCATGATCAGTGTGTCAATGGTTGGTGTTATGTGGCATTCACGCCCTATCGCCACATTTGGTAGTCACATATCTACACAAATGCAGACGCATTTGGTTGTTTGGGTTTTTTTGTTACCACCATGGGGGGTCTTCTCAATGATCCCTATGTTTTCTAGTTTCTCTAGCTTGGCTTCTACAGCTTCTTGCAGGTGGAAGGGAATGCAGCAGTGTCTTACTGCTCTAGGTTCGACACTCTGATTAATGTGCAGCTTGACTGTCCGTCCCTTCAGGGACCCATTCCCTTGGACTCATTTGGCATGTTTTCCTAATAGACTATCCATTTCGGGCAGGGTGATGGCGAATGCAAAGTATATCAATTTCAGTTTTTCAGTCGTCTAACAGCTCACAAGGTTCTCCATTCCCGCATCTACTACATAAATGCGGGTCCTGCAGGTGGTTCCGTTATGGGTCAAATCTGACCAGAATTATCCCACTACGGGCAGAGCCTTTTTGTATCCGTAAGCAAATAGCTGCACTTTCTTGTCCTGGAGCTTAGGTAGTGGTTTCAGTTCTTTGAATTACACCAGAGGCATCATGTTTACTGTTTCTCTGGTGTCTATCACTACCTTTGTGGGGATTCCATCAGCTAGAATCAGACAGGTTGGTTGAGCTGTTTTCTTCTTGACATGCGTCCTATTGCCAGACTTAATGGCTGAGACCATGTGGACTTGCTCACTGCGTTTCTTGGGCCGACTTCCTGGCCTTTCGGTGATGATTCCTCTTCTGATGCTCCTTCCTCTTCACTGTCACGGAACGGACTCTGATCCGCTGCTACAGCTCTCGCCTTCCCTTAATCTCGTCGTTTGTACGTGCTGGTGTTTGATCGCCTTGTTTTCTTCTGATGCGGTGGGTTAAGGCAGACTGCTGCAAAGTGGTTGAGTCGTTTTCATTTTTGGCAGGTGGCCCCTAGCACTGGGCAGGGCTCCTCTCCGTGCCATGCGCCTCCACACCATTTGCACGATTCTTGTCATATGTCTTGCCGGCGTGGCAGGATATTGTCGATCGGCAGTCTACTCATGAGTACTTCCATTGCTGCGATTTGCTCGTCAGTGTGTTCCCTTTGTCGACCGATCGCTAGTATCTGGTCTAGTGGTAGGTTCTTCTTTAATAGGATTGCCCTCTGTAACTTCTCCAATGATATCCCATGAATGATTTACTGACGTATTGCAAAGTCCTCGTCCAGGAACTCACATCCCAGAGCCAACTCCCTGATGCGGGCATAAAAATCATCTGTTTTCTCTCCAGGTCTTTGCCAGGCTATGCTCAGCTGGAAGCGTTCATAATCCGGGTTCAATTCCGGTTTGAACTTCCCATTTAGTGCTGCCTTCGCTGCTTCGTAGTCTTCCGCTTGCCCTCTGTTTGATAGAGCATTGAATAGTCTGAGTGTTAGCGTGCCTAGGTTGAGCATTAGCAGTGTTTGCCGTACCTCTGCATCTGTCATTTTCTTAGCTTTGACGTCGAGTTCAAACTGTTGGAGCCACAGTTCCCACTGTTGTGCAGCTCCCGTTGCATAGGGGTAAAATGGCCTCATGAAGGTGCCATGGGTTGCATCTAACCATGGAATGGGCCCTTCTTGTTCTGCAGCCCATCTTCTTGTAATCCTGGGCGTATGCCGACTGGCTACGCCTGCCTGTGGGCTGTCCATCAATCCGGCATGTCTTTTTTCCGCCAGGATAGTGGTGGTGCGTTATTAGGTATTTGTGTTTTCCTCTGGTAAAGCTGCGTCTTTCTTTAGCGTCTCACACATTGAACACACAGACAGTCGTGTATAGTGCACTGCTCACACTGCCCTGTTTCTGGCACGTGCGCATACTTTATTAACTTGTTCTCCTCCTCTTCCTCACACCACGTGGGGCGGGCTCCACCTCCCATCACGTGTTGTCCGGAAGGGTACAACACCACAATGGTTAGGGGTGTTTGCTAGTTTTGTAAACGGTCCGGGCATGCGCTAATGTCAGGACTGTCGGGAATCGGGGATAGCCAGTCTTTTGGTTGTAGCTCCTAAGCTTCTATCCGTGGCTACCTGGCATACTCCCCAGCATGATAGGGGGGAGGATGAGGGGAATCTATTCAACTGCGCGTGGCTATATTGAGCTGCTATTGGTTTGCCATTCACTTTGGGTATTCTTGAGATCTTATTATAACGTCTTCCTTCTCCTCCACAATTATTTGTGTGTTTCTTGGTCTTGATTTGTAGGATTAACAAGATGACATAAAAATTGCATTGCTGCTGGTTACTTTTCATTATAGGGTGCACATTGCTCCCTGTGTTTCATTTGTGTAGCCAGCGCAAAACCAACAGTTTTGGCTTTTGTATAGGCAAAGGGTAGGCATTTGCCAGCCCTCCCATAATGCCATTACCTGTCCATAAAATGACATCTTCTGGAAAATGCTTTGAGTACCTGGACATGATTTTAAAGACAGACACATTTTTTTAACAGGACTTTGGTGCAAGGAATAGATGTGAGGACACACATATGCTGCTTTTTTTATTGCACCATAAATCGATTTGCAGTTGCAATTAAGCCAATAAGAAGGCTGCTAAGAAGTACGGCATCAGGCCCTATACAGCACAAGTTTTGATGTTGCAGCATGATAGAGCAGTTGCAATTAAGCCAATAAGAAGGCTGCTAAGAAGTACGGCATCAGGCCCTATACAGCACAAGTTTTGATGTTGCAGCATGATAGAGCTATCTCAGATTGATCCCAGGAGAATGTGTTTTAGGAGGGCAGGTCGACGTAGTAGGTGGGAATGGCCATATGTATTCGCATGCCAATGGGTGGGTATAAAACTATACAACATACACTGTCTGTGTGTTCTTTCTCACATTCCATTTCCCCCTTATATGCACTCCAGTGCTATGGTTTTGGCTTATACGTGGTGGCCAAGCACCCCTGAATATCCAAAAATGTAAATGGCAAACCTCTCCAATTCGCGTTGCAGCAGTTTTTATATGACGACTTTCTGCATTTTCTCACTTTTAAAACATGTTGAATACTTTATATTTATGCCCTCCTTGGTACGGATTGAATTCCCTCATTAACTTCTGACTTCTGACTAACATCATTGACTCAAACGAAGTTTACCTAAGCTGGATTATGTAATGACACCAAAGAGCACAATTGACATTGCATACACCAAATTAATGGCAGAGCTTTATTTTTACACCACTTGTAGTTTAAAAAGGAATGAATCATTTATAAGCTTTACAGCTGTGTGCAAGCAGGGTCGTATTTGCCCCTTGGCCTTTCACCCCGTGGCCCGGGCCGAAATCGTCCCTGGGGAGTTGGGGCCGGTTTCTGACCATGGGCCGGTTTGGAAGAAAAAATAAATTGAAAAAAATGTATATATTTTTGTTCAAATTTCTTTTTTTCTTTTCAAAAAGCCTTTCATCCTTCTTAGGTCGATAAATGAGTACCGACACAGATTGGGTGATATTGTGTGCATATTTGTTCTATAAAAAAGAGCTTAAGCGTAAGTGCTATACAGTAACATATTATCATTTGGCCTTCGACATCTGCTTGAATGCACAGTAATTTAGTGTACTTAGGGACAATGCTATTCGATGCCACTTCCTGTTTTGTCAAGGGGTGAAAGGTCGTGTTTCATCACTTCCTGGGATGTCACTTTGAGGTGGGGTCAAATGACATCACTTCCGGTGATGTCATTAGAGGTCAATGGTCGTGAGGCGAGGGGTGGGCCACACTTTTCTGAGGTGAGGGGTGGGCCACTTCTTTTGGGGGGACTGGGCCTATTTCTTGTCCCAGTCCGACCCTTTGTGCAAGTGCTTACACTTGGAGTACGGTCTCAGTAAACCACTCAGAGTAAATCATAGTTGTCCGCTGCGTGTAAGTGTTGCTGTCTGTTCAGACGTTCCTAGGGATGCATATGCATGTAAAGTGTTTATGAAGTACAGCCTGAGCTGGGGGGCAAAGGAGGGATGCACCTCTCAGGATCAACGCTATACAGAATGAGTCATTGTTGGAGTTGACGCCATGGGTGACGAGCCAAGGCCCACTGGAACTGGCACTTGATGGGCTTCTGCAATAGGTAAAGAAATGTTTGCATGGTAGCCTCCTCCTTTCCTGAATTGTGGGAGCATTGTCACGGTAACATTGGGCTGACTCGTGATCTGGCAGAGCGGAAAGGGTGGCGCTAATTCTGCTACTGCCACATTTAAGTAATACCACCCAACTTGTGATGAGGCCCAAAGTCACTTATTTGCAGCTAGAGCCCTTTGTTGTTACTCACCATCTACTAGGCACCAACCAGTCAGTATTTCGACGTGTACATAGCACAGAGACATCCATGCTGGAAATCCAATCAGGTATACTTGATATCTTGGACAAGGACAAGGCTGGGTTGCTGATGTTTCTGGACTTTTCAGCTGCCTTCTCGCTAGATCATGACATTCCTATGTCGCGTCTTGCCAAAGACCTTAACCATGACCATCTTGCCATTAGCTGGATCAACTTGTTTCTGCGAGGTATGTCTGACTCGGTACTGCTGGGCCAGTACTTGTCTGATGCTCATTCGATTATGGAAGGAGTTTCTCCAGTAATGTCACCATTACTCTTTAATCTCTACATCAGACCACACCACGATCTGCTGTGTGTGATTCAATTCCAAAACTGTGCTGATGACACACAGCTGCTGTTTACGCTCTTTGGTGACATGGCTAAAGACACTAGATATGGATGAGGGACAACTTGCTTGGTTTGAATGACCAGAAAACAGAACTATTATTGTTGGCCACCCAAAACCACTAAGAAACACGGAACTAAATATGATTTTATGACTTTAGGCACCAATTCCATCCCGATAATGAGGAAAGCCAAATCGTTTGGCATTTACCTGGACTCCGAGATGCACATAAAAGCTCAAGTCTCATCCAGGATTGGCTCTTGCCATTATTACCTTTGTCTGGTTCATCAGATCAAGCCTTTCGTATCGAACGTGTAGAGGAGGTGCTACCTACTACAGCCCTCCCCCACCCCCCTTATGGTCGACAGGTAAATATGGTAGTTAGTGCCAATATCCATCCCTCTAGTCTAACATTGTAAAAAGCAGGTGATGAGGCGATTCAGCAGTTTAAATGGTAGGACTATGCAGTTTCTAACAGTGGTGTTGAAAGGTTGTCTATAAATACATTTTGTCAGTAGGTTGAAGCAGATAAGCAGATCAAGATGGCCTTAGACAAAATGTACTAAAACACTGAAGAAATGCATCACACTCATCAAAGCTGCTTTTTCTGGTTTAAGGTTGCAGCATATATTGCATGGTCAGTGAAATTTAGGAAACTAGCTAGACTTGCTAATTTGCATAGGAAGTCAAGAGATATTTATGACCAATGGGGAATGCGTGGTGCTTTGACCTCTAAAAAACTGACCAATTAGGATTTGTTAAAATGTAAGGTCAATGATAACATAAATTGTTGTGCAATGTGTTGCCATTGTATAAAACCCATGGTATATGTATTACAGAGTTGAGATAATCCTTTTCTAACCGTAAGAGCAGTTATTAAAAAAATTCCCTCCCAGCCGGCTGATGTCTCTTCCATGCACAAGAGTATATTTATTGTCAGGCTGGCTGGCTTGAGAGAATTATGGCTGAAAAGTAATCCTTTAACAGACTCTAATGCTGCCACCATTTCCAGGGCTATCATCAGGAGTAAGCTGGACTATGGCAATTCTTTACTTGCAGATGCACCAGTTTGTGACGTTGCAAGGCTCCAGGTGCTGCAGAATACGGCCGCTCAGATCATGGCCAATGTTGCAAGACAATCTCACATTTCACCAACATTGAAAAATCGCCATCGGTTGCCAGTGGCACTGCGGATTAAGCGAAAGTCTTTGCGTATCACACACAAATGTATGTATGATGACGCTCCCACCTACCTCAAAACTTGTATAAGCCATCCCGTCCCCTCTGCTGCAGTTCACAGCAATTGTTAACTAGCAAACGCGTTAGGCGTGCACGCGCGAGTGGTAGATCTTTCCAGTCTCTTGCACCCACTCTGTGGAGCATGTTACCACTGAGCCTACAGCTTGATTCTACTCGCGTGTCCTTTAGGAGAAATCTGAAAACCTTTCTTTTCTCTGAATCTTTTACTTAGTTATTTCGTCTTCTGCTGAGTTTGCCCTTTGACATGCTGGAGTTGTTGGATCGGTTCTTGTTTATGTGTTGTTAGTTGTGTTGTCTATTTTTAATGTTACAGGGTTTTGACGCCTGTGGGCTTTGGCGCTTTATAAACAACAGAAATTAAATAAAATAAAAAACGTTGTGGATGTCTGCGGTGCTCCGCAGTGACAGTGTGTTACAAGAAAAAAAATCAGTTTTCTGACTTTCTGGAGCTTTGCTTACACACCGAAGATGCCCAGATGTTCAGCTAAAATGGTGCTTGGGTTGACAGTTCATTGAATATAATGCAGGCTCTTTTGAAGGTGATCCTGCGTGAATCACTGCCTGTGCTTGATCTTAGTGGAGACATGATAGAGTTTTCAGATAGCACTTCTTACTCTTGCTGCTGCAAGTTGTACTGCTTTGACGGTGGCCTGAATTCAGGGGTGGTGTGACGAATCAACTTCCAGTGCACCACTTGTCAAGAGGTGAATATCAGTTTGTAAACCATCAATCAGCCCCACACATCTAGTACACCAGAAGAGATGTTAACAGATTGGAATACAAGTGAATTATAAGACCTCCTTGTCCAATGTTGGTAATGTTGATAGAACGGCAGGCTTATCTCCGCAAGGTTGCGGATTGTTGGTTAGTTGCAACAAAGCAAAAATACAATTACCCAATGATAAAAGGAACTGTCCAGTGAAGGTTGTGTAAAAATATCTTTTATTATTATCACAACAGACAGTATGAGCATGCTACGAAATACAATCCACCCTGTAAAGGAATGAAGAGGACAGACAGTTTCAAAGAAGGAAAACGGATGCACTCTGGATACTCGCAGGAGGGTAATCAGTATAGTAAATAATCACAATACTTAAGGAAACTTAGTTTCAGCATAAAGGGAGCAATGGTTCATAAAATGTCACTAGGGTCCTTCGGGGAAGAACCAGGGGGACAGAACCACAATGGACCTTGTGCTTGTAGGAGTTCTTGGGGCTCGACAAGGTCAAGTCGGTTTAAGGGCACTTTGCAGTTTATGCGACATGGTTCAAGATGGGAGACAGCTGCGGGTATCAGGTGGCAGGCAGTTCGGTGAGCAAAGCTGGATGGACAGCTGCAGGTTGGCCGACACAGCGGCTTGGGGTCCGGAATGGTCTCAGTGCTGGTTGGTGGTTCTGAAGCCCTGGTCGAGGCATCTCGGATGGCTTTAGTGACTGCAGCATAACAACAGTTAGCGGTGCAGTCTTTTGCAGCTCGAGGGGCTCAACTGGCTCGAAAATGTCCTTTAAGGGGGACGTCGGTATATGCTTGTCGATGCTCTCCTCCTAGCTTCTTCACTGGGCTTGTGTTGTCCTGTAAGGCAGATGGCCCAAAGCTGAGGAGAGGGTTGCAGGCAGCTTCCTTGTACTTGGTTTGGTTCAGAGACTCTCTGGCACTTCCCACCTAGGAAGATTGCTGCAGAGAATAGCAGGGCATGCTGTGTGTTGGCTGGGTACTGATTCTGGAGCTGCTGGATGGTCATCTGGATTTGGTATCTCCCCCTGTTCCCTGGGAGATGTTTAGGGGCTGGATCCTGCTTCCCTCTTGGAGGTCCTGGCGGAAGATGTATGTTAGACTGTACCTTCAGTCAGGGTCCAATTATTAATTCTTCTTTCTGTTCCTTGCATAGTCGTCAGATGATCTGCCAAAAGAGGGGCTCTTTTAAAGCCAAATGGCCCTCAGGGATATGTGTAGGCTAGGCCTACCTTAATGAACCATTTCTGAGTCTCCACCAACAATCTCCTGTATGCGTGAGGTCATAACCACAGTAATTTGCAACAGAAAATGTAATGGGGTGAAAACATGTAGTACTAAGATCCACCCATTATCCTGATTGTTGTGGATCAAAGGGCCCCTCTGGTTAATGGAGATCTGTGTGGCTCCTGATTAAAGCGGCAGATCTCCCTTGAAGCTGCAGTGAGACCATACTCTCTTGCTCCGTTAAACCACATACTCGTACCTTCTGAATGGGGTCCCCCTGTGAGGAGGCCTACTGAAAACAGACAGTCCCAGGCCTGACATTTCCTGTCAATCGATACTGAGGGCTGGAGCTGGTTTGAGGTTGACACAGTGCATATTTAAGGGTGTTAGGATTTCCTATATCCTTGTTAGCCTCTGCAGCAAGGCCCCATGTGGGTCTGTTTGAATTACCCTGTGCATAATATTCAAAATTGCTTCCACCATCTACAGGGTTCAACAAAAGGACAGGGTGCATCCATGGAGTCTTTAATAGTTAATCAGGCTGGCCATGGCAGGGGGAAGGTTTGACCCTCACCCTTCTTCAGATGCATTGTGTACTCCACCAGTCTGTTCCCAGCTAAATATGACGGGGGACTGCGCCTGTAGGCTGTGTCCATCAAGAGTACACAGGTCTATGGGTATGTCATGCGCGAGCATAGGAAAATGTGTGCAGACTAGCCCCACACATTTTCCGGATGTTGATCTACGACCATTCAATTTCATTTAACATTTTTAAAAAAGCCCAAGCGAGTGCACACCCATGGTGCAGATTATCGAATTCCTCACAGGTGGTGGTACATTTATGTCTGATACCAAGCTCTGCAGCTCTTTTTGCAGATGTGTTGTCTAAATGTGAGCACGAAGATTTGGCACTTGGGTCTAGTTCCAGCATGACTCCTTTGAGATGCATGCTAGATAGCCATAACTGGATGAGTGCTATTCAGAAGGGCTGCAGGCGAGCACAAGCACCTAATGTCATCTTTTGAGGCCCTTCATAGCCTCTACCTTAGCGGGTTAGAGTACATCCTTAAATCCCACAGTAGGCCACATGGTGCAACTTTGTGTATGCCCCATTAGGTGAATAGAGTATGCTGCCAAACCATGTAAATCCTACCGGCAATTCGTTGTATGTGAAGTCCGGGGACCACTGGAGAAGTGGTAAGGAACATAACATGGTCGAGTGTATTAAGCTGTCTGGGTTACCACTAAAAGCCACGTGAACACACTTCGGGATAAACTGTGATAATGAATAACTCATGCATCCTCACTATAAAGTGGCATGCCTGTTTATATTTGTGGATATTGGGTGGCTCTTATGCAACCATTGCATTGGCGTACAGCTAGGAGGGAGATAGGCTATAGGAGGGGGTACATATTGCAGGTGTTGTTTGGTATTGTATCCACCCACTGACTGTCGGTGGCCATACTGATCCCTGTGGCCATTCCCACCCACTTCCTGCACCCGCCTGCCCAAATCACTTCCTCCTGGGATCCTTTTGGGCTAGAATTGTCAAACACTAAAATCAAACTTAGTACTTGAAGTTGCTGTCAGGGTTATTCCACAGCAGGCTTGTGAGAGTCAATGGCTTAAAAGGAGCTGCAAATGTGCATCTGTAGTAATAAAAATGTCTTAGCCAAATGTGCCTTAGGCCACTTGATTGATAGGCACTTTTCATAATCCTTCACCGAATTCCTTTTAAACACAGGCATTGGCAAACTGAACCGTGTTGGCTTGTCTACAACATGTGATAGCAATGGTGTGCAGATGGACACAAAATCCCAAACTGTTGGCATTGCCAATGCTTGTTGTTAGTTTTTCTCCCTCCCCGTCCAACGTCTCACAGAAGAACAATAAATCAAATGCGAAGGGTTATCAGGGGTGCAATGACTTCCTGCTACGCAAGTGGAAAAACACCCTTAAATCTATAAAATCCCAAACGCCATGGCGTATGAATGAATACTAAAATGGAAGTTACCGTCCCAGGCTCCGAGATGTGACCTTTTCATTCCGTGGGCCATTATTAGTTATTCATTAATTGTAAATCGTTTTGAAGCCGATGCGAGGTGTAGATAGCGGTCTGCGACTGTGGGACGTGAAGGCGATAAGGATCTGCGTCACTGCTTGCGGTGGCCGGCCATTCCAGCACTATCAGTCCGCCGGCAGATGAGCCATATTTCAGTCCCACTGGAGATGTGACGGCCAAGGGGTGTCCGTTCTCACACAGAACGCCCTACTCACAGGGGAGCAGGCCGAGGGGCTGACTCTGGGAAGCAACAGAGGGCAGGGTCAGACCGCCCACCAATCGTTATTCTTTCAGCACCCGAGAGAGAGGAAGCCGAAAGCCCTTCTGTGCACGCATTTAAATCAATCTGGATGGCACACACATGCTTAAAATGCTTTGTTTCCCCCCGTTTATGGATGCCAACTACCCATCACTTGGACTGGGATTGCACCAATTGAAAGACAGCGCTTCTTTCCAAAATGCTCAGGAGAAATTCAAATTCGTGTGTGTTTGTGGTGCCGAATTCACCCGGACACTTCGGATTTGTGTGTGACTTGCCTTATAGTGTTCACATTTCAAATGCGATGCATGCATTTTGACCTGACGCTTTCTTCACGCCCTGAAAGTCAGTTTCTGCAATCACGTGCTGCCGTGTTTCACTCAATGGCGTATTTTTTAAACGTTCGTTAATATTTTTTTTAAACCGCTACGACGTTCAGGATATTTTCGGTGACTTTTTGTCCAAAAAATGTTGGCTGAAAAAACGAATACATAAATATGGAAGGGGGTGGTTAAGGGCATTTAAGGGGTAAGTGGCACGGCATAGGGAATACATAATAGGGGAAGGTGGGCTTGGAGGGGATACCCGCAAAAATATTTTAAGCAAAAAATATCGGGAAAAAAACTGGGGGTGAATGAACATTAAACCTCCCATCACATTCAGTTCTGAAGGCATTTCTGATCAAAGCTTCCTTACGTTTGATATCACAACCCGAGAAGATAGACAAACCTTGCCTTTTGTGTCAGTCTGACAAATTCAGCATGGCATTTCTGATGGGAAACCTTCAGAAAAATGAAGCCCCAACATCCATGCTTTTGCATTTCTTTATCAGGTGCTTTCGTTATGGTTCATTTTAATACACATGCTAAATACTTGCAAGGGGCCACCAACGTTAGCACTTACATGTTGTTGGATGCCATTCAAGGCAATTTTAAACATTTGAAAGGCGGAGTCACCTTACGATTTACTTTTATCCTCAGTTTTGTAAAACGTCCATGCTGGCTGCAAATGACGCTTTGCAGACAGCCTTGACCAATAGGTTCCTATGGCGTCCGTCTGTATGTATGTATGTATGTATTTAATTTTTATATAGCGCCGGTAGCCCGAGGGCATCAGGGCGCTGGTACATAAAACACTGGTACTACAAGACGAACAACACGTCTGCTTTTAGCAGCTGCTTAATCGAAGCGGATACCATAGGAGCTGTTCGGTTCACACCTTCATAAAATTAACGCCCTCTTCTGTATATTATTTGTAAATGCTTCCCTGTATATTACTTGTAAATGCCTATTCTATCTAGTTATGCGCTGGGATGCCCTTGGGCCAGGTGCGCTTTATAAATAAAATAAATACAAATACGCAGCCTTAAAATTAAACACACTGATAAGACGGGATGGAATGCAGGGCAGGGTTCTTAATTCCACTTCCTGCACCTTCTCTGCCTTCAAAAGACTGCAAAATGGGCAGAACAGGAAATTAAGGGATGGAAGCCTTATGCCTTCATATACCCCGCCGGCCCATGTAAAAAGACTGCCTTATGCGGCTTTTTCATTAAAAAATTTAAACTGCATGCAGGGGACCGCCCCCATTCGCACGTGTATGCTGTTGGGTCCCCTGCTTGCAAATGTAAATGTCCACAAGGAGGACTGGTCATGGAAAGAGTAAAAGGGAGGCAAACTCACTTTTAACCTTTCCATTTTCCACTTTGTCCCGTGGAAAAGTAGACGCTGCATGTAAATGTGCTTTGCAGGCAGCGTTTACCAATGGAATCCCTACGGAATCTCCCTGGACTTGGCCAGGAGCAAAACAGAGGCAGATTCCATAGCACCCTATATTGTACGCCTGCATGAAAACCTCGGGCAAGGCATACAACGAGACGCACAGACGAGATACAGGAGGACGGCATTGTAGAGACCTTTTCTCTGCTCCGTGCCCCCATTTGTCTCATCATTGCTCAAAATAGGGTGGCATTTTAAATGGCAGTATAAGAGCATTATGCCTCCATTTAACGTGCCGCCCCGTTTCGAACAACGCTACTAGTGTCTGTCTTCAACTCTAAATCAAGGGACTGACATGAGGCCTTCAGTGAGAAATGCCTGACCTTCTGAAAGTAGGTTTATGCATTTTACCTCACACTCTTCACCGCAGCATCTAGACGGACATACTCCTTTCCTTTGGCCTTTCCTATCCATCAGCACATGCATATCTTTGTAGGTCTCCACATTATGTGCATACAAGCGCCCTTGCTTCTGTTCATAAGATACTTCCAGCTCAGCTCTGACCTCAATTATGGGATTTAATTTACTATGATCATATAGTTTGTGGGATATCTTGACCCACTCAACGGCATTCACCACATCACCAAGTTGCATTTGCGCAAGAAACCGCAACCTGACTGCGCTGGCTCCTGTGCGCACCAGAACCTCAAAACTGCATTTTGGCAGCAACAGCAAAAAAGGCTACACCATCCGGCCTAGCACACTTTAGGCAAAATGGAACAAGGGGACACACTGAAATAATATGCCAGTGTGTTCTGAAACATGTATGGAATCAAGTGAACAGGCAGCACTGCATTGCTGCAAAAGCCAAAAATCCCCTTTAAAATGAAAATGTTCACCTTTTGAACATGCTGCTTTGATGCTAATTCCACCTGTTCATTCTGAAACCACTGTGATTCAAAATGCCCTGTCATGCCCAGGATATTTAACTGTACTTCACCAAAACCAGGCATAATTCCTGAGTGACAGGCCAGTCAAACCAGCTCTCAGAGAAATCAAGAAGCAACTTAATTTTCACACGGGAACACGCGCTAATTTTCCTTCCAAATGTATCCAGACGCAGCAGTTCAAAGAGACTTTAATTCTCTGAGCCAGGTCAAGTGCAAATGTATCTATACTTTAGATAAGACTCCTGCTTCAAGGAAATGACTACAGCTGCAAAGACAGTGTGGGCAATCTGAGGCATCTACCAAACCGAATTAAAGAAATAAATGCTGGCAGTGTTAACACATGTAGAAAAATGGGCTTTGCTGACTGAAGAAAAAAATGGCCTGGTTAACATAAATTGTTAATGAAAGCCTGCTTACTTAGCAATGTAAAGGGTATATGTTAGTGGTGATAATATACACATAGGCTATCTTCTTTCACAGGTTTGTTTAATTCAGGACTCAAAATAAGAAAGTAAAGAGTTTAACACACATGAGCTGGATTTGAAAGCTCTCAGAAACACCAGTAATTCCAGTTACCTGCCATGAAACTCCCCCAAGGAAGGGAGACACACCATAAATCTAGGACACGCAAGTGAAAATTGCCAGCTTGAAAAACTTTGTATGGGCCAGGACAAAGCAAGTTCACACGCTCGTCAGACATTCGTCTGTGCTCCAGGCTGGGACAATGGAAGTCCTGGGACACTGACTGAAAATATGTGGTCATTTTATTGTTCCCAAATTGCTCGTTGACTTCCTGCCAAGCACTCTGAAATTCTCATAGGTGCTATTTGTCCCTTTCACAAAGGGGTATCTTTAAAGAGTACAATATGAGTCTACCAGTCTGTACATCTTAGAACGATAACCTGGTAGTCAGACGTTTGAATTGCACATGTTCGCCAATCCCTAAAACATTTGCAAAATGATTGCCTTTTCTTTTTTCGGGTTCGTTTTCATTTTTCTTAATGATAGGGTCTACACCCTTGCTTATTTTGCTTTTTTCCTTCTTTTATTGTTTCCTTACCATTCATCACAATGTAGTTGGTCAATTTAGATTCACTCTTTTTGTTACTTTTTCAACTGCAAGCCTGATAACCTTCTATCAGAACAACATTGACATGGGTCTTTTACTTTTTGATAATGTACTTTTCTCAGTGAATTTTTTTTATGACTACAATATATACTTGAAGGGTTCATTAGAAATAAACATGGTAAACTAATAAGCCAGTTTACAATGGCAGTATAACAATGTCATTTAAAAAAAGAAAATAGCTGCATATTAAAAAAGACCCAAATCCTCCACCCCTGCAAGATATTCGTTTTTTCTCTGTTTGCGCATCTGCCAGCAAACCCTGGGGTGGTACATTTGACTATGCGGGCTGTCACCCTCATAGAAAGAAACAGACATTTTAAAACATATATTAATTACATTCAGCAGACCATCAAAACGTGCTGATGGTCCCCTTGAAGCAATTTTACATAGCAGACAGTAATTGTGAAAGAAAATGTAGGCGAAATCGCTTTTACTCTTCTCTTTTACTCTCCACTTTGTGAGCGATAAAACGCTGTCTGTAAATCACACTTCGAAGGTGGCGTTTTATAATGGATTAGAAAGGAATCCTCCTTGTCTTTAACAGGTGAAGAAGCATGGCAAATTCAATTTCAATCCTTTGATTTTACGCCTGCAGGAAAATATGTTGCAGGTTTAACACTGAGTGCTCTCCCAAGACGGAGAAGGAAAGCCTAGCTGAGATGAAAACTCTGCTTTGCTGCCCCACAACACCTTGGAACAGCAGGGAAACGAGATGGCGGGCCAAAGGACGGTGTAAAGGCACTTTCACGATTTCATTTTGCTCAAAACTCATTTGAATGACTCCCATATAGTGAGTGACAGAGAGAGAGAGAGGGAGGTAGAAAAAGTGCTGGTACAGCATGTGAGGTGAAGGGTACAGGTTTTCACTTCTAATCTTTTTTTATTCAAAACTGTTCATGTCAAGCCCCTTCTTAAAAAACCTTCCTTCGACCCTCTAGACCCCAAAAACTACCACCCCATCTCAAACACCAGGTCCCTTGCTAAATTCATTAACTGAACCACTTACTCCCAACTAAATGCCTTTGTCAAAGCCAACAATCTCCTAGACCCCGCTCTATCAGGTTTCAGACCCCGACACAGAACTGAAACCACCCTGACCTCAATCTGGGACGACCTTAAAAACACTGCAGACTCTGCGGGATGTGCTGCACTAATCCTTCTTGACCTATCCGCTGCCTTTGACACAATAAACCACACAATCCTCCTTGACTGCCCTCACCCCCTAGGAATCCGTGGAAACGGTCTCAAGTGGATAGCATCCTTCAATAGGAAACAAATTACCCTACTCTCCTCCTTTGCTTCCGCCGCCTGACCAGTGGATACCGGAGTTCCTCAAGGAGTGTGCCTATCAGCCCTCCTGTTTAACCTCTATATGGCCACCCTCCCACGAACAGTCCGCTCGCCCAATATCCTGTGCTACAACTACGCCGACAACACCCAACTAATCCTAAAACTCCTTAACTCAAAACCCAGCTGCCAGCACAACCTTGCTGGCTGTCTCCTTGTCATTGATCACTGGATGACCACAAACCACCTCCTTTTTAACCCCACCAAGACTGAAATTATGGTGTGTGGCAGCAACAAACTTCTTCCGCATCCTCTTGCCTGGCCATCATCCGTGGGCAATTCCCCGACAACCTCAACCTCAGTAAAAAACCTTGGTTGCACTCTCGATTCTGACCTAACCCTCTCGCATCAAGTCAACAATGTCTCTAAGTCCTGCCACTACCACCTCAAAATTCTCAGGCGCATTTTTCCATACCTCTCTTTTCCAAACAGACTCGCTGTAGTCCAAACAATTGTAATGTCAAGACTGGACTACGCTAACTCCCTCTACCTCGGAGTCCAAGCCTACCACCTGACTAAACCACAAAGAGCACAAAATGCTTCAGCCAAACAGCTACTAGCACTCGGCCCAAGAGATCACACCTTCCCAGCTCTCAAAACTCTCCACTGGCTCCCGGTTGCTCGAAGGGTGACCTTGAAAACCTTATGCATCTGTCACAGAGCAATGCACAAAACCGGACCTCAATACCTTCAAAGCAAACTAAAACCTTACCATCCTCCGCAAACTCTAAGATCAAGCTCTGCCGGCCTCCTAGTGATACCAAAAATCAACCCAGCCAGGTTAGGTGGATCATCATTCTCAGCCAAAGCCCCCACTCTGTGGAACTCACTTCCACCCCACATCCGACTCACCGAAGACCTCATGTCTTTCTGCAAATTACTAAAAACATGCCTCTTCCCTTAAATATCGACGGTTAACTCAAACAGTATGAACAGCCACATTAAACAGAAACCCAAGGATGACTAATCAAAAAAATAACAATGCAGCCTAGAGACCCGATCGAGAAAATGGAAAACTAAAACGGATAAACTAAGTGTAAGGGATGAAGCTGGAGAACGAATGATTCGAGGGAACAGATGAAATGGAGGAAACGGATGAAGTGGAGGGAATGGATGAAGTGGAGGGAACAGATGAAGAGGAGGGAACGGATGAAGAGGAGGGAACGGATGAAGTGGATGGAACGGATGAAGTGGATGGATCAGATCAAGTGGATGGATCGGATGGAACGGATGAAACAGATGGAACGGATGAAGCGGATGGAACGGATGAAGCGGATGGAACGGATGAAGAGGAGGGAACGGATGAAGCGGATGGAACGGATGAAGCGGATGGAACGGATGAAGTGGATGGAATGTATGAAATAGATGGAATGGATGAAGCAGATGGAACGGATGGAACAGATGGAACGGATGGAAGCAGATGGAGCGGATGGAATGGATGAAGCAGATGGGACGGATGAAGTGGATGGAACGGATGGACAGATGAAGTGAGATGTAACAGAGGGATCGGATGTAACGGGTCTGGAACGGATGTAACGGGGATGAAACGGATGGGGTGGGGATGGAACGAATAGGATGGCGAGGGAACAGATGGGGTGGGAATGGAATGGATGGGGTGGAGACAGATGGGGTGGAGACGGATCGGATGGGGTGGAGACGGATCGGATGGGGTGACTTCTGCTTTAAGAGATTGCTCAGTATTATAAAATAAGCAACAAAACACCTTTTATGCTTTTTACTCGAACCTCATAGAAAGTATTCTAGATTATCACATAAGCAAGAGAACGCCCCACGGGTACACACAGTCCCAGATTACCACAAAAGAAGTAGCCAAATGCCGTATATACTGGTTACCCAAAAGGAGCACAACTGACCAAGCAGCCACAGACCTGGGATTTAATAACCAGCCCCCCCCCCCTGATTAGCTCTTCCACCCTCATCTTCCTACTTTATACTAAACACACGAATCACCAAAACACAGACCTAAGCATTCCCTCTCCACAATCACACTCAGCATCATCCATGTTGCCAGCAATCCTATCACAGCACAACCATCCATGCTCGCAGGGTAGATCTTGCTAGCAAGCAGCAGAGCAGAAGAGCAACACTGGTTGCTCCTGCCTGGCGGAACTGAACGTGCCTCGCAGGTCAGACCTTGCTAGCAAGCAGCAGAGCAGAAGAGTAACACTGGTTGCTCCTGCCAGGCAGAACTGAACATGCCTCACAGGGCACGGTTGCTCCTGCCTGGCAGAACTGAAAGTGCTTCACAGGGCAGACCTTGCTAGCAAGCAGCAGAGCAGAAGAGCAAAACTGTTTGCTCCTGCCTGGCAGAACCGAACGTGCCTCGCAGGGCAGATCTTGCTAGCAAGCAGCAGAGCAACACTGATTGCTCCTGCCTGGCGGAACCGAACGTCCTTGTATCTACACTACCACTGAATATTTTGCCTTCTGCCTTTTGTGCTCTCGCCGCTATAAACCCTAATTAGCAGAAGCTATGTTGGCTTGCAACGCTGTGCCACTGATTTATTAACATTCAGGAATCCTGAAAAGAAATAAATATGAAGAGTCCAGTTTGATAAAGCTTGTTACACCTTTTTTTAGGATTACATTGAAAAAAGTGGTAAACATTTTCACTGTTGTTGCCGCAAACGTTCCAATTCCCCCTCCATATTTTCCCATTTTTTTCCTCCCACAGAAATTTCCGTAATTTTTTTAAAATTTAAATGTGTTTATTGATAAAGTAGTGACAGCATCAGGTATCATTACATTTCTACATATGCATTCAGTTTCACAGTATATCAACATTACTTAAGTATTAAACATTCTACATCGTATTCTACGAGCTCAAAGCATTGAGCATACATCTTAAATGTACAAGTCCAAGGTGTAGAATTAAGAGTCTTTGCCCCTGTTCACTCCACAGGTACGGACAACCAGATTAATGACAGTGATACAGACACCTTAAATTTACCAATTGCGCCAACAGAGGCATGGGGAGAGTTCAATGAAAAACACGAAGAGGCCCAGCAGTGAGCTAGGAGAGCGGCACTGGAATGATGGCTGCCGCAAGGGAAGCACAGGGAAACAAGAGGATGTGAGTCAAAGGCAGTGGGCGCAGCTGTCTTGAGCCCAGGAGAGTGAGAAGAAGGCAGCCGATCCGACTTCCACTGAAATGGTCGACAACGCCCAGGAGGCTGCTAACACAGGAGCGCAAGCAGTCGTCATGTCCATCACTTCGTCCAGGGCTGCGTTCTTGAGGAGACCAGGACCATTCTCACTACAGCCACAGCACGACAGAGGACCAAGGGGGGAAGAAAGGATTGGGTGGTCAATGATTTCATCAAGGCAGTAAGTGACCACCCAACATTAGTGACATATTTCCCAACCTTGCCGGAAAGTTGATAAAGAGCATCCTGAAAGACGATATTGCAACGATATTGCAACAGGAGAGGACCACGTATGAAACGAATGTCGCTGCTCTGAACAATAAGTCAATAGTCCTGCGCAATCAGGATTATGAGAGATACTCCTTCAGCCAGTGTGTCCAAATGTCACATGAGACGATGGACGAATTTGTCATTAGGTTACAGAAGAAAATCACATATTGTGACTTTACACATTTTTAAGATAACAAAGCCATTAGGCTCAAAATTATAGAGGTCTGCACGCCGTCAGGGTTATGAAAGCATCTACTGAAGAAACCAATCAGACTCCCGGAGACCTGGTCCGGGTGTATGAGAGGATGGGCGACCAAGGCGCATTATAAAAACCCAATAAAGAAATAGTACCCAGAGGAACCAGAATACTGTCTGGGGCCAAGAGAGCGATCAAATACAAGCAAGAAATGCACAAGCCCAATACGTTTGGAACCCGTACGAAAACCTACCCACGTTTCAAGGTGAGGATGACTACATCCAGTAGCAACCGATACAGCAGGGCATGCGTGCCGTTGATCAGCATGGAAACCGATGCCGACAATGCTCCCAGGGTTAACCTTCAAATTGGAGGGCGGAACCATCTGTTCATCATTGAAACAGGAGCCACTGTCAATGTGATGAACACAGGAGACCACCAACTGATAGAGGAGCACTACCCGTTAACACTGTCCAATTTGAAGATATTCCAATGGGGGTCTGACCTCCTGCTCCATTCGACAGGACAGTTCAGGTACAACTTACACCACAAGGGTCAAATCATGTCATCCAAAGTCCCATGGCAGGAAGATGCCTACTAAGCTACCGCACAGCCCGAGCTTTGGCCCTTATCGACATCCAGTGTGACCAGTCAGAGATGGTGCAGGGACAACCAGTGAATAAGAGACACATAAACATGGTGGCAGATCAACAACTAACACTTCATTGCATAAATGAACAGTTCCTAGTCTGATTTAAAGGCGTCAGCATGCTGAGAGACTCAGTGATAATGCTTCACATGGACCCAAAAGTCATAGAACCCACACAGAGTGGGATTTCACCTACAAGCACAAGTCTCCAAGGAACTACAACTACTCCTCGACAAAGACATCATAGAATGGCTGAAAGGGCCAACACCCTGGGTGTCACCGCTGATGGTGGTGGCAAAGGACAATGGACAGCTAGGGTTGTGCATGGACTTGCGCATCCCAAACGCTGCAATACAGGGAGAGAGACATCCGGGGCCGAGCATAGAGGACATGATAATCCGACTTAATTAAGCTGTGTGGTTCTTGAAGCTTGACCTAAACCAGGGCTACCACCAGCTAGTCATCCACCCAGAATCCAGGCCTATCACAACCTTTGCTATGCATGATGGGCTGCTCTGCTACAAGAGACTACATTTTGATATTTCCTCCAGCGCTGAGATATTTCAGGAAACCATCTGAAGACTGATCTCCCAGTGACGCTGGCATTCAACTACAGCAACAATATCCTAGTCTTTGCAATGTCCCAAGCACAACATGACAAGGCACTGATAGAGGCGTGCAAGATTCTGCAGACATCAGGCCTAACTCTTAATGGGGCCAAGTGTGACATCGACAGATCCAGCCTGAATTTTTTTAGGCACATCTTCACTGACCAGGTGGACCCGGGCAGGATCAGCGCGATTGTGCACCTGACGCCACCATTGCGGCACTTAGGTAATTCTGGCCATGGCTGTGTACTGTGCCAGGTGCCTCCCCAACTATGCCACCCTCGCTGACCCACTCAGGAAGAAGGATGCACCATTGGATTGAGGAGACAGCTGCAGAAGGGCCGTTCAAACCATCAAGAAGGAACTTTTCACCAGTCGCAGATTGGCCTACTTTGACCCAACGGGGTACACGGAAATAACAGTGGATCCCAGCCCTATGAGCTTGGGGGCCATTTTGGCTCAGAGTGAATCTGCACACAACCAGTAAAGCATATTGTAGCCTACAACAGCAGGGCCTTCTCTCCCACTGAGATAGCATACTCACAAGCTGAGAGGGAGAGCTTGGAGGCCGTGTGGGCACATGAGAGGTTTCACCACTTTGCGATAGGGCATCGATTCACCCTTGGTAATAGACCATCAGGCATTGCTGGCCCTGTTTGGGAACCTGCAGACCCAGATGCCTACAAGGATAGAACGGTGGGGCATCAGGTTACAGGAATATGACTTCCAAATCACATGCCAGGAGTGGGGTGTCCAATCCAGCGTACTACTTGTCAAGACACCCGGGGGCAAGGTGAAAGACAAGCTGGAAAGTGAGGCAGAGTACTATATCCAGTGCACATCGGAACATTCTCTTCCCCTGACGCTCACTGGCAATGTTCACCAACAAAAGTAAAGACATCAGGGTGGTGGTTCAGCAGCCCAACAGAAATAAGTGAAGAAATTACAGGAGTGAACTACAGGCAGCTAGAGAATTCAAAAAGAAGGAAATAGAGAGACTGGCTAAGATACATAGTGAGCTGGTCACCATCGACCAAGGGATCCTACTGAGAGGCAGCCACCTGATGGTGCCCAAGATGCTGAGAAAGGCCATCGTAAATCTGGCACATGAAGGCCACTGGGGACTCGCCGACATGAAGAAGTGTGGTTCCCTACTTAGATGCAGTGGTGGATGACATACTCACACACTGCCAGGCCTGTCAGCGTGCAGCAACAACTATGCCCCCATGTCCACTCAGGGTCATGCTGCTTACCCAGGGCCCATGGCAAAGAGTTACGGTGGACTTCTATGAGCCCCTTGGGTAAGGAGGGTATCTACTAGTGGCCATAGATTATTACTCCCACTTCCCGGATGTGAAACAAGTACAGTCCACTGCTTGCCACAGTGTGGTGGTGACACTTCATGAACTGTTCAGTGAGTGGGTGGTGCCAAATGTGTTGGAAATTAGGAGGATAGCTCAGGGGCAATGTGCTCGCCTTAGAAGCAAGACGACATGGAGCACCACAGGTTCGAGCCCCAGTTTCCGCGCTTAGAAACCTCTGGGTATTAAGCGTGTTATAAATAACCTATCATATCATATAATATAAAATGGACAATGGGTCCCCATTTTAGAGCTTTGAATACATGAAACTTGCAGCTGATCTTGGTTTCCAACACCAAAAGGTCATGCCACTGTGGTTGCAGGCGAACAGGATGGTGGAGCGTATCATGTCCACCATCATGAGGACCAGACAGAAGGCTCTCATCGACTAAATGGCGTTCCCGGAAGACCTGTGCGAGATGCTGAGGAGCTATAGAAATACCACGCTCGAGGCCACCGGGAAAACCCTGATGGAAGTCATGATCCACTACAAACTCAAAACCCACCTCGTACAATTTGAGGACTACAGCAAGAAGCAATACGCAGAGATCAGGGAAAATGATGCAAATCGGAAGAGAAAGGCGAAGCAGAGAGGATGTCCTCATTCACCAAAAACTGCAACAGAAAACCAACACATGATACATGGTACATGACACGATCCACACCCCTTTCAGGTGGTCAAAGTCAAAGTATCCATGATCACTGCCAAAAGAGAGGGGTGAGACGCGTTGTTCTTCAGCAAACTTCACACCCCTCCCACGGAAACCGAAGAGCAGCGGTGGCGTTAGGACGACCAGGTCGATTCTGGGGAGAGAGACTGCGGGGATAGCCTTGTGAAACCACCAGAGACTGAGGTAATGGGTCCAGCTTAGTCCAAGGCTGGTGAAACACTTGCACTTCAAGGAAGGCCCAAGCGGGTCATCAAGAAGCCCCAGAGACTTATCGAGCAGATGTGAGAAGTTCCATGATAAGTAGGGGGGACATTTTGGGGAGTAACTACGGGACACAGTCTCCTTAAAAGGAGGCTGCCCTCAGGGGAACAAGGGCACGTGGGTGAGGGGAGGAAGAGGCAGGGACAGGAAGGGGAGTTGTGGTTTGTACATGGAGGGAATAAAGAAAGGTTGACATGAGCGGCTCTGTGTGGTTTGTAGTATTAGGGCAACCACAGTACCCCAAAACAAATACGACCATCACTCCAGTAAAGAGAAAGCAACCACGCTTCACCATTGGCCTAAAAGACCTACCGCCCTGCCTGCCAAAAAATAGTTCTGACCTCCCAAGTAACCATGGCTTTCAGAAAGGGAACTGGCAATTGCTTTTTTGTTTTGGCTTGACTATTCTCTCTATCTCTTTGGTCTCACTCTCAACACTCTTTCTCACACTCCCTTTCTATTTTCCTCTACTCCTGTTTGCACTCCCGTCACCTGGGCGTTCTCTGCCACCTGCTTTTCTTCTCCCAATTTCTCCCCCGCCCAAGTATGATTCTTTTCCTCTAGTCCGTGCTCCTTCTCCAGTACTCACTGGCATCACACCCATGTATCCAGCACTACGTGCTCATTCAATACTCTGTTCATCCTTATCACACTACTAGACCCACACACTAGCCTATGCCCGTAAACTTTCATGCATCCCTTCAAACCTATCTACAAAATACTTCATTGATCCCTAATCCACCAGATCCCCCCCCCCCTTATGCGTTCATCTTTTTCATAATCATTCATTCGCACAACCCTGGTTCTCATTCATTCGTCAATCCACACAAGTGTATTCATTCATCAGCCTCTCCTCAGTCGCGGCGGCTGTAAAACTCTCTCTTGCTTCTCTAAATGTTAAAGGTATTTGTACCGCGCACCGTCACCAACGGAATTGGTCCCCAGGCGTTCAGGCGGATCTGCAAACGACAAGGTGGGATAGGTTAGTAAGGTGAAGAGGGAGTAGGATAGTGAGAGGAGTGGTGTTCTGTTGGCAGCTTCAACTCAGTATACACCGGGTGCTGAGCTTTGGTGCCAGTATTGGATCGGTGTCAGTCCGCGTGTGCTGTTGGTGCGGCTTATGTGTTGTTGCAGTGTTGTGAAGTGCGTACGGCTTGTTGTGCGAGAGAGGTTTGTGTGAGTTTTTTGAGTGAGATAAGTATGTAGAGAGTTTGAGTTTATATTGGTTAGTGGATTACCTGACTTTTAACATGCTAACATTCACAATCTTATCTAGATGCAACACAGGCTAATATTCAAATGTCAAGTTTATTTGCAAATACCCCTTGTGCTACTTCTTTGCAAACAACAATTTTGGGAGAGAATAATCAGGCATTTGGAAGTGTTTTTCTAAAGAGCAAGCCAGTGTGTTAACCTTGGTTGTGCTGATTTTGAGACGCTAGTTTCTCAACAATACTGCTATCTTGCATTATGTGCTTGTTCTAATCACTGTGCCTGACTCGAGATGAAGGTACAAGGAAGATAAACCGGCTGAAGTCAGTGTACTAGTACCGATAACGCCAATTAATACTGCGCTTAGAAACGGGAGCAAACGGGCACACGGCGCCACATCAAACCTGAAACTGTTGTTATTACACTGGTGGCATTACTCAATCTGCCTTTGCTGGCTCTCCACTTGTTGCTTGGGTGATGCAGCCAGCATTTGCTCGCCCTTCCAAACAGCAGTAACCATTTCCCGTGAAGATGAAATGCACGCCACGAAAACAGCCGTTCATTTCGCGACCCCGCACCAGACTCCCGATAATGACTTTGGGGCCTGTGGGGAGTTCCGGGAGAAGCTACAGGCGGCGGTGCTGCATGTTGCAATCAAACTTTCTCACCACCCCGGAGCCCTCCAGAGAGGCCTGCCTCCTGTTGCTGCAGCCCGGCGGCCTATCTATGCGGGCTCAGCAGCCGTCCGTCCCCATGGAAGGTTGGGAACAAACGCTGCGAGTCACTTTAAAGACGCCGCCCTAATTGATTTCATCACTGGCAGCAGTGTAAAAGAAGTGTATAAAGCCGAGTAATCGGTTTCCATCAGCTGTGCAATTATAGGGCGCTCATATCAAGCAGACATTTATCGCATCTCCGCCTGAAGAATGGGGAGGAGGCGTGAATGGGCGCTGTGTGTTAGTCTGCGAGTTATATCATTGTCAGAAGCTGAGGGGAGAGTCTTCCAGTCCCAAAAGGGCCGAGGGCGTGTGTGATGGGAAGATATGAACGCCTGCAACATATTGCGCGTATTAATCCACTTGTAAAGACATCAGCTTTGTTATAGAAAAGAAACCGCTTTCTGCACCGCACTTCCCATATAGTATGGCTGCAGAGTGACCTGCTCAGTGCTTACAATATGCTTAATGTCAAAGAAGGCTTTTTACATGTTTTTATTTATTTAATTGTTCATTTTTTTAAAAAAAATGTATTACTTGTTTTACAGCCAATTAAGGCTTTTTACAAGAAGTGGATGGAGATAGAAAAGTCGGAAGTTTGCCTTAATTGTTCGTTTAGAACGCGCTTAATACAAGCGAGTGGTTTCAAAGCGTGGGGTCCTAACCTGTGTTTTGTTTCCAAGACAAACGTGTTGCCCCTGACCTATCCTTCCTTCCAATGGTTAACCAGAGAAAAGGATTGGGAGTTTTCCTTGCATTGTATTGTATTTGGTTATTTATATAGCACTATGTCCCCATTTGTATGGCCTCAAAGCGCTTTGTGGTTGGAAGGTCCTCGGTGACCCTAGTCAATGTGCTGGAGGTTCAAAGTGTTTACGTTCAGAGATGGATGCCTAGGCTTGACTAATTTAAGTTTTTTTTATTTGGTTTCAACTAAAGCACAGACAAAATAAACTGCAAGAAAACCATTAAAAAAAATGATCAGAAATAAAGTAATGAAGCATTCTTTTCCGAATCCAGGTGAACGTGCGAACGTGAGACATACGTGTTTCTAATCAATGATGCGTCTTTTGTTTGGTTTCAGTCTTTTTTGTGTGTTTATATTTAGCTGCCATTTCTGCTTTGTGGATTTTCCACTGCTCTTGTATTCCTCGCAGCACGATGACCCATTCCTGGACCTGGCTTCAGAGATGGAGAACGTCTGTGGTAATCAACTCTTTCAAGTTCAAAAGATGCATTGGCAGGCTGGGAGCAAAGAACTGCAAGAGGGAAACACAGGAAACAGGCCTTTTCCTGCTATGCATCGCCCGCCTGAAAACAAAGCACTGCAAGAGGGAAACACAGGAAACAAGCCTTTTCCTGCTATGCATCGCCCCGCTGAAAACAAAGCACTGCAAGAGGAAAACATAGGAAACAAGCCTTTTCCTGCTATGCATCGCCCGGCTGAAAACAAAGCACTGCAAGAGGGAAACACAGGAAACAAGCCTTTTCCTGCTATGCATCGGCAGGCTGGGAACAAAGAACTGCAAGTGGGAAACACAGGAAACATGCCTTTTCCTGCTATGCATCGGCAGGCTGGGAACAAAGAACTGCAAGAGGGAAACACAGGAAACATGATTTTCCTGCTATGCATCGCCAGGCTGGAAACAAAGAACTGCAAAAGGAAACACAGGAAACATGATTTTCCTGCTATGCACCCTGCATGCCGGGTAGCTAATAGCAATAGACCCCTCCATTTCACTCGGGCCTATAACTTAGATCCCGGGGTATTACTCGGCAATGCCACTGCATTTTCCTGCTATGCATCGCCAGGCTAGAAACAAAGCACTGCAAGAGGGAAACACAAGAAACATGATTTTCCTGCTATGCACCCTGCATACCTGGCTTCAGAGATGGAGAACGTCTGTGGTAATCAACTCTTTCAAGTTCAAAAGATGCATCGGCAGGCTGGGAGCAAAGAACTGCAAGAGGGAAACACAGGAAACAGGCCTTTTCCTGCTATGCATCGCCCGCCTGAAAACAAAGCACTGCAAGAGGGAAACACAGGAAACAAGCCTTTTCCTGCTATGCATCGCCCCGCTGAAAACAAAGCACTGCAAGAGGAAAACATAGGAAACAAGCCTTTTCCTGCTATGCATCGCCCGGCTGAAAACAAAGCACTGCAAGAGGGAAACACAGGAAACAAGCCTTTTCCTGCTATGCATCGGCAGGCTGGGAACAAAGAACTGCAAGTGGGAAACACAGGAAACATGCCTTTTCCTGCTATGCATCGGCAGGCTGGGAACAAAGAACTGCAAGAGGGAAACACAGGAAACATGATTTTCCTGCTATGCATCGCCAGGCTGGAAACAAAGAACTGCAAAAGGAAACACAGGAAACATGATTTTCCTGCTATGCACCCTGCATGCCGGGTAGCTAATAGCAATAGACCCCTCCATTTCACTCGGGCCTATAACTTAGATCCCGGGGTATTACTTGGCAATGCCACTGCATTTTCCTGCTATGTATCGCCAGTTGGAAACAAAGAAAACACAGGAAACATGCCTTTTCCTGCTATGCATCGCCATGCGGGAAACAAAGAACGGCAAGAGGGAAACCCAGGAAACATGCCTTTTCCTGCTATGCATCGCCAGGCTGGAAACAAAGCACTGCAAGTGGGAAAGACGGGAACCATGTATTGTCCTGCTATGCATCGGCAGGCGGGAAACAATGCACTGCAAGAGGGAAACCCAGTAAACATGATTTTCGTGCTATGCATCGCCAGGCGGGAAACACAGCACTGCAAGAGGGAAACACAGGAAACATGCATTTTCCTGCTATGCACCCTGCATTCCGGGTAGCTAATAGCAATAGACCCCTCCATTTCACTCGGGCTTATAACTTAGATCCCGGGATATTACCCGGTAATGCCCCCGCATTTCGGGATTTATTACGTAATCATGGAGCACCTCAAAGGTCTTTTCTCTGCTCCAAAACACCTTTCTAAAGCTGCTCCTCGACCTCATCCCTCCCGTCCTTGTGCTTTTCATACTTATGTCCATGTTATCCAGGTTGCCTCCAGACTTAGAGGTGCAATGATTGAATGATCGATAACAGCTCAGCCTTAATGCTTTCAAAGAGGAGATAATGTGCTCCTCCTTTTATTCACTTGCATTGAAATATGGGTACACCCCTCACTCTGGTCTCCACTAATCCTTTTACTTTGATGTTTTACTTCTTCTCTTCTAATACAGACATCCTTGAAAGAAAGGGGAACATGAGAGAGGAGAGCAGGGGTGTTGCTAGGTCTGGAAGAGAACTGTGGCTACTCTAATGTCGGGGCTGTTGGAACTCGGGGCTAGCTAGCCTTCTGGTGGTAGCTCCTGAGCTTCTATACAGGGCTACAACCAAAAGACCAGGGGCTATAGCCCCCTCAGCCCCCCCCTAGCAATGCCTCTGGAGGAGAGAGTGGTGAGGGGGATGGAGAGGAGGAGTGAGGGGAGGGATGGTGAGGGAGGGAGGAAGGAAGGGGGGAGGAGAGGGAGCTGGGGTAGGATGAAGATAGGAAACAAATACATAGGACCAAAATAAAGGTGAGGGGGAATACAACAGGGGGGAGGAGGAAAGGAGGGGCAGGTGTGGGAGGGAAAAAGAATTTAAGATGCAACACTGTTCTATTGCTCATATTGTATTAATTAATGCTCTATTGTATTTATTTGTTTCCACATGAAAATGTTAATAAGAAGATATTTTTTAAAAAAAGATAACACCTTGGGCATGATCATTGGCAGACTACCCACCTTCGCTCCCCAAGTCCAAGACCTCACTAAAAGTTTTCATTTTCAGCTACATCTGGCCAAGCACATCCTCCCTCTCTTGAACATCTCTCAGAAAGTGTGAGTGATAAGATCTCCATGCTTTTCTCATTGGACTATTGCAACAGAAGGATAGCACAGGGGCAACACGCTAGTCTTGGAAGCAAGACCACGCAGAGCAACAGAGCTTTGAATCCCAGATCTGCGCTTAGAAACTGAACTCAGGTATGATATTAGGGGCATTATAAAAAAACATATAAATAAACAGTCTCTGCTTAGTGTAACCCAACAAGCTTTCAGCACATTCAAGTCATACAGAACAGGGATTTCTCAGATGTTTCTGGGGCTGTAACCCAGGCACAACATCACCCAAGCCCAAAAAACGCTCCATTGGCTCCCTGTGAAGGATTGCAACACTTGTAACACTCTATGGGGGTCATTACGAGGTTGGAGGTAGCCATGGCGCTTTTAGCGCCATGGCTGCCTCCAAAATCGTTCCGACTCCGGTCTGGTGGATGGAGCAATTACCGGTCCATTCTGAGGTCGGCGGCACCGGTAATTCCCCATTCACCAGAGCCATTCCCACTCCCATTTGAGCCCCCATAGGGCCCAATGGGAAGGCGACAATAACGGTACCGCAAATTGCAGTACCGTTATTGACCCCGGTATCCCTTTGCGGGTCCCGTCCTTAACGCTTGGTAAAACCAGACGTTAACGAAGGACCCGCAAAGGGAACTCATAGTAGGGCGGTAAGGGATTACCGGCACTGGTGCCCTTACTGGTGCCAGTAATCCCTTACCGCCCACCTCGTAATGACCCCCTATGTTTAATCCACACTGGTCTTACTGGCAAGGAAGAATTAAACCTACAAACATTACACTCTATGTTGCCAGGCTCTTAAGATCTGCAATTTCCACGTCTCACATTAAAGCATTCAAAAGGTGGGAGATCCTTCAACACTACAGAAGTGGTCTTGTGGTATGAACTTCCTTCCATCGCCAACTCCATATCATTAGACAATCAAATGTCCAGAAAAAGTTTTACGACAAGTCTGTTTAAAAGAAAAACCTTTGCCATTTTTACCCTGTCCTCCTCACACCGGTTCCATGTATTAAAATTGATGTAATGGATGCGGGGTACATCCCTGCAGCCCCCGGACCCACTACACCATTTAATGGGTATGGGGAACACCCCCGCAACCTCTGCTCCCCTTAAATGTTATAATGGGTACACCTTTACTGGGTTTACAGATGACGTTTTTGCTGCAGTTCTATTACTGCACACCCTTACGCCAGGGTGCAAGCCTTTGTTATTAAATACTAAGAGGAATGTGCCATGGACAGCGGATTGGACAGTTGTTGGATGGAACAGGCTCGTTTGTACTGCACTTTTATCAAAAGCGGCCCTGGTATGTAGCCAGGACAGCGGATTGCGAGGCGTGGTGGTGGGCCACAAGGGAGGGGCAAATGGAGGGGAGTGGACCACCCCAGAGCTGGGCGACATGGCGATGTACTCTAGCAGGAACCGCCTCCCGACGCCGGAAGTATAGAGCCAAATGGTCCCGGGCGGGCATAAAGAGAGGTGGTGCAAGGCTCCCTCCCTCTTTTTTCTCCACCCGGGACCGGCCAGCTACATAGACAGCACTTTTCGTTTTCACACCAACCCACCCATTAGACCAGAGGGTTGGAGAGTGTGTTGCGGGAGGTTGGAGCACATTGTATTGAATTGAGCAAGGGGCTCAACCATTTGGGTCACTGGAAGGGAGATTTATTACTGATTTAAAATAGGGTCATAGGTTTGCTATGAAACGGTGAGGTGTCATGCCCGGGGCTCATAGAGGGGTCCCCTCAAGTCCGTGCAAGGGGAGAGCGGTGCTTGGGAGTCTGGTTGGTTTAGGGGGCCACATATTTCCCTCAGGCCCATCGCAAAGCGTGGGGGGCAATGGTAATTGGCACTCCTCCCAGGGTTCAAATACAAAATAATTGATGACGTAACTGTCAGATGATGTTATTCATGTCTGACTTTGCCACATTTTGGTGATGTAAGACATACAATAAATATGGCCTAATGCCTTCCAAAAAGAATATTGGTGGTTATGTCCCTCACTGGCCCTGCCGCTTCCGCCTCCCAATTCTGCATGCGCTTTCTGTTGCCTTTTTCTTTCACACTTATCATGACTTGTTTGTATCGGAACTCCTCCGACCCTACCCTGCTTCCCCCAATTGATATGGAATGTTCCACAGCGGAGAATTATCAGATTCCTCCCATTCCCCTGCACCTTGCGGTGCTAGAAAGTTACTATGATCATGGTTGACGCCTTATAAAGCACCAATAAAATAAAAAAATAAAAACATATGGGAATGCTATCAGAATCATTTGAGAAGTCTCTATGCCTCACCTAGGTCTGACCCTGCCGGGTGCAGCGGTCATGCTATGCAGATTCCTCATGAAACAATGGCACCGTTAGCAACAGTGCGGTGTTTCTGCGTCTCCACACCCATAGCATCCTAATGGAATCTATGGGAAGGGGGATTTACAAATTTACAAATTTACTGGCGCCTGACTTCCTGGCTGCCAGACTCGTAATGAACCGGTGGCACCGGGAAGTCAGGCGGCGGTACATTTTTACGGGTTTTACAGGCAGGGCAGGGTTACCGCCGGACCTGTAATAAGGCCCAAAGACAGGATCGTCTTCAAATCATAGATTATCTCCTTGACAACATTGTGTTTGAGACAACTATAGCTCACAAATTAGAACAATGATGGGAGAAGTGCCAATTCTGTCATAGAGAGTTAAGTAGATTGGACACATTGCATCAGTCAATGGCATCATCTTTGACCCTATAAACGTTTTAGTCATCGAAGGTTAGCCCAGGCTAAAATCCTTAAGAAGTATCTGAAATTTCTGGCTTTCTGTAATGAACACCACAAATGTTTATCTGGTTTTGCCAGATTAGTAAACTCTTGCCTGAGCTCAACAAAGATTTTCCAGCAACTAAAAAGCCCATGAATGGTGGGCCGACCACAGATAACAATATTAGTCATATCAGGTTCTTTATATAGTATTCCTTGGCATATTCTTCCCACTTTCTAAGCATTGTGATAATAACTTTTATTGGCCAACTTAATGGTACTGATGAGCCACTCCAGTCTTTCCTTTCGAGATGCCCCGTGCAATGCCAACAGGCCTTCAGTACTATAGTCCACAAATGTACTGTTTTAACAGTGCTTTTCTTGGCTGGTCCCCAGTTGCCCTCTGTTGTGTATGTGGATACCAGTTAAGGGACTCAGTGGACACAGAGAGATCCTATCCTGTTGCGCAAACGGGAGTTCCCAGCCTTAACGTTTGTTGTTACCAAGAAATCCAATCATCATCTCTATGGAGCCAAGTTTGCTGTCAGAACTGGAAACAATTCACCTTAACGTCAGCCAAACTGGGCGTGACAGACTGTTTGCTCTTCAACGCGTCCTCATATGACTTTCAACGACAGTAGCAGTAGAACCAACACAGATGCCGAAACATTATCGTGAAGACTGCATCCATCTGAAGCCTGGACCTGTCAAACCTGGACTGAACTACAAACAAGAATTGTCAAAGTATATTTAAAGAAATCAGTCATAGAGGTATTAACCATCATCTCTGGGTTGTGGAATGAGTGGAAGTGATGTTGCAATCTAAAACAACCATCTTCTGCAAAATCATGAACCTGAAAACCTCTGAATTGCCAGATTGACTAAGGAAGATATTTGAATAGCGCAACATGCTGACGCCGCGTGCCATATGTGCTGAGAGCAAAAGGAGATCCGCTCAGCTCATGTCAAGTGTTCAGACCTTGATGCCTACATCGTCCTTGGAGTCTAGAAGGAGATAGTAGTGCAACAGAGCATTCTCTAAAAGGATGTCAAAGTTCAGCAGTGTCACTGAATCACTTGGTTGATGCTACCCCAAAACATTTGGAAACAAGTGCAGTGCTTTTTACTTGCTTTCCCTGCCCTGGGAATTTATAAGAAAGGTCCTCCCAGGTATGGCACACTTTCATGGTGTAACAGGAGGGGAACTGCAGCAACCCACCCGAGCTAATAATGGACCGGGCACCAAGACTCCTTATAGGTGCAACAGGGTCAGATCGCTGACCCTGTCAAAGGAGGGGGAGGGACCCCTACCTGCCTGGGGGAAGGGGCTGTCAGCCTGGGGCAGAGGCCTACCACGTTGTGTTTGCCAGAGCCAACTCTCTCCCACAGGAGGGCAAGTGAGTTGGGAGGACGCTAGGCTCTTCCCCCATTTATGGGCCCGGTTACACATTCAAATTAATAGCACCACTGTCAAACACCCAATGCCAGAATTACACCATAGGGCCGGTGGTTTCTAACGTTATTCACCCCAGGCCCACCTACAAATGCCGAGAAGCACCGACTCTCAATTTTCCTACAAATAGCAATCATTTATCACACATGGAGGGCAGCAAGCAACAACACACAGGAGATATTGGGCATATGGCTTGTGAAGTGTAGTGTACTAAACCAATGAACATGTGAGTTTTCAAATGTGTCCCAGATACAATCTTCATCACTGCTTGGAAATCTGACAAATACATAGAAATGCAACAATCAGGGTGATTTGCAAGTAGCTTATGATATAATTCAATAGAGAATTGCATGGTGCCTGGTCTGTTATTAGCCTCTGCTCTCAGGCTTGCAGTTCTCTCAATTTCTCGGTGCTTCCCTCCACTAGCAAAGCTGGTTCTGGTCCACCCTTGACTAGAATCTTCTGTGCAATAATAGCGCTAGCTGCTGCTCTGGATCTCAGTAGGATGGACGGCTGCTATCCTTCCATAATATGAGAACAAACAGAAACTCCTAGATCTTACTGTGCCCTGATCCCTATAGAATGAACGTGTGCTAAAATACTTTCCATCGTGTAGATTAAAAAACACTTGTGAACTGCTTCGAAATGGTGACTTTTACACTGTTTCAAACTTGTGGTTTTATTTGAGCCCACACCACATACAAATTATATTGCAAACCACTGTTATCCTTTTAGCAAACAAGAAACATAGTAATTTTTCAAACAAATAACATAAATGTGAGGTGCTTACAAGCAAGTACATTCAAACAAAGAAATACAAGTGGCAATTGCCAACATTTTCAAACATTTCACGCTTGCATGCCTCTCAGGGTTTAAATTCGTCAAAAGGCTAAATACACATAGACATGTGCAATAGCACATGTTTAAAATATGGACCATAAATTATCTTTATGAATGTATTCAGATCCAAAGGAGCAAAAAAATTGGGAAAGAAAGAAAATATATCAGATAAAACGCATGAAATGGACAATTGTATAGTAATCCTAGAGTAATAACAAACTAAACCAGCACATCTTCTGAGTTCAGTTCAATAATTGTATACCATCTTGGCTCATTGAACAATTCTCGAATCCATTACTTGCTCCATACATGTTGTTAAAGGTTGTGAGCTATGTTTGAGTGCTATGGTAGCATATATGGAAGCATATGCTAACACTGTTTGATACTTATACTTAAAACCTTGTTAAAGCATATGCACAGTCAAGACACCTCAGTCTAACTCAGATATGCCTGGTATACTGAATAAATAACCTTCCCTACCCCATTGCCTCCTAGGCTTGGCGCTACTGCAATGATAACTGATTACTAACACATCTGCCCAACGGCCGCATTTTGCCATTACCTGATAACCTTGAATTTACCTGCCTTTGGTCGGCGAAAGGTTACATGACTTGTTCCTATGCCCACTTGTTGTAGGCTTGTTGTAATGTGAATATCCTGCCAGCACTAGAATTTAAGTGACCAATGGTGCCTTTGCAAAAACCTCAAATACACTATGTAACCCAATTGTCGGCTCTTATCTCTGATACCGACAGTAACTAAGCCGACTGCATGTGTGTGTAACCTTATCCCATGCTTCCGATCCCTGTTTATATGTCACACCTTTATATTGTATCCAATGTCCTATTTTGTTTTTCTTGGAAGCGACATGGCAGTTACCGCATGATACAACTCAAAAATAAACAAATAAATATAAGAAAGGGTTCCACCGGTGGTTACCTAAAACCACAGTAGATTTTCGACAAATTCTTATTCCAACTATTTTTCATTTAGAATACTATTTCCACTTACGAAATCTGAAATATAAAGATGCACCTGTCACAATAAAGGACACAATAATGGTAATCAGATGATAAGCATCTTATTATTCAATGTTTTACCCCTAATGGTATACAGTTCCACTCATAGAAACACAGGCCCTCATTCCAAGGTTGGTGGTAGTCATGGTGCTATTAGCGCCATGACTACCACCAATAAAGGGACCGTGTCCGGTCCCGTTCAATGGGGACTTACCGGACCAGTCCGACCTTGGCGGGACCAGTAAGTCCCCATTGTAAAAGCCATTCCCCATTCCCATTTGAGCCCCCATAGGGCTCAATGGGAAGGCGCCAATAACGGTACCGCAAATTGTGGTCCCGTAATTGGCCCTGATTTCCCTTAACGGGTCCCATCCATAATGCCTGGTAGGCATTAAGGAAGGGACCCGCTAAGGGAACTCGGTATAGGGCGCAAAGGGATTACCGGCACCGGTGTCCTTACCGGTGCCAGCTATCCCTTTGCACCCGCCTCGTAATGAGGCTCACAGTCTTGTCCAAGAAATTGCCTCAGTTTTTCCTGGGTTGCTCCATTTGTAGTTGGTGAATGCCATACTCCTGTATTTCCTGAAAACATATATATTTCTAATTTCCGTATAGCTAATGTAAATCCCAACTAGGGTGTTAACACAAACGTTCTTCAGTGCCCCACCAATGCAACAGTGCGCCGCTTACCTTCTGTAATAGTTGCTTTGCATGAATATGTCTTTGTGCATGAATGCCTGATCCGGGTGTTAGATGGTTCGCCATCCACCATTTTGAATTATTTCATGTATTAGTTTTAATAGCTGAGAAAGGGGCTATCTTCTAAATTGTGCATTGAACTGCATACATATCCAAGTGGATACTCAGAATACTAGATAAAGTGTCTCCATATACCAAAATGAGACATTGTTTACACCAATTGTAAGATCTAACCGAGACAACTAAACATACAAATTGACCACAAGTATGTAACCATTTTAAGATCCCCAGAAACGTACCCATCGAGAACAATTTAGTAACTGAGGACTATAAGCTGTTTCTTAATAAAACTAAAAGTGACTACAGAGCGAACCACATTAAATTGTCAATGCAAGGCAAAGTCAATTTTAAGATGGCCACACTTTTTTACTGTACACATTAAAACATATATATGTTAACACTAATATAGCTCAGCGGCAGCGTGCGCGTCTTGGAAGCAGGACGACACGAAGCAACAACAGGTTCGATCCCCGGGTCCGCGCTTAAAAACCTCTGGGTGTTTAAGCGCGTTATAAATACGCAACTAAGAGAAAAAAAAAAAAAAAAAACAGTTATGCAACTAAGAAAAAACAAACAATCCCTGTAACAGCTCCTCGATGCCTGCGGGCTGTGTGAGCGCTTTATAAATGTTAAATAAATAAATAAAAAAAATAATCTGTAGTCAAGAAAAAAAAACACTTTTGGTAATAAGTCCCTTTTCAGTTTTCAATAAACAAGCAAAAAAAAAGATTGCTGTTAATAGTCATGTGTGTAATTCAATGTGGCCAAACATTTTTGTTACGAAGGTAGTCCACCTTCAGTTTTAAATAATCATGTGCAAAAAAAATGGCTGATCTTTTCAAGTTGTAATACTTATGTGTAATTCAAAAAAGGATGTACCGCTTCAGTAACAAGATTAAGCACTTTTATTTTTCCATGTTTATGTGCAAGAAAGGATGGCTGAACTTTCTTAACTAGGAGGTAGTCCTATTTCAGTTTTTAATATAAATATATGTGTGTACTTCACTATGACTTTTGCAGTTTTCAAAATAACTCATGTATAAAAAAGGACATGCCAGCTCAAACGTGCATTGATCCACTATTCTACTCATATGGAGAATTATTCATGCAAAAGCAACTATTAAAGAAGGCTAGCGGGGCATTGTTCATTGTTATATTAGGTCAACATTGGAGTTTCATTAACCATACTAAAAAGTGGTGTGCATAGTTAATTTAGGAGGTAAGAAATTAATAATAATATACATACCATCAGGTTAGCCTTTGTAGAGATATAGGCACATTTATATGTTAAATTCCCTAAGTGGAAATAGCATTCTAAAAGAGAATTAGAATTTGATTGAGAGATTTTCAGGTCAACGACAGTGAAACATGATATCTTGAGCATGCATATGCTGAAGGTATTAAGACTACTATAAATAGTAGTATTAGTAGTTTGTCATTTATCCCATTAGTATGGCCTCGGCGCACTGATGGCAGAGTTCCTGTGCTGTGTGTTTTAGTCTGGTGTATTGAGGCGAAACATGTGTCCAGCTAGACCACATTTTTTGTTGTAGGTCATCACTGCATTCTGATGCATGCGGGTGGGTAGCCCATGCCTGCAGATGTCCACCAAAGTGGTGCGTGAATATGTACCTTGAGGCTTAGATAGAGCTTTGTCTTTGATGTAGCTGTGTGATCAAATCATCTGTAATGTCTCCCATAGTGTGAGCAAGTACTAATTTAACACGTGAACACAAGTCAACATATAACAATCTAAATAAACAAGCAATAGATTCCATCAATGTTTAATGAAACAAGATTGTATAAAATTATTGATCTGAACTCTGAAGATATTTTGGATTTGTTTATTGATACTCTAAATATTACTATAGAATTTCCAATTTAATTTGCTCCGGATAAAATATTCTCTTTCTTTTTCCAGTTTTTTGTATTTGTTACTTTGGATAAGAAGACATTTTTAAAGAGAATTTAGAGTGAGGAATTTAAGCATAAGTTATTGCATATATGTATGTGACTTTTGATTAATGTTTCACCCTGAAGAAGTATGGCAGCGCGATACAGACATATATTGGAACATGTCTTGTTTGTTTAAAGGTGGCTTCTTGTAGGCATTTGACCTGTATTGTGGTAGCAAAAGGAAGCATTTTTTAAAGGAAAAATTTGTTTGTCTTTTGTTGAAAGGAATAATTAGTTTGAAATGCAAGTTATATGCAATTTGTGGTGAAATAAAAGCACAAGTTTGAAACAGTATGAAAGTCCCCAATTTGAATGGAGTAAGCATGTATCTTTTTCTATTTGATCAAAAGGAAGGTTCTAAGTTCTGTCTGAGTTGACTTGGTTGATGGCATTTGCCTCACTACAATTGCTCATAGTACTGTTTGTGGCCAGCAGGTGGCTCAACACCGTAGGCAGTGCAGCAAGACTGTCTGGTTGAGTTCTCTTGAAAGGATAACCGTATCCTCAAGCGTTCTATGTTATCATAACGATTTTCAGCAATGGGTGCAGATATTGCACTGTCTGCCTCCCTGTTGAAGATATAGGGATATTGCAATGAACCTTTGGACTGACAGCAAACAAACTTGTACATTGGCTCATTGTTACCTCTGGGAGCCGAATCCGGACTCCTTCTAGTCAAATAAGCAACCCCTCTAAATCCCTGACTACGACCTTAACTAAAAGGCACAAAAAACACTACCTTTGGACAATTAACAATGAGAGAATCAAAGAGATTGAGTCCTTGTGTTACCTGCACTGATCCTTTCAGAGAAAATGCCTTTGTGAGACAGAACAGTAAAATGAGGGATAATGCAAGAGCATGCGCGTCACTGATGAAATCGATTTAGTACAGGTTGTGTGCCTTCGCTTTACTTGGTTGAATTTTAAAGAGAGAAGGTGGCAATGATGGTATCGTACAGAACTGGTTGGTGGGAGAGTGCATTTTGACATCATCGAATGGCCTTATATGGAGAGAGGTTTGGGGCTTACCCAAATCAGTACCAATTAGTGCCAGAAGGTTAGAGCTAAGACTTTTATCGTGGGGGTCACAGCACAGGAAAAAAAAGGCATTGTTCAGTACAGAAAGGGGCTTACCCTGGAATGCCCGGGTTTAGGTTGTATACTGGGGGAAACACTGAGAAAAGGCACCACCTGCCGCTTCAGGAATAACGTCAAGTGCTGTAAAGGGTTTATGGAATCCACAGGGGTCAATAATGATGACTCGCACTGGCTAGTGAAAAGAAAGATTGCTGGGTGGGATAAACTCACGGATAGCGAAGATTTACTAAGATTGAAATTGTACAGTAATAGATCTCTGTGTAACATTACCAAACCCAACACCAAAGTATAAGAGCATGGTTCATGAAATTTCGCTTAAACTGCTTGCCTACATTAGAAGTTATTCCTCGTGAATTAAGAACTTGCAAACTGTGCACTCGGGAAACTATTCCATGGCATAATGAAATGTGAGGGGGTAGGCGTCGACAGAATAAAGCATCTAGGTCCACTTGTTAAATGCATTTCCAGAGTTATCACAGCTGATCTTTGGAATAGATGAATGAATGGGACACAGTTATCTTTAGGACTTGCCTTGTTGAGAGCTTTAATGGTCATTTTTAATAAATTGAAATCAGTTGAAAGCGAAAGGGGGGAATTATTACAGCTATTTTTGGAAATGTCTAGTGAAGAAGTATAACTATTTGGTTTGTTCCTTGACTGTGCCTCTTTGGTTTTTATGGAATAGAACACCACTTGGTTCGATTATGTAATGTGCAGTTTTGTATGCAATGTTTTATGATGAACTCTGTTATTTTTTTGCCCTGTAATAAGTGCATTTTATCTTGTTTTATCTCTTCTTGTAACATTAATGTCATCACATTGTTTGTGTAAGGTATAATTTGTACCAAAGCACAATACATTTAAAAATAATTAAAATAATAATAATCAATCTACTTATGCATTTGGAGGGACTCAGTCTCCAGCTCGGTTTTTGTTTCTCCGCAATGCATCACGCTTTCTGGCTCAGGGGTGGACATGCATTCCCTGCTCTGCAGTGCTGAATTGCTTCTCTCCCCTGAGCGCCATCTTCGGGTCTCTTCTTCTGATATTCTTAGAACAGCATTAATGTTTTTGGGGCCTTCTTCTCTTACATGCTCTTCACACATGCAGTCCGTTTCTTCTTGAGATTGTGTTTGGGATCAGCACACAAGTCCTGGTAACTAAACGAAAATATAGTAAAGTTGAGCTGCTCAGAACTTTTTTTCCCAACTCTCCAGGCTGCCCGTTCCACAATTATGGTCTGCTGCTTGAGGGAGTTTTACGCTGGTGCAATTGTTTTTACCTGTCTGGTGGAATGTTCCAGTGCTTTTGGGGCAGAGTAAATCAGGTATACCCATCCCCAGATTGGTTAGTGCTGGGGACATGTTTCATCAGCTCAGGAATATTTCCAGTCCTCTGCTATGACACACATAAGGCCCATGTTAAGCCAATAACACCAGATTCTTGTCTCAAGACATCATAGACCATTTTCAGTGGAGCCCTTCGTTCACATTCCCAAATCCTATACATGCTGAAGCATGTGGGAAATCCAATATCTCCAAAAACTCCTAATTGCCATAAGCTGAAGCTATATTCTGTCATGTCTGTTCTTTGTTCATTTTGTCACAGATGGCCTCGAGAACACACAAAGTCTCAAAGCATATCATATCATATATTATCATACCAAAGACAGAATTTTTGAGGGGGACCTACTAATGGTCGTCCCTCTCTTATCTTCCTATGGGCTTCATCCACCCTAGTTCAGGCTTCCTGAATCCTCAAGATCAATATCACTAGAGATCATTAACCCCTACTGTCTACTATCTTGAGTGTTACTCACCGCTCCGTATGCTGATTGGAGCCTGGGTAAGACAACCTCGCGGAGGGAGGTAGGATTTAACAGGTTCGGGTTCAGTCTCCAGGATTCCAGCTCCCCTGAATTCTGTGATTCAGGCTTCCATTAAGAGGGGCACTTTTCTATGATGTACCTCTCTGCCGTTTGAGTAAAAACCAGCAGAGATGTCTATCGCCTAAAAGAGCGGGAGAACACACACCGCCAATAACCAATGCTGCAAAGTATGATTAGAAGCAATCAGGCAATATGGAGTTATTTAGACAATCAGATAATTCTCTAAGTACCTAGACAAATGTTGAGGTGGTGTTGGACCTTAATAGATGAACCTACAAGAAAACCCAAGACTATGAGTATGCACAAGTGCACAAAAATGTCTACAGAGACAACCGATGCCCTGAATCAGATTGTGCAAATGGTCACGGATCTACGTACTGATTTGACCAACGCACAGGAGGCATTGCGTCAATGGGTGGACGCTATTCAGTCTTTGGTGACTACTCCAGTCTCACAACCCAGTGGCACTGCAGCTACGGCTTCGGGGTCAGGGTTTCCAGCTCCCAGTCAGGAATCAGCTCCGGTAGTGCTTACCACTCAATTTCCTCCGGCCCCCACTGAACGTTTTATGGGGATCACAAGCAATACAGAACTTTCGTCAATCGCCCGGCCTCTTTTCCCTCTTCCACCACTAAGGCCGCGTTCGTGTTGTCACTCCTAGGTGGTACTGCAGCCGCATGGGCAAACCCATTGTTGGAGTCTAACAGTCATGTGCTCTATAATTGTGATGCCCTCCTTACCATGATGAGTAAAGTATTTGTACGAGATACACCACTCAAGCCACCGACCTGGAGTTGCTGAAACACTGACAGGGGAATAATACCCTAGTGGTTTATTTAGCCCACTTTAATCAGTTGGCTGCCGAAACCGACTGGCCTGAAGAGAGGAAATCAGCACTCTTCTATCAAGGACTATCTGACGAACTGAAGGACATTTTGTCCACTGTTCCAGTCGTGGTACTCTGCATAGGAAGATAGTTCAAATTGCGTAGAGCGGCAAGAAAAAGTAATCTCACCAGACAGGCGAAAGCACAGTGGGAATCCAGGGACAGTCCGAGTTTGGCAACAGGTTCACTGATCAGAATGGAGGAAAAAGCAAATGCAATCCAAGGACAATCCGAAGTCGGCAACAGAGTTCAAAATCAGGTTGAAGGAACAGGTAAGGACAATCCAAGTAGACAAAGGTGGGTCGAAGAACCAGGAAGTGAAGTATCAAGAGGAAAAAGGGAATAAGCACTGGAACGGGAGGAAACCGAAGGAACGTAACGCCACAATTAGCAGCACCAAGCCGCTGAGTCCCTTCGGCTTTTATGGTGCATGGGGGCGGAGGCTCCTTACGCATTCTCTGCGCACGGGACGTCTCAGCTGAGGCGATGTTCTCTGCTGTACGGCCAGACGCCATGGCAACCGATACCGAAGCCACAACGAAGTTCTGGAACGCGCTTGCCCCCCATATGTGGCCACAAGAAACGGGAGGAACTGCAGGATGGGGCCGATATGTAACATTGAGTGACTGGTAGTGAGTCATCTAGCCTTCTCTGTCGGGGACTTCCTAGGGGTACCGTAACTATGTTAAGGGCTTTCCCAGGTGTCAATGGAAATATTAATGGTTGATATGGCAATACAGAAGCCCTACCCCTTGCAGTCCCTTCCCCACTCGCTCCCTCACACTCTCTCTCTGTCCCTGGTCTTCTCCATCCTGTCTTTCTCCCACCATCTCATACCTCTTCTTACTTGCTGGCCTCCTTCGTCTCCTCTCCCTATCTTCTTCTCCCCGTCCTCTCTTCATCTCTCTCTCTCTCTCTCTCTCTCTCTCTCTCTCTCTCTCTCTCTCTCTCTCTTTCTCTCCTGCTCCTCTGACCTTTCTCCTAACCCTCTCCCTTACCTTTCATTGCACCGCTCCCCTCACCTCTCACTAGGCGCTTCTCCTCACCTCTCACTACACCCCTGTACTCTCTAAGACTCACACCTCAATTTAGGGATGTAGTGCACTGCAGACACTCCTATAGATATAATGCCCTGCACACCCTCCCAGGGATATGATATGATATGGCATTTATAACGCGCCTATACACAAGTGTTTCAAGGCGCAACGATGCAAGGGAGGGGGACAGAGGGAGGACAGAGACAGCGATCTTACTAGGCCAAGTGACATTGAGATCGTGCAAGTGCAGGGCATGGGATATGGTGCCTTGTTCACCATTCCAGGGATATAGTGCCCTGATCTCTCTTCCAGGGATATGGTGCCCTGATCACTGTTCCAGGGATATGGTGCCCTGATCACTCTTACAGGGATATGGAGTCCTGCCCACCCTTCCCTACTAACCTCTCTCTCAACCTACCTAATATACTCACTCTCACTAATCTTACATACCCCTCACTTCTCTTCTGCACATATATATAATGTGGACCTAAGCCAACAAGGTATCCCAATTTCGAACCTTGCATTTAACTACTCTTCCTAACATATTAAAGACGATTGTGGGAGCCCCCTACTGAGAACGAACATGGTCAAATACCGGGTTCTATGGAATCTGTTCTACTCAGGAGCATCTGCAACCACGTTTTAACTCACTGACTCTTCACAGAGGAGAAATAACAATTTTCATACCAATCTGGTCCCGCCCACAAGGGCAGTCCAGCACTGAAATGCTAGGCAATTCTCCTCTGATCAAGAGTACCATCAGCAATCCCAGACAAATGTTTCAGCCTTGTTGGGCCTCCTCAGGGAGGTGAAGCTGAGTCGCACTAAGGCACAGTGAGCAAGTGGTCCACGTCTGGATTATCCTGGGTTACTTAGGGTGAGACCCCAAGTTTTACAAATGAAAGAAGATTGTGGCAGTCTCTCTACTGAGAACGAACATGAGCCAAATACCATGTTGTATGGAATTTGTACCACTCAGGAGGCTCTACGACCACGTTTTAGCTCACTGCATCCTGCACAAAGGACAGATATCCATTTGCATATGAGTCTGGTCCAACCCACAAGGGTCTTGTTTCTAAGGGTCTTGTTGAACCTTTCTACCTGGCCATCCATTTGGACAGTGGAGTATCAAAGGGGTTTGTATCTCGATCGCAAACACAGCCTTCAATTTCCACTATAATCCTGGCCATGAATAGTGTTCCCTGGTCACTTCAGATTTAAGAAATTTTGCTTGGTGGTAGGTTGCAGGGGAAACGTTTTGTGGTATAATCTCAAATAACAAAGATGTATTGAAGCTAACACTTATGATCACTAGGGGCCCAATGACATCCATTGAAATGTGTTCAAACAGAATCTCGACCAATGGGGCTTTTTGAAATGTCGTTAATAGTTTCACTTACAGGTTTTGTATGTTTATGCCAAGCCAGTAAAACCACTAAGTATTTGCTCTTAGGTCATGGCTATATTGAGGTGAGCCACATTAAGGTGAGCAGGAACTACATCCATCAATGTCCGGTGCAATGGTTTGGGTCAGATTGAACTCTATAGAGGCGTTTTCTTTTCTCCGTGAATAACACCCTATTTATGTTTAATACCCTCCTTGTTGGTGGTCCTCTATTCAAAAGCATGTCATAGAAGAGTGCATGCTGAAGTATCAGTGGCGCTCAATAATGTGGGATCACCTGGTTTGGTGGAATGCACACGTCAAATGGTCGACCCAAAAACCTGTGAACCCCTTTTTGTTGCTTCCATATCTTCTCCTGTATCTACCACAGGATAAGAGATTTTTTAACGTATTAGCTGTGCAGTGCCATCACCAGCTTGAACTTGGACGTGTTGGTCTACAAAATTAAGTAGTATTTCTCCTAAATGTCCTCAGTAATATGCATCTATTACTCTGATTCCTGCCTGAAGGCAAGACTGGATCAAGCAGCAAATCATTAATGACATCCCTCTTGAAGAGATATTTGAAAATGGTGTGGTATGCTATCAGTTCTTAAAGTGAGATGCACAATTGAGGGGGGGGGTCTCTACAGGTGGCAAGCCTGAATGTTAGGCATTGCCTAAATAGTGATCAGCATTGATTTAAGGGGGCCCGCCTGACCCTAACAATGCACCATGAGACACTGCAAACATGCACTTTGGGTCCCAGTATGGACTCAAATTGTATTGTTTGAAGCCAGTCGGCCTAATGTAAATTCATTGCTCTGGGGTTTGTAAATTAATCACTCTCTCACTCAGTCTTTAAATAATTCACACAGTGAGTAAATCACCCTCATTCTGTATGTATGTTACCTTTGAGAAAGGGGAGTAGGACAAACAGCACCAATGTGGTTTCCACTGGCTCCCGGTGGCTGCAAGGATCAAGAACCCCTGTATCATCCACAAGGCTTCCTCCGGCCTGGGGCCGTGCTTTATCCAACTTTCCCTCCCTAAATAAACTCCCTGCTAGAGTACTTCCGTCCCTTAGCTCCAACTCTCGGCAGGACAAACATTTCTCCAAGCAGAGAATAGGGTAGATCTTTTTCCTCAGCAGGATCCTCCCTCTGGAATGCCCCTGCCCCTCTCAGACCTAAGCTGGATCTCCTTAAATTCTGGAAACTCCTCAAGACTATCCTCTTCTCCTTCTCCTCCTCCTTCCCTCTCCACATACCCTGCTGCTAATTCTACTCCACCCCCCGCTTCTACGACTGGCTGCCTGGCCCCTTCTGAGTCCTACAGGAGCCAGGCCCTCCTCCTACCAGTCTTACGCAATACCCGATTAGCAGCACTTGCCTTCCGTGCTCCTCTCCCTGACTAGCCTAACGAGTCTGGTCCACACCTGTTCCTCGCACTTTACCCTTACCCCTGCCTCCCTGCAAACTTGCCCTCCATGGGCTCCCCTAGCACTTGCCATGCCTCATCCCAGGGACCTCCTCCACCCCGGCCTGCACATAACTTTACTTACTGCACTTGCAGGATCCGAATGTCACAAGACCTAGTAGGACCGTTTCTTGTTGTTGTTTTATCCTCCCCTGTCCCCTCTCCCCTTTTTGTCTTGTGGTGCCTCGAAACACATTCTGTTGTATAGGCACCATACACATGTCCAATAAATAAAATAAATAAATCCAAGAACATTTTGGGTACATTAGAATGACCAGGGAATGTTATACTGCAATATGTTTGTGATAGTGATTCAAGCATGAAACCCTTCTGAGCATGAAATTGCCCTTCTGCTCTCTGCAATTGGCCACAGTACTCACCCTAAGCTTGTCGCCCCCACTCTATGGTGTAGGAATATCCCGAAAGTGACTCTGCACTAAGATGCGCCACTATCAGGATGTCGGCAAGGATACACAAGATAAGATACCAAGCATTCCCAATGAGGTCTTCATTGACTACTCCCCACATGAAAATGGCAGTAGCCTACACTCTGAAGAGGGAAAATGGGACGATCCCATCTCCCGATTCTCGTCCAGACCATGGCCTATGACGTCACGACCTAAGCACCCACCACGGGAGGAGTTCGCCCAGCTCACTGCCACCCCGGACGTCAAGATTCACCGTGGCCACGCCCTGCACACCCAGGCAAGCTGCGCGTCATCCCAACCACGTGCTGGGACCTCGGGTGGCACTGACACCGACCATGTGGGCCAACTCGATTAGACATCACCCACAAATATCGCCATCGTTAGAGATGACATGACGACATAGCCAGCGGAGAAGAACACACGTGCCAACAAGCACATGGGTGAGGCACACACCAACCCACACAAAGAACATGCTCAGTGCTATGACGTAGAGGACCACTCACACTCACATATGCATTGTTGTTATTTTTCACATAGGCCAACTACAGCACCACTGAAACGTAAGACGCCAGAAGAGCTTGTGTATATGCTTGCAGACGCTTCCTTGCTACTAAAACCATGAAGATGTAGCCCTGTATATGGACTAATGCATAAGAACGCATGTCGCCCCTCGCAACCCCTGTATTATGGACTGTACGCCGCCACCCATGAGCTAGGCCACGGTAGGCCGCAAACCAGAGTCCCCAGGCTGGAGCTGCTCAAACGAAGCTGCAAGAGGCTGATCATGCAGAACAAACCCTGACAAGAGCCCCACAGCCAAGGCAACGAAGTTGCAATTTACACGCCGTGCTCCCCGCTCCAAGGTTACACCTGCTACTAGTAAGCACTCCTCAGAGCCGAAATACAAATCAAATACCCGTAATTCAGCTCCAGCTTCGGTCTCCCAACACGTGACCAGGCCGACCTGATACGATGCTAAGCCCCAAGGACCAGAGAAGCTCTGGGGTCTCATGTCTGGGACACAGACTGCAACAATGAAGTGACAAGTTGGACACTGACAGTGATGGGAAAGGGACACCCAACAGCCAGTAGTCAGACCTTTCCATTGTCCGCCACTGACACATAGTCATACATTGTTACCAGCACCAGGTACACCGCGAGCTGGGAACAGCGATAGTCCCAGGCTTGGGGGCTCGTGGGCGAACCAATCAGAATACGAGGGGCTAACCACTGACGCCACTATAGTTTAGCCAATCACTAACTTTCCCCTTGTAACAAATCTTATGTATCAAATGTTAGGGACGACCCAAGCGTACCACCTGACCCCTTCTCTACCAATAACCTTTTCTTCTAATGGGTCTATACTGACCCTACCACTCGGGGAACCAACTCGAGATAGCGTTAGGTTTAGGGGCTAGTTTTCCCAGGTGACGCACATAGTCGTGTCATCCGGCTAGAAAAAGGGCCTGCGAGCCCACCACGAATGAGACGTTTTCCTGGGTACCTGGACTCCGAGAACCTGTCCCTGTCAGTTTTGTGCATTAAACAGCAGTAACTTTTTGCTCTTGTGTGTGCCTCATACTCCTTTGGGGCGTGGGAGGAGTTGGGGCCTCCCCAACGCCCGAGGTCCGAGGACAGCCCTGCTGACCCCGGGGAATTACCCCGACAAGTTGGAGGCACTGCTGAGATGATGAAATAGACTACAACGAGGCCGTTTGCATAAAGGTGGCCCGGCAACGCGGCACCCTCTGCCGTTGCCCCCTTTGGAGGACTGCAGGACCATCGCGGAACTGTGAGACGACCGGACAGCGCAATCCGGAGATTGGCCGTCTGGAGCCGACTACAGAAGTATCTCGCCCGCGGTTTGTGAGTGTCCAGACGTGGTCCAGACGAGGGGAGGCGGCGAGCTGATTGGGAGGGGTGCCCGCAGTCGAGCGGCACCGGTAGACAAGAGCACGATGTGAGTATGGCACATGCAACCAGCAGTGTACTGTTGTGCGTGTAGCGAGAGGAATTGTGAACAGGGTGGCGGGTGGTTTTTTGCAGTCTGTTCAGAAAAGATTTGCGTCATTAAGCGGTGATCGATGTGTAAGGTGTAGTGGGGATCGGAACGAAGACCCTTCCCTCTAATGTTACAGGGCAAGCTGGGTGGGGCTTCAAGCCCACACGTGTGACTGGCAGATTGCGCTGATTGGTCTAGATCGCGGACACCTGTATAAGGGGGTGTGGAATTCCTATGAGTTGGCGTTGTAGATCAATGAATAGATGAGGATTCCTATTAATTCAGTGTTTTAGCTCAGTGAATAGATGACGTATTCCCGCAGGAGGTAGCTAGAGTCTCTCTCAGATTGTGGAAGATAGTTGGCTGGTTAGGTTCCCCTAGTGAGGGAGCGTATCACACGCGAGGCGACGCAGTGGGTGCAGCTCAATTATAATAACAAAGTGATTAAAGAATGCTCCACTCCAGGCGTGGTGGGAAGACAGCTGTGGGGATTGTGGGGAATAACATTGTCAAAACTGGCACGCATTTTTCGTTGTAACTGTACGTACCGTTAACACCTGGTAGTAGATGGTGACGTCACCCATATGACTTGCATAGGATACCGCGGTCTTCTTCAACGTAATCGGTGCATAGGCACATGATAAAGGAGGGGCGAAGGGGGTCAGGCACACAGAGAACGCCAGCACATCCTCAATCAAAGGGGTCGCACTGAGAAGCAGTGCCACCAGTGGGAGGGGGAAAAGGCAGGGCATACACTGCGCAGGCAGTGAGAACGGAGAGGGAGGAGGAGGGGTTAGAAGTACGTTGCAGGCGCACCCAATAGCGGCAGTGCTGGAAAGGCAGGGCGGCTCAAAAGCACGCTGCACTGGGCGCGAGGACGCAAGGGGCCTCACGTGCCACGGGTTGAAGGGGGCCGTAGCTCCGAAAGGAGGGGTGTAGAGGGAGGTGATAGTGTTGTAAAGAACAAGGGGGCGTGGTTCCCAGCACGAAAGTATTGTTATAATAACCTTGCTTTTCCTTACAGCGGAAAGCCGGAAGTCCCCAAACTACGGGGCCAGGTAATGGTGGTATTGAAAAGTTGAACATTTCAAAATGTCTATGTATTACGGTATAGGGGCGGGGTACAGATCCAGCACCTTAACAACACCACTCCAGCATATCTGCGCAACACTAACACCGCACAGAGATAAAATAGTAAGGTACAGTGTTGAATGGAACAAGGGACAGATAACAGAATTAGGATACCATGGCCACCCAACGGCAGCTTTGACATATCCACTCAACACTCATTGCTAGCATACTTACATAACACATACAAGGGGAAGAAGTTATCAGGCCACCTAGAGGTTTTCGATCTCTAGAGAATGTTTTAGGGGTATGTACCATGGATGTTCACCATGCAGGAGATAAAAAAGGAGAAGGTGAGCGAGGAGGGTGGGTGCAGTGCACCCCAAGCTCCTCCTAGCGCTGAGGAGAGTGAGCAAGAGGCAGAAGGATCATACCCAGTTGCAGACGCAAAAAAGGAAAGAGAGACACCCACAATTAAAGAGGTGAAGAAAGAAACAGAAGGTTTGTATCCCGTAAGGGAATCAAGAGAGGCGACACAACAGCAGTTAACAGCTGCTGAAGGGTACTCAAACTGCATACAGCCCACTGCCATACGCACCAGTAGATAACTACCAAAAGGGGCTGAGTGCGGGGAGTGCGATTGACACAAAACCGGCACAGGTAAGCTCTGGGAGCATAAAAAAGACACAAACAGATTTGGCAAGTATAGGGCCAGACGAATGACTTAGAAACTGTAACAGTGGGGGGAAAACGCCCAAGCACAAAATTGATATTCTTAGACGGGTTTTGTAGTGATGAGGAAGAGGGATCTTGCGGAGGCCGGTGTGATGGGAGTGGGGAGGGGCTAAGTAAATTATACATAACACGCACAGACTGCGGGTCGTCATGGGAGTGTAGGACACAAGAAGAAGGACAGACAGGACGTGAGGGCAAAAGACAACAAAGAGAAGGGACACAACGACCACTGACACCACCAGCACAACACACGCCATATGTTAATAGGCTTAGAGACCTCCCAGGACGCAGAATGGAGGGATCAGCCACTCCACACAACAAGGATCAGATGGGTCAACGGAGGGGAGATAGGGGCATTGGAGATATTCGGCTTAACCAACACCTTACTGAATTGCTCAAAGAATTATTTTCTTACATGGAAGAGGAGAGCGAATACACGCACACATCACCACACAGACGCACACCAGGGGGGTAAAAGAATACACACAAATGCCATTACTGAAGAGAGGGGGGGCAAGGCCACAATATGTCCCATGAAAGCATGCAGACAAGGAAAACATTAAATGTAGACTGCCATCCTTGAGCGGAGGGGCGGGGAAATGGATATATGAAATGGAAAAGCAAACTGCAGGACACAAGATAGCAGTGGGCGTTGTCAAGGGGTTACTAATTTCCATATTGGGTGATGCAGCAGATGACATTTGGAAGAGGGCGGGATTCCCAGGGGTAACCATCGGTGACACGTTGCATGATGGGGCACCGTTTGCAAATTGCGGACACGCACTATGGCAAGCACTGAGGATACAATATCCAGACACTGCAGACATGGGGGCAATAACATCATGCAAAATGCTTGAGAATGAGGACCCTGTTGATTACATCCAGGCAATTCAGGAGAAGTGGCGCCTGGAAACACGGGAACTGTGGGACAAAACACTAGCAATTATTTACCACATACTGGTACAGGGACTCCCAGAATCAGCACAAAGGCAGTTAAAAAAATTGGTAGGAATGGAAGCAAAAGCATGGCCAGAAATACAGCTAACAATAGTACACCATTGTAGGCTATGGCAAGAAAAGATGAAACAGAAAGAGGAAGACAGAAAGGCAGATGAGGCAAAACTGGTCCAAAAGAAACTGTCAAAATATGCCATGGAAGGTGCGCTAATAACACGCCCCTCTCAGGTGACACAAGTACCAGCCACACAAACACCAGCCACTACACAGCAGCCACAACAACAAGTAGCACCACCACAGCAAGCACAAGTTATGACACAGCAACTGCCACCACCACTTCCATACACAGCCCAACACAGATACGCTCCTCCAATGGGGGTGGATACACGCAAGTGGGAAACGGCTACACAAACAACTACAGGGGGAGGGGTGGGTTAGCAAGAGGGAGGGGATTTGGACCAGCAGCACCCCAGCAAGGGGGAGGGTTCCGAGGGTACAACCAATATGGACAGCAGGGGTACTCAGACAACAATGGAGGATAACCGTGGTAAGCCCGAGAGCCGCCAACGTGCTGGACATGTGGGCTAGTAGGGCACGTCTCACGCACATGCAGGGCAAGGCCGGCACAAGCAGGATGGGGAGAGCAAGGGCAACAGGGTTACAACGGGGAACAACACTACTATCAATAACCACAGCCACAACAGATTACAGAAACACACGCGCAACAACAAGTGCCACCACAACTGCAGCAGCAAACATACACAACGCCCCTTGCACAACAAATACAGTACCAACAAGCACAACAGCAAATGGCGATGGCACAACAACAGCACGTCCAGACAGTACAACAGCTCACACATATGCGGGACAATAAACAACTACCCACAAACACGCCAATAAAACAGAAGGAACTGGGAAAGGTGATGATACTGGGTCACAACCCATACACAGGGAATGGACAATCACTATACCCCCAACAGGACATCCCACAGACATCCTTGTTGTGTCCCATCCTGTCGGTAACACCTAACCCTGTGGAGGAACCACGCATAAAGGTGGCGATAGGTGACAAAACATTTTCTTTCTTAGTTGATACAGGGGCCACTACATCCTGTATTAGGGAAGGGAAGTTCAACTTGTCAGGCGAAGCCATGCACACTCAAGGATTCTCTGAGGCTCGAGGGCTGGTTCTTTTACTGATAACATCTCCTTATCTGTCGGTGACCACAACCTATCTCTGCCACCGTTATACTCAAAACAATCACCAGTAAATATACTTGGGAGAGACATCATGAGCAGACTGAACATGACTATATCCAATAGTATGCTCAACACCAGGCATACACATGCTCACCACACGACACATACTCCAGGCTTGCAGTGGCAAGACAGTGGCAAGGGCAGAACCAGTGGACGGGGACCTCTTCCAATATGGCACAGAAATGGCAATAGCATGGCTATCGGGAATTGAGGGCAATGTGTGGAGGAGGCCAGCAGCATACCTTTTCAGGCCGGAAACGCCCACTATTGAGGAGGAAGGGGCAATAATAGCAGTGGACATCGAGAGTATTGTAGCAACCAGAGACTATATTGCAGTTCACGTCCAGGATAGGGAAGGAAAAGCATGGAGAGCAGTAATAGCATTAGCTGAAGGATGCAAGCTGACGCAGGTGTCAGATGAGGAGCTGTTCTCCGACGAAGTAGGAGATGGGGAGATGGTGTTCCAGATGAGGGTCTATGTTTGGTTGAGGGTAACCTACATGGAGGTAGCACAGAAAATGGCAATGGCATTAGAAGCACCCATCCCTACCCAAGTACCCTTCTACGAGGAAGACTTAGCAACTGTACCCGCCTCTCTATGGACTACTAGTCCCTATGACGTGGGTTGCATTAAAAAGCATTGGAGGAGTATAAATAAAATTAAAGAAAGGTGCAATGCTGCCCAGGGTGAAGCAGTACCCACTGTCTAAGGAAGCTGAGGAGGAGATCTACGAGACAATACGTGCCCTAGTGGATAGAGGAATATTGGTGCTATCAGAATCCCCGTGTAACACTGCAGTATACCCTGTGCGCAAGGCAAAGGGAGGTTCTTGGCATTTCATACAAGATTTGAGGCCTCTTAACCACATTGTGGAGGCAGAGTACCCGATAGCAGCTAACCCAGCCACCATACTGTGCGGAATACCAGCAGAGGCGTCACGATTCACAGTGATCGACCTCAAAAATGCATTTTTCTCAATACCACTGCACCCTGACTTAACAAGTTTCACATACCGCAACACAAAGTGGAAACACACTTGACTACCCCAAGGGTACTGTGAGTCACCATCTATCTTTAAAAAAGTAATACAAATGGACCTAGGAAACATAGAGATGGAAAACATGGTACCACAGCATGTAGATGATATCATCATCTGCAGCACCACTTAGGAAAAGTGCAGGAGGGACTCTGTAAAGATGCTCACAGTGCTGGCTGAGAAAGGATACAAGGTTGACAAGGGGAAACTGCAGTACTGTCAAGAACAAGCACTTTATATCGGGCAGATCATTTCACAAAAGGGAAGGAACATTGCACCACAAAGGGCACAAGCAATAAAGAATACACCACAGCCGTAGACGGTCAGGGAACTGCAGCAATTCCTTGGCCTATGCAACTACTGTAGAGCATGGGTCTTTGATTACAGCTCATACATAGGACCACTGCTAGAGGCCCTCAGGGAGGCACAGAGGGGGCAAGGCAGCTGGGGTGGTCAAGAGAAATGACAGATGCATTCAATGAACTTAAACATGCCATTTCTATGGCACCAGTACTAGGTACTCCTAATTATGAGGAATAATTCTACATATTCTCACATTGCAATGGTGTAGTAATGAAAGCAGTGCTAACACAAAAGACAAGCCTGGGACTCAAACCAGTGGCATTTTAGAGTGGCCATTTGGATCCTGTAATGATGGGGCACTTCCTGTGCGAACAAAGCCTAGCTGCAGCAGCATTTGCAGTAGAAAGATCCTCCTCAATCACCATGGGATGCTCCACGACACTGTACGTGGAACATGCCCTCTTTGCAATATTAAACAAGCCAGAATCCACACTAACTACTCAAAGAGCAACAGGGTATGAGATTATTCTGTCTAGACCTGAGCTGAAAATAGTAAGGTGCAGTAATGTCAATCCACAACGGTTTATAGCAGAGGAAGTGGAAAATGGAGAACATGCACACGACTGTGCACATGCGATAGAATTTTACTCATGTACCAGAAAAGTAGAAGAGTATGCCCTAGAGCGGGGTGAGATAATGTACATCGATGGGTCATCAACTATTGATCAAAGTAATGGAAGAAGGACCAGAGCAGCAGTAGTGCTATTGAGGGAAGACTGGACTTACATGCCAGTAAAATGTGTCAAACTACCTCAGCACTATTCAGCGCAAGCAGCAGAACTAGTTGCGCTCATTCTGGCCTTAGAAGAAATCAATGAGAAAAGAGTAACTATATACTCTGACAGTGCATATGTTACGTCAACAGTACTTTCAGGATTAATAAAGTGGCAAAGAAGAGGATTCAGAAGAGCAGATGGTACTCCGGTACAACATGCTCTCCTACTGGGTGAGCTAATAGAAGTAATTGCCTACCTAGCACAGGTAACCCTGGTGAAGTGTCAGGCACACACTAATGGCGACGATCCAATATCAAGAGGCAACGAAACAGTAGACGCACATGCAAAATATGCTGCGTACTTTGGCGAGACATGGGACCTCCTAGAAAAACAAAAAGATGAGGGGGGTAAGGCCGATGTTAATGAAGGATGGGTACTCACACATCCCAGAGACACAGATTATGGAGCGGCAGGCAGCAGCACCAATGGCAGAAAAGGAACTGTGGGTCAAAAGAGAGTGCACCATGTCCCCCACAGATGCACTATGGTGACAAAATAATACAGGGAAAGCTGTGATGCCCTTGGCCCTACTGAAAACAGCTCTGGCCCAGCGACACCATCCCACACACATGGGGAAAGAAGTAATTGCAGCACAAAAGAATCATGGTACTGCCCCGAGCTAAACTCCCGCGTTGCAAATTTCATTAGCAATTGCCTCACATGTCAACAATACACGGCCGGTCACACGCTGCAAGTGATCAAAGGTACAATACCCCAGCCTGAAGGACCCTTTTTGCACCTACACATTGACTACATCGACATGATCAACGTATGTCAAGGATACAGATACATGATTGTAGTAGTATGCCCATTTTCAAGATGGATTGAGGCAGGTCCGTGCTCTCATGCAGACACATTCAGAGCAGCTAAATTCTTGGTAAGGGAGGTATTCCCGAGGTGGGGAGTTTGCGAAGTACTGAGGTCAGACAATGGTCCCCACTTTGCCAATGAATTATTCCAAAACGTAACTGCCCTTCTAGGAATAAAGCATACATTTGCCTCTGCATATCACCCACGAGCTAATGGCATATGTGAACACCTCAACGGTCCCCTAAAAGAGGAAATAGCAAAGATCCAGCAAACAACCAAAAATAATTGGCTGTACTGCCTCCCCCTGGCCCTGTAAGAGTTAAGAAATAGACCACGTTCGGACCACTACCTCACACCCCATGAGGTGGTGACTGGATGCCAGATGCACCTTCCCCTCACACCACCGTCAAGGGCAATGAGTGATTGTAATAATGCAAGTACTGTTTTTGGTGAAGAAATGCACAAGTATGTCTCTTTCTTGGTTACTAGTGCCGCTTTTATCTCTCAACAGATTCAACGGACACGGGGCGGGTCGAAGAACAACCAACAGGGAAAAGTAACCAACGAGGAACAGGAACTGACTGCACAGTGGACAGTGAAAGAAGGAGATCGGAGGAAGTGGAACACCCCTAGATTCACAGAGCCCCATATAGTGCAGAAAGTGGCCCCTAGAGCATTAGAACTCCACGACGAGGACGTTTGGACACACATTCACGATATCAAGCCCTACAAAGCACAGACCTACCCTCATCTCAGCGTAGGGGCCAACGCTTCAACAACAACAACTGACAACAACGACACAGCACACGCACCAGATACCCCAAAAGACACAAACGATCAGCCACCCATAGCTCATCCCATGATCACGAGATCCCAGACAAAGTACGCCACCACACCAGAGCAATAAATTAAGAACTTCCGATAAAAGAACGGGAAAAATAAGCTTACATAAAATTAACACGCACCAGCCACCAGCTAAAGAAGAACATTGTCGGAGGAATCTACTATGTACACCACACTGTGTAAACACCTACATGCTCTCTTCTCTTTTTTGTCTCACACATGCAGGTATTGCGCACTGTTATTGTATATGTAAGTGGAGGACATAGAACATACGCCACTGCCCAGGGGCAAATACTGCCCACAGACATTATCCCAGAAGCTCTGTCACCAATTTGTATATATTATAAAAAGGCCAAAATATTTAAGACCACGGAGAATATGCATCTATAATAACGCGTTTTTCTCATGCTAATAGTACGCTCGTTTCCACACCTCCATGCAGCATTACCTGCCTTGAGAGTTAGGACGGTAAGGAAAGCATGGGAAGAGCTTTCCGCCTGGGCATTGAACGACCACTTGATACGCAGGGCTTGAATAAAAGTACTAACAGTAATAATGCACATTTTGAGAGATTTTCAGGTGAGCACCTATATCATCTAAAGTAAAGTAGCTGCAGGACCGCAGCAAAGGTAAGAGGAAAATGCCAGTGGTAATAGCAACTGTAATAAAGATGTTAGGGATATTTTTCACCACTAGTCTGGTTACTGCTGCTGTCTGGCAGGCCTACTATGCTTTTTATGTGACGGCATCTCCCACTACTAACATCTCCCCTACCATGGCTGCAAAGAGCACGGTGTCAGGTGGTACAAGTAGCACAGGGTCCAACATAACGAGGGATAAACGTAGCATTTCTATTGATGTACATGGGGTGGACACATACCTCACAGAATCCGCACAAGTCTCCAACAACATGTGGTACAAGCACATGTTCAAAATTGGTAAGGACACGACAAAGGACAACTGCTATGTGTGCTCGTTGATCCCATACGCCATGAGTGCCTCCAGAACATTTGTGGCAAGTGAAGAACCTGCAACAACTGCAGAATGCCTGATATATTTAGTATTATTTCAAACACGAGGGCGATTTCAAGGTAAACAGGCAACACTAAGGTGGAAGACATGATCAACATACCCCTACGGAGACAACTTCATCAAGACACTACCGATGTATGACAATTCCCGGAAGCTGACTGAAGGACTCAATACATAACCGACGGACCCGACAAGGGAGAAACAAAAGAAGTGACATTGAACTACCTGCCATGCAAATGGAATGCAAGAGAGGTTGGAGGTGAACCAGGGTGCTGGGAAAGGCCACTGATACTAATATATGGCAAGGTATACACGAAGAACCGATGGGCAGATGGAGTTGTGGGAAGTAAACCTTTGATGTTGACAAAATCATCAGTGGTGACAGTACAAGAAGAAAACGACAAATGCTACAAAGAATGGACAAAAGGTGCAGCATTGGTAACATGGTTAGATAAAGAGGAAGAACCCATAACAATAATTCCCCTTACGGCACACACACTATGTTACCAGCATGATGGGGAGATTGATGTTGGAATGAATGAAGGATGCAAGAGAACGATCAAGCTTCCTGAGGGGGGTGCGGGAACAGCAGTATTGATGGACCACTATTGGACCTGCAGAGCCAAAGCATACAACAGCCTTCCACAGCTATGGAATGGAGTGTGCACTATGGTACACATCAACGTACCATCACTAGTAGTACCACAAAAGCACGTCAACATGGAGAACTTCCATAAAATGGACAAAGGGAACAAAAGGAAGAAAAGATCACTGAAGATGGTAGGAAGCAAGTCACAGAGTGGCACTGCACACATATCCAGAGTAAAAAGACAAGGGGAACCACTGACAGGAAATTACCTGTGGGGACGATCAGAAACAGCACTGAGCGACATTCCTCCAGCACACAGACTATTTAGCAGAGCGGCAATGTTCTTTTCATCAATCATACATCCAGGTGTGCAGGCGTATGCAAATGCAAAATGGCTACAAATAACAAGATGGGAGCTAATGATGACGATTAACTCCACATTTAACGGATTCAACACGATAAAGGAAGAATTAAGAGCGATTAGGATGGTGGCCCTACAGAATAGATATGTGCTGGACCTTCTGACAGCAATGCAAGGAGGCGTTTGTGCAAAAATCGGAAGTTCATGTTGCACGTTCATTCCTGCAAATGACGAAGACAATGGTACGTTATCTGCAGCGGTATCACAGCTGGTCAAGATGGAAGAGGAAGCAAAGGGAGTGAAGAAGGATGGTAGCTGGTTTTTATACATCTGTTCGTGGATGCCATCATGGCTCTCAGATGGCCTCAAGGTTGTTGCAGGATGCGTGATTCTGGGAATGGCTTCTCTGATGGGGATAAAGCTATGGAGGACAAGACCAAAGCGTACTGCTGAGGAAATGATTGGCATGCACGTCCTAATGCCAGCTGAAGTAGACAAACACACAGACATCATCATCAAGGAATGTGAACGGCTATGCCAGCAAATAGTAGAATCAGACTTGTACCCACCATCCATAAAAGTTGAGAATCCAAGAAACCCGAAAAGCTATGTTGGAAAATGGGTTTATTGCAAGTCCGGTGGTGGATGTGTATATATGTACTGGTCATTTGAAGATCACGTGGACCGTTATGGGCACCTGGCAGGAATAACAAAGGTATGGTGAGTACGAGGAGATAAGGGGGTGGATAATTTTGTGGTTGACAAGTCGACCAAAGGGGGGACTGAAGAGGGAAAATGGGACAATCCCTTCCCCCGATTCTTGTCCAGACCATGGCCTATGACATCACAACCTAAGCACCCACCGCGGGAAGAGTTTGCCTAGCTCACTGCCGCCCGGAACGAAAAGATCCACCGTGGCCACGCCCTGCACACCCAGGCAAGCTGTGCGTTATCCCAAATATGTGCTGGGACCTCAGGTGGAGCGGACACCAACCATATGGACCAACTTGATTAGACATCACCCACAAATATCACCATCGTTAGAGATGCCATGACGATGTAGCCAGCGGACAAGAACACACGTGCCACCAAGCACATGGGTGAGACACACACCAACCCACATGAAGAACATGCTCAGTGCTATGACGTAGAGGACCACTCACACTCACATATGCATTGTTGTTATTTTTCACATAGGCCAACTACAGCACCATTGAAACGCAAGACGCCAGAAGAGCTTGTGTATATGCTTGCAGACGCTTCCTTGCTACTAAAACCATGAAGATGTAGCCCTGTATATGGACTAATGCATAAGAACACATGTCGCCACTCGCAACCCCTGTATTATGGACTGTACGGCGCCACCCATGAGCTAGGCCAAGGTAGGCCACAAACCAGAGTCCCCAGGCTGGAGCAGCTCAGACGAAACAAACCCTGACGAGAGCACCACAGCCAAGGCTACGAAGTTGCAATTTATACACCGTGCTCCCCGTGCCAAGGTTACACCTGCTACTGCTAAACACTCCTCAGAGCCGAAATATAAATCAAATACCCGTAATTCTGCTCCAGCCAGGGTCTCCCAACACGTGACCAGGCCGACCTGATACGATGCCAAGCCCCAAGGACCAGAGAAGCTCTGGGGTCTCACGTCTGGGACACAGACTGCAACAACGAAGTGACAAGTTGGACACTGAAAGCGATGGGAAAGGGACACCCAACAGCCAGTAGTCAGACGTGTCCATTGTCCGCCACTGACACATAGTCATACATTGTTGCCAGCACCAGTTACATCGTGAGCTGGGAACAGCAATGGTCCCAGGCTTGGGGGCTCACGGGCGAACCAATCGGAATATGAGGGGCTAACCACTGATGCCACTATAGTTTAGCCAATCACTAACTTTCGCCTTGTAACAATTCTTATGTAGCAAATGTTAGGGACGACCCAAGCTTACCACCTGACACCTTCTCTACCAATAACCTTTTATTCTATACTGGTCTATACTGACCCTACCACTCGGGGAGCCAACCCGAGATAGCGTTAGGTTTAGGGGCTAGTTTTCCCAGGTGACGCACGTAGTCGCGTCATCCGGCTAGAAAAAGGGCCTGCGAGCCCACCACGAATGAGACGTTTTCCTGGGTTCCTGTACTCCGAGTACATGTCCCTGTCTGTTTTGCGCAATAAAGAGCATTAACTCTTTGCTCTTGTGTGTGCCTCATACTCCTTCGGGACGCGGGAGGGGTTGGGGCCTCCCCAACCCCGGAGGTCTGCAGACGACCCTGCCGAACCCCCGGTAAATTACCTCGACATCTCCACCTCATAATACGCCTACCAACTAAGCCGACCCACACACAGCATTTGCACACCCACTCCCACACACATCAAAACACCAGAACTCTACATTTCTCCCAGCAACTTACGTATCAATGTAGCAACCAACACATCCTCACTTAACAGGCACATGAGGCTGCACTCAAGATACAGATACCTCAAGCACGCTCTACAGAAACCACCTAGAGACAGACCCGCATGTAGCACCAACCTATGTACCTCCGACCTACACGCATCACCACAACAGCAAAAATAGCTTCTTTTTCCATACTGCTCCATTAACCAACCCCTCCAACCGCTACCATTCAGCTCCCATAGCGCAAAGAGGCCTTGCAAATGTTAGCAGAGCATGACGTATACATAAATCAATAGCATAACCTCATACATTGGAACAGTCAAGAGGGAACTGGTAGCTAAATCCTGTATTGTTGCACACCCTGATACATGGAAGAGCAGTATAGGTATCTCTGTTGACTGATAAAGATGAGCTCTTGTTTAAAGGTTTTTATTTTATTTCATTCATATACTCACCTGCCAAGCACCATCTCCTGCCAAAGAAGGCATGTGCTTGGCTCTCATTGCACATAAAGATTAAGCTGCCATTTGAGTAAAATGTTTCCGGCTTGAGCTTCTAGCATTTGGCTTGGGAGGATAGCTCAGGAGCAATGCGCTCTCCTTGGAAGTAAGACATCACTGAGCAACACAGGTTCGGTTCCCGGGTCCGTGCTTAGAAGCCTCTGGGTGTTAACCGCATTATAAATAACCAATTATAAAATATATACATCTAATGCCTTAACCTCCCTAATGAGGCATTGCTTGTATACCTTTTCGTAGGGAATCCGAATCTATGGGTTACACCCCTGTCATCAGTCATACAGTGCTCACAACTGGTCCAATCATTTATTTATCTGTTCTCTGGCAGGAAAAATGAAATTACGTATCCATTTATTGGTGATCGGTACTGTGCCATAGAAATATTCCGCTTCTGAGTGCCAGCTCCCCTGTACAGTGTCCCTGCATCGTTTCAATTTCTCCAGAAATCTGGCCACAGCTTCCCAGGGGACAGGCAATGCCATCCGGGTAGAAGCTATCTGTAGAATAGGCTGGCACTAAACGTGCATTGGGTGTACTAGATAAATAAAGAAAATGGGTGGCTCTGAGTTGTCACTGGCGATATGGTCTTCAAACTGCGGTGGCTGATGAAGGTGACCATGCTGAAGTGTACCTCAGAAGTTCCCAGGAGAAGAGGCCAAGCTGCAAGCTCTTCCTTTTATCTAAAAATATTCTCTTGTGTATATCTATCGTGTGTGAAGGTGTGCCACGTCAAAGCATACAATGCTTGAACACCTCTACACTGGATGACGATGCAGACGTGAAAATAAGTTTCAGGTCATGGAGACAGCTCCAACAGAAGAGTATGCGCTAAAGACGGCATGATTGTAATGTAATGTAATGTAACAATACTTGTATGGCGCTAAACTAAGGCCCGAAGGCATCTGGGCGCTAAGAATAGCTGATGAGGCAGAGCCACTAAGGCCGGAAAGGAGGATGCAACCTTCACTGGTTGGCAGAGTAGAGGGAGAGAAGAGTGAACAAACAGACATAGCTGGGCATTTGACAGCCATACAGACATTTAACATGAATACCCGTAAGTAGTCTTTTCTGGCCCTGTCAAGCAGTGCCACTGGTTTCTTAAGAGCATGGAATAGACAAGATGCTGCTGTATTGCATCAGTACCTCCTGCACGACCAAGTTCTGTCCTTCTGCCAACAGCACTGAGCTACTGTTCAAAAACGCCATGCCCAACATTCGTAAAGTGCTCCGATGCTCCCGAACTAGGTTTCTGCTATACACAGTAAAATAAAATAAAATGTAGGGCGCTGCTCTCTAAGGAGGTCCGTGGGACAGTAGGGAAACTGAAAGGTAATCTTGTAGAGCTTTTAATCTACCATTTCTTTCAACGCTGTGCAGGCCAATTGCTTGGCAAACAATAAGATCATAACTTGTAAAAGACCCATAAATTAACTCTAAACGTTGTAAGAAAAACCGTGCCCTGCTCATCCTTCTCTACTAACCTCTCCCTCAACCTGCCTAATATATTTGTGAGCTGCAAGGCAACAGCAAGCTCACACAATTTAATATATTTGCAAGGGAGTGTGTGTGCCTTAGTCAGTGGGTCTCAGGCGCCTCTTGAAACAATAGACAGCATCTGACTCATGTTGTGTTTGCCTAGCATGTAGTCAGAGGGCATATCAGGTTTTAGCCGGTACTTGTCTTAACAAGCTGTGGAGCCTAGGTTAGCCCCTGGTGCCTCGGAGGCAGGTCAATCAGAGTCTACTGTTTTACTTTCGGTGTCAGGAGGGAGCCGAGGGGAGCGGAAGCGTCAGACGTGTCAGGCAGGAAAGCGGAAATGAGCGCTACGTCGCCGGCGCTCGTGGAATGCGCGTTATGCGTGCGATGGTGACGAGGCAAATGCATGAATGCAAGGCTCACACGTTTCCAGTTCTCACCAAGGACTCCCTCCTATGCAGATAAGGACCACTTTTAGCAGCTGTCCTAAGTACAGTAGAGTCAACGTGGCTTATTGTAATGATTTCCTCGTGACAGAGGATGCAGACACACTTGCTTGGGACCTCTCTGCAAAGTATGCACCAACTGTGGGTGTGCAGAAACCTTTGAGGTCACCACCCATAGCTCTCAACCATTTGTGTTTCAAAGGCGGGTGAAATCACCCAATTTTGTTTTTGGCGGGTGAGACGGCCATTGGAATGAATGGGTGTGCAGGTGGCTTGGCGGGGGAGTCAGCCCTTTACGAGGCGGGTGACACCCGCCAAAAGCGTGTGAGTTGAGAGCTATGTCACCACCTGTGTTCACCTGATGCCATCAATTGCTCAATTTTGGAGATGGCACAGAAAAACAGTCTCTCTGGCAGCATTCGCTTGCCAAGCACTGTGGCTGCAAGTCTGCCCCGACTGCGTTCGTCGCTGAGGGGCACAGCAACGACTGTCAATAGAAGGTATTAGGACCGACTGCTTGTCCATAGTTCACAAATAGGGTTCTTGAAAAATGTTGCTACTGTCATAGCTGTACAAGTTAAGATTTCACATCATACGCTTAGGAATAGTCGTTAAAAAGGAGTCATTTAGCTTTCGGATGTTGATTGACTGTTTAGAAGCAGGAAGAATCGGTGTGAAGTGCTACATGAAAACTATTATTATTGTTATTCTAAATGGTGACATTGCAGTTTGTATAGTGTTTATATGACGTCATAACAGAATTGCTGTGATGGGTCGAGCACTTAGGAGAATGGAGTGCACGCTTTGTCTCACATAGAATTAAGACCAGATTTTCTTGTTTTTACCGTGCAGAAATACACGGGTTTGCTTCTCGGGAAATTGGTATACCGGCAGAGCACAGATAAGTTTGCAGGGAATTGTCTGAAAACACCATCCGCAAGGAAAGGAGCGAAACCTCTGGCCTGTTTATGCGGCTCCCACATATTAATAATGTTATGTGATGAACCATGTAGGGGGGAGTGGGCTACGCAGCTGCCTGCCTGAGTCTGTCCTGGGATCAGGCAGCGCTTTAAGTGGGATATGTAATGGCGGGGCAGCTGGAAGTATGGAGGTTGGGCATGGCCTCCAGGTTCCCACATGCATCTTCAGCTGCTCCTGAAATCACCAATGAGAAAGCACCAAAGCTAATAGCTGCTTTGTATAAAAACAAAGTCCATTTTGAGAACACAAGAATAAACACATAATTTTAAATATGACATATCCATGATAGTGGACAAACTGGTAACCCCCTTCTGAGCTCATAATGCGCCCTGGCCTTCCTGCTGTTTTCCATTTATATTAACATACTAACAGTACAATGACTGCAAAACATAAGTCATATATAACCATTTGGACACATGTAGTCTTTGGGAGTCAGCTGCTGGATCACCCTAACTGTCCCTACCTTGCATCACCAGTGAGCGCTCAGGTGCAGAGGGTTTGGCAGCGTCCCAGCTCATGGACAGTTCTTGGAGACTGCTCGGTCTCTGCATCCTCACCCCAGTCCACTTAAAGCTGTGTGATCCGATAATACAACCTCCTGCATGGTAGGTGGTTAAAAAAGCCTGGGATAACCAGAGGGCAAAGTCTTCAACCTGTGGTGAACTTTATCTATTGGTAGCATCGCAGGCACCAGGTACAGCTAAGGGGACATCCAGATAACCCAGTCTTGCTGCAGAGTGTAACAATATATTTAGAGACTACCCTTAACATGGAGAGTTCATTCCGTTCCCCCCCAGATAAAGTGCCACACAATATCATTCGTCTGATTCAGTCTAGCCCTGTCTATGACTCATATAGAGCCACGTAGATCTCTCCCCTTTGTTCCACAAATAAGCCAAGAACCAGGCCGGGGTACAGAAGGAATATATATTTATTAAATAATAAGTTCAATGAATATTTGCACCAAATTATTACACACACCACCTTCTCTGTGGCACCAAAACAAAGCTTGAAAACACAACTCACTTTATGGGATTTCCCTTTTGGGTCTCATGTACATGGAACACAGGACAAGTAAACAGTTCAACCCTCCTGTCCCACAAAACTCCCTGAGTGTCAAAATTAAACAATACCGTGTAACATTACAAAATCGTGAACTTGGTTATCCTTTCTGAAGTTGGATTTAAATCACAGCACCGTTGTTCATTTGTGTAAAACAATTTCTCCCACACAGTGTGCTTGACTTATAATCTCCCTGCGCGCATGCCAAAACTAACAATGTGAAAACACATCAAGCATTAAAAAAACTGCACATTTATCACACACAGAACCTTTTCCTTCTTCACCCTGAAGCAGTACAACATCTTGCATCTATCAGGGTCACTTTCTCACTCTCAGGAGAGAGCGTGCATTTTTCAATTAACAAGTAGACTTGGTTTCATTTAGCAAAGCACTTCTCTAGTCAGCAGCATAAACCTAGACATTTGATTACTTTCAACACCCCTCTGCTTAAATGCCAGGTATGAGGAATGGTGACAGTTAGGAATATCATTTTCAGACAAGGACACCCCTTCCCTTTAGGGAATTGTGGGGTTGACAAGGAACATAGGTGTACCCAATTATATTAACAAACTATAGTTTCTATTCACACCGGGAGTAAGTTTGCAAATTTTTAATGTTAGCACATTCTCCCTGTGTCCTTTGGCCATAGGGGAGTTAATTGATTTATTATTTTTCAAAATATACTAAGTTTCTACTTCCATTACGCCCCACCCTTTAACTAAGGGGAAGGTATTAAATCAAACGAATTCCCACACTTGGTTCTGTTCGACAAACTACTTCCATTGACTTTCTGGGTTTGGCGCTCAGGAAAGACATCAGCGTTGCAAGACCCTGTTGCTTATCTCAGAAAACAGGCCCCAATAAAATTACTTCCTGGTCACTGCTTGAGTGTTCTGAATAGAAACTGAGCCCTTCTCAGGAAATACAAACTTAAAGTCATGCCTCTAGAAAGAGACACAATGTTTGTGAAGGTTACATGTCCTTTGGCACATGAGGACTTCTGTTTATTTTTTAATATAATTGTGTCTTGCCGCCACTTGTTCATTTTCTCATCATGATATTTTCATTTTGAAAAGTGAAATTTTAATCCATGATCCTCATAAAACTTTGCCAGTCCGGAATGAAAGTGCTGGTAATAACGTTTACCAGCACTTTTCTGTACCGGCAAACTATAAGTTTGCTAGTGGGGGTTAAATGACTTACCTCCTCCCAAGAGCTGGAGGTAACGCAGGCCCGCACAAGCATTAAACAGCCGCTATTTCTGGCACTGATATGACCGGTGCCAGAAATACTGGCAATTCTTCCTCTGTTCAGTAAAGTAATAGTTTCCTCCACTCTTAAGTGCCAAAGGCCTGTGTGGCAGTGCTAGTCAAGACTTTATTTAATTCAAGTTATTGCAAGCCAGAAGTAATCAGGATGACATTTTTATTAAGTCAACTATATCCTGTCTGACAAAGACCAGTATGTGTTTACTTTATATGTTTGAAAAGATAGTCGTGGAAATTCCATTCATAATGCATAATTACATGATTGCTACTGTAAAACACTGCAGTGTCTCCATGCATTACAGTAAAGTTTAGATTAGTATTTCTCAATCTCAGTGACAACTAGATTTCATTTTATTGGGGAAGATGCATCATATAGAAGAAGAGTGAACACTTAATGTACATGATTACACAGCCAAATACCTTTGATGGCAAACTTAGTTCTGTGACCTACTGGTCACATACATCTGCAACTGGTGCTCAACCCATGAGCTGAACCCATACTCCTGTATATCCTATCTTATCACCCCTGTTGCTTTATGCCAGCTAGCCTACAAGTGAGATGGCCCCAAACTACAATGGTCCACCTAGTCTGTCCTGTTCTCTGCCTGCTACGCCATCCACTCTGCTTAGTCTCCTACTGTCCTTGCTCTTACATAATGAATACACAAGACTAACTAGATATGTACACAAAGTAGTGATCAGTAGTTCCATGCAGTCTGTACATCTACATGTCTGATGCAATACCATCCACTGTATTTAGCCTTAACAGCGCACTTTGCCCTTTGATTATGATTGCCTTATATAATAACTGCACAATATGAGAGGTGGCCAACTGTTTTCAGAGCCTTTTTATTGTATCTATTAGTGTCCATTCATGGAGCTAACCTTTTACAGACACTCATCCAGGACACGAAAAGTCTACTTGCCCACTTGCACAGTCGAGTATACTTTATGATGGGTGAGTCCCATTTGGATGGGGCGTTTGAAACTTTTATTTAATATTTACTTTTTTAGCATTAAATGTCAAATAAGCATTTCACTGTGCATGGCTGGCCTCTGGGTGGCAGCTGCGTGCCAAACAGAGTGAGTTTTTGGTGACTTGCCCATTTTACAGAAAGCGCATTTACATGTTTTGCCATCTGTTGCCAAGGGCCCAGTGCTTTTCCCTTAGGTTGAGTAGGTAAACTTAGTTACTATAGCCACAGGACTAGCAGAATTTTAAAGAATTTGCAAGGCCTGACTCTTTTTCAGTAATGTTTTACTCCAGCGGTACACAAAAATGCTGTATTGCTACTTGTTTTATGTCTTTGGTACAAACAACTTCTAGTGACATTAAACATATTAAGATAACATTGCTAATCAAATGGGTCTGTTTGCTAATAAAAAAAATGTTAATTAGCAAACTCTGCAAATCACGTTTTGAAACTAATTTATGCCTTGTGCTCTGCAATGTTTTTTTCAGGCACAACATGGCTAAATGCATTTTCCGTTTTCTCGGGCAAAATATATCCAATTGCAAGTCCTAGATACCTTGGAGCAGACCAGAAGGTCTGGCAGGCACTGATGCTGTCTGCAGTCAGCAAGAGGAGAGCTACACTTCCACCAAATCCATGAAGACCCGCTGATGGCTGATAGCTACCAAAAGCGGTGCAGTGGAGGAAAAGCCACCCCTAGAGGTCTGAGCCGGAGAAAGACTGCATCCTCACTCGCACAGGCAAAGTTCAGGAAAGATGCAGTAAGAGTCACAAGGAGTTCAGGAGTATTCAAAATGAGTCAGAAGTAGAAGCCCGCAGATGTGCAAGCACCTCTATGATTTAGGAGATAAAGAAATGCACCGAAAGAGGGAGAAACGAATACCAAGTAGCAAAGTTATCAGTTGCTGTCAGAAGAATCGGACACAGAAGCTCCTTGGCAGGTACTACTTTGAACCACAGTATTGATCAAATGTACATGTTGGCAACTATTGTAAGAACTCCCAGAGCAAACAGAGAGAGCTCCAGTCCAATGAAACTGCATGTTGGGAAACTGAGTTATAACTAACATAGCAACGTGAAAGACACCTCAGTCCCACAAAACGACCCATGTTGGGAAGCTGAGTTATAACTACTGTAACAGTGTGAAAGACCTCCCAGTCCCAAACAATGCACCATGTTTGGAAGCTGAGATATAACTACCATAGCAAAGGGAGAGATGGTCATATTAATGAACTGTTGCATGTTGAGAAAATTAGTCATGCATCCCACAGTGACGTGACGTCCATAGTGACGTGATTGAAGTCAGACTTAGTTTAACATTTTTGGTGATTGAGACAAAAGTCCTGTAGGTAACTAAAACACTGGCAACCTGAGGAAACAGTGCATGGTGGGAAAACTCAGGGGCAGGAACAGATAGCAGAGCAGTGGGGAAAAGTGTGGGGTGAAATCTAGCACCTGAAGGCCAGAAAGAAAGAAGCCACAATAGTTTGTGAATGCCCATTGAAACATCAGGCCTAAAACCTAAAGGAAAGAAAGGGGGCCTAAAAGTAAAGTGCAACGATTTGCGCAATGCCTTTCAGCAAGGAAATGAAAGACATGTGAATGACAATGGCAGTCCCTCAATCCACAGAGAGCTGCCCTTATACTTCGAGAGACAGCAGTGTGTACAGGATCTTCAATGGAATACAAGATTGTGCTCCAAGCAGCTAAAGGGAAACAGAGCCATTGCAAGTAAAATAAATAAAAGAATGTCATTTTCATTTTTCCCTCATCCAAATTGATAGCATGCATAGAGAAATGCTTTCTAGACCTTCAAAGCTTGAATATGGTGTCCTCGTATAACAGCCTTATACACATGAACAATCCAGAAGTGATATTCATGTATTTGGAAACTGTGTGCCTTATAAGAGGTCATTTACAATTGCAATTGTGTGTGAGTTTAAAAGGCCTTTTGCTTTCAGGGTAAATTAACAGTCACTTCTCCCAACATGAAACTATCCTTGGGGCCCTTCCCTCTGCAGGCCGGAAGACACATGCCTGGTTGTCATTATTAATGAGAGCCATTACTTAAAAATATAAGAAAGAATTACATGGCTTAGACCAAAAACACGGTGAAGACCAGATAAGCCCATGTCTGTTCTTGCAGCAGGAGTGACCTTGAGATCACAATTCCCATAAAATGTCCATTAAGAGTTGCTATCAGGGCCACACATGCCCTGAAGGAAGAAGTAAACATAAACATAGACTAGGCTCTGCTTAGTCACATGTCCAAGGAGAAAAGAAACTGGAGGAGCAAGAGTGTGAAACTAGAGTTTGATTAAAATAGGAGAAATACATTTTATCACATAAAAAGGGCAGCGTGCATGTCACAATGGTCATTCCAGACTTTTATTAAAGGTGACAGTCACCATCTTTTAACGATACTAAAAAGATTTTGACATGATAAACAAAACTAAAGTTATTAATGAAAATATGATTTGGGCCTTCCCTTGATTCCGAGAGATGGGAAAGTTGGTATGAGCGTGCAGGTCATAATTAACATGGGGACTGTAAAGTGGCATATTTTTCACTGATTTGGCTCCTGAGTAAATTAAGAAAAATTGTATCTCTACATTGGAAGGGTGTGCTGACTTCAGACTAGCCTTATCTAATTCACCTCAAAATGTAGTTCTCAAAAATATATGCATGCCTGTAAAGATTTGGAAAATGTAAGGTACTTTACATGTTGAGAGATTTTTGAGTGTAAAACATAACCAAGCCCATCTGTCAAAGTGGGATGATGAAACTTTCTCCTCCCATAGCTGTCCCAAATCACTCCCCCATCCCCTCGTACTAAAAACCAGCCAATCCCTTTTGCGCGAATCATGACAAGTTAGTGATGTCATTTGCCCTATAAATAAACCAGTTTGCATTAGAACTGGACTTCTTCCAATAATTCCAAGAGGCAACCTGCTGCTAAAATCTGGTGAGAAACATCCCAGCAGAGAGGCCTAAATATGGCATTGGCGGCAGGAACCAGGAGACATAGAAGTTGATTGGGACCCCTTGGAGGCATCAGGAGATCCTTGACTGACTTCCTTGCTGCCCCATCAGTGCCCTGCTGTTCCCTGATGCCCAGTTCCAGGCTTGTCCTGTACGTAAAACTACCCCAAAGCAATAGATTGTGCAGGCACGATATTTGTCCAGCATTGTTTTAGTTATTTCCCCAAAGAAAAATATCCTGTTTGTCTGTGTAGATACCTAGCATATTTAATCAAAGTAAATCAATTAATTTCCCTATTGAAATCACAGGATCTGTATTGTCGGCATTCGAAACCAACAATCTTTTCCCAGTGTGTTTTGAGCCGGTATAGACATAAAGATTTGCCCAAAAGCATTAACGGAAAACCCTGTTTCCACGTGAGTGCACACGGTGCAAAACTAAATTCCCAATTGATCCCCTTCATTTTAAATCAGAATGCTGAAGTCTGGTAGTGCCTTGCACATGCAAGGTGAAAAAGAAAATTACCCCTTTGTATCCATTGTGCTCTGACCAAAACCCCAAAGCCCTCCCTGTTCTGGTTAGGTGTAGCAAAACGAATTTCCCATTGCTTTTCTAACTCCCATATTAATTCTGTGATCAATACCCCAAAACCGATTTTCCCATTGTGTTCCCACTCTCTGCCACTGCCTTTCATTCAGTTGAGTCAAGTCTAATTGATGTTTGAAGGGTGAGGGTTGCTGGGAAAAAGTATCACAGAGTCTGCAATCACTGTGTGCGTTAAATTGTTCTTTTTCTGTATTGGTTGGTGATTTAAAACGAAATAATTGTAACTGCATATCTTAGTATTATCTCTGTGTTGGTGCCTTTACGGAAGTCATTTTATTCTTGTGTGGCCACTGCATTGGTGGCTGATGTTAATCTATTCGTGATCTTTGGTTGAAATAAATTAATAAATATATATATTTTGAATACACACCGGTCTGGTTCCTAGTCCATTGTGGCACCAGGTACTTGTTGGAGACCTTACCACAGTGAACCAAATAAAAACCAAAATTGCTTTATTGTTCATCACTTTCATTGTGGGAAAGGAACTCCTTGAGGTGGGTGTGACCGCGTAAAAAACTGCAACACAAGCACACAGTGGAGCATGATAGAAGTGGCTAATATTTCAGAGTATCCAGGGGTTTTAAAACAGTGGGGATCCCAGGGAGGAGATCATAATGCAGAAAAATAGCAGTGGGTGGTTGCTCTGAGCAGAGTATAGTGGGGCATCCAGGAGTAGATTCACAGTGGAGATTTGACGGTGTGGAAAACTCAGAGAAACTGAGGTGTGTCTAGCTTAAGGTAGGGCGCTGAAGAGCAAATATTGCTGGGGCACCTAGGTCACAGCTGTGGTGGGATCATCCTGGAGAAAGCTCAAGAGGCACTTAGGGGCAAGTTACAAGTGGTGCTACCTACATATACCTCGTGCAGTAGGTCTGAGAAGAAATTCCCCCGTATAAATTGCCTGGAGCCTCTGCACTATGACTAGCATCAATGCATGTGCTGGAATAACAGTGGTGTTTTCATATGCAGCTCAGATGTGGGCAACAGGGTGAGGGGTATAGTCCAAAGAAAGTGCTTTATCTCGACCGTGGTTGACCTGCTCAGGGTCCTCATTCTGCTGATAAGAGCAGCTGGTGTGGCGTGAGGTTTGTGTCCGAGGACACATCTTTGGCAGGTTGTCAGTGGCATTCTAATGTGCAGTCTCAATTGGAAAATGTGGTGCTGTGTGTATTTGAGCGACAGTGCTTTAATCAGCACAAGGGTGGTTAGGCTGCCAGGAGACTTTGATGACTGGCCGGCGAAGGAGGTGCAGAAAGATGTTTGAGTCTGAAGGTGGTTAGTTGACGGGTTCTTGGTGGTTTACTTTCCCCTGTTTTGTGCTTTGAGTCATCCTTGAGTTGGCCATGTTGGTGTTAACTGTGCCAGTTCATCAGTGGGTTAGGTGCATTTTTTTCAGTGCAGTCCATGCCTGAAGTTGGATCTGGATGGTGGTGCATCGGTTAGTTATGATTTAGTGAATAGCCAGCTCTCCAGTGCTTTCCAGAAGGAGAGTTGATTCCGGATTGTGCTGGTATCCTTTGAAAGTATGTTCCAAAGTTCATCAATAATGTAATAATACAGAGCCGCCGTGCTTCCTTGTAACATATCCCAAAACTGTTCGGAATACATCCCTGCTGTCCCATAAAGGCCTCCTCGGGTAGTATGTGGTGATGTTCCCTCAGAGGAGTACAGCACTACTAGCCTGAAAGGCATAGTGGGTTGTATAGGTGCGGTACCCCAGTAATCCAAGAAAGAGTCCAAAAATAGTCAAAAATGGAGTGTAGAAATTGCAAGAAAAATAAAAGTTTTATTAGACAATAAGCAGCTAGGAGGAAAAAAGCAGACAGCTCCATGGAACTGAACTGAAAATGATTTCTCAACGTTACACTTCTGGGCCACACCTTTTAAAGTGGAGAATTGCAACAATTAGTATGATTCTAACATGTGGTTGTTTGCTTCGAAATTAGGCCCCTAAAGAATGCTACATTTTGACAGATCTAACTGTTGGTTTCCTTTCTCGTGATGAATAGACATACCGCCTCTTAAACATGATCTATTACAATAGCCAGCGAAAAACTCGACACTTGGATTGGTTGGCATCGTTCATAACACAAGCTGATAGAATGCTAGGTGTTGATTGGGCAGTTATGTTGGAGACAGTGCCTGACAATAGAATCCCACCGACAAGGAACAATAACCCTATGAGTGGAAATCAGCGAGGCAAAATTGTACTGCTTTCCCCAGAACACTACAATCCCCTAACCCTGATTGAATCCCTTTGTCCCTTGACCCCTGCACCTGCTTGTATCCCACATCCCGTGCCGATACATATTGCCAACTCTGGACCCAACCTTCAAGTTATGATCTCATGATAAACTGCTGCATGATAAAAAAAGGAGTGCACGGCCCTGCTGTTAGAAATTAATTATTTCTATTTGCTCTTTCTAACACTCACTTATTTCTGATGCAAATGCCCTTTGGTCAGTGGGGGCGCTGTTGCTTCCATCTTAATTCTATATTTTGGCATTGCCGCAATCTGAGACCCCTCGTGCATCATACTGTGTCCTTCACGATCACTGTGTATTCATTAGTTTATCGTCTGGGAAGGACCCTGCTGTTAGGTGAGCAATTCCATGCCCATGAGAAAATATTCTCTTGCAGCAATTAATTGGACTTTGGTTGGCATCCCTTTCCCTCCTGACCTTCGCTGCATGAGCTTTTCTGCCCAGCAATAGAAATAAAATTCAATTAATGAAGACTACAGCCTTTTAGCTAACCCATGATACTCTGCAGCCATCAACACCATACACCAATATGGCCGCTCTATTGCTCCCTACAACAACTAACAATTCTACTTTATACAGTTCAATCCATATAGTAAAACCAGGCCCCACCTACCTGCCCTTTCGCAATATAACAATATAAGTGTGCTAACCCAAGTCCCCTCTAAAAATTCCCCCTCTGCACGTTTGTTCTTCTGCACAGCCCATGACTAACAATTCCCTGATGTGTGGCGCAACTATATGTAATTCCGTCAGTCAACACAATTTTATTCGATATAAAATCTTCAAGTCAATACATAAAATACATATAGAAATTAACAGTATAAAATTCGTATCAATATAAATTAGTAAACTTCAGAAACAAAGCACAGGGGAGGGCCCTGCTCGGAGCCTCTAACATTAGCTTTAGCGACCTTTTTACAATTGATGGCAGAATTGAACAGCTTCTTTCTTAGCAACCAAGGCCTATGAGAGTACAGAGCAACTGCAAAGACTACATGGGATAGAATGCTCTGCCGCAAGAATATCATTGCTGTTCCAATGTCCCTCATCCCAGCCTCCTTCAGTATTTGCTGTCAGATACATACACTGTAACTGCTTTGTTTTTTCGCACATAGTCATAAAATGCATCATTGACTTGGTTGCCTCCCCACACATAATACATTGATCCGCATCCAAGTCTTTCCAGGTGTGCGTGAGGGCAGCCACAGGAAGAGTCCCTAATCTCACTATATAGGGACTTTTCATACGAGTTTTAACTTCATAGCACTAGCCCCCAGCTGGTCCCTTGCTCTTTGAGCCGCATAATCACTTACGCCTTTCCTTATTCTAATTGGCTGGTTTTGAGGATTTCCCCATAAATTACCTCCCCGCTATTTCATAACATGGCAAAGCCAGTCGATTGTCTTCCCTCCATCCAGAAATATCACATGGCATAAGGCGTCTCTATATTTTTCCAACCCTTCCTGGTTGCACAGTCTTAGCCAAAAGTGGGCTTGGCTAATGGACGCCAGGGCGGCCACAGGGGTTACCTCAAGTTCCAGGAATACCAAAGCAGAGGGTTTGACTTCCATGGAAGGCCTGAATGGAACCCCAAAACTTTTCCAAAGTAGAAACCGAGCGTCTCACCTGGGCAACCCATACCTCCGATTCTTGTAATTGTACCCCAAGATAGTCCAAATGTTTAACACCAAAGGCCTAGATTTTGTGAATCGGGGCTTGAACAACATTACCTTTGAATTTTCGATGTTCACATACATTTGCAGCTCTTTGCACTTTGAAACTAAGATCGCCAGGGATTTTTCAAAAGCTTGTGGGGTTGTGCCCAGTAATGCTGCATCACTTGCATGAAATAACGCAGGTTACTTGTCCGCTGCCATTTTAGGGCAGTCCTGGCACTCTTTAACAGTTTGTCAATTATCTTTTGTATATACAAGTTAAATAGAATAGGTGCCAAAGCACATCCCCACATCACCCCCTTTGTTATATCGAAAGCTGTGGTGTTCTCACCTCCTAGACTATAATGAACAGCGGTGTTATTTCTGGCATAGAGGAGCCTAATTATCCAGATCAAATATGCTGGAGCTTTGCCTAAAGTTAGCAGTTTCCACAGTTTCCCTGGATACTGAATCAAACGCTGTCCTCAAATCGATGAATGTGACGTATAATTTAATTCGCTTCAAAACTGTGTATTTCTTAATCAAATTATGTTCCTTCTAAAGCCAGCCTGCAGTTCGCCTATAACATTATTACTTTCTGCCCAATCTTGTAAATACCTTAAAATCATCTTCCAAGCTTGGCTGCACTATCAAGGAAAGATATCAGACGATAATTGGCCTGGTGATCCCTCTCAACTTTTTTGTACAAGGGAATTATAGTGGCCTTACGCCATGAATCTGGGATTGTGCCTTTCCTTAAAATTGCATTAAATACCCTGCACACACCATGGGCTCAGATATCCACCTCATCCTTAAACAGAAACGCCGGGATGAGGTTGGGAACAGCTGCTTTGCCACCTTTTTGGGAGATGATTGCTTGTTCTTCATCACCTATAGTAATGCTCAACCGATCAACAATCGATGAAACACCCTCCAGGTTGATTCGTGGTGGGGGGACTTCCAGACCCCCATACAAACTCTCAAAATGGTGATGCCACTCTTCTGTGCAAGTGCAGCAGTTAAGTGTCTGGCCGCCTTTCAAATCCTTGTCAGTTACCAGTTGCCAAAAAGCACATTATTTTTGTTTTTTACGGCCTAAGACATACATCTCCACTTAGCTTGTACACATTTTTTTTTCTTGCAGAATACTATTTTTTTGTATTGTGAACAAGACCAACATCGCTTGTTTTTGTCTACACCCTCCTTTGTGTCTATGCATACCATGATTTTCTTTTTGGCTCTCTCAGCACAATCCATCATACCACTCATTTTTGTGAAGGGTTTTCTTTTTAATCTTTCCCTTATATACAGAAATATGAGGGGGCAGTTTTTCTTGTAACCTCTCATAGACTTCTAGTACAAGCAAATCTTTAGACTCCGAATCACAGATGGCTTCTATATTCGAGATTATTGATGCTTACAGTAATGGCTTAACATCCTGTTCCAACACCTTTGCCCACCTTTACGTGGCCTCCTATGGTCAGCATTTGGCCATGTGTTGGACCTCTGTGTTTAGCACTCCTTATCCTGTGATCTTTCATTTGTACACTCAAGGGATAATGGTCGCTCTCTGTTATTGTCTGAATCTTGAAATCTTCTGCACGAGCACATGCAGCGCCTGAGATGAAGATGTAGTCTATGAGAGATTTCCCATTGTGGCCCTTAAAGTCAGTTGTGGCAGGCTGGCCTTTGGGGAAGTGCCCGTTGCATTCTCTTAGGATTTAATTATACAAGATACCGGCTGTTTCTGTTGCAACACAATGCAATCTCACTGGGGGGGCTGCAATCAGGTCGGGGATGTCCCAGGCTGTGTCTTTAACTTCCCATAGGCCCTCCAATATTCCCAATGGTTCAATCCGGAGGTTAAAATCTACTGGTACCAGTGTCATGTTACTCAATCTTTTTCCACCTTTAAGCAGGGTTTAAATTGTCCTTTAGACAGGACTATGTCACCATGCCCAACTGGGAGGAAGGCCTATTATGGATATTAAATAATTCTATTGATTCGTTATCCTCAGTTGATATAGATAACCATTGTAGATCTACAATGCCAGTTTGCTGAGCCACCACCCTCCACCCCAGGCTAACCTCCACCCAGATCATCAGGCTGCCACTTGGTTTACCCCGTGGCACCTTTGTAGCAGGAACATTAAATGTTTGGTACCCTTGAAAGAAGACCGATTTGGAGGTCCACATCTCCTGTAGGACTATTACATTAAAATGTCTCATAAAGGCACACCAATTTGCATCGCCTAAGAGTCCGTTCAAGCCGACTATCTTCCAGGACAATAAGGTAAGACCCCCTTCCCCTTTGTCCGGGCTGCTATCTCCAACTTGCAGTCAATCTACACCTTCTTACCCTGTGAGTACATGGTTGTACATAAAGCAAGTTTATTGTACAATGTTCCGGAAAAGTGTTAGATGGTGTTGCAGGTCCAAACTAACCCAAAAGCCTCAACAATAGCATATCAGTTCACACCTTTTATACATTTTTGCAACAGTTAAAACACTCCCAAAATACATTATTGCAATCCACCACCCCCCCAAACACGATTGGACACAATCCTCTTCAAAGAAATCCCATTGTTTGCCAATTCCTATGTTTTCATTGGCCAGGGTTATCCCAATAATGATCTTCAGATTATATTCATAATACACCTATACTTATGATTCGCCCATAGCAGGTCATGACGACAACACATGGTTAAATATTGGTAATACAAAAATAATTAATTACTAGCAATAACTGACCTAAGCCGTCTAAACCCTAACTCTTGATTTGCACATGGCTCTTATGAACATATTCTGCAATATGTTGGGTGAATGATTTGTCTTTGTTCGTGATGCTATCTCATTCCCCAGGTCACTGTTCCCGTGAAACTTTCCATCTACAAAAACACCCACTTTATCATACAATTGAATTTCTTAAATATCTTCAGGCACTAGCTTACCCTGTGTTTTACTACTGACCAAAATAAATAACAAATCTCCAATGGCCATGCTCTCAAACAGCAGGAGATTATATCTGCTATCTACGAGACTTATCGGACCATGAAAACTCAAGGGTATTTCTCCAGCTGCTGACCACCAAGGTTGACGTTACTCATTCACCTGCTTTCTGCGGTCTGAAAACCTGTTTAGAAGCCAAAAGTGCATTTTGCAAGAGAACCTTAAACACTGTTTTCTGAGTCAATGTGAAAAGGCCACTTATATTGAGATTCATGAATTCCCTTTGTATTTATATAAATGTGCATTCATGTTTCTATATTTAGTCGATTTAATACTTTATCTTTCTGTGCATGTGCAAGCTAATATGAATCAGTTCTGAACAAAAGGCAACACTAAAAGTAACATATCTCATCCACAATTAACTATACTCGATACATATGAAATGGCAAAATTACGTTCAGTTCGCTGCACCCTCAGTTCTCAATATGGCATGCTCAACATTAACCCCTCGTAACGATGGGCACCATTCCCAATGACCCCAACATTATCACAATATCAGATGACAATTAAAAAGCATCACATATATGTAAAAAGCATCACATATATGTACATTAACACGTTATCCTTTTAGATTACAGGTGTTAACTTTTAATGATATATACAGTTTAACAGATTTAAAATTGTCTTTAGAAAAAATTCATGCTATCTGCATTTGCTTTTCAATTTGTAATGTCTTAACTCTACTCTTGATAAAAATGAGACAAAGGCCTTAGATAGATCATCATTTGAGGGTATAATTTCCTTGTATTCACACCTGCCAATTTCTTTACGAATAAATAAGATTCAGTCTGTTCAACCTGTACATAAATATGAGCAGTGCAAATGTTTGGGCCAATGAGTTACCCTGGTTAATCCATTCCCACAAGTACTCACTAAAAATGTATGCAGGATTGTGCACAAATTGCCCAAAAATATTTATATACAAAGGTTACTTATGGACCCACAAATTATACCAGGATGTTTTTGACATAGAGAACAGGCAATATCACTAAGCAGCATTGGAAGGATCAGATCTGGCTAATCTGCATATATTTTCCCTAGTCTTGAGAAGCTTGACTCTAAACCTCAATAGTGCATTTCCCAGTCGTGGTGAATGAAAATATAGAAGAAATTGAGGTTTCACTTCTAACCCTTCGTTTGTTTCTTTTAAAATAGGAAAGGCCTTACATCTCTTTATTGACATACAGGTCTCACACCAATCAGCTTGCATGATGCTTTTTTTGTATCCTTCAGAATGATTAATAATTTTGTCAAATCAGAGGAGCTGTTATAAATTCCACACATTTTTCAACATATTAATTTCTCCTTCCCTTTAAATGTTCATTACATTTTTCGAATAGGGAATTAGGTGGGGGATATAAAAGATTCTTACACAGCAAAAGATATTTCCAAATAAGTCTCAAATTAACTGAAGATATACCCTACTCAATACAAATGACTGGCATGGGATCCGTTTATGTAAATATAACAGGTTTCTGCATATGAGACCTTCTGAAGGGGACAGGTCCAGGTCAAAAAGAGTTGGTGTAATTGAAGGGATAATTTTCACTTCAAGCATTTTAATGGTAGGTAACAGGGAGAACTTCCCAAATCTGTCATTAAAATGCTTCAATTAAGCCTTTGGTTGTAGAGTTTTTTTAAGTGTGGTCAGTAAAAATATGTTATTCGGTCTGGCGCTGATGTTAAGGCTTAGGTATTTTAATTCATCAACCATCTCCAACTTATGGTTACCTTATAACAAATTATGTTTATCTTTGGTCCCTCCCGGTGTTAGATGCATAATTATTGTGTTCTTACTGTTGATTACTAGATTGTTCTGGGATGTGTATTCTTGGAATGCAATTCAAGAAACGTTAGCCAATTTGAGTACAATAAAATAAAATTACGTCATCAATGTAAGAAATACAGAATACCTTTTGACCATACACTTTTGGAGCAATAGTTTTTTTTCGAATACTTCACCCAAGTCCAACAAATATAGATTAAAAAGACTCAGAGCCAGAATGCATCCTTCTCAATGACCCCTAAAAGTATGTATTTCCTTACTGAAGAAATGCCATTGCAGATTTAGTCTTATTTTTAGTGTAGTCTCTTTATGTAAATGTACCAAGAAGTTAAGCAAATAAGAAGGAAGACTCCAATGATTTAATTTGTCCCAAAGTAAGTTTCTATTAACCTTCTCATAGGCTATAGAGAGATCAATACTTGCTATATACATAGGCGACACGTTTTTCTTCCAGGCAAGTTTTTGTATTCAATCAATAATATTGTCAATGAGGTAAGTACCTATGCCTTTATGAAACCCCTTTTGATTTATTTTTTAAATGTACTGTTTAGAAGGTCATGTATCTAATTCCCTCAGGATAAGGGCAGAGAATAACTTTGCATTGGCATCTAATACAGCAGTAGGCCAACATATCATGGGGTCTAACTGGTTACCTTTTCTTAAACTAGGGACCACATGTGAGGCCTTTCAAGGAGTCGGTGTTAACCTTTGGATTACAACTTCTGTGAAGAGCATATTTAAAATATTTGGCCATATGACAGAATTTATTTATTTTGATTTCCTTGGTTTAATTAAAAAAATACAATTTTTACAAGCATAATGGGAAGAAAGAATGAAATTCAACCCATATCCCACTCCAAGTTAGCACTGTTTGAGACCAAAGAATTGTTTTTAAAGATCTTATTACAAAGGCCTTTGCGTCCTGGTGCACGTGAATAACCATTCTTTTTGATAAAATATATAATATTTTCCACTTCAGAGGTCAGTGGCAAAAACCTGTTCCGAATCGCATAAAATCGACATTTTAGAGGGAGCGGAATAGAGGTCTGTATAATATTCCAGCCAACTAGATTCCAAAATAGGATTTTTTTGAATGGTTGTTTGTTGCAACCCAAATAGTTCAACCATTTTCCAGTAGTTTGCCTCTGATTTTTTTAGAATGCAATTCAGCCTTCTTTCTCCGTCAACCTGCAGGAGATTTGTTCATCTTATTTTTGCATGTTTAGTGAATCAGCCACATTTGTTTTGATTTAATCTCACTAGAGATCTAGGATTTAAGGACATCACGTATGTGGAAACCCATCTCCTCTCTCTTTTGGTCCACTTTATGATTAACTCAAAAGCATGTGGCTGCTTAGAGCATTCAGCTACTTGTGAGTAATTGAGAGCCACATTTTGACATATAAAAATAAGATGGATTTGTGGAGCAAAGATTTTATATTCCCGCTCCAGCGAGGAATGGTCAAATGAGTCATATTTATTCTTATTGAATTGATTAAAAAAAAAAAAAAAAAATATATATATATATATTCTTCGGATGCCAAATCAGCCGATTACCTCGGGTTAAGACATTGGCCTCCTGAAAATTACGTTACATAGCATGTTGTGATTGTTTATTTCAACCATTTAAATAATAAAATATGCACATCTCGTGACTAGTGCCAGAGGTGAACATGTAATCATTGTATGTTTCACAATCGACTGTATGCCAAGTGGCCCTGCCGTCACAATCACCACCAACATTCCTGTTTATTCGAAAGATATTCCAGTCTTTGAAAAACTGCTACCAAAACATAATTATTTTTAAATTCATTTTACCATCTGAAAAAGTTTTTTCCAGGTTTTAAAATAAGCTTGTTTATGGGCAGTAATGCTTCATTCCAATATACATTTACTCTGATGAACTCCCTCTTTGCCTCTGTGGTAATGTTTAAAGCTAATAAACACAAAATGGTGTCATCGAAAAAAATGGAAACTCGAGAGTCCCAACTGGATTGAATTACAGTTAGAAAGGACTTTTGTACAATTGTTACATATCCATCTAGCGTGACCTATTGTAGAAGTAAGGATTCTTGAGTTACAATAATTGTATGTTCCCTTAATTTATTGCATAGGATTGTATCATTTACTAGGTTAAAATGGCCTCTCGCATATTTGGGTATCGTCGTATCCACATCTTCAGTGTTGACTAGTGAACATAATTACATTTCGTATATCTAACAATTGAGAACCAAGCTACGCAAGTGGAGACAGATCCGGTTGTCACTGTTGGGCAGGCTCTCTCTCATTAAAATGATTACTCTGATGCCATGTTTGTTCAACAATCCTCCTGTATTGGCAGGATGCTCTATCTTCAGAGATTTACAATCTCTCTGTGCCTCCTTTGTGTGGAGCAACCGGGCATCCAGACTCAATTGGGCAGCAATGACTCATCCCTGAGAGGAAGGGGGCATCATGTCCCCACACTTCAAAGTTTACTACTTAGTGGCACAAGGTGTTAATGCTGTGTTTTGTGCTTAGCAGGCAGATGCTCTGCCACATGTAAAGTTGGCCAAATGTACAGCTGGCGAGGTCCAATTACAGTCTCTTATAATGGGTGGTAAATATATACTGAGAGGCCCACTAGACCCAGTGGAGCCTACGAGGGGAGCCTGGAAGAGATTACTGAGGATGCAGGGTGTAGGGTTCCTGTATCACAGGTGGGTGCCGTTGTGTGCCTTGTATGCCACCAACCTTAGATGCCTCAATAGAAAAAAGCTGGAAGGCGATGGGCCTAGACAGGATGGGACATATGTACTCTCAGGGGAGGTTTAAGTGTTGGGAAGTGTGAGAAGCCTGAAGGTGTCTCACCCACTAGTCCTAAGAGATCTGTTATCCAGGTGGCCAGGACACGGCCATCGCTATTGGATCCAGTTCCTGGGGGTGGGCCAGTGGGATAGGATCTCCTGGATGGGGGTTCTTCGGCGAGTGGAAGCGGGACACCGATGGACAGGCACAGTACCCCCTTCTTTCTAACTACCTTTCCCCATCCTACCCCATATGATGCTTAAAAGCTCTACCCCCCACCCCCCGTGCTGACACAAACACTTTCCTACACCACGATAGTGAACGGACTAACACCAGAGCCGTTTACCTGACATGGCCCAACACAAGGGTCAGGCAGAGTCAGGCAATTGAAAATAGCTACGCACACCTGCCGGCCCTTTCCCTTCCCAACAGGGATAAAAGGATGAGCACTAGAGCACACTTTGAGCAAGGCCGAGCACATGAGGAAACCGCTACACTGTACTGGTAGTTCAAACGGAGGAGAAAGGCAGCAAGACCTGGAGGGACGACGAGGGGGGGAACTGCCCTTGCCCTTTTCAACTCAGACCCGCAAAGACTCTGAAAGAGAAATCATAAGACCGGGAAGTCCAGCTGGCATGTGGTGTGACAGGTGTTAACGGCACATGCGGCCCTCCCGCGCTGATAGCCAAAGCGGGAAGAAGCGGTTGCCGCTGTGGTGCAGTCCTTGACGCCCGAGACAAGAAACTCCAACAGTTCAGCACAGCCGGTGAGACGGAGAAGACATATAGTAAATCCGAACTGTGCTGGGCTCAAGGTTGCAGGTGGCAACCTTGTTGAGAAAAGAACTTGTGCAATTGAAATTTAAAGAAACTCTAATAAAAAGTTCAGAAGCAGAGTGGTCAGGCATTGCAGGGTGCTCATTCGAAGGACTCTAACTGACGCCTTTTTGGGTTGTGTTTTTTATGGTTGAAACTACGAAAGCCAAGAGGCCTTAAGAGAGGCCGGAGTGACCTGTCAAAGTGGCTCTACGGGGGTCGAGCAAACCCCTCGCACACTCGAAAGTCTTTGACACATTGGAGAATCGGTTAAGGATCTCAAACTCTCCTAACGAACAACAAGATTGTATTAAAATATGCTGGTAAAAAGACATTCCTTCAGGATCTCTCCTGGCCTCTCTCTTACTGTGACCACCATCTACAGGCCTCCTGGCCAGGTCACCCTGTTCCTCTCTGAGTGGGCCAACCTGTCCTCCTCCCTCCTTGCCTCTACCTCTCAACTTCTCCTCCTCGAGACCTCAACAGTTACTTGGATGCTTCTAGCGCCTCCCCTGGGCTCTTTCGCAGATCTCTGCGACTCTCTTTCTCTATTCGTCCCTTTGGCCTGACACACTCTGCCGTGTACACCCTGGATGTTTTTATCTTGTCAGACATCCCCCTCTGCAACCCTCTCAGCACTCCTCTCTCTTGGACTGAACACTTTCTTCTCTCCTCTCATATGTCACTCTCTGATCCCTGATCCTGCTTTCCCTCTTTCACTCTGGCCATCCACCCTGGGCTCTCTTAACTTCACCTTCCTGAGAGGCGAAACACCTTGCGGTCATCTTCGACTCCACCCTCTCCTTCTCTCCTCACATCTGTGTCATTTCTAAGAAGTCACACTACCAGCTGCACCTCCTCAGATGTATTCTTCCTTTTCTCACTTTCCTCCCAGAAGCTCACTGTCTCCAGAGCCCTGGTTCTCTCTAGGCTGGACTATTGTAACAGCCTCTTTCTAAATCTGCCTGCCTCTACTATTTGCCCTTTGCAACTCATCCAAAACAGTATTATGAGATTTGTCCTCGTATCTCTCCCGCCCTGACATCTCTCCACTGGCTCCCGGTGGCTGCAAGGATCGAGTTCAAGACCCTCTGCATCGTCCACAAGGCTTTCTGGGGCTGGGGACAGCACTACATTCAACTCTACCTAAGCATCTTCCTTCTCATGCACCGCCAACTCTTTGAGGGTAAGATGCTTCTCCAGGCAGAGAGTGGGGGGGGGGTAGATCTCTGTTCTCAGCTGGGGCCTCCCTCTGGAACAGCCTCCCTGCCTCTCTCAAACTTGAGCAGGACCACCTAAGGTTCCGGAAGCAATTCAATTCCGCTTTCTCTCTCTCTCTCTCCCCTGCTGATGCTCCTGACTGCTCTGCGCACTGGTCACCTCGTCACCCTCTGAACTTGGACCCAGGCTCCTGTATGTCCAGTGGCCCTCACACTACCTCCAGACTCCCCAGCACTTAAGGGTCTGTATCTACAACCCTACAGTCCCTTCTCTCTGCACTTATAAGCCACCCGCTGGCTGCACTCGTGAGTTAACTGCACTTCTCCCTTCTCATACTCCCTGGCACTTCTCCCCTTCCCTCTTACCCGCACTTGCACGATCTGAACGACACAAGGCCTAGTAAGATCATTATTCTGTCCTCCCTTTATTTCCCCTGCCTTGTCTTGTCACGCCTAGAACCACTTGTGTACAGGCACGTTATAAATGCCACATCATATCATATCGTACAGGTTATTACCACTAGCCTCACATCTTTATATGCAGAAAATCAGATTACCTGTCAAACAGCTGTTCAATCACCTTCATCAGTATGATCTGCTCTTGAACTCTCAGAGTATTAACAGTTGTTTTCTCCAAATAATTGAAAACACACCTGTTTAATACATTCCCAAAATAAAGCAAAAATCAACAGCATCCCATGATTATAGACTCTCTTAGTCACTCAATGTCTTCATGGTTTGGGTCAAACGTATAGAATTCTGACCCAATTAGGGCACAGGCGCTTTCTTTTCAGGACCAGAATAGTATCTAAATCCATTTGATTTTACCTTACCATAGTAGCCAGATCCACATACTCATTAATCTGTGAGAGGGACATTGAAGTGTCATTTGACACTTTCTCTAGTAGGAGGAAACATTTATTAATCTTGTCTTGACTGAGTCTTTCTGGGATTAACTTTCCCATTCCCTCAGCAATGTTCTCCCAGCTGGAGTCTCTCTTATCTCTTGTGGGCGATTGCAGTAATGAATATCCCATGTAAAAATGCCCACCTCTCACCATAGGTAACCAGCTGTCAATTGAGACTCCACATATAAAGTTGGGTCCATGGTTAGTGGCTAGGTAACACATATCCCATGTACAAAATGTCCATCCCAATTCATAGGTAACCAGCTATCGGCTGAGACTCCTCATATACATTAGGGTCCAATGTAGGTGGTGCAGGTAACACATACCCCATGTGAAAATGTCCATCCCAATACATAATTAACTAGCTATCGGCTGAGACTCCACGTATAAAGTAGGTTCCATGGTAGGCGGCATAGTCAGATTTCATAAAACAAAATCCTTTATCAGGAGAGAGGGAAACATTAGTTATAGTAACATGTTTTGGTGGATTTTCTGAATGCAAACATATTGACAGGTGGCATTTTGAAAAGTTATTTTTCAGTCCAAAGATGAGCTCTCGGCCCTGTGATTAATGACAAGTAGGATTAAATGCTCCAACAGTTAAGACAATATTAACATCAGGAAAATTAGGAGACCTGCTTTTATAAACAGTTAATAATGAAATTAAGTTAGAAATGTTCTTCATGCAGGATACCAGATACAGCACAACATTGTGTTCTTTCTACACATCTCTGAATTACAGCGATGACAGCACTTGTAGCAGACTGGGCCATTGAATTGGCCAGTCTGGTGAGATAATAATAATAATAATATCTAGTTTTATATAGCGCTACAAGCCCGCAGGCATCTGAGGCTGGGAGACTGTTCCAGACGGAGGCGCCGGCCGAGGAGATAGATCTGCCCCAACTCTGTGCTTGGTGAAGCGTCTGAACCTCAGAGAGTTGGAGGTCGATGAGTGGAGAGCTCGACAAGGAAGATGTTTTGGAAGAGAAAGTTGGAGGTAGAGCAGTCCTAGGCCCCAGAAAGCCTTGCGGGTGAGGCAGAAGGTCTTTAAGTTGACCATTGCAGCCACAGGGAGCCAGTGAAGAGACTTCAGTGCTGGAGAGATACGATCCCTGGGCTTGAACCAAGGACAAGTCTCACAGTCCTGTCCTGGATAAGTTGGAAAGGTTGAAGAGTAGAGGCAGGAAGATTTCTTCATCATTTGGTTAGTGGTAGCAGTGTCAGTATTTACTTTTGCACTCATCAGTGCATACATCATCCCTGGGAAGGGCCTTTATCCTTAAGGACGGTGTTGGCAGATGCATCTGGCCTTTAGTCTTTGAAAGTCTGCGCTTGTTCCTTTTTCTCTAAATGTTTATCTGTGCTGTGAGAATGAACATTATTCAAGCTTTCGCTGGCCTATCTCCTATCAAAACCTTAAATTGCAAGCCCTGTCTCCCACTGCTTCTCTGATGTCATTTGACCTTGGCTCACCCAGGAGTGCACATTCTCTTTTCAAAGACTGTGAGACCACAACCCATGCTGGCTGACTTCCAGTGTTGTTGTCAAAGGCACTGCAGGAACACCAAGGTACTTCTCTGTCTCACCTCCTCCACTTGGGCACACTGTTGAGTGGGTCAGGTCCACAGGAGCACTGACCATTACCATTCTGAATAGAATCTGTTCTGTTGCTGGCTTCGCCTTCGGGTTAGTGTCAGAGGCACCTCACATCCTAGTTGCGCACATTAGACGTGGCTCTACGTCCTCTGCAGCATCACTACCTCGATCTAATTTTGGACCAATGCAGACTCCAGATCACCAAGAAGCAACTGTGCTGATTTGCCCCAGTTTCCAGCACCATGAGCTTCTCTGTACCTCAGGCTCAGGGATGTCTGATTTCCAGTTGTAGGACCTGGTATTTCCTTCCGATGCAGGGCCAGTGTGTGGAACCTGTCCTGGAGGAGGTCTGCACTGCAAAACCACTTCTAGGCACTTTCTTCCACGAGTCCCTGACTCTAGCAGCTCTCTAAGTGGTGTCTTGATGGCACCCAGACACACCACAAATGTATGTATGACTTTTGAAGTACCCAGTATGTCCAATTTTGTGCTTTCGAAAACCTTACAATAAGTAAATAAATCAATAAATACAGGGAATCCTTGTAAGATATGTAACGTTTTTACAAGGCTTGTTTGATCTGGAAAGCAAAGTACCGGGGCAATCTAAGATTGTCCTCACTATTAACTATTACCATTGAGTAAATCTCTTGCCCGAGAAAGGAGCTGTTTGTTAATGAAGCATTAACACCCGATCCGGCGGGCCAGATCGGTTTGTTATTGGTCCTGGGCCCATGTTAAAGGCCCGAGACGAGCAAGGGTTTTTAATCAGGGTCTTGGGCCGATAAAACCCGATCCGGTCCACCGGAGATGGTGTTGATGATATTAGCACCCTGGGTTGCCAATCCGGTAACTTGCGGTGCTGAGAGCATTGTGTTTTTAGTGAATGAACGGGACGCAGCGCAGCATCCTGTTCATTTTATGAAAATACTGTACCGAGATGGCATCACGGAGCTGGAAGACGGTTCCATTATCATGGCAGCCACAACGTAGCAGGAGTTAAAGAAGCAGAAAAGGAGGGATGAGGGGCAGAGGGTTGAAAACAAAGAGGAAAGGACGTTGGGGGGATGATGGCGGGCGGGGGAAGCAGTCATCCGGCAGCTCGGAACGCAGGCTTAGATCGGCTGTTTCAGCCCGCGTTCCAAGCTTCCAGATTGGGTGCTTCCCCGGTGCCAGGTGTTAATATCCATTTATAGTGTTTGATATTCCAATTTTTATAAAAACTAAGTAAATAGTTGGCTAAAAGTGTATACAAATGATACATCTGGTGGATGTTTTCAAACTGCACTCACATACACTCTATTTATTTTCTTTTATTTAAGAATTTTTGGTTAATCCAAAACAATTAATCCGAATGCAATAACTAGATTTAAAAGAAACATGACCAATACTAATATAACTGCAATTTAAAATGCATACAAATTAACATAAAGAGAACAAAAGAAAAACATAGAAAAGTATAATAGAAGAAATTAGAAATGTCAGGTGGCAAAAAGATGTAAATCAAGGGAGAAACCGAAGGAAAGCAGATTACTCTAGTCAATAAAAAAATCCACTAAAGGAAATAGATGGCCAAGTTACTCAAATGTCCTAGAAACTCTCCATTCGCCTCCTTGTGGTTTCACAGGGTCAATGCATAACCTTTCAATGACATGCGGGCAACTTGCAGTTATTTTTCCTCGTGGCAATCGGGTGCATTCTACTCATGTATAAATCACAGTAGGTGTTATTGCTTTTGAGAGGGAGTTTCTTTTAGGAATTGGCCTCACAGGGGGTTGCTTCATATCAGAAAAGACCCCCTTGGAATAGTATGAGAAGGAGAAAGAAAGTCTAACATCTGTAGATGGTGGGCGGTTAATGCCAAACCACAGTGACATTTGCTGCACACAGCCCCTCCACCCACCCCCATTCCTTCTCTCCCCCCCCCTCCGCTGTCCCACCCTATGTAATATTTTCCTAATGGTAACTGCAGGACACAGACATAGGACAAAGGGAAAGGACTTTACTTATTTTCATTTATTTGAGTTCATAGAGCGCTCCCTCCACATCTTTGTTCAAACATTACCCACGACTGATAGAAAAGAATAGACGTGTATACAGAACAATCACGAGGCATGCATTTCATTCAAGAAGAGGTGAGCTTTAAGGGAGGAACGAAACCCGGTTAATGTAGAAAAACATTCAGAAGAAGGTAGAGAATTTCAAAGTCTAGGAGCTAAGAGAGCAAATGAATGAAAGTGAGATTATGCAAGGAGGGGGGTGCGAGGGACAGTGAGAATAATTACAGAAGAAGAGCAAAAGTGACAGATGCAGAAGAGAAAACGTATAATGCCTAAAAGGAGAGGCGGCGGGTTGGGGACGGTGCAAGACCAGGAACACATTTAAAAACAAGCGCTGGCAATGCCAACAGTTCTGGCTTTTACATAGGCATAGGAAAGGCACTTGCCAGGCACTGCGGCAGTGGGAATAACTGGCCAATGATGGTAGCAGGTGCAAAATGCTGCGAGTACCTTGGCATATAATAGCAGCAATAGCACTACTTATACACAAGCCACAACTGTTCGCTTTACCAATGGCTCTTTTTAACAGGTTTGTTTGTTTGTTTTATTTGTAGGATGCACCAGACCGGGAGGTATCAGGGCGCGAGGACAAGGAGATTTCAAGCTTACATAGTTACATATTACAGTACATGCACATTTTTTACTTAAATATTGAAAGAGTACAGTACAGACAATAGCAGGGTTTGCAGAATATAGATATATTACAATGAAGTACCAGAGAAGATGTAATACAGAATGGCAGATTGGTTGAGGGTCCACAGGTCATTATAGGTGACAGTGGCTAGTGGGGATGCATGAGGTTGAGGAGAACCTCCTTAGTCTGATCTGGCTTAGTGATCATTGGATTTAAACCAGTTGATAATGTTGCGTCTGAATTGTGGATAGGTTTGGTTCTCCCTTAGGTGAGGTGGAAGGGAGTTCCAGAGTTGGGCAGCTTTGACAGGGAAGCTTTTCCCACCAATGGTAACTCATTTGAAGTGGGGGACTGTCAGACAATTGGTGTAAGCCGCTCTAGTGGGTCGGAGTGCCAGTCTTTTGCTAAACCTCTCTGACAGGTAGCGGGGTGCTGTATTATTAAGGGACTTGAATGTTAGTGAAGCGGTTTTGAGTCTATTTCTGTCAATAGTGGAGAGCCAGTTAGCATGTCTCCTAGCTGTTGATATGTGATCTCTTTTGGTCATTCCTGGCGCTGCTCTCAAGGCGTTATTTTGGAGTATTTGAATTTTCTTGGTAATATGTTTGTTAGCTCCAATGTAGAGGGCATTACAGTAGTCCAGCTTAGATAACACAAGTGCTCTTGCCAGTAGGGTACAACTACTTGTAGAGAGGAAGCGTTTAGCAGATCTAATCAGTTTACACATGTTAGCCATAGATGATGCCATGCCGTTCACTTGTTTTGTCAACGTGAGACAGAACTCAAGGTAGGAACCTAATGTTTTTACCTCCTTCATCACATTGATTGTGTTGCCATGTTTGTCAAAGGAAGTATATTTGTGGCCCAGTTTGTTAATGTTAGGTGTAGTCCCCAGTATGATGAGTTCCGTTTTGTCATCATTCAGGCATAGACCATGGAGTGCTATCCATGCCTGGATGATGAGGTATATCCTATTCACCAAGCCCAAATCTTGATTGTGATCCCCTGTGAGTGGGATGAGAATCTGAGTGTCATCTGCATCGTTAGTGTAGGTGACACCAAGACAGTCCAGGTCATCAAAGAGGGGCTTGGTAAATATATTATACTAAGTGGGGGAGACACATGAACCCTGGGGAACACCACATAGGATGGGGATGGGATCAGCTGCTTCTGTGGTGGAGAAGACTCTCATGGTTTTTTTGCTTAAGAAAGATTGAATCCAGGCTATGGCTTGTTGTGAGAAGTGCACTACTGACTCTAAGTGGTTGCAGAGAACAGCATGATCCACCAAATCAAATGCTGCTGAGAGATCTCGGAGAAGTAGAAGGGAGAATTTTCCCTGATCTCTTATCTCATCACTCTGGGCCTTAAGGTCAATGAGTGCAGTTTCGGTCCCGTGCTGAGGTCTGAAACCTGATTGCCGGGTACCAAGGAGTTGGTTATGTTCCAAGAAGGTTTGAATCTGCAGATACGCCAACATATCCAGTATCTTAAGGAGGAATGGCACCGTTGTTATTGGCCTGTAGTTTGTGGGTACGGCTGGGTCAAGTGTTTGTTTCGTCAGGAGAGGAGGACACAAGATTCCTTAAGGTTACTTGGGATGGTACCTGAGGTAAATGACACATTAATGAGCTTAGAGATAAAAGGTGAGAGGTCTCTTGCAGCATCTTTTATAGTTTGGGCAGGACATTGATCTCCACGACAGTTGGAGGGGTTGAGAGATAGTATTATTTTTTCAACCTCTAGTGTCGAAGTTTTACTGAAGTTGAAGCGGAGTGCTGGTTTTGGTAAGATGGGTGCGTTACTAGTTTGGGGTGTAGCTGCAGGTACGTATTATTTTTTTTTGGCAACTTTTTTTTCGAGACTGGCAATTTTGTCAGTGAGTGCTTTCTGTATGTCAGAGCACAAGGTTTTGTCCTTGATAAAGTTATCAGGTACCGGGATGGAGTTTTATGTTTCCTTTAATATTGTAAAGAGTTCCTTAGTCCCTGATTTGGCTTGCAGTATCCTGTTGTCAAAGCTTTCTTTTTTTGCTCGCCGTATTTCGTTTTTGTATTTTGTGGAGATGTTAATGAGGTTTGCTTTATTCACCTCAGACGGATTCACTTTTACGTTTTTCTTTCCTAAGTGATTCTAGATAGGGCGTGAACCAAGCATTTAGGTGTGCTCTTGGCTTACTGCTTTTCATTTTTAAGGGGGCAATGGCATCCAGTGCTTCTGTCATAACTTTATTAAATTCGTTCACTAGGGTAGATGGGTCTAGTTTGTCTGGTAGTGAATTTAGGGTAGTGAGTATCAGTGGTAGGAGCCTGTCTGAAGTTATGTCTTTTTTGTTCCTGGTTAGCATGGGGGTGTTATATGCTTCTTTGAAGTCAGATTAATTTTAGTGTTTAGGGTGAAGGCTATGAGCGAATGGTCCGTCCAAACCTGTGGGCTGATAGTGGTAATGGTGATATTACAATTATAATCAGCCACCCAGTCAAGGGTTCTTCTGTTGTCGTGGGTGGGCTGGGTTACTTTTTGGGAGAAACCGAGCTCCGAAAGGACATTTGCAATGGACATAGCATGTGCATCTTTAGGGTCATTTCTCCTAGTAGAAGTGCCTGTGATGCGTTTTCTAAATTGTCAGAGAGGATCATGAAAAAAGATCCTCCTCAAATGAGCCAATGGGGCTAGGAGGTCTGTAAATAAGATGTATGGTAATAGTTTGGGAGTCTGAGATGGGCAGTTGACTGTAAGGGATTCACAAGAGTGAACATCCAATGGAGTTGCTAATCTCATTGCAAGGCGAGATTTAGCTATGATTGCTATACCATCGCCACAGGTGTCAGCTCTGTCTTCTCTAAGGATAGTGTAGTTAGCTGGTACGGCAATCATCAGGGCTGGGCCTGCTGCTTGATGCAGCCAGGATTCGGTGATGGCTAAGAAGTCATAATTTTCTATTTCTATCATGTCTGAATTTCTTTAGCATGTGCTACTAGTGATCTTGCGTTGATGCGTGCTCCTTTGACCGGATGGGCAGGTGGAACTGATGTTATGGTAGGCAAAGGCTAACTACGATGGTGAGCCGTTACAGTTTGATATTTATTAGGTTTAGATATTTTCCGATTCAACTTGTGGGTAGCATTAAAGTTAGTGACGTTCATAATTTTAGGGGTGATAACAGGTTCATTATTATGATGGGTGTGAATAGAGGAGTGTCTAGCTGGCGGTTCAAATAATTTAGATAATCTCAAGCGTAGTTTAAGGATCCTATGTGTGAGGTCGCACAGGACAATAGTTCTAGGAGAGTTAGGAGGGACATTAGACTGGGGTAGTTTTGTCAGGGTATTTTGTGACATATTTTGGATTGTCAGGCCGGCAGTGGGTGATGATGTAATTATGAGCGCTGTTAGGTAAAGGGTGATAGCATCCATTTTTTTCAGATGCAGTGGTAACAGTCGGTGTGCCACCCAATATGTGCATCAAGGTGGGCCAATGCAAGGTGCAATGGACTGGTGTGGGGCGGGTGCAATCAGTGGTCTTCAGTTAAGAGGTCTTCAGTTAAGGACAAGCAGGGTGCTTATAAATCGAGTAGCTCAAAGCAGACCAGGTAAGCATTTCTGTACCACCAGTAACATGTTTACAACTTCAATTAAGTCATTAACTCCCATAAGACTTCTTTGTCCAACACTAGCAGGCACTTCTGGTGCAACGTTTGATGGTAAGGCTTGATTAAAGTTCCCATATGGAGGTGTTTTGGCCGGGGAATGGACTTGGTGGGAATGGCCTTAGGGGTTAGCATGGCCATGGGCAGTTAATGGATTGGAAAATAAGCAAACAACACCTACAAGCTGTGTGTTCCTCCTCATATGCCATTCCTTCCTATCTGTACTCTAATGTAACAGTTTCGGCTTGTAGGTGGCGTTAGGGAGGCCTAGAAAACCAAACTAGTAATGCTAGGAAAATGAAACTTAGGAGGAGCTAGAAAAGTAAGTTAATTGCGCTCAGCTAAGGAAGGAGGAAGATGGGAGCGTGGAGGAAGTACACAATGACACGAGAAGCCGCATTAAGAACAGACTATAGTGGAGCATGACCACAGGCGAACAACCAGGCAAGAAGAGAAGAGCTGTACTCAGTACAAGAGTACGCAGCGGTCAAGAGAAGAGTCTTGGCACCCGAGAAAGAACGAAATGGCAGAGGTTTGCAAATACTGCAAAGCGGTTGACAACCAAGCAAGAGTAGACAAATGGTAGGAGAAAGAGGGCTCGCAACGGATCAATATTGCAGACTGTGATGGGGCCTTTTGTAGTGTACAGTAATGCACAATTATAAGTGTGAAAACAATCATTTAAGCTCACACTTCAAAGAACAAAGTAGAGCAAAACAAGCATCCTTATGTCAAGCGTCTTGTATTTGGGATGCTTTGATTAAACTGAAAGCAGAGGCGCATGATTGCAACGCTCATCTTTCAGCAGTCACAAGGCCAGGGAATAACTTCACTAAGAACGGTATGCATTCACACACACTTGCCATCTACCACTATTCCTACAAAAAGTTGCAGAGTGGATGCGGTGCATGGGGGAGGGGGCTGTTAGTCAACAAAACCCTCATCGAACCAACAGAATATGGTCATAGACAGCCTTATTAGGATGGCCTCATCCGGCCAGTCTTGGATGGATGGATGAATGTATGGATGGAGTGGGGGTCGACAATGCAGTAGAAAGCAAGCAGTACGATCATTTTTTATTCGGCATTACTTTGCGAAGGTTCACTGGTGTTGTCAAATTTGGTGCTGAGCCACAAGTAGTGCAGAGCGTCATAAATCACAAGGGAAGCCCTCCAGCGCGGCTACTGGGATGAAAGAAACCCGGAGGCCGTGAGCATAACTTGCAACGTATGTGAATGCTTGGAAACAGAGCAAAGTTAGCATGGCAGTCACGCGCGCATCCCACCGAGGCTCCGGTGGGATGCACACGTCCACAGGCTCATTGCATTAAAAAGGTCACCCAGAGACTCTTCCGAAATGACATTTCTAGTAAGAAACTAAGTACCCCTTAGAAGCCCGGCCGGCTAGATTTAAGGATAATGCGGGCCATTAAGGTTCGTCTGACTCGCGATTGTTTCCTATTAAAAGGAGACTGTACTTTATCTGTGCAGGATGTTCTGTTGGGATGAGGGAATTAGCAGGAGCACTGCCTCCATATCATCTAATTAGCAAAAATGTTGATAAGCAGATGCAATCGCTTATGATTAGGACCCTTTTAAAAACCATTCCATTAATTAAATAGACAGGGAGGGGGCCTCGAACCCTCCCGTGCAGCTGATTAGCTCTCACATTTAACAACAATCTCACCTCCATCAGCTCTGGGACACTTTTGAGTATTTTCGGTGACACCTGATTACTATGGATTTTCATCCCACCAGTGCCCGGTTTTGTTCGTGTCAGAAGAATGTTGCCTTTAATTTCGGAAGCTTTAAATCACGTGCGGGTTATCTTAATGACGACGCCGATAACCACTGGTAGGGTCACTAGTACTTGCTCTTCAAGGAACACAGTCAGGGCTGTTTCTATTGTTTGCTCTTCAGATATAAGATACCGAAAACATTTGTCATTTCAAAGGACTCGTTTCTAGGGATGGGTTTGCCTTTACGCACTCTCACTTTCTAATTTACTAGGTTTCCTTATTCGGAAAATCCATTCTGTTATTCTTCATTCCCTTTGGTATTTTCATAATTTACAGTAATAGGCACAGTTTTCCCGGATCCGAGACCCGTGGAGACATTTTTGCCGGATCTCGGATCTGGGAAAAACCAGCCCAATGACCAACGCTGGTGGGAACTTGAAGTAGATGTCCGCGAGGAGTTTCCCTTGTGGTTCCATGTAAAGGTTGTAGAGGACACTAATCAGAACTGTGCTTGTGGAACTCTGCAGGTTAGTGGGCGTTGCTGCATCGGTTGGGGCCCGTTTGGAAAAGTGGGTCTGTGTTGTACAGGTAGGAAATTTACTGAAGGAACGTTCTGTTGAAGCCCAATCGCATGGCGATGATATTGAGGGGAGCTTCTTGGACCTTGGTATTGAAGGCGGCATAGAGGGTGAATAGGACTATTAAGCAGGGGCACCCTTTGTCCAGGATGCAGAGAGCATTGTTCATAATTTAGGTGGTGTCTGTCTCTGTGCTTCATTGTTAGTGGAACCCTGATTGGGCGTCTTGGAGTTGATTGTGTTGAGTGATCCTTTTGTGCAACTAGATAACGATAGTCTTCTCGGAGGGGCGTGGCTAGCCGCCATGTAAGCAGGACTCTCTCCTCGTAGCTCCGCATGATGTGCCCTTGATGCTGCTGCCGAACTGCGACTTTACCCCACCACTGCCGCTGCAATTCGCGACACCCGAAGCTGAGCACCCAGAGCACCTGTATGCCAAGTCTGGAGACGCTACGACCTTCGGGGACAAAGATATTTGATCGGTACCGAACTACGTCGGCACCAGGAAAATGGCGCCCACCTAGCCGAGGACGCCGCACAGGAGACACGGCGCGCACAAGCTGACAGCACCGTGGACCAGTAGTGCCTGCGGCGCCCGAGACGAAGCTGAACATCCACCGCGGCGACGGCCTGCTCTCCAGTGCCCCCCCCCCCCGAGTCCCGGGGAGGCTCTAACGGGCCCCGACACGGAGCGACCAGAGACGCGTCGCAAGAGGAAAGGACCCGCAGTCTGGGGCCACCGGTGAAGGCGAGGAAGACCAGACGGCAATCCGGCCCCGGGCGGCCCGAGACGAGTCGCTGGAGCCTCCAGGGACCAGACCAGCACCTGAGAGGAAGCTGTGCACCGGCGGCGTCCTGTGCTCCGATGCCCCCCCCCTGGAGGACCCCGATGAGGAACGGCCGGCGACGCGCTGCGGGTCCCCCTGGGAGACAAGGAGGGCGAAAGACCCCATTGAGCCCGCACACAGAGGAGGGCCCGCAATCCGGAGCTGCTGACAAGGGCTGGGGAGACCAGACGGCAATCCGGCTCCGAGCGGCCTGAGACGAGTCACCGGAGCCTCCGAGGACCGGACTAGCACCGTACCCAAAGCAGAAGCGAGCGCGGAGAGGTCCGCCCAACACACGCGGTAAGGAGGGGGCGAAAAGGGGATCCCAACCGCCATCACCCCACGAGAAATACGTGCCCCCCCCCGCATAGGCGCCCCAGCTTGCGGCGCTATATCATCCGCAGAGACAACTGGGACCCGCGAGGCACCAACAAAGAGCCTACCCCGGGGTTGATGCACCGGGAGAGGTGCCCCCTGAGAGCGGGGGCCAACCCTCGACCCAGCTAGCCGCAGACCTACGATTGCGGCCACTGCCCGGGGCACGCACGCCAAGCCTGGAGGCGCGCCCCTCCTCCATTGGGCCTAGAGGCACAGCACCCATAGACTGAAAGTGTCGCGGCCAAAACACTCCACTGGCCCCACAGCACACAGCGGCCAGCCCGGCCTAGCCAATCGAAATGTCAGCAAGAGGCAACAAAAATAAACAGCGGCAGACAACTATGGAAACATATGCGGCCTGCGGCCCAGCCAACCAGGACACCGACACCACCAGCACAACACCTCCTCAGGAAAAGACCTTGGAACCGGCGAACTCACAGCTACTGGAAGCCATTAAAACCCTACAGAAGACCATGGAGACCAAAATTGATGCCGTGGCAATCGACCTAAACTTACTACGACAGGATGTCCGCGCCATAGCTAATCGCACCAAAGCACTGGAGACCCAGGTCCGCGAAAACACGGAGGCGAAAACCCAGATGCTTAATGACATGGACGCCTTGGTGCAAAAGGTACAAAATCTAGAAAACAGGGCAGAGGAAGCCGAAGGACGGGCGCGCCGCAACAACGTTAGACTCCTCGGACTCCCTGAGGGTATTGAGGGGAACGACCCCACGAACTATATTGAAAACCTCTTGCTACAGGAAATCGGAGCCGGCAAGCTGTCACAGGGCTTCACCATAGAACGGGCGCACCGTTCCCTCACCAAACGACCACCCCCAAGCGCCCCGCCCAGACCTGTAATAGCCAAGGTACTCAATTACAGAGACAGGGAGGCGATCCTCGCATTCTCGAGAGCGGGTGGCCGCATACAACGAGACTCAGCCAAAGTGGCCATATACCCGGACTACACATTCCAAGTCCAAATGGCGAGAGCCCAATTCATCACCACCAAGGCACGACTGAAAAACGCAGGCCTACGATATATGCTACTCTACCCGGCCAGGTTGAAAGTGCTACACAACAGCAAAGCACTACTGTTCGATACAACAATGGAAGCCAGCGAATGGATGGACAGGGAGCAAATCCCAGACATTGAACCCAGAGAGCACAAGCCACGGAAGCAACGCCCCAGGTGACACAGGCTACTCAACCCTGGAACTCGACCGACATGAGAAACAAGACACACCGCACTGCAGCAACATTGATACCCACAGGAGCGATATGGGAGTCCGTTAACTCCCCACAAGGCAACTGCCGGAGAGCTCCTGCTGAAGGACCCTCAGAATTTTGGGTACATTACCCGCCCGTAGGGCGCCTGAAGACCTCGGTCAATGGTGCGGAAACGGGAGAGTCAGAACGAGGGGAACCTCGCTAGACGTGTTCAGTTAGAGGGAAGTTTAAGTTTGTTGGGAAGGGAAGCCCAGTTTAGAGGGCCCAGTTGGAAATTAACGAACGTTAAGTTAGTGGTTATTGTCCACTTAGAAGGGTATCCTAGAAGAGGTACCCAGTTACGGTTACATGGGTTACAGACCAGGTCCATCCACTGCAGGATCACCTCGGGGTTAGCTGAAGCCACCCGCAATCCCACCCCAAAGCCACCCGCAAGCCCAACACAATGCATAGACCATGGCTGACAAAATTAGAATAATGTCCTGGAATGTCCGGGGTCTAAATAGTTACGTCAAGCAACATCGCATCCTCTCCTTCATGAAGCGACACAAAATTAGTATCGCCCTCCTTCAAGAGACACACCTTAACGCACCCAGACTCGCCGCACTGGCCAAAGCCTGGAGAGGAACCTGTGTTGGCACCACATTCTCCTCATACGCAAGAGGAGTCCTGATTTGGATTGCGCCATCAGTCCCCATCGTCCTAACGCACACCAAAACAGATAACGAAGGCAGAATGGCCCTGATACAAGGCACCATAGAAGGAAAAGACCTGTGCCTGATCTGCACTTACGCCCCCAATCATAACGCCACCGTCTTTTTCCATTCACTATACGCTCGCCTGAGCCCTTACAGGGAAGGCCTGATACTATGGGGAGGTGACCACAATTGCACCCTAGACCCGCGCATAGACAGAGCAGATAGCAAACACTCCCACCCCTCCCCCCCAGCCAAAGTACTCAATGCCCTAACACAGCAACTCGCCCTGAAAGATTTGTGGAGAACACAACACCCTGACGCCAGAGCCTACTCCTTTTACTCCCCACCGCACAACGTACACACTAGAATCGACACCCTTTTTGTCAGCGAGGAACACCTGCCCTACTTTGAACACACCCAATATTTGGCTAGGGTGCTTTCTGATCACTCACCGCTGATTACCACAGGGTCCCTGACAACCCCCAGGCCCCCCGTCCCAACATGGAGGCTCAGAAGCGAGGCGCTCCTCGACAAATCCTTTAATGAACAAATACGACAGGGCACAACGAACTACTGGCAAATTAACATCGACAGTGTCCAACATATAAGCACAGCGTGGGAGGCATACAAAGTGGTAATAAGGGGCGAAATGATAGCCGCCACGGGAGGAGCCCAAAAGCACATTACATCCCTGCTTGAGCGCACTGAAACTGAGTTGAGGGACCTGGAAGCCACACCATCCCCAGACCCCTCCCACTTACACAATGTGATCGAACTCAAGCAGGCGTGTCTAAAACACTGGGAGACACTAGGAAAGCTAAGCCACGCGAAATACACCGAAAGAAACCACACTCTAGGTGACAAACCCGGCAAACTACTAGCGTGGCTATACAAACGTGAGATCCCTAAAACGCCCATCTGCCTACTCCGAGACGAAGAAGGCCAGAACATCCACACGCAAGCCGAGATTAACCTAGCGTTCAAAAAGTACTATCAGGCCCTATATTCTGACCCCACCCCCCCTAGAGACACGGACATAGAGGATGCCCTCGACAGTATCAGGCTACCGCACCTGGACGAGCACGTAACCGAGGCCCCATCACGCCTGAAGAGGTCATGGCCACCATCAGATCAATACCCACGGGGAAAACACCAGGACCCGACGGGCTCCCGGGGGAGTTTTATAAGAACTACGAAGATATATTGGCCCCCTTACTATCCCAGGTATACAACGAGGCATACAAATTAGGCCACCTCCCTGACACCATGAACGAAGTGGTCATCATTCCCCTGCTGAAGCCCGGCAAAGATAGCCAGGACTGCGGTGCATACAGGCCCTTGTCCATGCTCAATGTAGACTACAAAATACTAACAGCATTGCTAGCTAAGAGACTACAGGCGGCCATCCCACATTTGATACACAGGGATCAAACCAGGTATGTGCATGGACGTTCCATCACTGAAAACCTACGGAAACTACACCACGTCATACACAGCACGGACAACAAACCTGATAGAAGTGCGGTGGTGTCCCTCGACGCCACTAAAGCGTTCGACTCGGTCAGGTGGAAATGGCTCTATGCCACCATGACCAGGATGGGAATCGGGCCCACCTTCCTAAACTGGGTCAAGCTCACCTACGCACATCCCACCGCCAGAGTCCGAACCAACAACACCTACTCAGATAAATGGTGCCTCTCCAGAGGAACCAGGCAGGGGTGTCCCCTATCCCCCTTACTCTACATCCTGGCCATCGAACCAGTGGCAGCATACCTTAGGCTTGAATATGGCGATGGGGGTATATCAATAAACGGAGTTTCCCACTTGGTGTCCATGTACGCGGACGATATGCTCCTCTACCTAAAAGACCCCGAGCACATACTACCATATATACTTGAAACCCTAGAAGGATTTTCTAGATGCACGGGGATCCTAATTAATCACGATAAATCCTGCCTGTACCCCTTGGCAGCCCTAAGCAATACCAGAAAAGAAAATCTCCCCTCATTAGCACTCCGGTGGGAACCCACCACATTCAAATACTTGGGCATCAACATCCACCGCGACCCCAGAACAGAGCATATAATAAACACAGTACGAGCTAAGGAGGGCCTAGCCAAATCAATCGACTTCTGGAGCAAGCTGCCCCTTTCGGTGACTGGCAGAGCGGGGCTACTCAAAATGGTGGCACTACCACGACTGCTGTACTACTTCACCAATGTCCCGTTCTACATCCCGCCACAATTCTTCAAAGAACTCAACAAACTCTGCCGAAAATTCCTATGGCATGGGGGACGATGCAGAGTAGCCCTAGAAACCACACAAAGACCGTATGACAAAGGAGGCCTCAAAATTCCCAACTTTGAGCTCTATTATCTGGCGGGCCAACTGAAACATGTAATACAGTGGATGGCGGACGATGCCGCCACAGATACCCACATACTACAGCCCAGAAACTCCCCATGGCTGCTTAGAGACTTACTCTGGACTGAGTCGGAGAAGAGTCACCGAGACTCATACCTAATTCACCTGGGCATCCGTACCTGGAAGAGGGCCTGCAGGATCACCAACCTGGCGGACCCCTACTCCCCACAAATTCCAATAGCCGCAATGATGTCACACAGACCAGAAGCCCTGAAAGTGATTAGGAACATATGGGAACCCCTTGGCATAGCCACCCTGGGTGACCTGGTAGACGACCGAGGCATTCTCAGTTTCACCGAACTGCAAGAAACTACGGGAATACCGCCCGGTCAATTCCTCCTACACGGGGCGGCAGCGAACAAACTCGCAAAACGATGGCCGGGGATGGAGACCCTTGACACCGGCCACGAACTCATCGAGAACCTACTAAGTGTGGCGGAGGGAGGCCATGAAACCTCGAGGCTCTACGAAACTCTACTGAACTGTGCTACGCAACAAAGTCCCAAGAGTAGAGTTAAGTGGGAACTTGAACTCGGCGAGAGATTCGAAGACAAAGAGTGGGATGCAGTGATGCACTACCACAAAAAAATATCCCGGAACTCACGGTTCCAGCTCATACAATTTTACATTATTCATAGGGCTTACCTCTCCCCACGTGTCATCTCCAGATTCAACGACACGAGCGCCGCAACATGTCCCAAATGCCTGGATCCCTCTGCGGGAATGACCCACATGTTCTGGGGATGCCCGGCAATCCGAATCTTCTGGTCACAGATCCAAACCAGGGCAGCTAATGCGGACATAACGCTAGACGTGCAATCCCCCAAAGCCTGCATCCTGGGCCGATACCCCAGGAACAAAAAAAACAGGTCACTAAACAGACTCAAAGACCTCATGTACATCTTAGCAAAAAGAAGAATTGCTATGGCCTGGAAAAGCCCCAAGGCACCCGTTGTGGCAACGTGGTGGGAGGACCTACACAGATGGACCACAGCCGAGACGGGAGCATGGGAACTTGCGCAAAGACACCAGAAAATCGACACCTCGGACGATCTACTGCAGTGGGTGGCTCTTACGGTATCCTTGTTCCACCCCAAGGAAGACAGCTCCTCCGATGGAGACTTGGACAGCATAAACTGACCTAGAGGCGCAAGACTGCAGCGCGTGGTTATGGGCTTGGTCGGGGGGGAGGCGGGAGGGAAATGGACCAATCCTCCATTGGCTTGGGGGACACCATGTTTGTATGTTCTTATTGTTCAGAAAATAATAAAGAAATTTATAAAAAAAAAACGATAGTCTTCTCAGTCACTGTGCCATGGAAAGGGAGATGCGTGATTGACGAGAGTTGTTCATGTTGTCCAATGTGAGTTTTTTCAGCAGGGGGCGGGTCAGGTCAAATGATCAGTGGATTTGGGAAAGTGCCTTGTGTGAAGGATGCATCGGTGACATTGGGCCTCATTCCGAGTATGGAGGTAGTCATGGCGCTATTTGCGCCATGACTACATCCCATACCGGGTCCGGGTCCGACCTGGTTCAATGGGGTCTTACCGGTCTATTCCGACCCTAGAGGGACCAGTAAGTCCCCATTGAAAAATCCATTCCCATTCCCATTTGAGCCCCCATAGGGAATGGGGAAGTAGCTAATAACCAAGCCCCCATTGCGGGACCCACTAAGGGACCTCGGAATAGGGCGCAAAGGGATTACCGGCACTGATGTCCTTAACGGTGCCCGGTATCCCTTTGCGCCCACCACGGAATGAGGCACGTTGAGAAGATGTGTCAGTGGTTCACCTGTGATGACCTTCGCAATGGAGGGCTGCGAAAGGTTTTGACAGGTCTTCTGGAGTAATGATCTTGAATTGTGTACATTCTTGATATGCTGGCCTATGATTTGGGTAGGAGGTCTGTGGGGTGTTTAGACTTGACAATGTGTTGCTTTAACTTGCCTCTTATGTCTGTGTCTGTGAATAGGTCAATCGTGATGCATTTGTTAGTGGACTGTAGTGTCATAGGGTGTGGCAGGGATTTCATGCAGTGTATGACACCTTGGAAGATCAGACTGCTCTTTTTGGATGCTTCTATGATGTTTATTGTTTAGTAGGTTGCTTTAGCTATTCTGTTGAATTTGCTGTGTGCTGAACAGAGGGTGAAGTATCTTTGTTGATGGGCTTTTCTCTAGTTCTCTGTGGAGGCTATGCTTGCTGCTGATGTGTTCCTATGTGTAAGATGGTGTGCCCAGCCTATGTTTGTTGAGTCAAAGTTTCAGTGGTATATGGGTGTTAGCTGTCTCAGTTAGGGTGTGGAAGGACTGTAGGGGTGTTTTGGGAGGTTCCCATTGGCTCCAGTGGGGAAAGGCGTATGGTGGAGAGGGATGAGCATCACTGTATTGTTTGTCCATAGATGGTGGGGGCGAGGCGATGGCTGGTGAGGTGGTGAATCCCAGGTTGAGTGTGTTGCTTTTGTTGTGGGCTGGTTCTGTGATGTGTTGCATGATGTCCATGGTGTCAAACAGTGGGAGTAGAGTTCTGGGCATATTGCGGCTTCAGAGAAAAATGTTGTGTTGCTGACAGTTATAATGAGGTCTGTGATTTCATTGAGAAAATTCTTATTGGTCTGGAGTCCTTGGTGGATTTGATGGAAGATGGCTGCCTGAGCGCAGGTGAAAGTTCTCTTGAAGCGGTTGTGCTGTGTTTCTGGAAGGTGCATGTCCATGAGGCATTGTGGATGAATGCAATCACTCTGCTAGTCTTGCCTTTACATTCCTTGTGTTAGCCGCTGTAGCCTGTGGGTATGAGGACATGAAGGGTGAGTGTGCAGGTGGGAGCGAGCCATGCTTCTCTGGTAAAGAGTGTGTCTTGGGTGTGAGTGCCGATGATGTCATCAGTGTCAATTGTATGTAGTACGGCAGTGTGGGCGTGTGAGCGTGTGTATTCTGGAAGTGTAGTGTGGGTTGTGATGAGTGGGGTGAGGGTCTGTAGATTGCAAATGTGTGGGTGTGCAGTGCGGATTAGGTGTTTGCATATATGTGTCTGATGCACATGCTTCTAACTAGGATGCATGGAGCAGGGATTTTGGCCATTTGCGGTTCACAACAGCACTGAACAGGAATTGCCCTTGTCTTGGTGTGCCCTTCACTTTGGATCAGACAAGAGGAACCAGGTGTGGTAAATGTTAAGAAGGAAAAGAAAAGTGTGAGCTGACAATAGGAGTGGGAAATGATTAGCATTGCTTAGCATATGGGTGGGGCAGAAGCCATGTGACCTTAATTTGCTTCTACCAGCGATTCAACTACACAGAAATAAAGGCTAGAAGGCAATGTAAGAAGGACAAGAAAGGTGTGAGAAGACAATAGGAGTGGGAAATGATTAGCATTGCTTGGCATGTGGGTGGGGCATACACCATGGGGCCTTAATTTGCTTCTACCAGTGATTCAACTACACAGAAAAAAAGGCTAGAAGGCATCGTAAGAAGGACAAGAAAGGTGTGAGAAGACAATAGGAGTGGGAAATGATTAGCATTGCTTAGCATATGGGTGGGGCAGAAGCCATGTGACCTTAATTTGCTTCTACCAGCGATTCAACTACACAGAAATAAAGGCTAGAAGGCAACGTAAGAAGGACAAGAAAGGTGTGAGAAAACAATAGGGGTGGGAATTGATTAGCATTGCTTAGCATGTGGGTGGGGCAGAAGCCATGTGGCCTTAATTTGCTTCCACCAGCTAATCAACTACACAGAAATAAAGCCTGGAAGGCAACTTATGAAGGAAAAGAAAGGGGTTGGTAGGCAGACAAAAGGAGTGGGAAAATATTGGCCTTGATTACCAGGGAGGCGGGGCAAAGGTCATGCGACCATGATCCACTGATACCAACTGACCAACTACAAAACAATGAAAATGATGGAACTTCTCATTGGAACACATAACATATTGTACAGTGTGCATGGACACTCAGTCCATTAAAACACTATCACGAATGTAGGGTGACAAATTAGAAATGTTGCTTTAAAGTCTAATTACCTAAACAATTTCAATTATATCATAGAATTGCAATCTGCTCATCACAGTGTTAGTCACTTAAACAAAAACATTTTTTTATTTCAAAAGTATTTTTATTACAAAAGACCACCTTCATTAATCCTGGGACCTTCCAAGTATCCACATTCGACAGTGCCAGAAGATGACCTGCCACTACTTCATCTCGCATGCAACGTTGGGCACAGTGTTGCAGAACCCCGAATGAGTAAGGACACACGTTGCAAGAATGCCCACAGTAGACGTTGGAGCAGAAATGATTAGTACCCTTTATCGAGCTAGAGGCATGATCAGATCAGCTAACAGTGAGCATTTCACCATTCTAATATTGGTAATGCATTTGTGCATGTGCCACTTGGTATGCAAGTCAGTAAGAGACTGTGGTACATGAGACACACTAGGAATAATTTGGACATTGCACCATTCAAGCTTTTGGCAACATTTCTGTTGGTTCCATCTAAGGTATCGGCTTTGATTTGGCAAAACCACCAGATTTGTAGAAGATAATGAATGGTCTGTCTGACTCATTTAACAACAAAATTGCATCAAGGGCTACTAGCCTTAGCGAGAATATGGAAGAATCCAACACTCTTGTTGTCTTGTTAAATGTGGTGCTTGCAACCTGCACGGAAATACTCAAAGCACAAAAAGAGTTACACGTTACATTAGGGAAAATTGTGGATTTAGTCATTTCAAATAGTCAGAAACTATCCACCCACAACGAAAGTAAGATTTATGATGTCAGCATTCTCTGTAATCAGTACCTAGTGATACAGGTCCACTCTAAAGATTCCTACCTACAAGCTCATGAAACAGTCAACTCTAGCGAATCCGAGATTGAGAGACACCCTGGCCTAATTGGTTTATTGTTAGAGGTGAAAGATGTCACATCTCCTATTGAATCAACAAGTTAGAAGGTACAAACTACGATAGCGACCAGTGTTCAGCATTTTGAGATATATTCCCATTCACGCTATTGTGAGGGTGTAGAAGAAGACTGACAAGGAGGGGTCATCTTGTGGGCTACACACTTTTATTACATCAATAAAGAAACCTTTCTCATCCTATGTCTATGGGGCTTGCCCTGCCTCAACGTAGGAAAACAAGTGAGTTGGCAGAATGTCATGCTCCGTCCTCCGTCAGAAACCACTAATCAAACCCTAATCAAACCCTAACACTATAAACATAACTAAAGTGCAGTTTGTGTTTCGCCCTTCTCCTGGTTTATTGCTTCTGTCATAAAGTAGAAGTAACCCCTCCAATTTTCCATCACAAAGGACCAGGGGAATGACTACGTTTTCATGGTCCTTCTAGAAAGGTTATCCATAGTCGTCTCTAAGCACTCTTGCAGAAAACCTGGATTAATCTATTTAACTCCTTCCAGGAAGTAGAAAAACTAGTAGCCTTATTTGGCTTCCATTTACCAGTCTGATTAGAAAGGTGCCTCCCATTCAACTGTACTTGTGCAGCAATATTGGTTAGACCACTGCAGTAACAGGGTTGACTCCTGACACAGTCGGCTTGGGCAGTGGTATTTGCGTGACCACTGCGATGAAGCAGACGATGCCGGATGCACTCTACATGTGCAGTGGTGTTTGGCTGATCACTGCGACAAGGGAGATGATTCCTAAGATACTCTGCTTGAGCATTAGTATTTGCCGGTATGCAATGACTTTAACAGAAATAAAATAAAAAATGCAGTGATAACGAAAACATTTCAAAACTATATATGTATGGGGGATGGTGTTACGCTCACCTGGTATCGTCGGGGACGCCACCCAGCCCTGGTTGGATGATTTGCACTCTGGAACCCTCTCCCGGTCCCTTGTTAAGGCCCTGGTTAAAGATGGATCTGCAATATAGGAGAGCTGGATTCAATACCAGATTGTCTTTATGTTTTCCCACCTCCCTTGGCCTCAACTCCTTCCTCCCCCTTGGGCCCTCTCCTCACCTTAATATTGTAAAAGGTGGATTCTCCGTCCTGCTCCTCGTGGCAGGGGCGCGTAGATGCGGGGGGCGAGCAGCGACCAAGTTACTTCACTGGTGCAAGCCCACCCTGTGGGAATCCAGGCCTGCTGTGACTCCGTAGGTTTGCTGCTTTACAGTCTTTATATGCAGTTCTTATGTTCCTCTTAGTTCGAATAATAATGTCTTGCTTCTTTCCTTTTAAGTATGGAAAGGTATTTTGGTGGTGTCATGCAGTCTGAAGATGAGCATGGGCCGGTAGGCGAAAGCGCTGTGTGCGCGATGCTGTCCGGTGAGTAATGCGCGATGCGAGGCGCTGTTTCGCCTTTTATATTGCTAACCTGTGTCTTTTCTCTCCTAGCAGGTTGCGATGTTCCTCGCCGAGCGCCGTAATGTAACAGCAATGATACTGACCAGGCGATGACTACCGAGGTAAGAATAGTGTGGTTTTCTTCATTCCGGAGGAAACGTGAGTAAACGCCTACTAATGCTGTCTTTCTTTCTCCTCTTTCCAGGTTATGATATTCCAGAATGCATGCGGTGCCGGATGATGGAGTTCGTACCTTCAGGTGAGTGGAACTGAAGTCGGCGATGGATTGAAGACAGGATACTGTTCCAGGTAAGTTTCGTAGTGTTCTTTCTCTCTCTGCAGGTCCTTGGTTTCAGGTAAGCTGGCATCAAAGAACTGGACACGGTGAGCGTTACGCTGCCCACAGCAGAAAAACGCAAAGCATGTTCTGCTGTTTGGGTGCAGGTAAAGTAGTCCAGGTAAAATAGTCGCAGGCCTGCCACACCCAAAGTAGTCCATGTAAAGTAGTCCCAGGCCTGCCACACCCAAAAGACTAGACCGCATAGCTCAGTTCCTTGTAACTGAGCTATGTGTGTGCCTCCATGTTGGCTGAACCCCCCCAAGTTAAATAGTGGCAAGTAAATAGTCCCATTCTAATGTTGGTCTTCATGATGGTTATGAGCCTGCCGCCAAAGGCGCCAGGATTGAACCCAAGAGAGTCTTGGATGAGGTTTTTAGGCCTTTGACCTGGCCCTAACTGGAAGGCTTACTTGCCAGTGAGGCCAAGGGGCAAAGGTCATGACGGATGGGCGTACAGGGTTAAAGGTGTGGGAGATAATTCCTGACGCACTCTGCTTGAGCAGTGGTGCTTAGCTGACCGCTGCAACGAGGGAGATGATTCCCAATACACTCTGCTTGAGCAGTGGTATTTGGCTGATCACTGTGATGGGGGAAATGAATCCCGATGCACACTGCTTGGGCAGTGGTGTTTGTCTGACCACTGCGACGAGGGAGATGATTCCCGATGCACTAAGGGTTCTTGGTTTGGATTCCCAGACCTCTCCCGGTCTTCCTGCCATTTGTGTTACAGTGTTCTCTATTGAGACATGGCTCTGGGTCTTCCGGGAGTCACAGGTTCCTTCCTCTGTGATTTCAAACACCTGGGCGGCTCTGCGGCAGGCTCCAGCTGCTGGTCTTTGTACTGTTTCCAGACCTCTCTGTCCACCTTTCTGCTGTGGTGCCACCACCTCAATTGCTTCTGCCTTCTGGTGAGTAGGCTCCCAGCTAGCTTCTGGGACGTTGTAGCAGCTTCCCGGTCTTTGTGCCCTCTGCCTGGAGGAACAGCTTCTCTGTTTCTATGGCCCTTACAGTTGAATCTCCTAAGCAGGTATTGTGTACTCTTGGCCTCCGTGATCAGAGCTTAATAGTTTGTTCTTGAATTTCGATTTTATATTGTTGACTCTGCCTTGGCATTTTTTGGGTAAGATGAGCCTTGGAAAAGCATGGAACACGATATTTGACACCAGTGTGCCCCGGCTCTGGAGGTTGTTTCAGACAGAAGAATGAAGAGTGGCTCAGTTATCTAAAAGACATGAATTATAGAATTAGAAATTACTAAACGAGTGCTTACCCAGTTAAGAAGACAGGATGTTTTTAAAATTAAGGTGATTATCTCAACTCAACAAAATGTTCCTCAGCACTGAACATGTTTGATAAGGGCAGTTGTTGATGTCCTTTTTAAAATGAGTGGCTTGGGGGAGAACTCCTTGGAGCTCTGACAATTTAATCAAGAAAGTGCAAGACCTCATCCTGCGATACTCCCGGTCCAAGCTTAAGCTTCAATGGTGAGAAGTGCCGGTGTGAGCAACAGAGTAAATATCTTGAGGAATTGGCCGAGCTGATTTTGGACATTGAAAATTTCAAGTGTGCCATCGTAAAGGACTCTTTTAAACAGATTTGTCAGATAAAAGAACATGGTAACTTCTTGTCCAATGATGACGATGTACAACAAGCAGATGTCTCATCAACAAATCAAGAGTGATTCATAAGGATTCTTTGGGATCCTTGTTATTGCAGGACTGGTGTGGATTTCTTTTCGTCGTCAATCGAGAAGGGACCATTGTATTTGTTTCTGACTCTGCCTTTGCGTAACCTCACCACCATCTTGAGAAGTCTCTTTGGCACTCTTCATGCCTCCAGTGAGCCACCTCGTTGCAGTATTTGGCTGGTTTTGCATATTGCTCCACACGTTCTTCTTCATCCCAGTATGTTCTTCATTTGTCAGTCAAGGCTTTACAATAACACAGGGTTCCACTATCAATGGTGGGAGAAAAGGGTGACCATAAGGGTAGGGGATTCTGTGGCAGGGTTGTAGGATGCTTTTCCCTAGGTGGTCATCCTTCTCCTCAGGAGAGGAGTCTCTCCCTATGAGGTCCTCCCACAAACTCGGAAGCCTAGGGAGACTTTTGTGTAGCGGCCTCACCACCCTAGCCTCATAGGAAAGGGCTCCCCTCTGGAGAGGGGAGAACTGACCAGCCCTGGTGAATTGTCTCATTATAAGAAGTGAACTCGGCATAAAATCTTACACTATGGAACAAAGTGATTTATATTGGAAAATCAGGGGGAGTATGGTCACAGCAAATCACTGCTGAGTCTCTTTGGTTATTTAGCTAGCAAAGATAATGATACAAGTAACACTCTGAGTGAATATAATTAGTCATGTAAAGACTTTTACAAAGATGTCATTTGTTCTGACAAAGAGACATTAAATTGTGGAATTGCCAGGAAAGACATTGAAGCTAAAGCCTTGCGTTGGGTTCGTACTTGCAATTTAGAACATCTTGCCATGAAGAAAACATACTATGAATTTGTTAGTTAAGGATTTCCTCATTTAACCCCATTTAATTATGTGTTAAACTTTAGAGATCAATCTCTGTGTTGATTATGAGGTTAAGATTTAATGCATTGCCGACTTTGATGATCACTGAAACTCGGAAAACAATTGCCTTTGAATCTAGAATTTGTTGTATCCGTTCTACAGAACTAGAAACAGCATGTCATTTACTGACTCAAAGCACCAACATTATTAGCACACACAAGGCGGCTTACTCTAAATTCATTAGAGACGTAGGCAGCAGACAATCTGATCAATATTGGGCCTATTCGTATTCTGGTAATTTACTGGTCCTCTCTTCTGCCGTGCATCACACATGGCAACTCACTGAATCTTTTCTAAATATTCATTGTGCACCTGTATAGAACCAGCACTATAACAGCTTGGCCACAGGGCGCTGCACTCATCTTTGACCAATGTGATGATTGGCTCCTTTAATTGAGTAAGAGTTAGATCCTCAGAATGTAGGTTTAGTTTGCTGGACATCACTGCTTCAAATTAATATATTATCTGTTTTCTATCTTGCTGGACATCACTGTTTTAAACTACTATACTTTAGCTCTAATGCCATGTGTATTATGAAATGTGGTTCCTCAGTTGTATGTAATGTATGTGTAAAAGGTTCCTTTATTTGTAAACCATATGCACTAATAATGAAGAAAACAATATTTTGAAAACAACTGGAGGCTGGTTGTAGAATTTGAATTTTCAGCCCAGTGCACATGTGAACAACTGCAGACTGTGCGTGGAAGGTGTGAACAAACACATGCTTTTTTTAAACTGCATTTCTTTGAATGTTGCATGTTGTGATTTCCCTATAACAGCATCAGCTTTTTGATACTGCTTCTCACTTACTAGATGCATCAAGCTTACGTGTTTGTACATATTACACACTACCTGGAAAACACTGAGGGAATAAGGTGGCCCTGCTTAATGCATAACTGCCCTGCATTGGATTTAAGAACGGTTTTCCAATGTCTGATTCTTCCCAGTTTTACTGTCCTGCAGATAAAGAGACTATCAACAAAATAATTCCTTGCATTTCTCTTACTGCAACCAAATGAATGAGTTTAAAGTCAGACATTATTTTCCTATGAAATAGATATGTCCAGCTGTGTGTGTGTTTATTTTGTAGCTCATTTGATTGTGTGACCCTCTTAGTGTGCTTTCCGCAAAGCCCTCAAACATCGCTCTTCAATTAACCCACCCTGATTCATGCATCCGACCGCATCCTGACTCTGTAGCCCCATGCATGTACTCCTATGACTATAACGCATGCATATCTATGACTGTATGTAACACGGTAACTATGCCTGAGGGCCTTTTAGAACCAGTTCACCCTAGCACCCAGATGCCTGAGAGCTTGTGCGCGCTATACAAATGAAAAACAAAAAAAAAAAATACAATTTGATGAAGACAGCATCAACCCTTTATCTATTGCAAAAGGAACCTTATATTAATCTAAGCAATGATGAGCTAAAATTGAGATGTACTTTTTCTGAGACTAATCAATCTGTAAATACTGCAATACAACTGAGTGGGTGCTTTAACTGTTCAATAACATTTCATACACATGACATGATATGATATCATAAGACATTGCAACTCTTCTATTACTATTTCTTTTGGGCCAGGTATTTTTAAAATGTCTCTTTTGTCCCTTTCACCTCAATAATATTTACAGTCGTTCGAACTACCACTTGTGCATTGTCTTATTACAATTTCTCTAGGGCCTCTTTTGACACCATGTGTTTCACACCTAATCAATGCATTTCAATGTGAATTTTGATTTGGAGAAATTTATCAAATATTAATGTGACTCAATGGAAACAAATAATAATTTACACATAAGGACCTATTTAAGAGTGATTATCATGCAGGTTTGTCTTCATATTAATTAATTTATTTGATGGAATTGCAATTTTTATGACCAGTGTCAATTTCTCTGTTGCCTACGAGAAAGGTTAGAGTTAAACAAATGTCTATCTATATACCGTTCCAATTTTTATTTGATTACGCTGCTGTGTAAGTATTCGACGCACGCTCCCAAAAAACAAGTGTAAAAATAAACAAATAATAGTAGGTATGTTTATTATTAGTGAGTACCTATGATTCATATTGAATGTAAGGAATACTTTCATTCTCCATCAAATGTTATCTAACTTCTCTGGTTTCAATATTTGATAGCTGACTATTACCCTCCCTGACTATTGCCCTCCCTCCCCTATTAGATCCCCACCTTCTTGTTTCTATGCTCCATAACCTTATACTTCCCCCTATGATTGTAAAGCTCTCTGTTGCTTCCCAAAGCTAGGTTCGCGCTCAATAAATACCTTAATAATAGTAATAACGGCTAAAAATGATCTGAAAAAGGGCAAATACATTTTCAATCAAGTTAATATATTAATAATATTCCTTTGCTGAGAAATTGTCATTAGAATATCTAATTTTAAACTCTAGCTATTTTTACCTTAAGAGAGACAATTTCCATATGTTGTATGAGGAGTTCGCCCGTATTGTGCCCGCCTCATTAACCTGATGTAGCAATGGAAACTTGTAGTACATTTTAAATACTGCCTTTTTCTATTTCTTCAAATGAACGCTGTTTTTTGAAGACCTGCTTGGTATGGATCATAAATAACATAAATGATTACTTTTGGGTATGGGTTCTTGATATGACACCCCGATATTTGTTGTGGCACACCGTGTTTACTATTACTGAGCCACATTAAATAGTCAGCAGACACAAGGATGCTATATGTACGTTTCAGAAAAATGTATGTTGTGCATATTCATGTCATTATGGTCTACCAGCTTTTAGTTTTTCATCTTCATATATGTTCATAAATTGAATACAGATAACATTAATTATTACGTGGAGAATCCCTTTTTATTGATTTACATCGAAACGATACTAAAGAAATAGGTATTTATTCCAAAGAATGTGCCAGATTGTTTAGTCCTTTACCTGATGTAGCACTGTACACAATTCAAAATGTTGGTAGGTCTGCATGTAAGTTAAATATTACAATTAATATGCTTTAATGATCTCTTGTGTTGTCATATGTATACTTATATAGACATCTCTTTAAATCAATAATTACAATGCACCTGCTTGATATATGTGTGGCACTGATAGTATTTTATCTTCTTGGGAGAGTAGAAAAACACCTATTGTCCTACAGGTATTCATACATTTACAAACATTTTTATTTAAATGCCATTATGTTAATTCAAACACAAATCTCACATTTCTTGTTTCAAAACAAGCCTTAATTATTTACTTCAATTATGTAAGATTGTTAAGCGTTTCTTCGCACACTCACACACATCCCAGAACACCGCTAGCATTGCCACAACACCTCCCTCCTGCTCGCACAACAATCCTAGGGTACAAGACTCACGTGCTTTGGTTGCCCCGCAGGACCGATTACGGCGTGCCAGGTGAAATGTGCAGACTCATCTGCATCCCTTTTTGCACTGGCAGTTGCCATGGAGATCACACGCCAGAAGGATCGGCAGAACGCTTCTGCATCGCTCAGCTGCTTCTAACAGTTCACGTGACTCACTGCGTCCATCACTTGATAGCAGAGTGTGTCACGTGACTAGGAAGCGGCCAATACAAAACGCCTGATATGCGAAGCAGCCTTCACTTCTCAGCTGTCTTCTGGACCCTGTTTGGCGTTACGTCTTGTTTTGCTTTGTTGGATTGCCTTGACCTCTGATTACTCACCTGGACTTCTTTGGATTACCCTTCTGCCTTTCTAATTGGAACTGTTGACTCGTTGCCGACTTCTGGACCATCCTCCACTTTGCACTTGGATTTCCCTTGGACACTCGTGTTTGTGAATCCATTAAGTTCTTGTTTCCTGGGAATTTCGCTACGCAACCAAACCTTCCACAGGTGGGCTAGCCTACATTCACGCGTGGCACTGGTCCCTGCAGGACTTGGGGCTGCCACGCACCTGAGTCTCGAACCATCTCCAGCACATAGGTTTTCCGCGTCCTGACCCATTGGATAGGTAAGACCCTTTTGAGTTGTTATATAGTGTATTACTGTCATTGCCTGGTGCTTAATATCATTTATCCTACAGCGGCTTTGTGGTTATCGGGCTCCCATGGATCCAGGCAGCGACATCTCCCACCTGTGGCCCCAAAGGTCGCAAAGGGAGTACTATTGAGTTTCCCTGTGCGTCACTTGAGGACGGAGGTATCTACGGTCTACACGACTCTCAAGTCAGAACAGACTGAGAAGCCTTATAGTCGTGTTAGATCATGCAGGGATCCACGGACGAACCCATGGCCGCGTTAGTCCAGGCCATTACAGTATTACGGGCAGACATGGCCGCGGCAAATACGGTCATACACCAAAGGCTAGACTCCATACAGAGCGTTCAGCATCCTCTCCCTGCAGACCCCGAGTTCGGGGATGCTGTCGCTCCGCCTACACCGCCTCCGGTGCCTAGCGCCCCCGCCCGACTCCTGTAGTTCTCCCATCTCCCTTTCCTTTAGCAGCTCCTGAACGCTATCATGGTGATCCCAAGAAATTCAGGACCTTCATCAACCAGTGCAAATTACACTTCTTGTGTAGACCCCTTGCCTTCCCTGAAGCAACCACCAAAGCAGCCTTTACCTTATCGCATTTAGCCGGCACAGCCGCTGCCTGGGCTAACCCCTTGTTAGAGAATGACAGCCCTACTCTCTATGAATTCGACCTTCTTGTGACTGAGATTTCCGTAGTCTTCGACACCTGACACAAGGATCAGTCTAGGGATTTAGAATTACTCGAGTTGACCCAGAGTAGGGGTTCACTAATAGACTATATTACACACTTCAACCAGTTGGTCGCAGAAACCTCATGGCCAGAAAGTAAACGGGCGGTGGTTTTTTACAGGGGTCTGAATAACCCTATGAAGGATGCCCTTTCAGTGGTTCCCTCTTTGCCCACTCAGTACCAAGAACTAGTTGATCTGGCGTTACAGGTAGACGCACGCCGGTCTGAGCGCAGGGCCGAGTTGGGATTTTCTCATTCAGCAACTGTCACTCCCCCCGCTTCTGCCTCAGAGGAACCCATGCAAGTGGGGAGAATACGGAGTCCCATTACCTCGTAAGAGAGAGAACGGAGGAGGATGGACAATGCATGTTTTTATTGTGGATTAACAGGACATTACGTTAAGTAATGTCCACGACGTCCAAAAAAGGCCCAGGTTTTTTGGACTGCTCGACCGTAGATCCGGGGACTAGGTTGAGCACCCAAACATCATCCTCGGCCACACCTCCTGCTTTTGGTCGTATACGACCCGTCTATGTGCAGGCCGTCCTTCGTCCCTCTTCAGGTGTTTATCACTCGGTCACGATAATCATAGATTCCGGTGCCACAGGAAACTACATAGACATTGCCTTAGCTCACTCACTCAACTTGCCCCTATTGGTTAAGACCCGACCCGAACCGGTGCAAGCCGTGGACGGTACTTTCTTGATTTCCAGTCCTATTAAGCACCAAACCGCCCCTCTCTTATTGACCATACAGGACATCCACATGGAGACAATGAGTTTTGTTCTAATTTTCATGCCCTAGTTTGGCCTTATATTGGGAATACCCAGGTTACGTTAGCATAATCCACCCATCGATTGGAAAAGGGGTACTGTTCTCTTCGAATCAGACATCTGTCAAAACTACTGTCTCCTGGCACATCATGAGGTCGTCACACCATCACAGGCCCTGGGCGCTATTGCTCATCTCACATTGGAAGACAATGGGCCCGTGTTTGCGGGAACACACACTATTGGGGTGGTCGCCAACGAGGTTCCGCCTGTGTACGGGGATTACGAGACAGAGTCTGATCGTGGCTCCTCTGAGGTGCTTCCACCACACCGGGCTTATGACTGCCCAATAGAACTTGTCCCTGACTCTGCCATACCCACAGGTAGGATATACTCCCTATCCCCCTCAGAGGAACAAGCCTTGAAACAGTATGTACAGAAAGCTTTACAATTAGGTCACATTCGTCCCTCTACTTCTCCAGCTGCAAGTCCCATCTTTTTTGTCCCTAAAAAGGAAGGGGCCCTCCGCCCTTGTGTGGACTACCACCGCCTCAATGCTATCACCAAATAGGATAGATACCCGATTCCTTTGATCACTCCACTTCTGGACCGTTTGTCTCATGCATCCATTTTTACCAAATTGGATCTACGGGGCGCATACAATTTGGTGTGCGTCCACAAGGGGGATGAGTGGAAAGCCGCCTTCTGTACTCGTTATGGATTATACGAATACCTAGTCATGCCCTTTGGCTTATGCAATGCCCCGGCTACCTTCCAGCGGTTTATGAACGACATCTTCAGGGACATTCTGGACGTGTTCATGGTAGTGTATTTGGATGATATACTTATCTTTTCACGAGATCTGGATGAGCACGTGCAGCATGTCCGGGAAGTCCTCTCCCGCCTAAGGAAACACTCCCTGTTCGCTAAGCCCGAAAAGTACCAATTCCATAAAAAATCTGTTGAGTTTATGGGCTTTCACATCACCCCAGGAGGCCTAGCAATGAATGAATCTAAGGCACGAGCGGTCCTGGAATGGCCGGTTCCCCAGACACTCAAGGACTTACAGGCCTTTTTGCGCTTCGCCAACTTCTATAGGCGCTTCATTTCGTCTTTTTCTGCTATTGTAGCCCCACTCATGGTATTGACCAGTCCCCAGGTGCCCTATCACTGGCAGAAAGAGCAGCAGGATTCCTTGGAAGCCCTAAAAACCACTTTCACCACAGCTCCGGTCCTCCAACACCCCAACCCTGAGTTACCGTTTATAGTCGAGGCGGATGCTTCTTCTTTTGCCCTCGGTGCAGTACTGTCGCAGACCTGTCCTACCTCTGGCAACTACATCCTGTGGCGTACCACTCCCGCAAGTTCACCAGTTCGGAGGCTCATTATACGGTGACGGAGAAGGATCTCCTGGCGGTAATGGATGCATTTCGGTTTTGGCGGCACCATCTCCTGGGGGCCAAACATCGAGTCACTGTATATTCCGATCACCAGAACCTGCAGGACATGACTTCCCTGAAGTGCATCAACAGCAGACAGGTCAGGTGGCACCTGTTTTTTGCCGCTTTCGACTTCCACATCACACATCGCCCTGCGGTCGCACATGGTAAGGCGGATGTTTTGTCTCGCTCTCCGGGGGGGGTCTCCTTGCTGAGTTACCCTGATTCTCTCCTCGACAAGAGTCACATAGTTTGTCTTTGTATGCCTTCGCTCTCGCTGTTAGATTCAGTACGTGAGTGGACGAGGTGTCACCCTGAACAACTGCTGGATTGGGATCCGGTATATCGTGACGGGTTGCCCTTCGTACACAATCGCCTGTTTCTTCCCACACCCCAAACCCGTAATCTCGCCCTCGAATGGTCTCATGACGCCCCCATCAACGGACACCCTGGCCAGAAACGCACTATGGACCTCCTTAAACGGTGGTGTTGGTGGCCCTCCATGAAGCGCGATGTAGAGTGTTATGTAAATACCTGCTCTGTTTGCGCGCAATGCAAACATTGGAGGGGGGCGCCTGATTGGACTGCTGCTACCACTACCCATACCCCCGAGGCCATGGCACACCTTGACCATGGATTTCGTGACCGATCTACCGAGGGTTCGGGGTTTTGATACTATCTGGGTGGTAGTGGATTCATTTACCAAAATGGCCCGTTTTGTTCCATGTAAGCGGATCCCTTCGGCCCCGGTCCTGGCCGACTTGTTTTTTGAATCTGTGTTCTCTTTGTTTGGGCTTCCCTCCATTCTCATCTCTGACCGTGGTTCCCAATTTACGTCTTGTTTTTGGCGTGCCTTGACGAAGCTACTCGACGCAGTATTACTCGGCCTACCATCCCGAGACGGATGGGCAAACCAAGCGGACTAACCAGTCCATGGAGCAGTATTTGCGCTGCCTGGTTATGCAACAGCAGGCCTCCTGGCTGGGCGTCTTGCGCCTTGCCGAATTCGCCTGTTAATGCAACCCATTCTGCTACGGGCCTGTCTCCTTTCTATGCCCTCTATGGTCAACATCCCAGGGTCTTGCCCATCCCTGATATGTCCATGCCCACGAATCCTGCTGCTGCGGCTTGCCTTAGGGACCTGTCTTCTGTTCATGCCCGTACCCTTGTGCACCTTGGTGAGGCACAGGCCTCCAAGAAGTCGAACGCTGATGGGAGGCGCTTGACGGCCCCAGCCTTTTCTGTGGGTTCCCGTGTATGGCTGTCCTCTCGCCATCTGCGCCTGGTTGGCTGTCGCAAACTCCTGCCCCGCTTTGTTGGTCCCTATGTTGTCTCTCAGGTAATCAATCCAGTGGCTTTCTGCCTGGTTCTTCCGTCTTCTTGGCGCATTCACCCCGTCTTCCATGTCTCCCTTCTCAAGCCCTGCCCCGACTCCTCCCGTCTCCCTGCCCTGGTTGCCCCTGTGTCTCTGGCTTCCCCTGATGTGTTTGATGTTTCTGCTATCCTGGGTTCTCGTTTATTTAGGGGCTGTCTGCAGTACCTCATGGACTGGTCGGGTTATGGTCCGGAGGAACACTCCTGGGTGCTTGCTGTGGAGGTTCACGTGCCCCGGCTGGTGTCCCGTTTTCATATGGACCATCTGTCCAGACCACGGGGTCGTGGGCCCTTGGGGGGGGGTCTGTTAGGCGTTCCTTCGCACACTCACACACATCCCAGAACACTGCTAGCATTGCCACAACACCTCCCTCCTGCTCGCACAACAATCCTAGGGTACGAGACTCACATGCTTCGGTTGTCCCGCAGGACTGATTACGGCGTGCCAGGTGCAATGTGCAGACTCGTCTGCATCCCTTTTTGCACTGGCAGTTGCCATGGAGATCACACGCCAAAAGGATCGGCAGAACGCTTCCGCATCGCTCAGCTGCTTCTAACAGTTCACATGACTCACTGCATCCATCACGTGATAGCAGAGTGCGTCACGTGACTAGGAAGCGCCCAATACAAAACGCCTGATACGCGAAGCAGCCTTCACTTCTCAGCTGTCTTCTGGACCCTCTTTGGCGTTACGTCTTGCTTTGCTTCGTTGGATTGCCTTGACCTCTGATTACTCACCTGGACTTCTTTGGATTACCCTTCTGCCTTTCTAATTGGAACTGTTGACTCGTTGCCGACTTCTGGACCGTCCTCCACTTTGCACTTGGATTTCCCTTGGGCACTCGTGTTTGTGAATCCATTAAGTTCTTGTTTCCTGGGAATTACGCTAGACAACCAAGCCTTCCACAGGTGGGCTCGCCTACATTCACGCATAGCACTGGTCCCTGCAGGACTTGGGGCTGCCGCGCACCTGACTCTCGAACCATCTCCAGCAAATAGGTTTTCCGCGTCCTGACCCATTGGATAGGTAAGACCCTTTTGAGTTGTTATATAGTGTATTACTGTCATTGCCTGGTGCTTAATATCATTTTTCCTACAGCGGCTTTGTGGTTCTCGAGATCCCGTGGATCCAGGCAGCGACATCTCCCACCTGTTGCCCCAAAGGTTGCACAGGGAATACTATTGAGTTTCCCTGTGCGTCACTTGAGGACGGAGGTATCTACGGTCTACACAACTCTCAAGTCAGAACAAGGATCCTAGATGTAGGAAACTGGGCACACTGTTCTGGTGTGTACATTAATCCTGAATTCACTCTTCCTCTTAATGTATTCTGTGTCTTTGTTGATCCTCTTCTCAACCTTAAATAATGTGCAAATCCAAAATGGCTCTCTTCGTCCCAACATCAGTTCCGTTCTTCCCAATGTTTCTTCTGCTTTCACATGTTCTTAACTAGTTACAGTTCCAAGCCCTTAGAAAATATACATCAACGAATTTATAAGGTGCAAAACAATATTTGAAATATATGTGGTAATCTTTACTTGCAATCCCATACATGTTGGAAGATTAATAAGACCAGTTGGGACCAGAATTAGGGAACATTTTAGTCCAGTGGAGAATGGAGATGTTGCATATCCACTTGCAGTTAATTGGCAAGGGAAACACTGTGTTTACTGAGACACCAGTGTGAACACATGCATTTTTACATACAAGTGAAATTCTATCAATCTTTCTCCCTATTGAGTACCATAAGCTCGGTGGAAGGCTGTGGAAGCTAAAGTCCAGAAAGTGCCCGACTTGAGGGTTATTATTCCATCCAGGAGTCACTGGAACGCAACAATCATCCTGGTGCACAAAAACGTACGGTCCGGCGGTAACCATGCCGTAGCTACTGGGCGCTTGCTGCCAGACCTGTAAATATTTACCGGCACCTGACTTCCCGGTGCCACCGGGAGATTACAACAGACTATGGGAGTGGGGTGCTAACGGTGCCGGTGCTTCCATGACCAGTCTGCCTACCGTGGCCGCTGTGCCCGGCAGGGTCAGACCTGTCAGACTCGGCGGCTGCGGCAAGCAGACCTGTAATATGCCGGTCTGGAAACAAAATTGATTGTAAGCTTAACAGCACCCTTGTTTCCAGATCGGCAGGGTCATAATGAGGTCTGGTAAGGCTTTGAGCTTCTATATTGACTTCCACTAGTGGAATCCCCTGCTTCTCCTGCTTTGAAACCTGCCCAATGCCACTCATTGACAAATATGTTGAGAGAGTGGGGTCAGTCTAGCTCCTATCTGTGATTGACCCTAAAAAGGGATAGTGGCAGATTCCACTGGCAAACGAGGACCAGGTAAAGTCTGCCTTCATGACCCCAATATGTCTAGTTAAATTTACAGTGCTGTCCTTTGTGTGTTCCAGCCACTTTCCAAAGGGTAATGGATATGATTCTGCAGCCCCACCAAGGGTTTCCTGCGGCATACCTGGATGACATAGTCACTATCATAGCCAAAACCTTCCAAGGCACAGAGCTCACTGCAAAACCAGATTAACGGTCCTCTTGTATTACCTTAAATCCACTACCTGGGTTTCCAAATGAACAGTGATTCCCCAAATGGATAGTATTGGGAGTATTCCAGTCCGAAGAGTAAGGAAGGGCTAGGAGCATTTATAGTCTGGGTACTACAACTGGCTTTTTCCAATAATCCCAGATTTCTCTATGATTTCTTGGCCATCTGCAGGTCTCTTACTGACCAGTTTAAAGCATCCAAGCATACCCAGATCCGGGAACCGATAGGATGGAGAAAGACTTTAGAGAATTAAAGCACTCACTATGCCACCCACTGCTCCTCATAATGCTAGACTTTTATAAGCGCTTCACACTACAATAAGACAGTTCTTTATTTGGCATAGGGGCAGTCCTCTCCCAAAATCGAAATCTAGTGGAGTCGCAGACCGTACACATTAGTAGGAAGTTCCACCGCAGAGAACAAAATTACACAATTGTAGAATTATATTACTGTTAATCTGGTGGGCTATAGATTAGAACTTCAAGACATGTACCCGTCACCTGGCTCTCTACGGTCACAAAAGCCAGAGTTATGCAAGGGTCCCTGGTCTTACAAGCACATACCTTGACAGGACAGTGATTCACTGCCAGCCTCCCCTTTCAGGGTCCAGTGGAGCACATAGTGGGGTGGTGAGAGTGGTCAGGTGCTTACTTAAGCAGATTTGTTCTCATGAGGCTGCCATATTAGAAGAACCATTCCAACACCATAGCTAGACCTAAACATGCAGCGGAACACATGTAACCTTTCCCTTCATGGGGACAAAACAAACGAGAAAATAAACAGACCCCATTCTCTCAGATTCACTAGCATGGCCGCAGGGATCACAACGTTGATAATTCACCACGACTAAGACATTGTAAATTGCCTGAACTGTGAAGATAATCCACCATTAGACATAGGGGTTAGTCTTCTGATGGCTGCTGAAAAGCTGGAATCTGATAGACTGTGGTCACTGCATGGTCCATCGTAGTCCAATATTATGGAAGCGCTTAGGCTTTTTATGGTGACTACTACTACTGTGCTCCACCAGGCATGCGTGAACAGCAGTGATGCTAAATATCTAAATGATTATCCATGTGGTGGTACACAGTACATTTGGCACCAGGAAAAAGATGGTAAGACTTTAGAGGAAAGTTCAACAGTTTTATTTGGGATTTGTTACAAAGTGAGCAAACTGAAACTAAAATGGGTTCAAATCCAAAAGTAAAATTGTCATATATGTTCTCCTAAATTCTCAAAGAGTGGCCACTAGACCGGCGCGGTCCCACAATATTCCCAATGGCCCCTCCGTGGACTCACACTTTCTCAGCCTTTGTTTGAAACCAAAAGTCTGTGACAAGTTCTTCTCTATCCAAGGGGGTTACCTCCACCCTTGTTGATAAATATGAGTCTCTTGCCACGTGTGAATGACTAACTGTAAGATTTCTAGGGACCCAAACCCCAGGATTATCTAGGGCAAAGTATTGGTAATGCCGCTTACGTGCCAGGGGTCTCTAAGGTCAAAGCTATGAAGAGGTGGCTAGGTAGTCACGCAGGCCTGTTCTTTCCTGGACCTCTCTTGCTTCTACCCCTCTCACCTGTCTGATTCTGTTTTGCCCACCTACCCGCCATGCCCACACATGTTCCTCCTAACACTATCTGTTCCTACCTAGGTCTGGCCTAGCCCGCCGCTCCTGCTACATATGTAGCTAGCAATATGACCCAAGCTATAATGTAATATCTTAACCTTTCCCCCTGAACTCTGACCTACTCTGAAATTATGTTATCACCTCCTTCGTTTTGGCTTCTCCCTCCACTGCCTCCCTCAGCAACACCTGAACTCTCTGTTCTTCATGAAAATAAAAAGGGAATAGGAGATGAGCGGACATAAGGACGGCCCCCCTCGGACCCGTGAGCCAGCAAAATAGGACTTGCCTAGAGCTGGGCTATGCACCGCTACACCAGAAAAACAAAATTGAAAAGGCTTATATTGGAACTCAGAGGCGTTGCTAGGGGGGGGCTAAGGGGGCTATGGCCCCTGGTCTTTTGGCTGTAGCCCCGGATAGAATCTCAGGAGCTACACCCAAAAGGCTAGCTAGCCCCCAGTCCCAACAGTTCCGACATCAGCGTAGCCCCGGGTCTTTTACAGACCTAGCAACACCCCTGTTGGAACTCAGGGGTTGGCAATTGTCAGGCAAAGGCATCTGAGCTGGGTTGAGGCATGTTGCTCAAGTTTTAAAGTTTGCAACATGGCAACATAGAGAGAAACGTGAATTTTGAGTCAATATCCAGCAGTTACTCCGTGTGAGTGCAGATTCGCCAAGCACTCACAGGAGAAAGGCTCTTTTGGGAGATGTATCTTCGTCCTGGGAGTGGTCCTATGACAATCAGGTCAAGCCCTGGTACGTTTCTGATCACAGAAGTTGCAGGCAGTGTGGAGCAGAATTGGGCACAACCCTTCAAATCCCCTACAGCCATGCAATGATGATTCATTTGTGTTGCGCAGGCAGTAGAGGAAGTGTTATGTTGCTGTCAACTGTCCTCATATTCTGGAATTATAGCTCCTCTCCATGTCACCCCATGTCAATATTTCTGTGAAATACTGGCTATGTTTGACAAAGGCCACTCTGCACAGAAACGCCCCAGAAATAAAAGCAGTTCCAAACACCAAAACTGCCAATACCAGAAGTTCTCCATCATGCCATCATGCCATATTCATTGATAGTCACGAACAGAGAATGCCTCCACCTTTTGGGTAGATCAACGTAGAGAGTCATTTTCTGAGGGAGTAATTGTAATTTTCTTCCATTTTCTGAACTCAGATCTGGTGCCCTGCTTTTTCCTCTCATTGTATGTGTCCTGCAGGGATGTTGACATCACATTTAGGATGCATTGTCTATACAGGAGATGGTGAGAGAGCTGTGGATAGGTTTTACTGGAGAAACTGTTACTCTGGCCTACCTTGCAAAATACCAGAGTACCAGGAGGCAGTGTCTACTTCTGCATTTGTTATTTTCTACTTTTGTGTTAATTATTATTTGTTAATCCTGTAACAAATGCACCGATTCAAAAGCACTACTAACCAATCAATACCCAGTACACAAAATTAAACATTTTCTTGGTGCTCAAAAAAATTGATAATCCGTTGAAAATGGTGTGTATTTTTGTAAAAAGAAGCAATTAAATTCAAGGAAAATTTTTAATTATACTAAAATTGTACTAACATTGCACACTGACTCTTTTGAAAAAACTACGATGTTAATTTGAAATGTTCACCTCCAATATTTATTGTCGTTACAATAGGACTGTTATGCTTGTCTTACTAAGCAAAGCATATTACCTAAACCTCGAACATCTTGTAAGCAAAGGTTATTATTTCAAAATTGGCAAAGCATATAGTAGTCATTTAAATACCGTTATGTTAAATTGAAGGGGATAAATAACACCAATAGGGGCTTCTGGCTGTTTTCCAAAGAATCAAAAAGCATTTTGGGAACATAAGGATCTTTATATCTAACAAACATATCTGTGCAAAAGTCTTGACGGATATATAGCTGTGATAAAAGGGTCGTATACTTGATTCACTAAGCACATAATGCACTCCGGCAAAAAATGGTTTGCAAACATCACCCATATATATTCATATTCATTGCGACAGTCTTAAGATTTGACCATATGGATAGAATTTGTCAATATGGTTCTTCTTTTCTGTGGTTTGCACAGAAGTGATGGTTGTCAAGAAATCTAAACAGAAAAACACAGACTGCAGCCACACACTCATACTAAAAATAAATGACACTGCTTACCCGCGTTTTAAGTAGTATGTGGCCCGGGTACTGTAGGCATCAATGAAATGTTCCAACATTGAAAAGGGGCAGGTATCTAAAGTAAAAAATTGAATAAAAACAACACTTTGAGACAAGCATTGAGTAAGTTTAGGAGAAATGCCAGGAACTTTAGTATGGGGCTCATTCTGAGCCTGCTGGTCGGGAATCAACGGTGCCGATAAGCTTACCAGCACTGTTGTTTCCGTACCGGCATATTACAGCTCTGCAAATAATTTTGCACACAATTCACATGGATTCAAATACTACATGCCTGGTATTGTTCTCCATCCAGACTGATAAGTAAAACTGGAAATTACACCTGATGGATGGTTACATCAACGGACTATGGCTTAATGATATGATATGTGTTTTATAACATGCCTGTACACATGTGTTTCTAGGCACGATACACATACACATACCCGGGCACTGTCATATACTAGACATCTTTTGGTCCCAAGTAAGGTTCTCAAATGATTTGAAAATAGTCTTAGTAAAAGTGATATTGCTGCATGATTGTGTGGAAAGGTACAGAGCAACATCTACAGATAGCTAATTGTTGCAAGTATGATGGTTAAGAAAGCTACCCTTCTACAGTGAAACAATGTTCAAGGCCCTCACTTGATACCTGACTCGCATGATAAAATCAAGGAAAGCATTAAAGTATTATCTACCGCACTTACTTTCAAAGAATTGTGGAATGGCATTTTTGAGTCACCACCATGATGACACTGCGCTGCATATATTACTTGTCCCTCCACAGTAGATAATTCCTCTGAGAGCCAAGGGAATGTGCTAGGTCCCTCCACTAGACACTGAGCACATCTTTCACCTTTCTCACTTTTCCAAATGTTCTCAATCTTCAAATCTTCAACCGCACCACTGACGGCCTGAAAGCCAACAAACTCAATGCTGGCCTTCAATCAACGTTCAATAGCAGGGACTCAACATTGAAAATGCCCACTCACGTATAGCTCCCTCACTACAGCTCATGACGGCCATCTGTCGTGCATCCTCATTATCCATGATCTATATGCTGCCTTTGACACAGTTGATCACCACTCCATCCATCAGATTCTCGCAGATATTGGCTTTCTGGGCACCCTCTTCACTTGGGTAGCCTCCTACCTGGCTCATCACTCTCCCGAAACATGGTTGCCTCTTCTTCCTGTCTCCATGTGGTGGGGTGTTCGAAAAGGGGCTGTTCTTGTTCTATCCTCTTGACACTCAGTTGTCAGAAAAATCATCTTCCCCTTTGACTTCTCCTGTGATCTACATTCTGATGATATACAAATCTTCTCATCTCTCACCTCCTTCACATTGCACTGCCCTATCACATAAATAACTGTGCATCTGCTATCCGTTACTTAATGGTAACTTCTGCATGATTCGCAACTCCTCTAAAAGCAAAGTGATCTTTCTCCTTGGCTACGATCATATGCCTCTGTTACTCTGTTCTATATACTTTCTCCCTGAACCCCAGACCCTAAAACTTGCAATCTATGTTTTTCTCGAATCTGTAAATTTTACAGTTCATCCCTTTCACTGCTATGGCTGATGGGCTTAAACTCATGAATATCGATAAAACCTTTTCCATTTCAAATTTCACACGCATGGTGTCATGGCCTACAGAACACGCCCCTTTTGGACTTCCTGCTCCTTGTCTGAACAGGGCTTACACTCCCTTGTACTTCCAACATGGCCGTCCACTGTGAAACACCTTCCTCGCTCTACACGTTGGACGTAGCGTGTTCTATTAAAGACCACGCCTCCCGCGGCTCTGCGTGTCTCAATGCTATTGCGAAGTAGCCACCAGACGGTTGCCCGGTAGCTCACGGTATTGTTTTCCTTGGTTCTTTCCCAGCCAACCCCATTCCTAGTCCCTTTCCTTCCTTTCTTGATTCCTGGACTCGTGTGCTGAGTAGCGCACTATGTAAATTTTCCGGATTCCTGGATCTTTGCATCCCGGAACTTTGAATGCATGCTGGAGTCGGAAGAGACTCGTGCAGCCTTATTCAAGACCCGATCCGTCCACAAGAAGGCATCGACCAAGAAATCCAGCAAAGATCGAACTCAGGTGAGAAGGGGGGAACTCCTTGACAGTTTGAGATGCCACCCGACTGAACTCGATATGGACATGGAAGCGGCCGTCCAGGACCTGATGCGTGGCATGCAAGAGCTATCAACCGAGGTGCAGAATCTAAAGGCGGAAAAGGCCGCTCTGAAACAATTAGTTCTATTCCGTGATTCTGCCACAAAGGAAAGTGTGTTGCTGGGGGGCATAGTGGACAAATACGATGGGTCGGCAAAAACCCTTCACAGATTCCTGGATTCATGTTTGGTCCACTTTACTTTTAAACCCTACTATTTTTCAACTCCCAGGGCTAAGGTGGGGTTCATAATTTCCCACCTTTCAGGAAATGCCTTAACCTGGGCTACGCCCCTCGTTAATTCCGGCGATGCTCTCCTAGATGACTATGATGGCTTCATACAAGTCCTTAAGACCATGTTTGACCGTCCAGAGCAGGTCTATAGTGCCCAGTTAGCCTGTTAGACTTTCAGAAAGGATCCCAGGATATGCTCACCTATGTTACCCGATTCAAGCAATTAGTCAAGGAAGCTAATTGGTCCCCTGAGGCAAGTTTTACCCTTTTCAGGAGAGGAAAGAATGAGGAGATTAAGGATGAGTTGGCCAGAGTGGCTCGCCCAAACTCATTCCAGGCACCAATGGACCTTGCCATGCAAATAGATTTCCGTATCCAGGAAAGGAAGGCAGAGAAGAAGAAATCCAGAGGTAATCCTCCAAAAGTGTCCTTTGAGAGTACCACCAAGACGGACACAAACCCAGGCTCAGTCTCTGAACCAGAACCCATGCAGATAAGAGCCTTCCCTGGACCTATATCCCTGCAAGAAAGGATGAGAAGGATTCATACGGGGTTGTGCATGTATTGTGCCTCAAACACTTGGTTAGGGAGTGTCCTCTAGCCCCTCCTCGGCGTTCGGGAAACGCCAGCTCCCGATCCTAGATGGAGCAGAGCTTCGGGAGAGAGATGTTTGCTCCACATCAATTCCATCCTTGAACTCTCCTGGACAAAACAATTTGGTGATACTACAAGCCTTCCTGTCGGCCTCCAAGAATAAGACCTATCCCATTCGGGCCTGTTGAAGCAATCGACGGAGGACCCCTCACTTCAGGACCCATAAGCCTGCAGACAAAAGAGATCCAGCTTTCTATAAACCATGACCAAGAGCGTATTACATTCGACATCATTAAGTCAGCTCATTAACCCATGGTATTGGGTATGCCCTGGTTACAGAAGCACAATCCGTATATCAATTGGACAGCAGGATCACTATTCCTAGGCTCAGAGTTATGTATGTCCCACTGTCTATTCCTGGACCCCCACCCCCTAAAGAACCACCAACAGACCAGCAAGCACCACTCATGGTTTCCAATATCATACAAGTCCCAGAGGCCCATCAGGGATATGCTGATGTATTTTCAACTGCCATAGTCCAGGCCTTACCCTCTCACAGACCTGAAGACTGTGCCATAGATACAGATCCCTCAGCAGTGTTTCCCTTCGGCAGAATGTTCATCCTTTCCGAACCAGAGAAAAAGGCCCTCCGAGAATACCTGGATACCAACCTTGAAAACGGCACCTTAAGACCCTCAAAATCTCCAGCGGGTGCTTCGTTGTTCTTTGTTCCCAAGAAGGACACCAAGGAACTCAGACCTTGCCTCGACTATCGTGGCTTGAATCAATGCACCCTCAAAGATCGGTACCCACTGCCCCTGATCTTGGATATCCTGGAAGCTGTGAGAGGCGCCGTAATATTCACGAAGTTGGATCTCCGGGGTGCCTATCATTTGAACCGTGTCCGGGAAGGAGACGAATGGAAAACAGCCTTTAGAACACCCTTTGGTCACTATGCATATCTAGTCATGCACTTTGGACTAGCTAATGCCCCCGCAGTTTTTCAACCTTTTATGGATAGGGTGTTTTCTGACATGTTATTCCTCTTCGTCATTGTCTATCTGGACGACATATTGATCTTTTCCAAGGATCCTCTAAAGCCTGAAGAACATGTAAAGGCGGTATTACAACGACTCCGTGAACACAAACTTTTAGCCAAACCCGAAAAATGCTTGTTTCACGTTACTTCTGTTCACTACCTAGGATTCATCCTTAGCCCAGAAGGAATTGGTATGGACCCTTCAAAGGTAAAGGCCATACTGGCATGGCCCGCTCCCACGTCCGTGAAACAAGTTAAATCCTTCCTGGGGCTTGCCAACTTCTACCGGAAGTTCATTTCTACCTTTTCCGAGATCGTTCAGCCGATCGTTGCTCTCTTGAAGAAAGACACCCCCTTTATCTGGTCTACACCGCAAGATAAGGCTTTGCAACGTTTAAAGACAGAGTTCACGCAAGCCCCCATCTTGACCCAACCCGACATAAATCGGCCATTCCTAGTGGAAACGGATGCCTCTAACTACGCCATAGAAGCGGTCTTGAAGCAGGAACTTGAGGATAAACTGGAACACCCCATTGCTTACCTTTCACGAACCCTGACTCCCAGTGAGACACATTACTCCATCCTGGAAAAGGAACTGTTAGCCATCCGACAAGCCTTCACTGAATGGCGACATCTACTTCTGGGTGCTAGATATCCAGTTCAGGTCTGCACGGACCATCGGAATCTTCAAATTCTACAGTCATTGGAGTGTAGGAACAGTCGTCAGGTGCGTTGGGCCTACTTCTTTGCCCAGTACCAATTCCACATCACTCATGTTCCCGGATCACAAAACCTGATTACTGACACCTTATCTCGACGTCTTCACTATGTAGCTACTGAAGATAGGGCCTATCCTAAGATGTTTCCCCACACGATCTTTATAGCTCAAGCAGTCAACCTCCTGGAAGAAATTCAAGTGCAAACCCAATCCTCTGACCTCTGGAAGGATATTTCAAGGAAGAATCCATGGAACCTAAGAGTTAAGGAAGGATATTTATTCAAGGACAATGCACTGGTCATTCCTACACAGAAATTACAACAAAGAATAATAAACCTCTGTCATGATACCCTTCACTCCAGACATCGTGGCATAACCAACACCCTCAGTCTCATACAAAGACAGTTTTGGTGGCCTGGAATGAAGACAACGTACAGCAGTACATCAAAGCTTGTACTATCTGTAGTCAAAATAAACATGATAACAAGAGACCGGCGGGTCTTCTACTGCAACCTACACTGCCAACAAGGCCATGGGAATTCATTGCTACAGACTTCATTGTGGAATTACCACCTTCCCGAGGATACACGACCATCATGGTTACCATAGACTTGTTCACTCATATGGCTCATTTTACACCCCTGTGTAAGCTACCATCCTCGTCCGAGCTTGTTGGAATATTCCTGGAACACATATTCTTTTTGCATGGACTTCCTTATCTGATCGAGGACCTCAATACGTCTCTCAATTCTGGAAACATCTCTGTCGCATTTTGGGAATCCAATGTGCCCTCTCATCTGGTTATCATCCCCAAACCAACGGGGCCACAGAACGTGCTAATCAGACCCTGGAGCAGTATCTTTGATGTTTCGCCACCAAGGTTCAGGATGACTGTTCGCTCCTGATACCCGTGGCTGAATTCGCCTACAACAATTCCGATCATTCAGCACTTAAGACCAGTCCCTTTTATTGTAGCAAAGGTTTCCATCCAACGGTTCTACCCTCTGTTCTCCCTCATCCTACAACAGTACCTACTGTCGACTCGTGGATAGAAACCCTCATCAACGTACTCCAGAAGGCCAAAGAAAACTTAGAGAAGGCCAGAACACAGATTAAGAGGTATGCGGATTCCAAAACAAGACCAGGTCCTTCTTATACAATTGGTGATCAAGTCTGGTTGTCCTCGAAATTAATTCCCCGACATCTACGGCAAAACAAGTTGGCCCCTCGGTACTATGGTACATTTCCCATCAAGGAAATTATCAATCCAGTTTCATACCGGATCAGACTACCAGACTCCTGGAAGAAAATCCACCCAGTATTTCACACATCCTCATTAAAACCTTACACCCAATCCTCCCGGAAATCCTGCCGACCTCCTCCTCTGCTGGTCGACAACCAATTGGAATATGAAGTATCCCGAATATGTGACTCCAGGTATAAACGGGGTCAGCTTCAATACCTGGTTGAATGGAAAGGATATCCCCCTAGTGAAAGAACCTGGGAAACACTTTCTAATCTCAAGGCCCCTCGACTGCTCAGAAGATTTCACCTTATACACCCGGGCAAACCCGGAGGAACGGGTCTTCGGAGGAGGCATGCTGTCATGACCTACAGAACACGCCCCTTTTGGACTTCCTGGTCCTTGTCTCAACGGGGCTTACACTCCCTTGCACTCCCAACATGGCTGTCCACTGTGAAACACCTTCCTCGCTCTACACGTTGGACATAGCGTGTTCTATTAATAGACCACGCCTCCCGCGGCTCCATGCGTCTCAATGCTATTGCGAAGTAGCCACCAGACGTGTGCTCTGTAGCTTGCGGTATTGTTTTCCTTGGTTCTTTCCCAGCCAACCCCATTCCTAGTCCCTTTTCTTCCTTTCTTGATTCCTGGACTCGTGTGCTAAGTAGCGCACTCTGTAAATTTCCCGGATTCCTGGATCTTTGCATCCCGGAACTTTGAGCGCACGCTGGACTCGGAAGAGACTCGTGCAGCCTTATCCAAGAACCGATCCGTCCGCAAGAAGGCATTGACCGAGAAATCCAGCAAAGATCGAACTCAGGTGAGAAGGGGGGTACTCCTTGACACAGGGCCACCGTGGTCCTCAACAGAATGGATTGCTGCTCTAAGACTCCACTCTACTTCTTTGCTCTTCTCAGCAATGTATTGAACTTTGCCCCCATACCCTCTACAATTGGTAATGATAATCACCCTACTTCTTTGCTCTTCTCAGCAATGTATTGAACTTTGCCCCCATACCCTCTACAATTGGTAATGATAATCACCCACTTTTACTTACTGCATTCCTACATGGTGAGCATCCTGCAGAAGCACTCACAACTCAAATTCCTTTGTCTTGTGTTTAAATTCATCACTATTCTAGCACTTAACAATCTGGCTGAATGTATCTTCCCGACACATAATTCCTAACTGTATCATCGTCCATCTGCCATATTCAGTCTCACACATCATCTCCTTCATCCTTGGGACTCCATCACTGGAACTCCTTACCAACCAAAATAAAGTGCATTCCAAAGTGAGTGGTTCTCAAGTGAGCTTGTATAGCACCCTTCTGCCACTACTGGTGGCCTCTCTGCGCCTGGCTCTGTAAGAAAAAGGGGGTCATTAGTGGGACAGTGGGAAGGTTGTATGCAAAACCTGTGATGTTGATGGATGCATGTTAAAAGTACCCAGTTTTTGTGTGCCAATCTGATTTTTATAGGTTTGGCATGGAAACCTGGTAGTATGCTATCCATAGGGAACAGCCCAAAATATGGTACACTACAGTACTTTGGGTCAGGTTAGCCACTGATGTGGGAGAGCGTGATCGAGCTAAAGAGGACAACATATTCATGGTATGGTTAGTGTTGATGCGCTAAATGTCTGTAGTGGCCGTCTTTAGGGAGGGGTTTGTATGTGTAGTGTAAGGTGGTGGGAGATCTTAGAGGGGAGTCAGTTAGTCAGAAGAAGGATAAGGCAAGTAATAGCAGGCCAGCCCTGCTTTCCTACCACTTGTCTCTAGCAGACAGATCCCATTTCACTAGCTCACTTTACCACTGCCAAGCCCCCTGCATCTCTCTCTCTCTCTCTCTCTCTCTCTCTCTCTCTCTCTGTCTCTCTCTCTCTCTCGCTCTCACTCTCTCCATCACTCTCTCTAGCTCTCTCTCTTTCTCTTATAAAGATAAATTGTATCGCATTTGAAACAAAACAAGCATCTGCGAGTTGTCAGTTGAGGGAAGGGTGTAGTCTGGTAAGGGATCCAGAGTTGTATAGTACAATCATCCACCCACAATGATCCCAAACAACTGTTTCCATTGGATGCACAGAAAGATATAGGGCCTCATTACGGGTCCAGCGATACCCGTGCCGGTGATACCGGCGGGTTGCTGCCGGACTCGTAATGATTTACCAGTGCCTGACTTGCCAGTAACACCGGGCGATTACAACCCTGGCGGACCGGAAAGTCACACGCCAGGATCATCACTGTAATTTTCGCTATTATGTCACACTGAATCTCCAAAGACTGACATATTAGTCTGGTTTCCCACTTGCCTTTACTCCTTTCAAGTGCATCTTGCATTCAATGGAAACACAGACAATGGAATTCAGCCCCTTATGACCATGTTACCTTTTTATATATTTGGTGATTAGGGGAGATTTTCACCCACTTTCAGGTAGTGATACCTTTCCTGCTGAATCTATTTCTATTCATTCAAGGTAAGCATCTCTCTTTCAGTTTAGAGCTAGTTCCCAATTATGGAACTACCCTTGTATCTCCTGACCTCCAACCAAAAATGGTCTTACCAATTCTGACTCCATGCTTGTGTAAAATGATGGCTCCCAAAGAAACATTTGGAACTACTTTAATCATTTTATATGCTCCTTTCTAACAATAATTGTTGTTTGTATTTATTTTTATTTACAGTTGTGAGAGGCATTCCCTGGAATAGTGCCCCTAAAATAGCAGCAAGATGAGAACAACTGGTGAGCCGGGTTATGAGACTGTGGACAAAATGGGACATTGACCAGGGATAAAACAAAACAAACAAAACATGATATAAGGAATATGTTGTTTACAAAGGGACCATTAACCAGAAGGTCAAGGGATCAATTGCTTTAAACTGAAGAGGGGTACTGTCCAAATATGCAAAATTACATTATTACACTGCACTGGTGGGAGTGGTGAGGTCAGGTAGAAAGTAAGTGAAGCTTAAGCCAAGCTTTTAAGAGATCGACAGTCGGGTTGTCTTTGATTCTGACGGCCAGTGTAGAGAGAAGGGGAGGAAGATAAAGGAGGCACGGGGGGTCATGGCACAGTGAGGTTAGTTGGTAAGTAGACAGAGATCATGTAGTTAGTCAGCTACTGAAGAGCAAGACCATTTATGGGTTGTAGTCTAGGAGAAGAAACTTGAAATACGAGTGATTGTGCATTAAGAACCAACCATCATGGTGTCGGTAGATGGAAACCCGTAAGGATCTGGGTCGGTTGTCCAGAATGTGCGTAGTGAAATTGAGGACTTTGACGAGAGACAGCAGTCATTTAATCATTGTAGCATGAGGGTGGAGATTAGAGTGGTTAGTAAGGCATTGACACATGTTCTGAATGTTGAGAAGGTTAATGTGAGCAGCAGAAATGTGAGAAAATGAATATGAGCAGCAGAGGTTGTGGTAGTGATAAGCTGTTGCAGTCGGAGGTCGCTATCAAAGAGGACCTCAAGCTTCCGAGCTTAGAGCAAGAGAGCAAGAACGTCAGGTTGGAAGGAGACAGAAGAGGGGAGGCTATGGAGGGCATTGGAAGATGGGAGGAAGATGGGAGAAAGAGACGTCAATTTTTGAAGAGATCCGCATTAGACCGTGTAGAGAAATCCAGTTATGGGTTGCAATGAGGCTGTTGTAAATCTGCCCCGAGGTGGCTGGGTGAAGGAGGGAAAGGAGACAAAGGTCAGAGTATCATCAGCAGAGACTCAACTATGGTGTGTAGGTCTGCCTGTGTAGAAAGACCATTCTCAATGCATGCACAAAGAGGTATCTTGGCACTAGGATCTATGGGAATATTTAGCTATTCACGGTGGCAATATAATGGACCACCATATTTCATGTCCCAACTCTCCATGTCTTTGTGCACGTTTCATTTACCTAAGCATTTGGAGTGTCCCAGAGCTTACATTTCTCCCAGTGCTAGTCAGTCAATTTATTTATTGAGTTTCTGGGCCTACTTAATGGTAACATGGATTTGCTGATCATCGATATGTGGATGTTATGTATCTACAACTCATAAACACAGCTAAACCGGATGCCACTCATTCAAACAAAACGCCCTGATATCATGGACAATGAGCAGATATGCTTGCTCTGGAGGCTGGATCCATTTGGGTCACTCTCGCCCACATGCACTCCAATATCACCACAGCAATAAACTAAGCTATAAATAAAGAGCTAGCAACACACATGCTGCTGATGAATGTCTGCTAGTAAACCTCACTGGTTCTATGTGATTTTACTGCACAATATTCACTGCACATTTCTTACCACCGATTTTGTACTGATTATATGATGCTAACTGTGGGGATACTCCCCTTCACCCTACCCTCTCAATAACCCCATCCCACATAACCCCACCCCATATTACTTTACCCAAACACCCCCTCCCTGAATTTTGCAGCAAGACAATCGGTAAAAAACATCCATAAAAAAGGCCACAGTTAGAAATGTGCAATAAATAGATTGGCTATCCCCCTCACCTGCTCCCTCGTATTCCTCCAAAGTGACGAGATAATCCTGCATAAAACTGCACCACTTCTAGCTTCCAACAACATTAACACTCAACAACCACACATCCTAGCAGGTGTCACTTGTAATGAGTCAGTTAGAAACATACCGTAACACAGAAAACTGTCATGAACACTTCCGGATTTGCCCCATCCCCTCTCTCTGTCCTCCCACTAACCTTCCCCTTCCATCTCCCTTTTTTCCAGCACCATGCATGAGGATGCCATCAAAATGGCAGAAGCCGCACTATAGAATGTGTTACATTATATTGCAGTCCTGAATGCTGAATTATCATCACAAGCTCAAATTTAGAACATCAAACTATCCCTCCTAACCTTTGCTTCCCCATCCCGCACTAGCTTTTCAGTGACCCATCAGAACTGCCTGTACTACCCTCCCCCATCCAGGACTGGCTTTCCAGCCCTCCATTCAGAACTGCCTCTCGGCCCTTGGTACATAAGTGTTTAACATTTCATTCCTCCGCCTCCAACCTTTACTACAAACTATGCCTGAGTGGGGAAGCGATCCATAGGGATTGCAAGTCTCTTTGCTGTTATCCCTGTAAATTGTTCGCTCCTGCCCCCAAGACTGTATAACCAAACCTGTGTCATTTTGCTTGTAAGAGTATGTGTGTTCGTCATCAAAAAATAATATATTTGTGTATGGGTACAACCAGTAATTCCATCGAGTTACAGTAAATGAGTTGATCCAGACCACAAATAATTTGGCAATGATACAAGAAAGAAATAAACACATTCAACATCAGAGAGATTGTCCTTGTGAGCATGGAAACAGGTATACATTGAAGCATGTAGAGCACCTACAATATTTCCAAAACTATTCCCTGTCTCATTCTTAGAGGAAGTTCCACAAAGAGAGGATATTGAAGAAGACTAAGAAAAGAGCAAGGAATGAGTACATACGCCAAATGGTGACAACGTCGCACCACAACACCGATGAGGAGACATCTTATAATATTTCTGATTTGGCATTAGCTTACAGGCGTATTTAAGTATTTCTTAAAGGTCTTTCCTTCTCACCCACACACTCAGTTAATTTTGATTACAAACACGCTGATATGATTAACTGTACATTCAAATTGAAACTGATAAAACATATTACTAGTAATGCGATTTGAGTACCAACACCTGTGCTGGCTCCTGAACCATCACCTTGCATGGTACAGGAGGTTGAAATCATGCAGTGGCTCGTTCCACTATCCAGTGAAGTAGTCAGTGAGAATACTGGTACCTAAATACTGATAGCAGACTCCAGAACAAGTCATGATTCACATGATAGATACTTTTAGAGAACTTGTCTCCAGAGACCTTGATGATGTAGCTGATAACTATCTGCTACATTGACCAAAGGGGCCTAATAGAAAGTATCTTTCAAATCTGGCCTATAACATTTATAGGAGGAGACAGTAATTAAAGGGTCCTCTAAATGAGTTGATATTGTTATTATATCATCCTTTAATTACCTAACAGAGGAACTTGGACAACTGAATAATAACTTATTTACATCTATGAATGCTACAAAGAAACTGCTAAAGCCAATTAATCGAATTTAGAAATATGGTATCAAGATACCCTTATCACGGGGGGTGCCGTTGAGCAGCCGACGAAAATGGCTGCCTAGTCGGTGAGCTCCGGCTGTACCCATCTAAATCTATCAAACATCGGCGTTAATCTGCAATCCTGCCTAATGCTACTGCCACGATTCTTCTAATCTAACTATCCGGTTCACACAGTCGAAGTCTGGGAAGGAATCGGTGCCTGGAACTGCCACTACGGACATTAGGGCCTGCGGCCCCGTGTGGCCTCCTGGCAGACCCCTACTGCGGCCGCTCGTGGCCCACAGACACGCCTCTCTCCCCGGAGGCGCTCCCCCACCCAACCATCGGGTTCCGCCGACGCGGGCTCCCTGCGCTGCTCCGACGCCCCAGGGATCGGATCCCCCGCTGGAGCACTGAAGATCGAGCCTTGTTGCGGTGCACTGGCCGCCCGCGGGCGTGTGCTGCGGCACTCTGGGCTGCTATTCCGGCGGCTGCCGGGCTCGTTGGGCCGCCGCTTGGATCCTGCTGCCGTGGGCTGGCTGGAGCCCCCCACGCCCACACAAAGCCACGACCCCCCCCCCTGCCCTGGGGAGACGGGGGCTGCTGGAGCTGCGCTGAGCGGCGCCGGGAGTCGCCGCATGGCTGTAGCAGCCTCGGTCACCCGGCAAGCGGTAATCTCCTCTGCGGAGGCCGGTGGCGGGACGTGGGCACGACCCCCCCCGCGGCCCTTGGAAGCTGTGGACCTGCGGCTCCATCGGGGGCCTACCATTGTGGCCCCAGTGACACACCTGGCCCCAAGGGTGTGTTTTTTTTTTGTGGGTGTTCTCCATCAACAACGAGGGCGGCGCTGACCACTGGCTGGCTGTACCCTTTACCCCTCACTGCCCAGGATCTGGGCCTGCCCTTGCGAGGTTAGGAGTGCCTCTTGAGGGACAAATCCTGCGCCACGGAACGTGCGAGCCTGGCCGCCCTGAGGACCATAAGGTGGGTGTTTGTCCCCGAATTACACCCCTCTGCTCCAATTTGGAGGGGCTCCCTACTCACCTCTGCACTTCATCCGGTGTGCTCGCATGGCAGCTTGGCCTGCTTCCCCCAACTCACGCTACTCTCAGCGCCTAAGCCCCCCATGGACCATACCCTGGATCTTGAGTCCCCATCACCCTACAGGAGCGGTAATATACCCTCAGGGCCACCGCCCCACGAGGCTCCACATATCCACGACCCAGGGCTCTTAAGCTGTTGGGCTGCTGCTTCCACGAGGTGGTTAAAGACTACAACTCCCTACCCTCTCAATGTACACTGCTGAACGCAGGGATTCTCCCCAGCCGGAGGGAGGCCCCTGCGTGCCCTACTAACGAGGCAGCGCCCGGCGCGCCTCACCATACTTCGGAGTGACGCCTATCACATTAGGCTTGCCGCCCCTCCCGGGATCACCCCCACCTACAGCTCCACCATCACTGCTTCGCCACGACCTGGACCCCCCCCCCACCCTGGCTTGACAATACTAACCCCACTGCTATCGGGCTGTTCAGGCACCGCAACCACTGTCCCACTACCGCCCTCCACTCGAGGGGCTCGCATGAGGCCACCTTCAACCCTAGCAAATTGGGCGCTAATTTCCTCCACTGCGATGTCCGGCAAGGCGCAGCTGGCGGCAAAGCAGGCGCCATGGACAAGTTCGCCAGGATAGCGTTCAGGGAGGACCAGGCGTCGTCTTCTGTTGTGCAGGAGGGGGAGGAGGACAGGCCAGACCCCCCACAACCAGACTTATCCGCGATGATGGAATCCATGGCCAAATATTTTGCCGCCTTCCATGAAAAGCTAGACGATATCAATGCAAACGTGGCCTCCCTGAAAGCGAAAATCGACCAACATGGGCCCAGGATCACTGAGGCGGAACAAAGGATAGGAACCAATGAGGACAACGTTCATACCCTACAAAACACAGTCACTGAGCTCGTCCGAGACATGAAACAGGTCAAAGCTAAGTGTGATGACCTGGAATCGAGGTCCCGAAGAAATAACATTCGAATTGTGGGGGTTCCCGAGTCCGCACTAAAGGGCCGCATGGAACTGGCGGTCGAACAGCTCAACAAGGACCTCCTTGACAACCCTTCACTTTCACCATTCTTCACTGTGGAAAGGGCACATTGGTCCCTTGTACCCCGGCCGAAGCCGGGAGACTTCCCCAGGCCAATAATTGCAAAATTATTAAGTTATAAAGACAGAGACCTTATACTACGACCAGCAAGGGAGAAAGGGGAACTTAACCTGGACTAACAAATCATTAGGATTTTCCCAGATTTTTCGGTGACGGTGCAAGCGGAGAGGCGACAATTCAGCGGGGTGAAAAAAATGTTAAGAGAAAGACATATTGAGTATGCAATGCTTTTCCCTGCTCGTCTCAAATTCACCCACCGTAACAAACTCTACTTTTTCACGGTACTGGATGAGGCGGTCAAGTTCATCGAGGCACAGATCCCACTGGTAGATCCTCCTGAGGAGCAGATGGAGGATGACTAATGCCAGGACTCCCAGACTCCCGCAATTGACCCCCGTGGGTGTGGTGAACCTACTGTAGACGCTCCCTTTGGGCTCTAGGCTCCCCCTCTCTGTCCTGCGGCAGCCCCGATGTGGCCTAATGTCACTGCAGTGGGCGCACAACTTCATGTGGGGGATACACCCTTAGCCCAAGTAACACTGCAACCACTCCCTGGGTCCGAACATTGCAAAACCCAGCTTCACTGTTGCATGCTGTTTTAGGCGGTTCAGCCTATGTCATTGCTATTCTAAATCATGAGTGTCCTTGCTTCGTATCCTTAGTTTCATCAGCCGTTCAAATGATTAACAATGTATCATCTGAATAATGTTATACCTAATGTGGGTCAGACGGCAACGGCAACCCCCATTGCAGCTGCAATGCCCTTTAAGGCGTACTGTTTGCATTTGAGCCCCGGTTGGGCGGTCTCTCAAGCGTTGCCAAGTTGGGGACGGCACGTAGTTGTTTGCTCTAAGGGTGGGTACCTATACACTGCTAGGACATACAGGGCGGTGAGGGTGGAGGGTGGGGAAGGGGGGAATGTTACTCCACAAAATGGCAAGTTGGTTGTGACTGGTTTCGCAGAAGGGCGTTCTTACGCCAGTGCAGTACGCAGGATAGAAATGAGAGACAGAATCTACACCAGGGACGTCCCATAAGATACCTGCGTGGCTATTAAAATAATGACATGGAACATTCGGAGACTGACGAATTTCACAAAGTCCCGTAAGATAACGGCATACGCACAAAGACATGGGGTCAAGGTACTCCTATTACAGGAGACACATGCTCTGAGACTCGTGTCCTCGAACCTTGCACACACCTGGGGTTCCAATAGGTACTACACCCAATACTCAACTCAAGCCAGGGGAGTGCTTACCCTCATCCACAAATCTGTTAACTTCACACTCCACACATCCCACATCGATACAGAGGGAAGATACACGATCCTACATTGCACCTTAGCTAATGAAGAATGCTTGCTGGTCAATTCGTACGTGCCCAATACTGATTCCCCCGAATTCATAGATGCAATGATCGCCTTCCTTACGAAATACGTGGAGATTCCCATTATATGGGGAGGAGATATGAACCTCATACTTGATAATATCTTAGATAGAACAACCACTACTCACAGGGCCACAACTCGGGCAGCCACACGGCTCCGAATACATATGAGCTCTCTAAATCTATACGATGTGTGGAGAACGCTCCATCCCCAGGAAAGACACTACACTTTCTATTCAACTGTGCACGACAGCTCCTCAAGGATAGATCTGGTCCTCCTGTCAGGTAGCCATGTGGGCTGGGTCCTGGAGATTAAAATCCTTGCACGCACACTCTCTGACCACTCCCCCGTACTGCTGCAGATCCAACTCAGTAATACACTGTTGGCCCGACCCGCCTGGCGCTTTAAATCTGACGCCCTATCTGACATTGTTTTTAAGGCAGAGATCCTAGCGGACGTAAACACATTCTTTGAAAATAACAATACGTCCGACACAGCAGAAGGCATTTAAAGTGTACATAAGGGGATGTGTATCTCTAGGGAAGCCGGGGTCCTAAAAACCATCAGGCACGCTCTAAACAGCTCCGAAACCAAGCTCAAAAACCTAGAACGAGAGTGCGTCTCCACGCCGGCTCCAGCAACCCTAGCAAAGATCAGAACTGAACTGGAACAATTTGAGTCGCATGCCTTGAGCGAGGTGCGATACTTTGCGCGCCCCATCGCCGCCCGTAGATATGGTGAAGGAGACAGACCGGGTAGAACCCTGGCCAGGCTGGTGCGGGTGGGGGGTGGCAGGACCCGTATTGACAGCATACTTGACGAAAAGGGCGTAAGACATTGGTCGGATCAGGCCATTCCTGACACCTTCGCCAGCTTCTACGCCAATCTATATGGCCCCCAACCTGAACACAGTACAGGACCTAGACGACCTGCTGGAAGCCATTCCCATGACCCTTATCTCTCAGAACACCAGGAACTGCCTTAATACCCCGTTCACCCTAGACGAGATAGTCCAGGTAATTTCCGACCTTCCCAAGAACAAGGCCCCTGGCCCTGACGGGCTCACATCTGAGTTCTATCAGGAACATGTCACCATATTAGCACCGGTACTGTATGGGGTCTGGTCTGAATCACTCCGGTTGAATACTCTCCCTCCTTCCTTAAAAGAAGCCGTAATAACAGTCCTCCCCAAGCCAGGGAAACCCCTGGATCAATGTGGATCCTGTAGGCCCCTCTCCCTCATCAACACGGACACGAAAATCTTCGCCAAGATAATCGCCAACAGGTTCCTCCCACTTATGCCCCATTTGGTCCACGCGGACCAAAGTGGTTTCGTCCCTGGTCGCTCCACGGCACTTAACATCCGCCGCTTATTCAACGTGCTGTCCAGAATTGATCTGAATGCGGATGCAGTGGCAGTAACATGGGACGCCCAAAAGGCGTTTGACATGGTCTCGTGGCAATACTTATGGGCTGTGTTGGAAAAAATGGGAGTGGGTCCAAATATGATCTCCTATATAAAACTACTATACACAGGACCAATGGCGAGGGTGCTTGTCAACTCTATTCCCTCCTCTCCCTTCGCGCTACATACAGGCACGCGGCAGGGATGCCCATTCTCCCACATCCTTTTTGCGCTTGCCATTGAACCCATGGCTGATCACATACGGGAACGCCATATCAATAAGGGCATTCGGTTACAGTACATGCCTGAAATCATCTCGCTATACGCGGACGATGTACTTTTATATGTCAGAAACCCCTCCACGTATTTGGACCCGATCATCCGAGACATAACTAAAATTGGCACATACTCCGGTTTCACTATAAACTATTCTAAATTAGAAATTTTCCCTCTCACTATAGAAACTCAACAACCGGTGTGCGAATACCCCTTAAGCTGGACCCCGGGCGGCATCAGATACCTCGGGGTGCATGTGTCGCTAACCAGACCTTCCTTGCTGGTGGACAACTACGAGACAACAGCACAGCTCATTGAGTCCAAGATGCTCAAATGGCGCAATCTCCCACTATCCCTTGTGGGCAGACTCTCTCTAGTAAAAATGATAGTGGTCCCCAAGCTCCTCTACATCTTTGCCAACGTGCCTGTGTGGCCCGAGAAGCAATACTTCAAGCGGCTCCACTCTGAGTTCGCCCAATTTCTGTGGCACTCCGGTGCGGTCCGCAAGAAGTGGCTACAGATGACCTTACCATATGAAAAAGGGGGTTTCACAGCCCCAGATTTAGTGTTATACTGGAATGCGGCGCAGGCCCAGCATGCTACCCACTGGTAAACACACCTAAACCCGCCCCCACACGTAAAATTAGAGAAACTGGCAGGGGCCGGGACCAACATCATGACACTACTACTTCACTGCACATTCCAGACAGATGCTCCATCAGACCCGGTGGCCACCACGATCAGAGCGTGGAAGAGTATTCTACACTCTACTCAAGAGCAATACCCATACTATAAGTGGCTCCCCATATGGCAATTTCCCGGGCTCCCCCCCACACATGACCTGTACCTCTCGCGATACTGGGAAAATCTGGGCTATTGAGCCCCGACCGATCTATTCCCTGAAAGCACCTTTATCACCCCTCAAACATGGCAGCCGGAACACTCCAACTCCACGCTCGAGATGCTGCAATATTACAGGCTCAGAGCAGCGATACGGGCAATGTGGCCTTCTTACCCAGATGAACCCCCAGACTCACCTGAACTCCAATACATAGCAAATTCTGCAGGCAGTAGGGGCATAATATCCTCTCTGTACAGAATGCAGCTCGAAAAAGGAGTAAATATATCCCTCAAACCACGGGAAGCATGGGCCATGGAGCTCGAAACGGATATCACAGATGATCTGTGGAGCAAAATGTGCGCACACATGCGCAATGTTTCCATTAGTGCCAGATTCTGCTGTATACAATACAAACTCCTTAACAGGCTCTATTATACACTGCATAGAGTAGAGAAATTCACACGCTCCCTGACTCACACATGCCCAAAATGTAGATCAGGTGAGGCAGATCATATGCACATGTTTTGGTCTTGCGCAGTGCTCAAGTCGTTTTGGGTGGAAGTGGCCAAAGCGCTCTTAGATATAATTGGGTCACCAGTAGACCTGGACCCATTAGCCCTAATGTTCGGAATTTGGGTTGGAGAAAATGAAAGGAAGATGTCGAAATTTATGCTGATTAGTGTGCGACACATCAATAAACAGCCTTTGATTACTGAGTTGGGGCATATAGAATATATCCAGTATTATAAATACCTTGGAGTTCAGATGTCAGAATCAAAGGGTTGTCGTGATTTGACTATCTTAAAGATATGAAAAGCCAAGCACATTGCACTTATGGTGCAAAGGTTTGTATATCGCCATGCAGGATTCTCTTTGGGAGGTATCCTTGATTTGTATAGACAATGGCTTTGCCTGGTAGTCCTGAAAGGACTTGAGGCATTAGAGTTGGATGATTTGGAGTGGTTAAAATTGCTTGAGGGATATTTTTGGCGATGTGCTTTACGACTCCCTCCATCAACCTCCATAGAATATATACGACACAAATTGGGCCTTTTGTCGTTAAGATCAATGGCTTTAAAACACAGAGGGGAGTTCTTCTTGAAATCTAAAACATCCCTGATATCCCCATTGCTTGGAACGCTGGGCACTAACTATTGTTTGATCCATGGGAGTGGAAAACAGTGTGGTTATAATAAATTGGTAAAAAACCTGTTCCACAGCCTTGGATGGGAACTTCATTTGTTGCACTGTTCAAACACCAAAACACTAAAGGTTGCGTTATCTCAACGGCTGAATAAGTGGGATTGGGTTAAGAACTATGATCGTTTGCAGACACTTATGAAATTATGGTCAAGTTGCATTAATAAGCCACAAGTTCATGAAACCTCAACGCTGTCTCCTCTGCTGTCCTGACCCTGAAGTGCAATGGTTTAGATTACTTTTGCGCACAAATTTGCTCCGTGTTAGAGCAATTGGGGGCAGACAATGGAAAATCCAAAGAGAGCATAGATATTGTAGAATTTGTGAGATGCCAGAGTGTATAGAAATGGCTAGGTATTAACTTACTGAAGGCCCTAATTGGGTCATATCTATATGACAATTCTGGGACAGTTAACACATGTTTATAACAGATGGTGTGATGTAGATACTGCAGAAGATCAGAGTTGTTTGACCACACTGTTGTGAACTATGTTAGGGGAGTACATTAGCAGCTAGATTGTATATATATATAGAGATCCATATTGTAATGATGAACTGCTCGGTACTGTACTACTAGTGATAATTCAAATGTGTTTATATGTATTTTATGTATAAAGTTTTAATGGTTTTGTATCAATTATCTTGTATCATGTTTTTATTGTTTGTTTTATCGTATGATTGCTAAATGTTTGTGATTAGATGTAAAGTAGTTTGTATGTATGTATTTGTGTATTTATTGATTTTGTAAAAGTTCATTTATGAACTAAATACAAATAAATAAATCCAAATATTAATGTATTTGGGATATGTAAGGAACTCATGGTAGCAACAGTAAAGACAGACTCAAGTGATCACAGTTCAAGGGTGTTTATTAAACTGTAAATGCAGGGTGGAAAAACACCTAACCTAAACCTAAATCTAAGATGAGAGCAAGCATCGACCATCAAATGAAAAATAAGGCAGTCCTTGTGGCGTCTTGTCAAAGTAAAAGGCCTACACAAAAAAAACTTTTGCCAAATCCTTACAACTAATTACATAAGAGTGTGGGACAGGGTTTTCAATAAGGAAAGAAGTGTCACAAATAAGAAGCCAGGATGTGATTGCCACGGGTCTCCCTTCCCCACATTTCCAGCACGAGACAAGGTGAATGTTCCTGAGCACAGCTCTCACCTAGAGCTTTCCCAGCACGAGCTGGCAGTTCTGTACCCGCTATCAGATTCTTCCATGGTTAAGTCTCTTTTCAATAAAAGTCTCTTGCCTTCAAGGTCTGATACATTCAACAAACAAACACAAAGTTCTGTTCCACGTATACTTTGGTTGATGGCTTCACCCCTGGTACCCCCTCTTCCGGCCGTAGACCCTTCACAAATCATACACAACAAATCAACTAAACAGTTCCTTTTTCAATGAACTTTGGGTGATAACTTTCCACCCCCGGATCTCCTTCTTTTGGGGTCATCCCCTTTCAGACGTCAGCCTCCCTCCTTCGGTTTCACTGTGGCTTTTCTTATTTGCACAAGTCTTAATGTATTTTCAAACAATTCTTCAGCTTTGCCCCTTTTTGTCGGCTTCCCTCTGCCGGGTTCACTCTTGTCAACATTTACAACACACTGTTCATGCGCTCTTGAGCATCTCAATATGTTTAAAGTATGATGCAGAGAAATTGTGAAAAGTGTGATCTATGGTTTTGACTGCCAAATCATGATCGATACTGCTATACAATGCTGTTTTAGTTGCTAACATAAACCCAGATTGCCATTTCAAGGACTTAAGGAACTGTAGTACTTGAGTACTGTCTCTTATGTAGGATTTCATATTCAGAACATGTGGTTTGAGAACATCATCGAGAAAGTGGGACAATCCCTCAGTTACCCAACCAATGAGACTCATGATTGGCCTTACATCTGGTAATCTTAGAAGTGGTTTGTGGATTTTTGGTAAGAAGTAAAGAGTGGGCATTATTGGTTCTGTGATGGTTTGAAATCTTCTTTCATCTTCGTTCAGATATCCCCTGTTATACCACTCCTGTATAAGGGACTGTAAATCTAGAACAACCCTCTTAGTGGGGTTGGATTTAAGTTGGGTATAACATTTTCTTTAGATCAGATCCGTTGTTACAAAAAGGGGAGCCAAAGATTCAACAACACCAAACAGGTCAGATTTCAAACCTCACCCGCTGTCCTTATTCCAGTTCCGGACATCTTTTTATGTTGTCTACGCTCTTATATGTATATGCAGCAAGGTTTATGTTGGCAGTACAATCAGACAGCTGAGAGTTTGGATTAAGGAACATCTGGCTAGCCTCAACAGTACTGACCCCAAACTACCACTTGCAGTCCACTGGCAACAAGAACACCAGTTGGCCAACAAAGATGACTTAATATTTATTGGTCTAATCAAAGCGAAGAGGGGGAAAAAAGGTGGGGACATTAGACTTAAATTGAGACAATTGGAATGCAAGTTGATTTTTTTTTTTTTTTACGATGTACCACTATCGGCCTCAACACCGACCACGGAAAAAGGAAACTTGCCTTGAAATCGACCAAAGGGTCGAAACACGTGACGGCTGTGTGCTTTTCTGATTAAAATCTACACATCAGTTGATTGACTCCGTTATCCATACTATGCTTGTACTATTCCGAGGATTCTTTCATAATCAGAGATATCAGAAACCTGAGTGTGACTCACCCATCCCAAATCCCTTTGATCCTCTATGTAGGGATTTAAACTAGCTCAATAGATCAATAGAATTGAGGGATTATTTTGGTGCAGTATTTTAGGTCTTCTCCAATCTACTCCAATGGGATATCTGCAACTAGAACTGGGACTTATTTCACTAAAAGCTATGACCTTGAAAAGGAGAGGAGAGTTTATTTTATGAAAGCTGAATTGTCCCCACAGTGTTCATTGTTAGCTTTGATGGGAAGAACCTATAGAAAATAATTGTTTGCAAAGAGAGGTCCCTTTACAAAACTGAATAATGAACTCTTTGAGAGTCTAAAATAGTGTTCTGACTTTGATTTGGGAAAAGGCTTTGATGTGGTGAAGTGAGCCTGGAAAGATGGAACTGGGTATGTAATCACGATCACTTGGCCAAACTACAGAGCTATGCCCCCGTAGCCACAGTTACCCATGTTTATAAGAAGCCCCAGATTTATATTTTAATGTGTCCCAATCAATGCGCACAAACCAATTGCCTTTGCTTTCCTATGGCTCAGTTCTACTTACATAGAAAACCTCTGTGTAAAGTTCAGGACAGCCAGCTGCATGCCAGGACCCTCTGGAAAGACAGGGCAGGAATCTGGTTAACAGAATTATATTTCAAAGTGCCACAAGGCTAAATGGGAAGGGAACTGCGGAAAATAGCAATGGCAAAAACAGTAAAATACAGCCATGTTCCGACTAAGCCTTGTGGCATTCAAATGTGCAAGTGCAGTGAGGAGAAGTGCAAGAGATAGGGAGGCAAGGGGGGCAGAGGAGTGGACAAGTGCTGGTGGAAGACCCAGAGGGAGGTGCGAAGGGGAGCCAAGGAGGAGAAACCTCAGGCTAAGTGCTAGTGCAGGCGACTCACAAGGGTGGGATGCAGTGCCGCCAAGCAGGGGTCTGCAATGGCAGTGCAGTGGGGGGTGGGTGGGTGCTGGTATCGACTGGGAAAAAGGGCCTTGAATCCTGTGAGATTCATGAGGATCAGGCCACTGGTCACAGTGGCAGTGGAGTAATTGACAGGGAAGTGAACGAGGTGGAGAACCGCAGAGTTTTGAGCAGTTTCTAGAATTTAAGGAGGTTCGGCTCAAGCCTGAAAGGGCCAGGGAGTCTGTTCCAAAGTGAGGCACCAGCCAAGAAGTGAGACCTGCCCCCCACTCTCTGCTTGGAGAAGCGTTCTACAGACAAATAATTGGAGATAGAGGAGCGTAGCACTCCAGCAGGGGAGTATTTAGGGAGGAAAGGTTGTAGATGGTGGGGTCCCCAGGTCACAGAAGGCCCTGTGGATGATGCAGAGGGTCTTGAATTTGATCCTTGAAGCCACAGGGAACCAGTGGAGATAATTTAGGGCTAGAGAGATACAGTCTCTGGGCGTGAGGGCAAGGATACGTCTTGCAGCCCTATTCTGGAGTAGCTGTAGGGGGCGTAAGGAGGAAAGAGGGAGATTGAGAAAGAGGACCAGAGCTCTAGAGAAATTGAGCTTTTGGGGGACGCTGACGAGGTGGAGCCAGAAATGGGACTTCTTGGTAAGGTCCATGATGTGAGGGGTGAAGGATAGAGCGGAATCATAGATGACCCTGAGGATTTTAGCTTCACAGGATGGTGAGGATAGAGGGTCTGAAAAGGGTGGCTGGAGGGGAGGAGGAAAAGAGGGTGCAGGTGTCCCAATGAGAAGGATCTCCATCTTACTGGCATTAAGAGAGAGATCATTGGCAGCACACCATGTCTGAATGGCGGACAGACAGTCAGGGATCAGAGAGGAGGTAGTAGAGGGACGTTTGAAGGAAAACTGTGTGTCATCGGCATAACACTGGAAATGAGTAGAGAAGGAGGAAATGAGGTGAGTAAGATAAATGTTGAAGAGTCATGGCAAAAGGATAGAGCTCTGGGGGATGCCAAGCCACAGGTAGAGAGTGAGGTGGTGGAGGCGAAAAGGCCAAGTTGCAGCTGGGAAGGGCGGTTAGTGAAGAAAGAGGTCAGCCAATCCAGTGCCCGGTCAGTGATGCCGACGGTGTCACAGAGTCGTTTTATGCGGATCGAGTGATTGACCATATCAAAGGCAGATTAGAGATCAAGGAAAATGAGAACAGCTAGAAAGATGGAATCGAGATTTGCGAGCACAGGTGTTCAAGAGAGCAGTTTTGTGTCTCTGGATGCCCGGAATGCAGATTGATGGTCATGAAGGCAATCAACAAGATCAGTGTGGAGGGCCAGTTGGCGGAGGACAAGCATCTCCAAGAGTTTACCCAGGAAGGCATTTTTAAGAGAGGGTGCACAAGGGAGTGCTTGAGGGATAGAGGGAAAGAGCCAGTGGTGAAGGAGTGGTTACAGAAGCCTGCAAGAGCTGGGGTGAGAGAGGAGATGTTGTCCTTAATGGTTCTGGAGTAGCAGGGGAGCACCTGTTTGGAGGAGACCTTCATAGAGCGGACACCTTTACAGACCTCATCTGGTGCTATCGGCAGGCGGGAGGAGAGTGAGGGGGGAGGATGGAGAAGAGCAACGTGAGGCAGGGGAGAAGGTGTGTGAGTGGAGATGGGAGTGGAGGAGAGTGAGGACAAGATGTCCTGAGTTTTTTATGTGACATGAGACACAAAAGTGTTGCAGAGAGCCTGGGAATGGAGGAGAGAGGTGAAAACTGCAGCTGGATTGCTGAGTTCCTTGCAGATTTTGAAAAGTTTGGCCTTGCTGGTAGTGGCTCAAGAGATACAGGCTTGGATGTGGGCATGCTTCTTGGAGCAGATAGAGAAGCGATATTGCCTTTGGAGCCGGCAGCATGCCACTTTGTCAGAGGGTGAACCCAAGGTCTGCCACTTCCGTTCGGCAACTCTGCACTTGTGTTTCAGAGATGCTAAATCAGAGTTGTACCAGCTGTTGTTCTTGGAGGCAGGTTTTAGGTAGATCCTCCTGACAGGGGCAAGGATACGAAGGTTGTTAGAGATGGAGAGGTGCAGGTTAGCAAGGACAGAGTCAGAGGGAGAGTCAGAAGTGGGTGTGTGAGGGCGGATGAAGGTGGAGGCGAACGCAGCAACTGACACTCGCTTCATAGGTCAAATGACGGCGAAGAAGGTTGGCAGTGCTGAGGTTAACTCGGATAGAGGTGCAAGGGGCCCCAGGTGGAAGGAGAGGAGTGAGTGGTCAGACCAGCAGAGGGGGGTGGTGGGCGGATTAGAGATAGCGATGTCACCAGAAATGAGGGCGACTGGCAGATTGGGTCAGGCCAAAAGGGAGAATAGAGACAGAGAGGGAGTCACAGAGTGCATAGAACTGAGAGGTGGATGAATCAAGGGAGTCGAGGTGGATGTTGAAGTCACCAAGGAAGAGGAGTTTGGAAGAATAGGTCAAGAGGGAGGAGGCGAGGTCGGCCCATTCCGAGAGAAAGAGATAGATAGGGCCTGGGGGCCTGTAGATAGTGGCGAGGGTGAGCGAGAGTGTAGGTGAGACCCCAAGGCTACAGACGAGGCATTCAAAGGTGAAGTAGGATTGAGTAGGTATGATGGTGACAGGGACCCACTCTGGGAAAACCACGGCCACTCCACCTCTACGCCTGTTTGGTCTGGGTTTGGAGAGGATTTTGTAGCCCTCAGGAAGGAGAGTGTCAAAAGCAGTGACAGAGCTGGCATTGTACCACATCTTGGTAAGAGCGAGGCTGTCTAGGTCAAAGTATTTGAGAAGGAGACAGATGTCGGAGGAATGTTTGACAGCAGAACGAGCATTCAGAGTAGCTAGGTGAAGCTGTTTGCCAACTTTGAAGGTTTTATGAGAGAGGGTACAGGGACGTGGTACTCCCGTCAGTGGTGGTGGAGAGGTGAGAGGAGAGGAAGAAGGAGTGGCAGGAGAAGGGGGAAGCTTATGAGAGCGGTTTGAGAACCTTGGGCCATGATAGTGCCATTGTGATAGACATTAATGATGCACCTAGAGGATGAGAAGTATGCCAGGAGTACCTCCCACTTAGTGTCACCATTAATGGGTGAGGAGGAGAAAGTGGGGAGAGTGGAGACCTGATGGAAGCAGCATTGATGTAGGTGTCAGCAATAGGTAGGCCTGGATTAGAGAGGTAGGACAGATGATAGTATAGCAGTTGGAATAGATAGGGGAGGAGAAAGTGCCATGGGAGTAGCAGAGGTGAGAGAGAAATAAAACAGGGGAGTTGCACAGTGCATGGGAACTCAACAAGTGGCCTAGCAGCCAGGCAGGCACAGAAGAAGGAGGAGTACAATGGAAAACAATCAGTGCACAGATTTAAAAGTACACCTACATTCAAATTATCAATAAAGCACTAAAATGCAGCACAACATGGAGAATGCATAGATTTAAAGTACACTTAAAGCCACATTTAGAGTAAAGCACTAACAAGCAGTAGAAAGCGAGCAATGTGCGAATTTGAAGCAGATACACATGACAAGTGGTCAGGAAATTACAGATTGCAGTTAGGCTAGAAGGGAAGGGAGGCATTCAGCAAGTAACCAGGCAGAGGGTTGTAGTCCAGGACAGGGCAAACCAGGGTGCTAACTGGTGCAACTTAGAAGATGATCTCATGGTCACTAAATGCAGGGGTGATTGCAAGTGATTGCCTTATTCATCACACCTACTCCATGGCCGTACATCGTTTCCTCTGAGTCGCTCAACTGTTCTGCAGTTCTGATACGGGTTCTAGAATTTAAACCACTCCTCGCTGAAGAGTGGAAATGTGCTGGATTTCTTTGCTGTCCGCATTCAGCGTTTAGATATTATGTACGAATACAGTCATAGATTTCTTACATGTTGGCGAAAAATTGTACTTGCTTTTTTCACAGACAAGCTCACACACGGGTAGCTTTGTATTCTTCATATAATATATCTAAGTGTATATAAATGATAATGTAAAGGTAGTATTAGATATATGACCTAATCTGACTATAAGGCAAACCACCTTATATACCAAAGTACTTCTCCTTACACATTGGTGCTAGCTTTCTCTGTAACAGTGTATTCACATTAGTGCTGTAGCCAAATGTGTATTTTCTTCAATGCTTTAGCCAATAATTGGTTACTGCATACATTAGAGCCTGATCGCTAGCTTCACTTTTAAAAATCTAAATCATGATTTATTTCCAGTATAATGTGTTATTTTTTATATTTGTAGACCAGTACTGGCAAAACTCCTAACATTTGTATTTCAAGCAAAGAAACGTTCAGGTTAATGAAGACACTGATCAGTTACAGCGTATTGCATAATGTTTCTGGGAGCATGTTAAAACCCTGAAAAGTAAAATTTGATTTGCCTTCGTCTGCAAATGCAAATTAAATGTATTCGTACTTTTGCCTAGATTTAATGCATTTCTGAGCTGTTAGTCTGAATGTATATTTGTTTTGCTGCCAAAACAAATCCTGCTTTATGACAGATTAAGGAATTGTTTAACAGATTTTTCGTGGAACGCGTTTCAAAGATCGCAATGCATTCAAAATGAAGCTAAAAAGCCCAACCAACTATACGCTATAATACAGCGTGTGGAAGAAAGGCCATACAAATGTGAAGACCTTCAAAATGGAGGTGACCAACAAGGAAGCCCTCAACTTTGACTTGCACAGACTCCTGTTTCTCAAGCTAACTCGATATATAAGACGGATATATTTGACCTTGAAAAGATTTGTTGGTTATATAAACGAGTTCCTTTAAGAAACTAACACTTGTGTATAGGCGTGTTATAAATGCCATATCATCATATCATATCATATCATATCATATCATATCAATACATTCTTGTTAAATTTACTTCTGTAAAAAGATTCATGCTACTTGATAAAAGAAGAAGTCATAGTTTTGATTGCAATTTTCTGTCTTTTGATTTGTCTTTTAGAATATGATGTTAGGACAATAATTAATATGATCATTGTCGATATCATTGTTTATTTGCACTAGCACTTCACACTAGCACCATTGCACTTTTTGTGTTATATTTATTAGCATTTTTAAAAAAAATGTCTCGCCTCATGAAATGTTAATGGATTTGTAGGTTTGGCTTATGAATGTGAATACATTGATTACATCATAATACATTGGGCCTCATTCCGACTCAGGCGTTTAGGGGTTTACGGCGCCGTAAACGGCGCCGACCCTTAACGCCTGATTACAAGGTTCCCTTTGCGGGATGGCTGTTTAACGCCTGCTTTTTGCAGGCGTTAAAAGCCATGCCGCAAGGGGACCTTGGCGATAATTACGGCACCCTAATTTACGGTGCCGTAATTATCGCCTTTCCCCATTCCCATTATGCCCTATGGGGCAAAAATGGGAATGGGGAAGGGGCCATTGGTGAATGGGGAATTACCGCCCCACTCACCTTGGAATGGGGCGGTAATTCCGCCATCCACCATGACGGAATTGCAACCTTAGCGGCATGGACCATGGTGCTAGTAGCACCATGGTCCTCCGCCAAGGTTGTAATGAGGCCCATTGTGAGGAACATTTATTTTGTTGACAGATGGATGGGGCCGAGCAGGGGGCACACCTTGGCAATGATCCTACTCTGGAAATGAGCACTCTTTACAGCAGCTTTGATCTGTGTCCCGAAAGACAATGTATGATTAAATTAGACACCCGAGGTACAAACCTTCTTGACCACATAGGGTGAGGCCAAGTTCACTGAGGTAGGGAAACGGCAGAGTGGACATACCAGCCTGAAAGTCGATGAAGAGGAACAATATCTTGTCAGGATTTAGGCAGAGTCAGTTATCCAACATTCGCGGCCTGGGCCTGACCAGACAATGCCCCAACCTAGCTTAGTGTCCTGAAGCCGGGTCGAAGTTGATAAGCAACTGAATGTCATGTGACTAGATCTGAAAATCCAGACCTTGATCAGCACTGCTAGCTGACACATGCATGCAATGAATATCAGTTGGGAGAGATCCAAGCCGTGGGAAACTCCATAGGGTCAGGAGTCACAGGGAACTCCATAGGGTTAGGAGTCACCTTTGATCAGTGCTCTCTGAGATTAACCTACTGCACCTTGCCAGTCACAAAATATCTGATCCAGCACAATGCATATCCAGATAATCCAAACAAATGTACAATTCTATCATGGAGGATCGTATGGGGCATGATTTCAAATGCTGCAAATAGGGCAAGCAGGATCAGTGCAGCCTGTATGCATTTGTCCCCCTGCTTGAGAAGACCTTCTTTGGTAAAGCAGATGAAGACCTTAGTGGGATACATATATAACAGACATGACAAATCTGATAAACAACTGGCTAAACCTAAAAGATTACAGAGAGACTTGGATTCTAAAAGATGAAAATTAGAGAAATGGGTGTGGGAGATCCAATCACCAGATCAGCCTTAATACGCCTCAATGGGTCTTACTGGACATCTAGATGGAGAAGTATGAGGCACTTTAATCTTGTCTCTACAAGCAAACATTTTGGAGGCCTCTAGTAGCAGAAATTCTGAAGTTGCATTTGAAGAAACTTGAGGGCAAAGCAGAAGGATGCAGTGGGCTTAGACAACTGATTACATATTTTAGAGAGTTCACTGGAGACATTATCTACAGGCCCTATGAACTCTGGTTGATTAGTCCTTTTAGCAGTTAAAAATGGCACTTGCAGACATTATTACTAGTCCCATGAAATTGTGCAAGTAGGAGAGAGAGCGGATTGCCAATGGTGCGACAAACACCTCCTTTTTTGCTTACTAGAGGTACGAGAACAGTTGTATCAATGTGTTGCGTGTTTTGATGCTAATTATCTTCTGTGTCTGAACGTTACTTGTCCCTCTAAGAAGTTGTGATTTGCGTTACCTGAAAACATGCATGAATCTTGATCATTACCGGAATTAGTAAGACAACTGACTCCACTAACTAGGAATGGACAATTAAAATTTCAAGCAGCTGTAAATATCAAATCTGAAACAAATGGATTACTGTTATTAAGTTGCTATATTTTGTACATATATCAGTCTGTAATTTCGAATAGTTGACTGATTGAAACAACATTTTTTAGAATGTTAGCTATCTACAAAACATCAAATATAGAGCATCACTAGTTTTTATTAGCACTTAAAGAAACATATTTTAGAAATGTCTTCTTGAGTTGATTTTAACAATCCATATGCTAAATGGATTGTCAAAAAATATGGATGTTGGTTTATTGGGCAAGTTGCATAAGATGTTTCCATAATCTAATGGTGGGGTTCCACCTTGCGGCAGGACAATTTAGGAACCATACTAGCTTCCTTTATAGACTGCTTTCCCTCAGCTGGAAGTGGTTTCCAATTAGTTCCACCCAGCCAGCCCACATCCGCCCTATGAACGCTCACTCTTGTGAACTGAAACTTTTGTGGCTAGGAGATACGATCGCAAGTAGGATGCAAGTCATTGCATGCTGTTTATGGAAATGTACAAGGGAGCGCGAGAAGCCGCAAAACATTGGGACTAAATATCATCTAATGGCCACCTATATATATTTCTGTTGAACCAATTCAAAAGAAACTACCAGGACCATAGTACATTACATAATATGTTGTAACAACACCAAAGTGCTTTGATATTCTTATGAATTTTGTATGTGGTTCAATGAGAAGTACAAATTGTGTCTTTCTAACTTACTACAAGGAACTCCAGTCTGAACCAATTCAAAAGAAACTACCAGGACCATAGTACATTACATAATATGTTGTAACAACACCAAAGTGCTTTGGTATTCTTATGAATTTTGTATGTGGTTCAATGAGAAGTACAAATTGTGTCTTTCTAACTTACTACAAGGAACTCCAGTCTAGCCCCATCATGATAATCCAAAACCAAGTTCTTGAGCAGATCAGCAACTGGGAAAAGCAAGGTTAAACTCAACCAGCATGATCAGGCACTCTTGCCGACGCGTGGAGATAGAACGCATACTTTGAAGGCAAGCCCTCAAGAGATAGACCGCCCCACTGAGCAGTAAACACAGGGAAATGATCGCCGATCATGGCGCTGCGTGACTTAATGTCATACGGGCTCCAGACATTTAAATCCAGTATCCGTAATATGCAAAACAATTTTTTTATTTTAGTAGGGATTAGTGCTCATTTTGGTAAAATCGCAAAATGGATACAAAATATTCAGCGTATGGCACATACTTATTGTTTGCTGCAGTATTTATTAGACAAATGTATGTTTTGAAAAGCAGACAAACCATTTCTGTAAAAACTACATAATTGATAGCTGACAAAAATACTGCATATGGTACGAATGAATGGACTCCTGCATTATTTGCTGGAAAAATCCATGCTTTAAAGCGGGCCACATCAGGCTACCCCTACCTTCTCAACAGAATAGGTTCACTGAAAAGGGAAGAATAAGCTCTAGTAGACAGACAGTATCAAATTGCATAAAACACTCCAGACACATGATTGTTACCAATTTAATCTGCAGGAGGGATTCATCCCATGAAGAATTTGCTCTTCGGATTTGAACTGATTTGTGAAATTTAGGTAAGGTTTGATATGAACATTTTTGATCTGCAGCAGAATATATTAACGTGTAATGTAACTTTGACAAGGTTTCCTCAGTAAGAATTTTTGAATTGATCTTATGTTCTTTTTATTTCTCTTTTTTTCCCACTATCCCCAAAATCTCCGCCCCTTTAACCCTTCCTTAATGTCTGTGATTCCAAAACAAAAACGTGTTTTTTTTTCTGTTAACACTGTTGCCAATGACTATTGTAAATTGCATAGATCTTACTTGCCCTGATTTGAAAAAGACACTGATGTGTTGAAACACGTGTAATCTGATAGGGCACTATTTTATTTCATTCGTTATTTTCTATTGAACATGACCCAAAAAACTAAAAGGGATCATTGTTCACCTATTAAGTGTGGCGCAGTTTTTTAATGTGTGTGGCCAATCACTTCACTTGGTTATGTTAAGAGATTGGGGTCCTTGCCTCTTTTTGCCTCATGCACCTGCGACACCATTTTGAGAATTCAAGTATAAATCGGGCGCATGGTTAAACCTGGGTTGGTAACAAAAAAACCCAAAACCTTTTCAAGTTAATTTCTAACTTAATAGGCCTAACTTAGTTTCATTCCGTTGTTTGAATTCTACACGCATCATTAGCAGGTGGTTTACTTGGAAAAGCCAATAACCAGACAACAGAAACCCTCGAATAATTCAAGTAAGATCAGAAAAATGTGCTCTCAAATTAAATAACCCATAAAGCCTAACATAGTAATCTATACAGTCAAAACAACACAGGTTGAGGAATTAAAAGATCCTACTCTTGTAGGCCACAGGTGACTTGATGCAACAGCAAGTAGAATTCTGGACTGTAAGCATGTTATTGCCTCCCTACCTTGACTTGTGGCACTGTGGGGAAACCAAATACAAAGCAGATGCCAGACCCATTGCCTGCATCACAGGCTGGTGAACAATGTTCTAATTTCTATTGTAGATAGCCAGAACCGATACATGACTGTGCCATGTACAATAAGCGGAACACCTTGGGTTTTCTTGCCTCTGGGCTTGAAGTCTCTACAAATACATTATTGTCTCAGAAATCACATCGTGTTTTCTGAGGCTACAGACAGCATGGACCATCCTATCTTAAATCTGTTAGTGTTTTGTTAAAGAGGTTTTTATAAGGACAAAGTACATGGCATTAATGTAAAATGGGTGGAGAAACAATAAAGCCTTTATAAGTATGCATCTAGGCTGAAGGCAGAGGAAAGTGGAGGAATCAGGGTGCCTAAGCAATGGAACTGGACTTGGAACCAAATTAAAAGGTATCAATAGGGATCTGAAGTTAAAACAAAACTTGGCTGCTGGACACCGCACAGTGGTTGGGTGAGAGCGTATTCTAAAGTGATTTGGAATTTCCCTGACTAAGATAAACATCTGACCTTAAAGCACGTGTATTCCTTCTGTATCAAAAACTGGGAATTATCAGTACATTGCCTATCTACAAGCGGTTCGACTGACATATGGTGTACATTAAGTAGGAGCTGTTTTTTTGTGTACATTTGAAATTAAAGGACACTTTCCACATTTACTTGTTCATAGGGAAACATGCACACATTGAAGATGTGGAGAGTAACATCAAAAGTCCATTTTGTCGAAAGTAAATTCTACCATCAGACCTGGAATGACTTTAAGATTATGATGTTAAACATCACCTGTGGTTTGCGTTACACAAACTGGAAATGATCCATTGGACAAATTGCTATTTCAATGAAGTGCAGGTTGCTGCATGGGTGAGTGCAACAAAGGCATTTCATGTTACCCAGTAGCCTTTCGGGTTTCAAAAGTGAATCATGCTAAGAAATAACTATTAAAACACTTCAGGAGAAACGTATTTATTATTAAATGATATGTTTGAAAAATAAACGATTTGTAAGAATCGTTGCCATTCTGAAAGCAGTTGCAGAATTTCTTTTATGTGCTTGTGCCCTAACAAAAAATTGATCTCGTCTTCAGATCAAAATGGACGAAGCCATTCTACCATTTATTGCTGTAAAATACTGAATGTGTTTTGTGCCACTAATCTGCATTAGTGTGTCAGTATGTTGTTATTTTATCATTTACCTTCTTGCAAGTGTCAGACTTTAGGAAGGTCAACTAGTCCATTTTAGCTTTTTCCAATTGAGTTACAAGGATGGAAGACAAGGAAGTACTTTACATTCCAAGGATCACTTTCATAACAATCTGTTTTGTACCTTTTATCCTAAATATAATTAGTACCCGGCGAGAGACAATCATATGCAACAAGCATTCTGATTGGCTCTCGCCAGGTCCCTACCCGGCCGGGAATCCCTCCGTCGGGATTCCACGGCCTTTGTCCCTGGCGGGGGGCGTGGCAACCCCTCAGCCAATGAGGAGGCTCGAAGCGGGGCCATCCCCGCTCCGAGCCTCCCCACGGCTGAGAGGCTGCCTTCGCCCCCGTCGGGGACTCGGGTAAGTCTTTTTTTTTGTTGTTTTTTTTAAATTCCCTTCCCTCTCTCCGACCCGTCCCCTCAACTTACCTTCTTGGTCCTGCGTCCCCGGCGGGGGACGAGGGAAGCCTCCAGCCGTGTGAAGACTCGGAGCGGGGCCATCCCCGCTCTGCACCTCCACACGGCTGAAGGCTTCCCTCGTACCCCGCCGGGGACGCAGGTACGTTTTTTTTTCCCCTCTTCCCCCGTCCCACTCCCACCCTCCCAACCCAACTTACCTTCTTTTTGATCCTTTTTCGGGAGCGGACGCGCTGGGAACACTTGTGATCCCAGCGCGTCCGCTCCCGATGGCCGCCATGGAAAGGGAAAACGTACTCCGTTTTCCCTTTCCATGGCGGCAGCCATTTTTTTTTTCTCCTGAAACACAGCAGTGTTTTGGGACAAAAAAAAGCTTTTAATCCCCCGGTCACGCAATTTTTGCAGGCCGGAGTACTAATAGCAATAGAACGCTCGCGTCGGGGGCATTACCGACTCTGGTAATGTCCCCGACACTCGGGTTCTATTGCTTAAATAATACTCTAATGATTTCTGTGTATTTCTTCCCTTCGCACCCCATCCCATCTAAAATTCTTTAATGCTCCTGATTTTGGAGAGAAGACAAATTATTCCCAGAAACGAAACAGGATGGGACAAATCCTGAGGCCATCCAAATTAACAGTTATTGCTCATAGCTACAAACACTTTTTTGTTATGGTGAGTTTTGTGAAGAATTGTATGAACTCTTAGCCCAATGTTCATTATGCATTTAGTAATTTAGGCTTACACCCCTTTTTTCAGAGCTATATTATTTAAATATAATGATTTGTGGTAATTAAATGCTCTTTGTCTTTATTACAAAGCGGTCAATGACCCTCATTGCTGCTATTTAGAACTTTTCCATTTCCCATGGGGTATTTATGAGAACACCCAAATCCCACCCCCACCCAACCCCACCCTTAGTTACTGCTCGTGCTCCTTAGATATAATGTAATACAGGCCGTAATAATTTTGCTCCCCAACTTGTAATTCTTTAAACATCTGATTTACATCGCTGTGCTGCTCCTGAGAGCTAGGTACGCACTCAATAAAAACTCAAAATATAGATTACAATAAGACATTTTTTTATATGTTAATTCTAGGCTTTGATAATGTTCTTTCTCGGTAAGTGTAACATTCTTAATATGACTACATCTTAGAGTGAAAGTGATCATAAGAAATGACATGGTACAATTTTAAAGTGACAATTTACAATATAAGTATGATTAAAACATTTCATTTTTTAAATACCTCTTTCGATTAGAATACCATTTTGTCTCTCAAAATGTCTTTACTTCTTGGAAAGTGCTGTGCTTATATTAAAACAAATGATCTGTTCATTCTGTGAGCACCAAAGCAATGTTTAATTCTTCTTTCTGGCCACTGATTGATTGATACCGCTTGACAGAGAGAGACACTAAAAGCATATTAATCTGCACTGACAAAGAGAGAGAGAATTGAGTGCACCAGACAATGCGACTCTCATGCACAGAGTGAGAGACACTGACATAGAGTGAAGTAGAGACAGAGGGAGATAGACAGAGAGAGATAGTGACAGAGTGGGAAAGAGAGTGGAGAGAGAGAGAGAGAGAG